>NC_050493.2:14966998-15566998 GCF_012460135.2 Molothrus ater
TGATCCACCAAAGCACTTGGGCATGTGCTTAAACTTTGTTTTAAAGAGGTCATGGGGCAAAAAACATGATTAAATCAAATATGTGCTTAAGAGCTTTCTTGGATCGAGGCCCAGTGACCAAAGCCTCTTCCTGCAGGAAGAGGGGACAGCTGCCTCTTCTTCCCAGAGCAGGCTCCTTTCCCTGCCTATTGCTGCCTCCAGCCAGGCAATCAGGATCCCTCAATCCACACATCCATGGGAATTTGGAATGGCAGATATCCCAAGGAACAAACAGCACTTACTGCTCCGGAGGCGCTGGGAGGCAGAGGCTCCTTTCAGGCTTTTCTGGAGGCAAAGGAAGAACAGAATTCCTGTGAACATGAACCCATTGCAATCCCAGATCCTGCCACTTTCAGAGAAATCCTGCCATGGAATGGGTTAGGCTGGAAGGGGCTTTTGGGATGATCCCATCCCATGGCAGGGACACCTCCCACTGTCCCAGGCTGCTCCAAGCCCTGCCCAGCCTGGCCTTGGGCACTGCCAGGGATCCAGGGGCAGCCCCAGCTGCTCTGGGCACCCTGTGCCAGGGCCTGCCCACCCTCACAGGGAACAATTCCTTCCTTACATCCAACCTAAATCTCTCCTCTGTTAGTTAAATCCATTCCCTTTGTCCTGTCACTGTCTGCACATGTAAAATGACATTATTCCTCTTTTCTGTGCCCTTGGAAGTGGCACAAGGTATCCCAGCACTCCCACAGCCACCAATGCCACAGCAGGGAAACCATGGGTTGTACAATCTGAAGGTTTCAGGTCTCCCATCCTCTGAATTTCTAAATAAATGCATCCTGTGCAAATCAAGGCCCACATTTGCCCAGTGGGAGGACGCTTCCCCATCTCTGGCAGTGTCCAAGGCCAGGTTGGATTGGGTTTGGAGCTATCTGGGATGGTGGAAGGTGTCCCTGTCATGGCAGGGGTGGTCACTGTCATATTTTATGAAAAATCCTCTTCACCCAGGATTTTCTCCTGGAAAGCTGAGAGGCCTCAGCTTCTCCTATGTTTACTACTCTAAAATGTAGTCTAAAGATTGTTTGTTCAACATGTGAATTGTTTTAACTTAATGACCAATCACAGCCAGCTATGTCAAATCTCTGAAGAGTCATGAGTTTATAATCATTGTTGTAAACCTTCTGTCTGTATCCTTCTCTATTCTTTAGTATAGTTTCAGTATTAATATAATATAATATAAATGAGTTAATTAATATATATACTAATATATACTATATATATTATATTATAGTATATATTAGTATATACTATGCTAATATATATTTCAGTATTAGTATAATAGAATATAATATATATTAATATATAATAATATATACATATATATTAGTATATATAATACAGTATATATTAGTATATAATTATATATATATAATATAATAAATATATATTAGTATTCTTTAATATAATGTAATAACATAAAATAATTAATCAACCTTCAAAAAACATAGAATCTAATTCTCATCTCTCACCTCATCCTAAAAACCCCTGCAAATACCACAAACAGTAACCCCGAGTGTGGCATTGATCCCCCCTTTGTGGAGTCACAACACAGGGGTGGAAGAAGATGAGCTTTAAGGCCCCTTCCAACCCAACCCATTGCACGATTCCATGATTCTGTCCCATGGAGATGACTGTTGTGTGCCCTGCCTGTGGTCCAGGCACAGCAAACCCTCAGGGAGAGAGCATGGATGTGGCACTTGGGGGCATGGCTGAGTGGTGGTCTTGGCAGTGCTGGGGGAACTGTCACAGACATCTTTTCTGAAAAATCCTTTCTTTAGGATTTTTTCTGCTGAGAAGCTGAGAGGCCTCAGGAACAAAATGTAAACAATGAATACCTGCTGCTGTGGAATGCACAGGTGCATCTGGGATTGGTCTCATGTTGGATGTTTGTAATTAATGGCCAATCACAATCAGCTGGCTCAGACAGAGAGTCCGAAGCCACAAACCTTTGTTATCGTTCTTTCTTATTCTATTCTTAGCTAACTTTCTGAGGAGATCTTTTTTTCTATTCTTTTAGTATAGTTTTAATGTAATATATATAATAAAATAATAAGCCTTCTGAAACATGGAGTCAGATCCTCATCTCTTCCCTCAACATGAGACCCCTGTGAACACTGTCACAGGGAACAGTTGGCCTTGGTGACCTGAGAGGGCTTTTCCAACCTAACCAATCCTACAAATGCCTTGAGGAAGGGGCTCATGAAGGGGCTCATGGCACTGTCCCCAGCTCCCTCCCTACCTGCTGCAGCTCCTGCAGCTGCACCTCCAGCTTTGCCTTCTGCTCCCGCAGGCGGTTCAGCTCCCGGGAGCTGTTTGTCAGCAGCTCGGGGTCTGTGATGGACAAGTGGAGCTCGGCAGGGCCACAGTCCATGGCACTGCTGCCCAGGGTCCGGATCTGCTCCCGCTGCAGCCTGAAACCAGCACGGGGTCACTCCCTGCCCGCCCTGCTGCTGACACCGCCAGAGCTCTGCTGCTCCTGGGGGTGCCACTCGCTGGGACCTGCTGGTTCTGGCCACCTGCAAAGGGAAACTGGGAGAGTTTCTGAAGGGAGCTTGTCCTAGAACTATTTGTGGCTTTTCTACCACGAGTATTTCTGCTGCTTCCCACAGCCCAAGCTGCCGAGAGAGCTGAGAGCGCTGCAGGGACGGGCTGGGAGGTGGAGCTATTTGTGGTACCTCTGCCTTTCCACACCATCCACCGTGGGATCAATCTCTCACCCTGCATTACAAGTGGGAGGAACATATGTGCAAAGCAGCTCCATGGGGTTCAGAGCACCCTGACGTGCAGCTGGAGGCAGCTTGATGCTGGATTGCCAGGAGCAGGGGGATAAATGCACATTCCAGACCCTCTGCTCCACCTGGGAGCCCTGCCTGCCTCCTCCCAGGGCAGAGGTGGCTGCCGTGGGGCTTTTCCAGCTGGCCCCGAGGAGGAGGTGCTGAGGTTTACCCATAGGCAATGAGCAGGTTCTCGTGCTTCTTGGCCAGCTCCTTCAGGCGTTTCCTGTAGCCCCGGGCTGCCCGGGCCAGCTGCTCCTCCCGGCGCCTGTAGGAGGCCTGGATGTCCCTGAGCATGCTGTCCACAAAGTTCTGCATGGCAGCGTGGCCAGCTGGGGCTTTGCTGTGTCCTGGCACGCTGCTGGGTTTGCTGTCCATGTAGTTCTGTAAGTGCACAGAGAGGGAAATCCAGGGGGAATGGCTTCCCACTGGGTTAGAGGGGATATGGGGAAGGGATTGTTCCCTGGGAGGGTGGGCAGGCCCTGGCACAGGGTGCCCAGAGCAGCTGGGGCTGCCCCTGGATCCCTGGCAGTGCCCAAGGCCAGGCTGGATGGGGCTGGAGTCACATGCTCTAGTGGAAGGTGTCCCTGTCCATGGTAGTGGGTGGCACTGGATGGGCTTTAAAATCCCTTCCAATCCATTCCATGGTTCTGTGGCAGCCCCCCCATCCAGATTTCCTGGATTGTCATTGAGCTTCTGTTGGGACTTTTCTTGGTCAGATTACAGGGATTAAAAAACTCTTTCTTTACGTATTTAATTTATTGGCTGCAGCCTACAAGTGGAGGGTGCCAGTGTGGAGACACCTGAGGGAACAGCTGGAGCTGGGCCAGGGCAGGGTCAGGCTGGATTTTGGGAAAGGTTCTTCCCCCAGAGGGTGCTGGCACTGCCCAGAGAATGGGCACAGCCCCGAGGCCGCCAGAGCTCCAGGAGTGCTTGGACAGCGCTGCCAGGATGCCCAGGGTGGGATTGCTGGGGGCTGGATCCATGATCCTTGTGGCTCCCTCCCCACTGGGGATACCCCATGGCTCTGTGACCCCCGGGGGTACCCACGGCCAGGTCCCCGAGGCACTGGGCCAGCCGGCACCGATACTCCTCGTTCAGCTCCTTCAGCTGCAGCTGCAGCCGCGCGTTCTCCGCCTCCACCTCCCGCAGCCGGGCCTGGGACGAGAGCAGCACCTGGCACAGCACACACAAACCCTGCTGGCCTCCTCCTCCTCCTTCCTAAGAGCTGAGGGTCTTCATTCCCAGATATTTGGCTTCGCTAGAGCTGGGAAGGTCCTGGGTTTTCAGAGGAACCCACTGGAAATATTTATAATCCCTATTCCCCTGGCACTTTCTGTCATTTGCCACCCCCCACCCCGGTGGTTCCACCAACTCTTTCTGAAAACCAGCGAGCAAAATTCCTCCCACCAGCTTTGCAAGCAGCGCTTCCACCACGTGCAGGAGGAAACTGCACGGGAGAACCTCGGTGTGCCAAACTCCCTGCAGAGGGAGAGGAGCTGGAGCGCCGGGATTGAGGCTGCCCAGCCCTGCTCACCGCTGAGTGCTCCGCCCGCACGGCCCCGGCCGCTCCCTTCGCCTCCTGCAGCTCCTGCCCCAGCGCCAGCCTGCACACACAGCGGGAAACGGGGCTTACTGCAACTGCCCGAACTCCTTCTCCATCCCATCCCAGGGCCAGGCTGGATGGGGCTTGGAACAAGCCTGGATAGTGGAAGATGTCCCTGTCCATGCCAAGATAGGCTTTAGGGTCCCTTCCAACCCAGCCCTTTCTGGGGTTCTGTGATTCTCCATAGGTCTAACACAGGCAGCTTTGGGAAGAAAATCACTTTGGAATGACAGAAATCTCCCAGCAGCAGCTGCCAGCCTCCCAAAGTGTGTAAACAGTGTCACAAAACCTCTCCCCACTGAGGATGAACACCGTCCACAGTTCAGAGGGTCGAGTCCTGCAGCATTCCTGCTGGAACAGCCCTTCCTGGGACACTAACCCTGTTCCAAGGTGATGGAAAACCCCCTCTGTGGGTAAGGGCTGGGCTGGATTAATCTCTGGGATGTCACACGTTTGCTGTGTGCCACAGAGAGTGGATTTTCAAGGTGTCCCTGGAGACCACCAACTTTCACCTGACAGCTCTGAAGAGCCTTGAAAACATCAGGTTTTCCTTCCTGGCCTCACTCCTTCCCTGTACCCCCCAAAGGCAGGCTGCCTCCCCTCCTGCTCCATGGCTCTGATCCAGTCCCACAAACACCTGGCCAAGCAGAGGGACACTCACACTCGCTCCTCCAGCTTCTGCTGCTGCTCCTCGTGCCTTTTCTTCAGTTTTTCCAGCTCTGCTTTTATGTGATCCTGGTTTCCAAGCAACTGAGGGACAAATGAAGAGGAAGATGAGGCATGAGGCTGTGTGAAGAGAGGACAAAGTGAGGAGAGCCTGGAGCTGAGCCCTGGTCCAGCTGAGCAGTGCCATGCTGGGGGAGGGACTGGTGTGGCTGGGAGGGGCAGGAGTGGTGTCTGCTGCCAGCCAGGGCACGCGCAGGGGCACATGTGTCCCTCTCACGTTGAGAGTCAGATTCCAGCAGGAGCTGGTGGTGGAGCCCAAGCTGGTTCTGCAAGGGCTGCAGATGGGGAGGAGGCAGGGACCGTCTCTGTGCTCTCAGTTTTGGGTTCTTCATCACCCCCAGATTTCTCAAGTGTGAGAAAGAAGAGAAAAAATTCTCCTCTGCATTTGTTGGCTTCTAAGCTCCTGTCTGTGTTCCCCTGCCAGGGCACGGACCCAGGGAATCACCTCTGCCCTCCTCAGCTCTGCCTGCACATCTGCAGCTATTCCTGTCTCGTTTTGTAACTGCAGGGTTTAAAAAAAGGATTTAAAATGAATCAAGGCATCAGCTGATCCACAAAACTCCAGTTAGCAGCAGGAGGTGCCAGCCACAGTTGGAATCAATCCCCCTCTGCTTCCCAGGGATCCTGCAGCAGACCCCTGCACACTCACGTTTCTTTCCAGCTCCTGCTGCTCGTGGTCAGAGGCAGCTGCATCCTCGGGCTGCTTTGGGGAGAGAGAAGAAGGGGCCTGGTGGATCCCTGTTCTCCAAGGGCTGGTGGAAGGGCAGAGGGTCCCTCACCTTCCCCCTGTGAGCAGAGCGGGGCTGTCCTGCTGCTCTCGCTCTTCCAGGCCCCAGGGAGGATGGATGGGCCAAGCCAGGGGGGAGGCTGCTCTCCTTGGCCAGGCTGAGCAGCTCCTGGGTCAGCTCCTCATTCCTCATCACCTGCAAGGTCAAACAAAAAGGAAAGAACTTCTGAAATCCCCCTCTGGCCAGCACATCCCTGCTGCTCCTGGTGTGTGCTCCAGGCAGGCACCCCCTCCCCCCCCCAAATCAAGTTTTAATTTTGGTTCTGTCTCCTATGTCCAGAGATAACAGTGATTTTCTGCTTCCCATGGAAATGCACTGCCCCACAGCAGGGTAATCCCATGGAATGTTCTCCCTCTGCACATCCCACACTCAAATCCACACTCAAACCCTGTGCCAGCTCTGCCACCACCTCTGCAGCCTCCAGCTCCCTCCTCACCCCCACCCTGCACCCTCTGTTCACCTTCCCAACACTTCAGGAACATCCTTTTCCACGGAGCAGCTTTGAGCAATGCTGGGCCCCACAGCACAAGGTTAAGGGTCAAGTCTTCTCCATCCATGGATCCATGGATCCATCCATCCATCATCCATCCATCCATCCATCCATCCATCCATCCATCCATCCATCCATCCATCCATCCATCCATCCATCCCTCATCCATCCATCCCTCATCCATCCATCCATCCATCCATCCATCCATCCATCCATCCATCCCTCATCCATCCATCCATCCATCCATCCATCCATCCATCCATCCATCCATCCATCCATCATCCATCCATCCATCCATCCATCCATCCATCCATCCATCCATCCATCCATCCATCCTCCATCCATCCATCCATCATCCATCCATCCATCCATCCATCCATCCATCCATCATCCATCCATCCCTGCAGATGACACATTCCCAGGTGGATGGGATGCCTCCCCAGCCCACAGCCCGGTGTGGGCAGTGATTCAGAGCAATGCTGCTGTGAAGTGACACATTTCCAGAAGATAAAGAGGATGTGAATGAGGAAAGCTCCATTCCAGGTGATCTGGAGGGAACACTGAGGGAATTCATGTCTCCCGGGAGGGTTTCTGTGTGGATAACAAAGCTCTGATGGGGTTTATGACTGGGGACAAGCTTGAGTAATTGTTACCATGGCAGTGAATCGGAGGATGGGAGGCAGAGGTCATCTGAGTCATCCGTGGAGAGAATAGCTTATCAAAAGATAGCGCGGGGTGGGCTGGGGGAGAGCGGGGAGAAAGGAGCTGCCAGAGAGGTGAGATGTACAGCTGTGAGAGCTGACAGCTCCGCACAGACAGCTCCGCTTGTTCCCCAGCTCCCAGCGATCCATCTGCAGCTGTCAGCCCTGACAGTTTGATCGCAGGGGTCACAAGGACCGGTTTAGCCAAAAAAAAAAAAAAAAAAAATTAAAAAAAAAAATAAAGGGGCAGTCTCCGGTTAGAGTTGGGCTCCGCTGCCTTTCCTGAGCTCCCGAGCTTGGCGTGGCTCCAGGGAAAACCCCGGCGTGGGTTTGGGTCCCCTCGGGGCTGCCACCGAGCCTGGGGCACAAAAGGAGAAGGAAACGGAGAGCGAGGAAAGGTCAGAGCCTTGAAAAGGAAGAATTTACAGCGAGTCAGAGAACAGGCACCGAGTGCCTGCCCGGCATCTCCCTTGAGGCGCTTCCCGCGGGCTGGGCAGGGCCGATCCTGCGGGATCCCGCACAAAGGAGCCGCCACAACCCGCAGGCTCCGGCTGCTCCCGGCCAAGGGGCCGTGAATGAGCTCCCGAGCCGCTCCTGCGCCAAGCAGCCATGACAACATATTGGCAAGGTCACAAGTAGCACTTGTAATTGGGAATGTGTAAAAGGTTCATTGTCTCCCCCAAAGGAGCGCCGGGGAACGGGAGGGGGCAGAACCGCAGGCTGCTTTTCCCATTTCCTTTGGGAAAGTCCGCACTGGGAAAATAATGAGCAAGAGGCCCATGTCCCGACAAGTCCCAGGCTGCCAAGTTGGAGCCTCGCTGGCTTCAGGCAGGGATTTTTGGGAGTCGGAGCCAAGGAACTGGGGTAAACTCCTTGGCACAGGGAGGACATCCAAGGAATTCACCTCTGGCTTCTGGCCCTGCTTCAGCACTCAGAGCAACCTGCTCTGGGGGAAGGTGTCCCGTGGCAGGGGCTGGAATCAGGTGGGGTTTAAATTCCTTCCACCCCAAAGCATTCCTTGACTCTATAGATCCTCAGGATGAGATCTGGCACAGACTGAATCCACATGCTTTCACCCTCTGAACCATCCCAGGATCCATGTGAAAACTGTGTGTTATTACCTCCAACCTGCTCAACCCATCATTTAGAGATGTCAGCTGCCTGAAAATGCCGGTTTTGACAAACACATTGCACCCCCTTGGGGACGAGAAGCAGCTGAGAGCGCTGATGGCCGAGCTGCTCCTCCCTGAGCCCGGCAGGAGCGGGAGCAGAGCTCTGCCTGTGCTCCAGCGGGATCGCAGGGTGGGATCACCCCCTGCAGGAGCTGAGTTGTGAGAAATTCCCAATTCTCAGCTCCTGGGAGACAAACGATGTCTGCCCAAGGGTGATCATTGTCCTGCTGTGCCACTGCCCGTGCAGGCACGCCGGAGCAGAGCAGCATTCCTGCTGCACATCCTCCAGCACAGCACATGGAAAACCAGGTCACTGAGCTGAGGCAGCGAACGCTGCTGGGGAGGGAGGGAGGGAAGGGAGCGTGTCAGTCATTCCATCCCATTCAAAAAGCGGGAGAAGCGGAGGGGGAGAGGAGGGGACAGAGGAAGGGCCATTGAAGTAGCCAAAGAAATACACAAATCTGGGTCCAAAAGCCTCCGGTTAATCATTGCAGGCGAGCAGGCAGCGGGAAGGTCTGTGTCTCTTAAGGAATCGTCGGACACTTGCTTGAATTCGGTGTTTTTATAAACTTTTCCACCTGAAAGCTGCCAGGCCCCTTCCCGCCGCCCGCAATGAGAGCGGCTCCAATCCGTTCACGTGCGGGCTGCGCAAGCCAAGCAGAAAAAAGGGAAACAAAGGGGGCTGGCAGCGCCGGGGGGGGGGAGCGGCCCCCGCAGCCCCGCCGTGACCTCCGGGCAGCGCCGGCAGCGGGAGGGCCCTGCCCGAGGGGAACGGGGACGGGCGGGGCAGCGCTGCCCCTGTCCACAGCTCTGTCCTCATTCCTGTCCCCAGCCCTGTCCCCCAGCCTTGTCCCCATCCCTGTCCCCAGCCCTGTCCACAGCTCTGTCCTCATTCCTGTCCCCAGCCCTGTCCCCATCCCTGTCCTCATTCCTGTCCCCAGCCCTGTCCACAGCTCTGTCCTCATTCCTGTCCCCAGCCTTGTCCCCATCCCTGTCCTCATTCCTGTCCACAGCCCTGTCCCACAGCTCTGTCCTCATTCCTGTCCCCAGCCCTGTCCCCATCCCTGTCCTCATTCCTGTCCCAGCCCTGTCCACAGCTCTGTCCTCATTCCTGTCCCCAGCCTTGTCCCCATCCCTGTCCTCATTCCTGTCCACAGCCCTGTCCACAGCTCTGTCACTCATTCATTCCTGTCCCCAGCCTTGTCCCCCATCCCTGTCCCCAGCCTTGTCCCCATCCCTGTCCACAGTCCTGTCCACAGCTCTGTCCTCATTCCTGTCCCCAGCCTTGTCCCCATCCCTGTCCCCTATTCCTGTCCCCATCCCTGTCCCCAGCCCTGTCCACAGCCCTGTACCCGCTACTGGCCCAGCCCTGTCCTCATCCCTGTCCCCAGCTGTGTCCCCATCCCTGTCCCCCAGCTGTGTCCCCATCCCCTGTCCTCAACTCTGTCCCCATCCCTGTCCACAGCCCTGTCCCCATTACCAGGGCAGGTCTGCAGGCCCTGGGAGGAGGAGCTGGGTTACATCAAATCCCCAGAGACAATTCCCTGGCCAGGCTGTGCCGTGTCACAGCTCAGAGCCTGGATATGTCCTGGCTGGGTGTGCTGGACCCTGAGCCCCCCTGGGCTAGGCTGAGCCCCCAGGGCAGCAGTGGGGGGGGGATTCTGTCCCTCTGCCCCACTCAGGTGAGACCCCACCTGCAGAGCTGCCCCAGCCCTGGGCCAACAGCAGCAGGACCTGGAGCTGCTGGAGAGAGTCCAGAGGAGCCCATGGAGATGCCCCAAGGGCTGGAGCCCCTCTGGAGCCAGGCTGGGAGAGCTGGGGGTGCTCACCTGGAGAGGAGAAGGCTCCAGGGACACCTCAGAGCCCCTTGCAGGGCCTGAAGGGGCTCCAGGAGAGCTGGAGAGGGACTGGGGACAAGGCATGGAGGGACAGGACACAGGGAATGGCTCCCACTGCCAGAGGGCAGCTGTCACAGACATGTTTTATGAAAAATCCTTTCCTTAGGATTTTTTTCTCCTGAGAAGCTGAGAGGCCTCAGGAACAAAATGTAACCAATGGTTATCTGCTGCTGTGGAATGCAACAGGTGCATCTGGGATTGGGCTCATGTGGTTGTTTCTAATTAATGGCCAATCACAGTCAGCTGGCTCAGACTCTCTGTCCGAGCCACAAGCCTTTGTTATCATTCCTTTTTTTTCTATTCTTAGCCAGCCTCCTGATGAAATCCTTTCTTCTATTCTTTTAGTATAGTTTTAATATAATATATATGATAAAAATACTAAATCAAGTCTTCTGAAACATGGAGTCAGATCCTCGTCTCTTCCCTCATCCTTGAACTCCTGTGAACACCATCACAGACAGGGCTGGATGGGATCTTGGGAATTAGGAATTGTTCCCTGGGAGGGTGGGCAGGCCCTGGCACAGGGTGCCCAGAGCAGCTGGGGCTGCCCCTGGATCCCTGGCAGTGCCCAAGGCCAGGCTGGGCAGGGCTTGGAGCAGCCTGGGACAGTGGGAGGTGTCCCTGCCATGGCAGGGGTGGCACTGGGTGGTTCTTGTGGACTTGGTGACCTTTAAGAGGTGCCTCAACAAGAACCTTGGTACAACTGCACAAATGAAAGCCAAGCAAGGCCCCTGCAGCCAGGGAAGGTGAGGAGGAGCTGGATCTGTGGGATAACCCCTGGGATGACCCCTGGGATGACCCCTGGGATAACCCCTGGGATGACCCCTGGGATGAGCTCTGGGATAACCCCTGGGATGAGCTCTGGGATGAGCTCTGCAGACTCCTCACCTCCTTGTCCAGCTCTCTGCCGAGGGCCAGGTAGTTGCTCTTGAGGATGATGAACTCCTCCCCCAGCTCCTGCCGGCTGCTCTCCAGGCTCTGCAGGCGCTCCCGCAGGGAATCCCGCTCCTCCTGCAGGGAATCCCGCTCCTCCCGGAGCCCGGCCCTGCCCTGCTCCAGCTCCTGCACCCGCCTCTCCAGCACCTGCATCTGCACAGGGGGACAGCAGGGTCACAGCAGGGTCACAGCAGGGTCACAGCAGGGTCACAGCAGGGTCACAGCAGGGTCACAGCAGCACAGCAGCCCCAAAGCCAGGGGGGATTTCACGGGAATTCCTCGGGATCTGGGGGGATTCAGCTCCCTCTCAAGCCAGGAGGAGATGCAAGCAGGGCACAGGGGTGTGCTGTGCAGAGCTGGGGGAAGGGGCTGCAGGGCTGGAGGGGGCTGTTCCCAAAGTGGCACCATCGTTTGCAGCTGGAAGTTCTCTGTCTCATAACGCTCCTTCATCCTGTTTGTCTCGATCTGGAGATCCACGAGGTCTTTGGAAATCTGGGAGACACAAAGTGAAGGCCATGGGTGGATTCTGAGGCCAGTGTGATGTTTGAGCACAACACAGCCCCCCCCAGAAGGAGGAATTCCCCCCAGATTTGTGCATCTAGTGGCCATCACAGCTCAGTTCCCTCCAACTCCCAAAGTTTTACCTTCAGTTTTTCCTCTTCACTCAGGACCATCCTGGCTGGGAGGTCTGTCCTGGATCCAGGCAGTTCCCCCATCTCCTCCTGTGGGTCTCCAGGCTGCTGCACCTCCTGGTTCCTGTCCTCCAGCTGCACCTGGAGGCACAGAGCAGCTCCAGCTGGGCCCTGCTCTCCCCCTGCCCAGCCCACCCCTGCACATCCAGAGCCTGAACAGATCCCAGCCAGGCTTCCAGCAGCCATTTCTCCCCTGTGGGGAGCATTTCCTTGGCAGAGTGCTGGTTCCATGAGCTGGGAAGGGGCTGCAGACCTTCATAGCTGGATTTTTGGGCAGCAAGGTGCTCTGTTAGAATACTCACACTCTCATTCTCTGCAGTAATTCCAAAATCCATGTGCTCAGAGGTCAGGGGCTCTGCACAGGGCTGGGCAGGCAGTGACTGAGGAGCCCAGGAAGGATCTCTAAGGAACTTCTCCTGGGAGGTTCAGCACTGTTGCTACCAACTCTGGTTACCAGAGGCTCCCACCTGGATTTTAAGGTGGCTCCAAACCTTCCTGCCACCCTGGGGACAGAATTCAGGACATCCCTCTGGCTGCCCTGGATGGCTCAAACCCCTGCCAGGGGGCTCAGAGACCCTGACACAGAGCCCAAGAACCCTGTGCCTTTGCTTTTTAACCCATGGAAAAAATTACCAACCTTATGTGAGGATCTGCAAGCAAAGAAAGTCTAAGTAGAATAATAGTTAGTTTGTCATGGGGTGAAAAATAGATTTTTGAGGTTTTTGGAATGAGGGTTCAGGGGGCAAGATGGAGGAATCTGGGTGTGTCCTGTCCTTCTTCTTCTTCTTCTTCCTGGACTCCATCTTCTGGGTGATGGTGGCACTTTTGGATTGGTTTAAGGTAGAAGCTCACTGTCTAACACAGGTGATAGGTATTGGGAAGTTATGGTAAATATTGTACATGTAGTTTTTAGTATAAAAAGATAACACTGCCCTGGGGGCAGGCAGAGTGCCTCTGACTGTCTTGCTGAACAGACCTCAGCTGGACAGAAAAAGAATTTTATAGATAAGAAACAATAAACAACCTTGAGACCAAGAACTGAAGAGTTCTGACTCCTTCTTCGATTGCTGGACTGGGAAAAGAGAATTTGTGACACATCTCAGGGTCACTGAAATCCCAGAGCTGGGAGCTGCTGGAACTGCCCAGGAGGATCCTGTGCCCCCCAGCTCAGGAAGAGCCCAGGGCAGGCAGGGAGGGGGTACAGCCCTGTGGGGACCATTCCCAAAGGTGGCTGCAGGGATGGCCTCCATCTCCAGGACAGGGACATCCCAGGGCTGACAGGAGAGAGGGAGAGGGAATTTCTACATGGGCCAGCAGTGATGGGACAAGGGAGAAGATGTTAAAGTAATAGAGGAGAAATTGAGAATGAATAAAGAGCAGGGATAGATGGGAATTAGGAATTGTTCCCTGTGAGGGTGGGCAGGCCCTGGCACAGGGTGCCCAGAGCAGCTGGGGCTGCCCCTGGATCCCTGGCAGTGCCCAAGGCCAGGCTGGGCAGGGCTTGGAGCAGCCTGGGACAGTGGGAGGTGTCCCTGCCATGGCAGGGGTGGCACTGGATGGATTTTAAGGTGCCTTCCCATCCAAACCATTCCATGATTCCAAGGGCTGATTAACCCAATAATTAACCCACTCTAATATCCTCCTGCTCCAAGCCCATCCCATAATATCTGATTTTCTTCCAGGTCCCTGCAGTCCTTGAACCTCCTGTGCCAAGGAGCTGCTCCAGAGGCCCCAGGATCTCTGAGCTCCGGGTGCAGCAAAGACCTTTCCCAATTCCCCCCTGCACATCAGAGCTGCTGTGTGGAAAAAGAATTTCAAAGCAAAGCATGCACTGAAACCAGCCTGGATTAGCCCAGACAGTGCCAAATCTGGGCTGTGCTGGTCTGGGGGCTGCTGCTGGCTCCAAACTGGGACCTTCCAGGCTGGAATGGGACAAATCCCACAACTAAAAGTGTTTGGAGAATCTCCAGGGTCTGAGTGAGGGTAACAGGGAGTGGATAACCTTGAAAGGGGTGAAACCAGATGGACAGGGAGACCTTCAGAGGGCACTTCCAACTCCAACTCTTCCATGATTCTAAAATGAATTCCAGCTCTTAATCTCCTCATTTCAGGCTTATTATTGCTGCTATTTCTGGAGAGTGGGTGAGTTTAGGTAATAATCTGTCTCCCACAGAAAAAAAAGCTTTGACAATATAATGTTCAAAAAAGCCCAAAGCTCTGAATAACTCCTCAGGATCTGTCAGAGCTCAGCAGATGGGAGGGAGAGGGGCCATCCTCAGAGCTCCATGACGAGCAGAGCTCCTCACCTGTCCCAGGCTGCTGGGGGAGCCCCCAGAGAGGGTGGGCAGAGGGCAGAGCCGGGGCTGAGCACTTCGGGGGGCTCAGGGCAAGGAGAAGCCAGCAAACCGTGCAATTACAGCTTGTTTTGCTGCAAAAGAACTTAACAGACCTGAAGTAATTTTATTAAGGTAATGGAAGTGCTGATGAGAATTCACAGTCTCTTCACACCCAGCCCGAGCCCGATTCACACCCTGCCCACGGCTCTGGGCACGGCGGAGCCGAGCAGCAGCAGCTCCGTCCCGGGGGGGTCTCAGCCCCACATGGGCACCCCAGGCACGGGCACCCCCGCCCCACAGCCCCGGGATCTGTCCCGCACCCCCTGATTTGGGGGGGAACAGCCCCCCCCCCCCCCCCCCATCCCACTGCTGCTCCCGGAGCCGCAGCGAGCCCGCTCCAATTAACGGCAATTAACATATGCAAGCACGGCGTTAATTATGCAATAAAAACCTGTGTACCAGGTGTGCTACCGACACCAGGAATGACAGCGACCACTTTTCCCAGGGGCTGGGAATACAAAGCCAATTTTGTGCCGGGCAACAGGACAAAAAGCAGATTGGGGCTGAGAAATGAAGTTTTGGGGTGTCACTGAATCTCCAGCACCACTCCGGACTAAACCACGGCCAAATCCCAGCTCTGCCCTGAGGGGTTTCACTCTCCTTGGCAGGTTCACCTTAAACCCAGCCCCGGGAGCGCGGCTTTAGGAGATGGAACCGCTCCTAAACCCAGGGAGCTCCGGGGAGGCTTTGGGGCGCCCGCTGCTCGTTGTCCCCTCTCCTCCGGCCCTGGCAGGGTCACACACGGCCCTGTGCCCCCCAGGGGACCCCCGGGCGGAGCAGGGGAGCAGCTCCCGGCAGAGCCGCACGGGCTCAGCGCAGTGATGGCTCCATCTGGCTTCCAGCGGCAGCAAAGGGAGCCCGAGCCCGGATCCGCCAGACTCCCCCCAGGACGCCCTCTGCACCCCCGGGATGCGAAAAATGTGTATTTTATGATTGGCTTTTCGCAAATATTAAAATATTATATAATATATAATAATATAATTAGAATTTTATATAATATATAATATATTTATATTATATATTATATAATTGTGTATAATATATATTTATATTATATATAATTAATTATTAATATAATATAATATAATATAATATAATATAATATAATATAATATAATATAATATAATATAATATAATATATAATTAGAATGAATATTATATGCGTTGTGTTAGAAAGTAATGCTGCATTAATTCTCTTAAGTACTGTGGTAAATATAGTTTTAGGTTATAAAAAATGTTAAAATAGAAACTGTGCTATGTAGGATATTTTTTTAAAGAAAGGACTCTGCAGTGAGATAGCAGCCACAGGACACCTGAATCTTTCAGAGAAAAAGAATTTATTGCTCCATTATCAGGAGGGAACTTCTTCCCACTTCGAAGGCGCTGTTAGGATTCAGAGGAGGAAGTTGATGATGACCAAACAGAATCCTGTGTTTGAATGGAATTTATGCATCATGTATGAGGTGTATGAATATGCAACAGGCTGTTGTTTTTAAGGGTTAATCCTCTGTTAACGTGGGTCCTTTTTAGGGCTCGTGCTGCCCAGAAAAGGTACCCGGACTGTCTGTAACTCTTTGTTTCTATTGTCTTATATTGTCCTAATTCAAATTATCCAAATTATTATTACTCTGATAGTATTACTATTTTTATAACCATTTTATTACTATTAAACTTTTAAAATTTTAAAAACCAAGTGATTGGCGTTTTTCACACTGGGGGTGCCCGAGCCTCACTGCCCCAGGGATGGGGAATCCCTGGGCACCCACAGATCCCCCCAGCACATTTTCTCTTTATATCCAACTAAATCCACCCTGTTCCAGTTTAAAATCGCCACCGTTTCTCCTGGCTTGAGGAAAAGCTTTTCTGTGTCACTTTTCCAAGGCCTGAGGCTGCCACAAGGAATTCTCCAGGCTGGACAGCCCCAGCTCCCCCAGCCTGAGGAAGGGAGAGGAGGAGGGAGCTGCAGAACCTCTCTCAGCTCCCTCAGAAGAACAGCAAAGGTTCTTCCAGCCCCCAACCACCTCCAGGGTCCCCTCTGGGTCTGCTCTGGCCCAGCCAGGTGTGCCCTGTCCCGGGATCCCCTCCTGGGGGTGTTTGTGTGCTCGGGAGGGCTCACAGGGAATCCTCTCCCTGCCCTGCCCAATCTGGGGTGCAGCCCAGGGATGCTGGGTTTGTGGGTGCTGTGGGAAATGGATTTGGAGAGAGTTTTTGGGGTTGGATAGGAGGTTTACACGGGATGTGTTTCTATGGAAACTTTGAGATAAGGAATGCCCCTCAGATGTCCCATCCTGGGTCAGAAAAGGGATGGCAGTCCAACAGGCTGCCAGCACCCACTGCCACCCCACATCCCAACTGTCACCCCCTGGCACCTCCAGATGCTTCTCTGCAGGGCTGGGACTGGGTGGGGGCAGGGAGGATGGGGTGGGGCTCGGGATCTGGGGCAGGAGGAAAGCTCTGCTCCCTCTGCCACCCTACTACCATTCCCTCAGGAGGAAAGCTCTGCTCCCTCTGCCACTTTCTCCCACTTCCCTCAGGGGGAAAGCTCTGCTCCCTCTGCCACGTTCCCACCCTGTCCCTCAGCTCTGCTCCCTCTGCCACGTTCCCACCCTGTCCCTCAGCTCTGCTCCCTCTGCCACCCTCCCACCCCATCCCTCCCTCAGGCACCCCGAGGTCCGGGCTGCTCCCTCTGTGCCCGGGTCTGCAGAGCTGAGCTGGCACATGGAGAGCACCTCTCCCCTGGCACTGCCCACCCTGGCACTGCCCTCAGGGTGGGCTGGGCACGGTGGTGCCTCCCTTCCCTCTGCTCTCCCCCACCCGGTTCCACTCTGACAGCCGCTGCTCCCCTGCCCTTCCCTGCACCCCAAATCCCCGCTCCCAGGGCCCTTCTTTCCCCACACCTCAGTGTTTGGGAATTTTCCCATCTTTGCCCCCAGCAATGGCCCTGACCTGCCCGAGTCACATCTTGGGGACGTCCTCACCTCTCCAGTCCAACCAGTTTGGCCAGGCAGGCGCTGGTGGCACGATGGCCACATGGGCCAGCAGGGCAGAGCTGGCATCCCTGGAGCTGCCAGGGCACTGGGCACCTTTCCCAGCTCGCACAGGAGGCTCTGCAGCCCTGGCAGGGCAGCAGGGGGCACTCAGAGATGCCCATGGGGACCTTCACCAGCAGCTGCCACCACTCCCCAGTGCCCATCTCCAGGAGCAGGGTGACCAGAAACGTGGGTGAGCACCAGGCACGGTGCCACTCCTGGGGCTGGGTCCCTGCTGGTGTCCCCAGGAGGGTGGCACCACCCTGTGGTGCTGGTGTCACTGTCACCCCTCCCTTCTCTCTGGGACACGTTTTTGGTCCTGAACGAGGAGCGCTGGTTACCCTGGCAACATGAGATGCTCTCCTCCAGACAGGGACAATATTTGGCAAGAATTGCTAAAAATACTCCCTAACTCAGCTGTTAGTGCTGAGTGCCACACGTGTCACCTCCCTGCTCCCCAGGGCTCCTTGGGTGCTGCTGCCGCTGCAGAGTGTCCCTGGTCACTCACCCTGCCTGGTGGGGCCCTGCCGGGTCCCAGAGCAGATTTGGCCCAGCACTGTCCCCTCCCCAGCCCAGCCAGCCTGGGGACAGAGCAGGGACAGCTGGTGGCATGTCCCACCCAAAGGGCCTGGGCAGCTCCCTGGGGAGGGACTGCAGGAGCTGCTGGGGAAGGTAAATGATTCCTTAGAGTTTAAATAGGTTTAAAACCGACTTTTTAAGGATTTTGCTGCTTTCCCTAATACCATTACAGCCTTCTCCATGGCAACCAGGGGAGGGGCTCAGACTTTGCTCGGGGCTGGGAGTTCATTGCTGGAGCTGCAGTGATGGGGGGATCCCACAGGGGTCCCCATGGCCAGGGACACGCTGGGAGGGAGCAGGACCCACAGCCAGGGCCCCAGGGTGCCTGGGGAGCTGTGGGCACATGGGGGGCCCCGGGTGCAGCTGCAGGGTCCCAGCAGCTCCTGCCACATCTGGAGCCCAGGCTGTCAGGGGGGTCTGGGGTGCAGACAGGCCTGGAGGAGCTGCCTCAAGGAGCTCTAAAGGTGGAGATGGGTCCAGCTCCTCCCTGCAGCACAGCCACTCTGGGGAGGGATTTCCTTATTTCCCCTCCTTATTTCCCCATTGCATCTCATTTGATATTTCCCTGGGGAGGGCTGCTGGAGGCAGGGATGAACCTGCTCCCAGCTGCAAGCAGGGCTTGTTTAAACTTTCCAACGAGGTTTTGTGGGTTTTGGCTGGCTGACCTGTGCTGGTTCAGCTCTTTTTAGCTTCCAGATTGATTACACCTTGTGTCAATATGTGCTCAGTGCCTATTAGTGGGTGCATGTATCCCTATGCCTCATTTCTCCCTCCTGATCTATAAATTCCCAGAAGACAGGATTAAAATAGAGGGGGAGGAGGATTCCACTCAGGGCCAAAAGGGAAGAGGGGAAGCAGAGCCTGTGGGAAAGTTTGTGTGGGCTTGGGTGGCAAGGCTGGAGCCTGGATTTGTCTCTCCAGCTCCTTTCCATGGGCATGGCAGTGCCTGGTGAGGAGCTGGGGAGGTGGCAGGCTCCCAGGGGAAGGGGCAAGGTGGGAGCATGGTGAGGTGCCCATGGTGTGGGAATGGTGGGGAGGGAATCCCTGCTCCTCCCAAAGCAGCCTGGGGGAACCAGGGCTGGGAAAAGCAACTGCAGGGCAGAGATTGCTGGTCCTGGATGTCAGTGGGGCCAGCCTGGTGCATCTCCAGGGAGGAGGGACAGGGGAAGGTTCAGCCATGGCTTTTCTATCTGGCCACAGGGCTCCTCTTGCTGGGGCTTTTTCTTTCTATTTCTTTCCTGGAAACTGGTAAAAGATTCCACAGAGCCGTGTTGGAGCCTGGTGGGGAAATAACCTGAGACACAGGATGAGGTCAGTGCCTCTCTGGGCTGGTTTTGATGAGCTGCCAGGGCAGAGTGTCATCTGCCAGCCCTGGAGCATCACCCGCCCTCATCCCACTGCCTGGGGGCTGCCAGAGGAGCAGGGAACCCCCAGAGCCACCACCCCACCAGGGGGACCCTGCCTTTGCTCTCAGTTTCCCCTTGGGCACAGAAGCACTGGGCAGAGCAGGGTGGAGAGCTGCCAGCACCATCCCCACACCAGGCAAGACAGGAGGGAAAATGGGAAAATGCCCAGGAGGGGCTGAGGGTTCTGCCCCGAGGGTTTTAGTGCCACACAGGGAAGAGTTTTTCCCCTTTTCCCAATTCATTTCCCACTTGCATCACCATAAACCCTCGGGTGTTTCAGCCCATCCTGCACTAAGGCTGATCCCCAAACCTTCAATCCCTGTGTCCTGTGGATGCTCCAAGCCCCAGCGTGTGGTTGTTGTGTCCTGATGGAAAGTGAGGAGCCACTGCCAGGGCTCGTCCCAGGGCGTCCCCAGCACAGCAGGGCAGGGAGGGTCAGTGCTGCTGCTCAGGAGCTCAGGGCACGGTGCTGGGACACCCTCTGAGGTTGCCCCATTCCTCCCTCCAGGCTCAAAGCCCCCACAAACCCCATCTCTGGCAGGACCCCCCTCTGCAGGACCCCATCAGGCTCCTGGACATCTCGTTCTGTACCCTTGCCCCGAGCTGCCCTCAGGGCAGTCCCCAGGAGCCCGTCCCGCTGCCCGGGGCTCCAGCAGCAGTGGGGTTAAGCCCGGCCGGGCGGGTGCCTGGACAGGCGTCAAGGTGGTTGCTCCATCCATCCCTGCGCAGTGCGAGGGGCCGGAGAGCGGAGCGGGAGCCCTGCCCTGCCCTGCCCGCCGCCATGAGCGCAGGCAAAGGTGAGGCTGGAGCTGCCCCTCGGGCTGGGGGACACGCAGGGACCGGGGGGGACACGCTGGGGCTCTGCCCGGGCTCCAGGCACCCTTTGCTCTGCTCCTCCTCCGCTGCTAATCAGACATTTTGGGGGGTCCCGAGCTGCCTGGGAGGGCTACAGGGCAGAGCCCAAACGTGGATGGGAGTGCGGGGATGGGCAGAGACCGCGGCACCGGCACCGGGACCCTCCGGTGCCCAGCGAGTCCAGGGGCACCGGGGAGGAACGGGGACAGGGGTCTGGGGGCCTTTCCCCATGAAAGAGAGAGGCTCCCGCTGCAATATGGGGATGAATTTCGGGGGGTCCCTGCATCCGAGGGGTCACAGCTGTGCGGCAGTGGGGGGTGATCTTGGACCGTTTCCCAGGGGATCCAGCCTCTGGAAACCCCCGCAGCTGCAGGACCGGGACCGACCCCTTTATCCACCCCAGTCCCGGCGGTGTGGGCACCACCAAGGGGTCCCGGGGGGTCCCAAGGGGGGGTCCCAAGGGGGTCCCAAGGGGGGTCCCCCAGAGCAGCCACAGCCCTGCACTGACGCTGTCCCCTCGGTCCCCAGCAGGCATCCCCCTCCTGCTCCCCCTGGCCCTGCTGCTGGCCAGGGCCTCGCAGCCCCTCGGTGGGGACCCCCCGAAGGACGGGGGGGACGGGGAGGGCCTGCGGTGCCCCAGCCCCTGCGCCTGCAGCCTGGACGATTACAGCGAGGAGCTGAACGTGTTCTGCAGCGGCCGCAACCTGAGCCGCCTGCCCGAGGACGTGCCCCACAACGCCAAAGCGCTGTGGCTGGACGGCAACAACTTCACGCTGCTGCCGGCCGCAGCCTTCAGGAATTTGTCAGCCCTGGACTTCCTGGACCTGCAGAGCAGCCAGCTGGGCTCCGTGGAGCAGCACGCCTTCCACGGGCTGCGCAGCCTCTACCACCTGCACCTGGAGCGCAACCGCCTCAGGCACCTGGCCCCGCACACCTTCCTGCACACGCAGAACCTCGTGTCCCTCAGCCTCAACAACAACCACTTCAGCAAGGTGGAGGAAGGGCTCTTTGCCGGGCTCTCCAACCTCTGGTACCTGAACCTGGGCTGGAACTCGCTGGTGGTGCTGCCTGACAAGGTGTTCCACGACCTGCCCAACCTGAGGGAGCTGATCCTGGCTGGCAACAAGCTGCCCTACCTCCAGCACCAGCTCTTCTGCAGCCTCACCGAGCTGAAGGAGCTGGACCTGAGCGGGAACGCGCTCAAGGGCATCAAGATCAACATCTTTGTCAAGCTGCAGAAGCTGCAGAAGCTGTACCTGAACCACAACCAGATCAACGCCATCGCCCCCCGTGCCTTCATGGGCATGAAGTCGCTGCGGTGGCTGGACCTGTCCCACAACCGCCTGGTCCAGCTCTACGAGGACACCTTCCTGGGGCTGCTGAGCCTGCACGTGCTGCGCCTCTCCACCAACTCCATCGCCGGCCTGAGGCCCAGGACCTTCAAGGACCTGCAGTTCCTGGAGGAGCTGCAGCTGGGCCACAACCGGATCCGGGGCCTGGCGGAAAGGACCTTCGAGGGGCTGGGCCAGCTGGAGGTGCTGAGCCTCAACAACAACCAGCTGCAGGACATCAGGGCCGGCGCCTTCCTGGGGCTGCACAACGTGGCCGTGATGCACTTGTCCGCCAACTGCATCAAGGTGCTGCCCGACTTTGTCTTCAAGGGGGTCACCAAGCTGCACAGCCTCCACCTGGAGCACAGCTGCGTGGGCAGGATCCGGGCCAACACCTTCTCCGGGCTCTCCAGCCTGCGGCGCCTCTTCCTGCAGCACAACAGCATCTCCCTGATCGAGGACCAGAGCTTCAGCGAACTGCACGAGCTCCTGGAGCTCGACCTGAAGCACAACAGGCTGAGCCACCTCTCGCCCCGGCTCTTCACGGGGCTGAGCAACCTGGAGTACCTCTTCCTCTCCTCCAACCAGCTCCTGGAGATCTCCCAGGACACCTTCAGCCCTCTCCAGAGACTCTTCTGGCTCGACCTGTCCCACAACCAGCTGGAGACACTGGACAACAGCGTCATCTCCCCCCTGGCCAACCTGCGGTACCTCAGCCTGAGGAACAACTCCCTGGAGACCTTCTCGATGTCGTTCCTGTGCTCTCCCTTCACCCTGGAGCAGCTGTGGCTGGGGGGCAACAACTGGCACTGCAACTGCTCCCTGAAGGGCCTGCGGGACTTCTCCCTGCAGCACCCGGCCGTGGTGCCGCGCTTCGTGCAGTCGGTGGCCGACGGGGACGACAGCCACGTCCCCATCTACACCTACAACAACCTCACCTGCCTGCAGCCCCCGGGCCTGGCGGGGCTGGACCTGCGGGACACTGCCCAGGAGAGCTTTGCTCACTGCTGAGCTGGGCTGGCCCTCCCAGGGACCTCATCCCGGCCCTGTGCCACCCCAGCCAGAGCACAGATTTGCCACCACCTCCAACAGCACCTGGCTCAGAAGTGCTGGATGGGCACCAGCCCCCCTGGGCTTCAAACTGAGTATTTCAGTCCTTTCATATTTAAATAGCAGCCCCCAGGGCAGAGCATGGTTGCTCCCAGCTCCCAGCAGGAGAATCTCTGGATGGGGGAATGCTGCACCCCCAGCGCTGCAGCCACAGCAAGGGGCAGCCCTGCCCAGGCCAGGACTTTTATGAGACAAAACAAAGCGTTTTCCTGCCATGGAACAGGAAAAAAAAGCCCCCCCGAGCTTAGGGAAGGGGCAGAGGACTTGCTGCAATGATTCCTTGCAGCAGCAGGTGTAAGCAGGGCACAGAAAGCCACTCGTTGCTCACCTGATAAATGGCAGCAGGCAAATAAACCTTTGGAGCTATTGCAACCCACCTTGTAAGTTATGTTTTTTCCAAAGCTCGTGCTGCCCACGGCCAGGATTTCTCCCCAGAGCCCCTCAGGGTGAGGGACTCAGGCTCCCAGGGGGCTCCCAGCATTGCCTGCAAGCCTTGGGGGGGTGGCTGTTCCCAGGGAGAGAGCAAGAAATGCCCAGCTATCCCACAGAAGCCAATAGCCCTGACAGATTGCAGCTACTGCCCAGCTCTCCAAATCCCAGATAAGTGTCCAAAGGTCAGACAAAATTTTCCTGGAAAATTGCCTGAGGGGATGAGGGGAAAGCTGCTCGGGTGTGGGTCCTTGTGCAGCGGGAGCAGGGCTGGGTGCTGCTCCTGCTCCTGCCTGCTGGAATCCAGTCTCCTCAGTGGAAATCCAGGATTTCCCTGTCTTCCCAAAACCTCAGTGAGGGGGAGTCCCAAAGGCAGAGAGGGAGGCATCCAGGATTTCCCTGTCTTCCCAAAACCTCAGTGAGGGGGAGTCCCAAAGGCAGAGAGGGAGGCAGGCAGGAGGGGCTCAGAGTCCAGGAGGGAGGGAGATGAGATGCAAGGCCACCACCTTCACTGCTTCCCCAGCTTAACTCAAGCCTGCAAGAGGAGGGCAGCTCCCATGGGAGCAGGAGTCCATGGGAAGAGGTGCAGGGAACAGGACACTGGGAAGTGAAAGGAGCAGGAACCAGCTGGGGACACAGAGGAACCCCAGGCTGGGGCTGGAGAACAGCTCCGTGAAGGGCTGCCAGGGCTGGCTCACAGCAAGGCAAGGGACAGGCTGGATCCTGATGCTGTTATAGGAGACATTTAGCTGAATTCCAGCAAGGAAACCAGGGAACAGCAGGAAACACCTTGATGTATGTGAAGGGCCAAGACTCAGAGATACAGTGAGGTCTGAAGCCGTGGAAAAACAGAACTTTGCAGACGTGCATTTTAAGAAAAGGGTTTACTGCTTGTAACCTTGAAAAATATTCCTGAGTCACAGAAGCCCAGCAGGCCCAAGGGTTCCTTCCCAACATGGGAAGGATGGGATGCAGCTCCCAGACAGCTCCTGAAGGGGTTTGCTCAGCCCAGCCCAGGCTGTGCTGTGCCCTCATGGTCCATCAGGAACCAGGGAGCCGAGAATTCTGAGCTCAGGGCCTGGCCTGGCTCCAGATGGGAGCACCCAGCACGAGCCAGGCACTGAGGCAAGCCCTGTGTGATCCATCAGGCAGGGGCAGCAGGAGAAGGCAGCAGCACATGGAGCCATGATCCAGGTGGTCAGAGCCATGTGGGAATGCTCAGGGAAGAACAGCACTGGACTGCAGCTCGAGTCTCTCTGAGTCTGAGGGGATGTGGCTTCTTCCCTCTGGGACTGTCAGCAGCAGCAGGAATCTGTGCTCCTCCCTCACACCCCAGTTTGAGCTGAACAGTTCCTGCATCCCCTCCCCACTGCTGGGGCTGCCAGTCTGGCACCAGTCCAGCTCCACACCCTCCTCAGGAGCTCCTCTGTGATGTATCCAAGATCTGCTGGGCAATGTGAGTCAGGGCAGGGAAGGCAGAGCTCTTGGGAAACTCTTGGATGAAGTCTCTGCCTTCTTCCAAGCTCTGGCTGAGCTGGGGGTCCAGGGGGACGCAGCCTGTGGGACAGGGAGGCAGAGTGAGAGCTCGCTCCCTGCAGGGCCCAGATGAGCAGCCAGGGATAAAACACACACTGCCACAGTTAACTCCAGGGAAAATGGTGGGGAAGAGCCACCACTGCCCTCCCTGGGCTCTCCAGGAGATCATTCTCACCTGCAACCACTTCCTCTGGCTCCAAGACCCCACCCCACCCTGGTGCTTCATGAGAGGGGCTCTCCCACCTGATCCCAGCCCTGTCCAGGGACAGGGCTCAGCCCTCAGCCCCCATTTCTCAGGAAGGTTCCAGACATTTCAACATGGCTCTCATGGAGCTCCAGGCCTGTTTACACTGTCACCATGATGTCAGCAGTCAGAGCAGGCTGCTGGCACCACCACCTCTGCCCTAGCAGGGCCAGGGGCCCACTGTGAGGAGTTTGGAGGGCAGAGAAGCAAAGCAAAAACCTCAGCTCAGCTCCCAGCCCACCTGCCCCTGGGATGTTCCTTCTCTGTGCTCAGCCCTCCCAGAGCATCACAAGACCAGCCCTGAGCAGAGCTGTGCTGCAGAGCCCACTCACCCAGGAAGGGCACCCCAGCATGCTTGGCCAGCTCCTCGCCTCCCCCTTTGGAGAAGATGTTTGTGCATTCCTGAGGGAGGAAGAGGAGTGAGTTAGGAAGGCCAGAGCGCTGTGTGACAGGGCAGGAGCTGCCAGCCCTGAGCAGGGTCAGCTCCCCTCTACCCTGCAGCCCCAGGCATTCCCTGTGCCCTGCCCCTCTCCTCAGCACAGCAGAGCCCAAAGCTGGCTCACAGCATCACCCTCGTGGCATTTCCCAATTCTCCACCCCAGCACCCCAAGGAAGGGCCCAGAGCAGCCCCAAGGCTGCACAGTAAGGTCAGGAGAGCTCACAGAGCAGTGGGGGCACACGAAGCCGCTCATGTTCTCCACGATGCCGAGGATGTGCAGCCCTGCCTTCCTGCAGAACGTCAGCTCCCGCCTCACATCCCCCACGGACACAGCCTGGGGGAACAGCAGCAGTTGGGGATCCCTCTGGCCACCCTGACTGTGTACAACAGGCATCCACAGACAGCCCTGTGCAAAGCTGGGGTGCATTTTCCCCTCTGCCAGGAAGTCCAGCCCCGTGTCCCACCTGAGGGGTTGTGACCAGGACTGCCCCGAGCAGCTGGTGGGGCCTCAAGGCCTCCACGGTGGAGATGTGCTCGTCAGACGTGCCCGGTGGCGTGTCCACGATGAGGAAGTCCAGCTCCCCCCAGGCCACATCAGTGACAAACTGTTTGATCAAAGCTGTGGAAATAAAAGGGACAGATAAAAAACCCCAAACCACAACTGGCTTCAGCAGGTGGCTTGGGAGCCGTGGGACAGGGAGAGGGGACAAGGCTGTCTGTCAGCAAAACATGTGCTGCAGCTGCACTGTCCCCATCTGAGTGACTTCA
The DNA here is from genome assembly GCF_012460135.2 of Molothrus ater. NCBI lineage: Eukaryota > Metazoa > Chordata > Aves > Passeriformes > Icteridae > Molothrus > Molothrus ater. The sequence goes on from NC_050493.2 coordinate 14,992,950, forward strand.
AGCCATCCTTGTGGAACAGGAGCTTCATTCCCCCAAGGAATACCCTCTGCAGGAGGGCCCACAGGAGGTTCCCCAGCAGCAAGCCCTGGTGTTACCATTTTTCTTGGGTCCCCTCCACACCACGGCGTCGTCGGGCCGCTCCAGCAGGAAGCCGATGGACATGAGGGCAATGGCCTTGTCCTGGCCCACGAAGACAGGGACCCAGCCGCTGTCACACTGGTGCACAGCACTGTCCTGCACCCTCAGCATGCGTGGGATGCTGGGGCCACACAGGTCCACGTCCAGGATCCCCACCTGGGGACAGGCACAGCCCTTCAGGGCGGGCTCAGAGCCCCCGGCCACCCCGCTTCCACAACAGCCACGTTTGGAACAGAAATGCTTTAAATTTCATATCCCTCCTGGCCTACTGCTCCCCAAGGAGCATCCCCTGGCTGTTTCTAAGTGCTTTATACCAGAACCCAAGTGGCACAGGCTGCACAGAGCCTTTAAAAAGGTCCTCAGGGAATTCAGTCTGTCTCCTGCCCCCACATTTCCTTTTTTTCCCCATTTTAAGAGTCCTTGACCTCACCCACTTCACCCCACAGAGGGAGTGAGGGTGACACCACAAAGCAGCCAATTTATGTCCCAGTGCCAATTTCAACACTAAATATTGGGTGATTTAATAAAATAGACAAAAGAGAAATGAACTGCATTACCTGAACTGGATCACACTATCACAAATTGCATTTTCACAGAGAATCCACACACTGCCCACCAAGGACACCCACATGGAAAGGGTGGCCATAATCCAGCCCAGCTGAGGGCAGGAAAGGACAAGGCAGAGCTCAGCACCCCAAGGGCTCACTCACCCTCTTGCCAGCGTGCCGCAGCGCCAGGGCCAGCTCTGTGGAGAGGGTGCTCTTCCCAACGCCGCCCTTCCCCGACAGCACCAGCACGATGTGCCGCACCCCGGCCAGGTTGGCTCTCTCTGCAGGGGTACCACAGAGCCATGGGATATCCTCAGGGGGAGGGACCCCAGGGATCATCCAGGGCAGCTCCTGGCCCTGCACAGACCCCCAACAATCCCACCCTGGGCATCCCTGGAAGCACTATCCAAGCTCTCCTGGAGCTCTGGCAGCCTCAGGGCAGTGACCATTCCCTGGGGAGCCTGGGCAGTGCCAGCACCCTCTGGGGGAAGAACCTTTCCTGATGCCCACCCTGACCCTCCAGCCATTCCCTGTCCCAGAGATCAGAGCTGCCCCTCAGAAGGAGCTGCAGCCCTGTTGAGTTCTGCCCTCAGTGTAAGGCAGCGGGAAAGAAGAGGTGGACATGCCACAGGCTTACTGTCATCAGAACGGGGACAAAGGCAACAATGGCAATAAACACCGTGTGTGGGGAGCAAAGGCTGGTCCAGATGACCTAAGTGGAAATTGGGCAGCACAGCAATAAACATGCACGGGGCTCGTGAGGCTCAGCAGGGCTATGACCCGAGGCTGATGGTGAGCTCAGGGTGAGCTCAGGCCCTTGGCGTTTCCTCCCTCCGTGCCACACCAGTCGCTTCCTGCCGGCCCCTGCTCCTCTCCAGCCCTCCCCGCATTCCCCGCTGTGCTGTCAGCACTCCCGGCTCTGCTTCGGGCTCAGCTCCCCGGAGCAGGAGCTGACGGGATCGGAGCCCCCGGCCCGGGGCAGCACAGGGGGCGGCCGGGCCGCTCCAGCCACAGCCAGCGAACGCCGCCCGCCCGCCCGGGGCCGCGTTCCGGGCACGGACTCAACGCGCCGGGGCTGGCCCACACCGACGGCATGGAGCCCGCACGGACCATGGCAGAGCTCATCAGCAGCTCCGCCGACGGTAAAAGCCACGGGCCCGCAACGGGGAGGGGGGGAGAAGGGGCCCGGGGAGGGCAGCCGGGGCCCCGCAGTGAGGCGCGCCCGGGACACCGCCCGGTGATAGCGGCAGCCCGCGCCGGGCCCGCTCACTCGGCGCTGTCTGCCGCGGGAGCCGGGCCCAGGCCTCGGGCAAGGCTCAGCGCCACCTCCCGATCAGCAGTGCCCGCTGCCTATGGGAGTCCGGCCCGGCCCGGCCCGGAGCGCCCCTCACCAGGAGTGGGGCCGAACACCGTGGCACCGGCTCGGCCCGAGCACCTCGGAACTCCGCGGAGCCGGGCCCCCCACTAGGCCCGGCCCTTCTGGCTGGGACGTCCCCCGAGAAGCGGGTAGGGCCCCCCAGGCCGAGACCCCGAATCCCGGTTCACCGCGGCCTCCCCACCGCTCACCCCCAGCCGTCTCCTCCATGTTGCCTCCCCTCATCACCCGCTTCCGTCTTCCTCCGGCCCACGGCCCCTCCCCCTCAGACTGACAGGTGCTGTGTCCAATCGCAAGCTGCACTTTCACCGGACAACCCGCCCTCCAGGGCTTTACAGCCAATCCGCTTCTGGAGCTCCATACGCATCAGCCAATGGGCTTAGTGCTTTCCCTTCGCAAGCGGCCGCCCAATGGCGCCGCTCTCTGGCGATTGGCACACCGGGAACCCAATAGAGCCGGGCTCTCTCAGACCCCGCCTCCTTCGTCCCCCTCTGCCTGTGAGTGACAGAGGGTTCAGCAAATGGCGAAGGGGCGCGGCGCGGCCGCAGCCAATGGGCGTCCGGGGGCGGTGCCGGGAGCGGATTGTTTATGTCCCGGGAGAGGAAAGTAGGTCAGAACGCCGCGGGCCAGGCCGGGCCGGATCGGGCTGGGCTGGGCAGGTGGGCCGGGGGCTCGGGGGACGGGCCGGAGGTGAGAGCTGGGCTTGGGGTTTGGCTGAGGGCGGGCCTGGTTGTGCGACCCAAGCGCCGTGGCCTGGCCTGGCCCTGCCCTGTCCGGCGGCCTCCTCTGCCGGGACAGCCGGGCTCGGTGCCCGCCCTCGGTGGAGCCGCTGTCTCCGCGGTCCGGGAGCCGGGCCGAGCCGAGCCGGGCCCCCCGCCGTGGTCCCCCCGCGCCGCTCGGTGCCCGCGGCTGTGCGGGTCACGCCGCAGCAGCGCCGCGCGTCCCGGAAAGGCCTCAGGGAGCCCTGGGCCCCGCAGGGGTGAGCGGCTCTTGGTGACAGCGCTGCTGTGACAGCAGGAGCTGGACAGGGACCGACCCCTCTGCTGGCATTGCTGAGACAACTCCGGTCCTGGGGCAGCTCCGGTCAGGCAGGACACGAGGGGCTGGAGCGTGTCTAGAGAAGGGAACAGAGGTGGGGAAGGGGCTGGAGCACTAGGAGGGGCTGAGAGAGCTGGGAAGGGGCTCAGCCTGGAGAAAAGGAGGCTCAGGGGGGACCTTGTGGCTCTGCACAGCTCCTGACATGAGGGGACAGCTGAAGGGTCGGGGTCTGCTGCCAGGGAACAGGGACAGGACAAAGAGACACGGCCCCAAGCTGTGCCAGGGGAGGATTAGGTTGGTTATTGGAAATTTCCTTCATGGGAAGGTGGTCAGGCACTGGCACAGCTGCACAGGGCAGTGGTGGGGTCGCCATCCCCGCAGGGATTTAGAAACTGTGTGGTTGTGGCACTTGATGACATGGTTCCATGGTGGCCTTGGCAGTGCTGAGGGAATGGTTGGACTCGTTGATCCAGGAGATCTTTTCCAGCCATAACGATTCTATGTCCGACTCTGCCGTTGGTGCTGGGACCTCTGTGCTGGCTCTAAGCCTTAGTGAGGGCCTGGGGGAGCAGGGCAGCTCTTCTGGGCTGCCGTGGGTGCTCAGCAAAGCTGGAGAAGGGTTTCTACTGCTGGAATTGTCACTTCCACACCTGCCAGAGTCCTGGGTTGTTCTTCTCCTCTTGCAAGCCCTGACCCTGGAAGGGCAGAAAGGAAACTCCTGCAGCTCCAGCTGCAGAAAGAGCTGGGAGCAAGGCCTGAGGCTGCTGTGTGCCCAGACCCCAGAGTTTGCAGCCCTTCCCTTGATGCCTTGTGCAGGCTGCCCTAGAATAGAGACTGGGCAGAGTTAAAGAATAAAGTAGGGATTTATTAGGAGGGCTCAATGGATGCACCTTGTGCAGCACAAGAGCCCAGCCAGGGCTGCACCCAATGTGAACCAAAATGGTCACAAAATGCACGACTGCTCATGGGGTCTCTCACTTTTATGAGTTCTGCTCCATTTACATATTGGAGTTAATTGTCCAGTTATAGCTCCAGCCCATGCAGTCCCATCCTGCTTGTTTTTTCCTCTTCAACCCACATTGTTTGTGCTCTGGGGCCTGAGATTTGGATCATTTGTCCTTGATCCCAGCTAGAGAAGGAATTGTTTTGTCTCCCTACTCTGTGAAGAGAGCTCACCATCCCCTAATACAAAGTTCAGAAGTGCACACTAAAGCAGCACAGAATCTGAAAAACAGAAAAGCCAAAACTTGAGACATCACTTCCCTTCTGCCTGTTGTCCTTGAGGCAAGTTGGGACAGGTCTGTCACAACCCTGGTTTCCTTCCAGTGAGCAGGAAAGTGGTTTCTCTTCCTCTCCAAGCACTGTGAGTAAAGCCTTCCATCAGAGGGCATCTGCAGGTGGACACCCTCCCCTGGAGACAGCCAGGCTGCAGGGGCTGGGGCAGGAGCCAGGACAGCTGCTGGAGGGTCACTGGGCAGTAGGGAGGCTGTGTCTTGGAGCAGCCTGGGACAGTGGAACGTGTCCCTGCCCATGGCAGGGGGTGGAACCAGATGAGCTTGAAGGTCCTTCCCACCCAAATGATTCTGTGATTTTGACAGCCCTGAAGCTCCTCAGGCCAGGTGGGAGGTGGCTGCTGGATACAGTTCCTGCAGAGGGACAGCTGGAGCTGTCCTGGGGCCAGCTGAACCCTGGCTCAGGGAGGAGTTGACCCTGGGTGGAGAAAGAGGTTGAAGTGTGCAGAGGCTCTTCATGTGCATGGAACTTCCTTTGCTGATCTTGTGCTGTTCCCCTGGGGTGTTTGGTGACCCGGGGAGGTGACAGAAGCGTGGCAGAGGTGTGGCAGCAGTGTAACCCTGTGTTCCCTCCCCAGCCTACCTGCGTGGGGGCAGCATGGCGCGGCGCCCGCGGAGCAGCCGGGCCTGGCGCTTCGTCCTGAGCGGGGTGCGGCGCGAGGCCGACGGCCGGGCTGGCGCACGGGGCTGGGGCTACGACTCCGACGGCCAGGTAGGCTGGGCTGGGGGATCTGGGTGCCACTGGGGGCTGTCATCTCATTGCAGGGGTTCCATGCTCTTGTCTCCTTATCACAAAAGTTTCATACCTTCTGTTGGGGAAGATGAAACGGGAAAGCCTTATAAATAGGATTGTCTGGCAAAAGATTTTGAGAATATAGAAACTATAAGCGAGATTGAAATGAAAGCAAGCTTTGAGATACCTCAGTTACTGAACAACTAGAAAACAATGGCATGGCCAGCTGAAGGTGATCCCTTTTGATGGAACAACACCCTCTGCTTGCAGACAGGTCCAGGGGTCAGAGCAGACCCTACAGCTTGGCAGAAGGGGCCCAGAGAGGAGTTTATAGGGTTTAAAATGTAACACAGTGTGGTAATGTAATGATTCTTATAGGCTGTATGTAAATGCTATAGGATTTGTATATTGTACTAGATTAGTTAGTGAGAATTGGAATATTCAACACAGAAGAAGATTTATTGTATTGTAATGGGAACCTCGCTCTGTTACCCTTTTTACTCTCTTACCTTTTTTACTCTGTTACGCTCTTACCCTCTTACTCTCTTACCCTCTCATCCTCTCTCCCCCTCTCCTCTCTGGGGCCTGCTCTGAGCTGTGCCTGGCAGCTCCCAGCAGGGCCCTGCACCCAGGCCCTTTGCAATGAACCCCAAGTTCCATGACCTGGCTGCAGAGATCTCTCATCTCTGTCCTGACCATCCTATCCCCTGATGCTCCTATACCTTCTTAGTGTTTTCTCATGGGCATCTCCTCTAAGCACTGACTCTTTCTTCTTAAAGCAGGCAAGTGACCCCAGTTCCCTTCTCACCCAGCCACCCCACTCTTTTATAGCACTCTTCTTCCCATTGCTTACAGTGCAGCCTGTTAAAGTCAGGCCTGCTCCTAATCTTTGATAATTGGCCCAGGGGTAAGATCACTTTCTACACTATCTTTATTTTCTTTATTTTATCCCCGTACAACAGGGGCTGTTTTCCTGCCCCTGATACCCAGTCTGAACTGGCCAAAAGCAGGAAAGATTCAGTAATGGTCAATATTGAGACTAAACTAAAAACTTTTTCAAGCATAGAATAGGTGTGTTATACAGAAAGTACATACAGCATTTTTATGTTATCGTTAGGTTGGATATGACATCCACACCTGATCAGGGTCCAAGAAGCAAAAAGTTTTTATTTTGCTTGTTCTATAGCTTATATACTCTTAACAAAGCCTGATCTGAAGTCATTAACTACATCACAATAACTTACTGTATTCATTGGTGCAAAGCAATTAGCGTCAATATAATTGGCAAAAGTTTTACAGAAATTTAATAAGGCACATATACACATCTACTTACGCACACAGTCTAGCTTACGAATATTTTCATGTATCTTTTCTAATCTGTTTCTATGCTGATGGCCTTGTCTTCTTCTTTGCTATGGATACACCTGAAAATCATCATTTGTTATTTGTTCTATTAACTCAGCTTTGCTTGCAGGCCAGCTGTGAAGCCCCTCCATATTTTTATAAAATTTTTTTTTGAAGCAGAGCTCTAGATAAGTGTTTGAAGTGGATCAGTTCCCTAATCAGGCTGGCTGTGATCCCTCCTGGCCTGTGAGGGGCTTGGAGTGGTGGTGGAGGTTGCAGGGCAGTGTCTTCAGACTAAAATTTCCTCACATTTCCTGCTCTGCAGTGTGAACCTCACTTCTGAACCTGGTCCAGGTGTGCTGGAGATGGGAACACAGCAGGGAGAGCGAGAGTGAAACAGTGCAAGGAGTGACGGATTCACTTCTGCCATCCTTCCCTATTTTCCTAATCCTTGAGTGTGTGAGCTGAGTTCCCTGTGCAGTGGTGGGAACACAAGGAGCTGCTCCAGGAGCTTCAGAGCCACACTGAAGCCAGGAGGCTCTGCCAGGGCACAGTGTCCAAACCCAGGCACTGTGCTCCCAGAAAATGAGCAGTTTTCTGTCTCTGCAGTCATGGGACTGACAGGATTTCTAGGCAGCAGTACTTGGGAAAGTTAGAAGTTAGGAAAGACAGAACCCAAGCTCTTGGGTCTGCAGGCCAGAGCAGGCTAGGGCAGTACGTATGTAAGCCCCAGCAGTTTCAATTCCCTGTTTAAAAAAGCTGCAAGAACATGAGTTTAAAGGATTTTTGTCATTAATTGCCCCTGTCTGTGGTGGTGAATAACAAGCAGGTACCCCTGAGCAGCACATAAACCTAGAGTAACTCTGCAACCTGTGATAAAAGAATCCCTTAGGCAACCCCATAACACATGAGTGAAACTGGGCTGTGGCTCTCACCGTGTCCAGTCCAGGATCACTGTGGTCTCTTGGCACTGGGGAACAGTAAATCAGGTTTTTGTGTTTATGAAAATAAACAAAAGCCCTTTAACCCTGCCCTGTCCCTGTGGGCCTGTCTGCAGCGCTGGCCTGAGGAGCTGCAGCCATGCTGCTCACCTGGCTCCCTTTGTTCTGCCCCCTCTCCCTTCTCCTCCTGTGCCTCCCAGCCTCTTCACAGCCTCTCCAGAGCAGTGCTCAGCTCTGCTATGGCTGGAACCTGCCTGGTGAGTGCCAAAGCTTTAGCACAGAATTTCCTTCAGAATGTGTGTGTTCCAGACTTGGGCTGTCACCCTGCTGGGAGAGCTCCATGTGCCTGGCAGGCACACAGCATGTACCTGCACTGCAGAGTGCTGAGAGGTCCCTGAGGCTCAGCAGGCACTATCCATGTCCCAGAGCAGGGTGATTCCATGGGCACAGCCTCTCCATGTGTGACACGAGCCTGGGGATGTCCAGCAGAGCCCTCAGGGAGCTCTCCCAGCCCAGCTGCCATGGCCAGGGTACCCAGCAGTGAGCGTTCCTGTTCTCCCCAGGAGCAGTGAGCATTCCTGTTCTCCCCAGGAGCAGTGAGCATTCCTGTTCTCCCCAGGAGCAGTGAGCATTCCTGTTCTCCCCAGCAGCAGTGAGCATTCCTGTTCTGCCCAGCAGTGAGCATTCCTGTTCTCCCCAGCAGCACAGCGACTCGGATTCGGAGCCAGAGTTCTCCTCCCTGTCTCCCTCCATCCCGAGTGCCATTCCTGTGACTGGAGAGTCCTACTGCAACTGTGAGAACCAGAGTGAAGCTCCCTACTGCTCCAGCCTGCACGCCCTGCACCGTGTCCGTGACTGCCGCTGCGGCGAGGAGGACGAGTGTAAGGGGCTGGGGATGGGGGGACAATGCGGCCTCTGCCGGGTTTTGGGGTGTCCCCAGTGAGCTGCAGCAGGTCTGGATAGCACAGTCCTGTTCAGCACAGCCTGAGTTCCCAAGCAGCTCCCAGCTGCAGGCTACCTTAGCAAGCTTAGGTGGTTATCAGCTCATTTTGTCATTTCAGCTCTTCGCTTGCTGTGTGACTTAGGCAGATGCAGGGAGAGAGAGGAGAAGGCTGTGTGAGGTTCCACAGTGATGTCTTTATTGAATCTTCTGTGAAGGTTCTGAGGGACAGCTCTTCTGCTGAGCTGGGCAAAAGTAGCCCTTTATATAGGGTACAGGGGTTGTAGAAATTGTCCAATAGTAAGGGTCAAAGGAAAGTGACCTATAGTTTTACAGAGAGATAAGCAAATGCCTGGAGGTGGGAGAGGGGCTTCTAAGGTCCAGTCATCATGACTAGGCATTTCCTATTTAGGCTGCTGAATGCCATGGTGGCATTGCAGGCCCTGGACCTGCTACAGGGGGTCCCCTGCAGTGTCCTGTTCCTGTCCCAGCATCCCTTTGTTTACATCCTGAGGCACAGGAGGATTACCAGCCCCTGCCTGCTGTCGTGTTTCAGGCTCAGGGCTGATGCTGGCACGGCATCAGCGCTCACCCCTGGGACCTGCTTTCCAATCCAGCTTAGGCCGCAGTGAAACACAGCCCTGCTTAGGGCCCTCCTGATCCCTGCAGGGGCTGGCAGGGTGCCTGGCTCAGAGCACAGGGTGGGCTTGGGCTGGGGGAGAGCCTGTGGCAGGGCAGAGCCACCCCTTGATCCCAGGAGGAGTGTGGGGAGAAGGGAGGCTCTGCCCGTGTCAGCCAAAATTTGGCCTGGTGAATGCTGACATTGGAGCACTGATCCATCCCCTGGTGGGACACTGCAGAGTAGTTCAGGCCTCAAGCAGTCCTCTGATGTGCACAGCTTAAGATTTATCCTCTTAAAGAATAAGAGAAATAGAAACAAACCCACTAACAGGCCTTCAAAACAAACATCTACCTGTGCTTTGGCTTGGGGCTCATTCCCTGAGGGTCTTTGCCCATCCTTGTCCCCTCTGTGCTTCCTCAACAGATTTTGACTGGGTGTGGGATGACCTGAACAAGTCAACGGCCACGCTGCTGACGTGTGACAACCGCAAGGTGAACTTCCACATGGAGTACAGCTGTGGCACGGCCGCCATCCGCGGCAACAAGGAGCTGGCAGAGGGCCAGCACTTCTGGGAGATCAAGATGACCTCCCCGGTGTATGGCACTGACATGGTACGTGTGGGGCACGCAGAAATGCCCAGGAGTTTGGACAGGAGCTGGCAGGATGAGGTTCCACCATGGCAGATGAGGTTTGAGGCTGTCTGGAAGTGCACAAGTCCATGGGGAGCTGATGAGATGCATCTCTGGGATCTGAGGGATTGGTGGATGAAGTGGCTTAGCCACTCTCTGTCATACTGGAGAAGCTGTGGCAGCCTGGTGAAGTTCCCAGTGACTGGAAAAGAGGAAACATAACCCCCATTTTAACAAAGGGAAATAAGGAAGATCTAGGGAAGTACAGGCTGACCAGTGTCACCTCTGGGCCTGGCAAACATGGAGCAGATCCTTTTGGAAGCTATGCAAAGGCACATGGAAAGAGTGGATGTGATTGATGGCATCCATCATGTCTGAGGGATTCAGTGGCCTTCTGTGATGGGCTTGCAGTGTTTGTGGAGGGGGGAAGAGGAACTGATCTCATCCACCTGAACTTGTGCAAAGCATTTGTTGCTGCCTTGCATGGCATCCTTGTCTCTAACCTGGAGAGACATGGATTTGACAGAGGAACCACTTGGTGGGTATGGAATTGTCTGGATGATCACATGCAAAGAGTTGGGAGTTGACAGAGACCAGTGACGAGTGACATTGCTCGGGGGCTGGCACTGGGAGCAGATGTTTCACATCTCTGCTGGGGACATGGACAGTGGGATCAGGGCACCCTTGGCCAGACTGGAGGTGACACCCAGCTGTGTGGGGAGGTGACACCTGGAGGAGAGGGATGGGGCATCCAGAGAGATCTGGACAGCCTGGAGAGGTGGGGCCATGGGAAAAAAGTTGAACAAGGCCCAAGAGCCAGTGCTGCACCTGGGTCAGGGCAATCCCAAGCACCAGTCCAGGCTGGGCAGGGATTGGAGGGAGAGCAGCCCTGGGAGAAGGACATGGAGTCTTGGAGGATAAGAACTGTACATGGCCTGGCCATGAGGACCCAGAACCCCCCTGGAATGGGCTGAGCCCCCACTGTGGGCAGCAGGAGGGAGGGATTCTGTCCCCTCAGCTGAGACCCCACCTGCAGAGCTGCCTTCACATCTGGGGCCCAGCACAGGAAGGACCTGGAGCTGCTGGAGAGAGTCCAGGGGATTCCATGGAGATGCCCCAGGGCTGGAGCCCCTCTGCTCTGGAGCCAGGCTGGGAGAGCTGGGGGTGCTCACCTGGACAGGAGAAGGCTCCAGGGACACCTCAGAGCCCCTTGCAGGGCCTGAAGGGGCTCCAGGAGAGCTGCAGAGGGACTGGGGACAAGGCATGGAGGGACAGGACACAGGGAATGGCTTTACACTGCCAGAGGGCAGGGCTGGATGGGATATTGGGAATTAGGAATTGTTCCCCTGGATCCCTGGCAGTGCCCAAGGCCAGGCTGGGCAGGGCTTGGAGCACCCTGGGATGGTGGAAGGTGTCCCTGCCATGGCAGAGGTGGGATGAGATGCACTTTACAGTCCCTTAAAACTCAAACCATTCTGTGACTCTGTGAACAGGACAGGGACCCTCTCCAGCATTTTACCTGTGCCTCCTCACTTAGGAAAGGAAATCAGAGCTGGGAACCTTCAGTTCCACCCTGAAACCTCCAACTTGGCTTCACCAACCCCTCTGGGTGTTTTGGGCTGAGCCAAGAACTGGAGGTGGAATCTTGGTTGTGTCTTGTTGCTTGAAAAGACACTGAGCTTGTGTTCTGCTTTGCCTGGCAGATGGTGGGGATTGGGACGTCGGACGTGAACCTGGACAAGTACCGGCACACCTTCTGCAGCCTGCTGGGCAAGGACGAGGACAGCTGGGGCCTCTCCTACACAGGTAACACGGCCAGGGTGGCTGGGTGGGCAGCAGTGGCACAGGAGGTGCCACCAGGCCTGTGAATCCCTTTGTTAAGGACACCAGAGCAGCTGCTGGCAGCTCGCAGCCCTTGGAGCATCTCTCCTGGCCCACTGTCACAGACATCTTTTATGAAAAATCCTTTCCTTAGGATTTTTTCTCCTGAGAAGCTGGGAGGCCTCAGAAACAAAACATTGATTATCTGCTGCTGTGGTATGCAACAGGTGGATCTGGGATTGGTCTCATGTGGTTGTTTCTAATTAATGGCCAATCACAGTCCAGCTGTCTGGACTGTCTTGGTCAGTCACAAGCTTTTGTTATCATTCTTTTTCTATTCTTAGCCAGCCTTCTGATGAAATCCTTTCTTCCATTCTTTTAGTATAGCTTTAATATAATATATATCATAAAGTAATAAATCAGCCTTCTGAAACATGGAGTTAACATTCTCATTTCTTCCCTCATCCTAAGACCCCTGTGAACACCATCACAGCCCACTTTTTGCAGAGCCCTTAGACCTGGTGTGGGGCCCTGCCAGGGCACCAGGGTACTACTGTCACATCAGCACTTTGGGGTTTCAGTGCTGCTCCCTGTGCTCTGGAGTTGTAAAACCTCACTTTTGCCTTTCCACCAGCCACCCTGGGATGGGAGGGCAGGGGTCAGAAATGCAGGGATGTTTTTGGCACTGAGCGAGGCTGTACCAGCAGCATGGGAGTTGGGATGAATTTCTGGAGTGCAGGTTTTCCATTTTTTTGGGTGTGTTTTCAGGACTGCTGCACCACAAGGGGGACAAAACAAACTTCTCCTCGAGGTTTGGCCAAGGCTCCATTATTGGGGTGCATTTGGACACGTGGCACGGGACACTCACGTTCTTCAAGAACCGCAAGTGCATAGGTGAGAGCCAGGGATGGGGTGGGAGCAACTCGAGTCTGGCTGCAGCAGAAAACACTGGGAAAGCAGAAGACCAGGGTGTGAAGCGAGTGGGAGGAAGATCACTTTGTTTGTTGTTGAATAGATGGGGATTTTGGAAAGCTTTTCCCAACAGCTTTGCAGTTAATGGGTTTGGGGTAGGTGGGAGGGGGGAGATCCCTGTGTCTAAGCTAACATGCCCTCCCTGGTGCTGTGCCCTGGCAGGGGTGGCAGCCACAAAGCTGCAGAACAAGAAGTTTTACCCCATGGTGTGCTCGACGGCGGCCAAGAGCAGCATGAAGGTGATCCGGTCCTGCGCCAGCCGCACGTCCCTGCAGTACCTGTGCTGCTTCCGCCTGCGCCAGCTCCTGCCCGACTACGTGGACACGCTGGAGGTGCTGCCCCTGCCCCCAGGACTCAAGCAGGTGCTGCACAACAAACTGGGCTGGGTCTTGAGCATGAACTATAGCACGTCGAAGCCTTCCTCCTCCTCATCCTCGGGGAGTGACTCGGACAGCTCATGCAGCTCGGATGCGGAGGCCTGCCAAAGGAAGAGGTGCAGGAGGACATAATGGCTCTGCACAGCACGTGGGGTTTGTTGTGTTGTCTGCAAGGGCCAGTCGAGCCTGATGCACCTCTTCCTTCTGGGGACATCCATTTCTACCTGTTGGCAAGGATTTCTCCAGCGCTGTGCAAATCTTTGGCCTCATCATCCATCACAGGCATTTAGAGGAGCTGCTGGCTCCAAGAGATGCCAGCTCTGACACAAGAAATTTGTGGTGAAATATCTGAGCTTCATCTCCTGACTTGCTATGGAAGCCAGCACCTCTTCCCAAAGGATCTCTCTTCTCCCTGTTGGCACAGACAACATTTAAGAAATTGGACTTGATGACAGGAGTTGGACTTGATAATCTTCATGACTCCCTTCCCACTCAGGATGGTCAGGCAGTCTCCTGGTTGGAGTGTGCTGGATTCCAGTCAGATACAGACCTGACTCCCTGAGACACAATCCCAGCCCGTCCTCTCCTCTCTGTGTGTGTAGGTTTGGTGTCTGCCATGCCCTCGTCCTGCTCTGGGGCACGATGGAGCAGCAGCTGCAGGGAAAGGGCCCCCAGAGTCCCTGCTGGGAGCAGGTACAGGAGCTGAGCTGTGGCTGCTGTTCCTCGAGCCCCTGGGGACTTTTAATTGCTTTGCATGTTGGTTTCTGCTGCTTCTCCTCTGTCCAAGACTGTGTTAAACTGTACTAATAAATGTAGAAGCTGTCTGTTGTTCCTCTTGGGGCCCTTGAAGGCAGGAGGCTGCAGGTGCTTGTCAAAAATAGCCTGGGCAGCAGCGTGGAGGGGAGGTTTTGGGTGCAGCAGTTGTGTGTCAGAGCTGGAGGAGGTGAAGGCAGCAGAGGTGCCCTTGTCTCTGCCCTGTGCAGGGCTCTTGTGCTTCCCACTGAAGCAGAAGCCTGGCTGGGTGGTGTTCAGTGCAGCCAGGCTGGTGCCTTTGGCAGTGCACTGGAAGGGAGGCTGCAGGGTTTAGGGTGCCTGCTCTGGTAGGTGACTCTGGGAAAACCACCCCAAACCCCACCCCAGAGCCTGGCAATCAGAGCAGCCCCTCCAAGCCTTTGTGGTCCTGCTGAGGGGAAATGCTGGATTAGGATCTGGACAAGTGCCTCATTGTGCTGTGGCCTCATGCCACTGCCAGGGAATGGGTTCTCTGCTCCCACAGGGCTGGTGCCAACCCAGGCCAGTCCCTGCAGGGCCTGTGGTCAGCCCAGGGGGCTTTTCCCCAGCCTTTGAGCTCTCCTCTGGTTGACTGAGGGGTCAGGGCTGGGCTGGTGCTGTCAGCCTTGCAAAGTGGAACAGGGCTGAGGTATGGATGGGAAATGGCTTTTAACCAGTTCTCTCTGTGGGTTTCCTTCCCTCATGTTCCAGCTGCTGCCTTTTCCTCTGCTCCCATCACAGATCCCCACAGCCCAGGTAAAGCTTCTTGCACCGTGTGCACTTCCCTGCTGAGCTCATCCCCAATCCTGAAGCAAAGCTGGCTCTTGCTGCTCTGGGGCCAGGCTTTGAATGAGAACTGTACTGCAGTAGGTCAGGCTCTGTCCATGCCCTGTTGTGGTGCTGCAGCCAGAACAAGCTGCCTGCTTTTGCTCTTCCCCAGAACTGACTCCAGCAGCAGCTGCAGGCAGAGCAGGGAGGGACTTGGTTTGGAGGGGCTCTCCTGCAGCACTGGTTTCTCCAGGGCTGTAGGAACAAGTGCAGGGGTTCTGTGTCACTGTGGAAAACCCCAGTGAGCAATCCCAAACCTCAGCAGGCACTGGGGGACCCCTAACCGACCCCCATCCTTGCTGTGGCTGTTTCTGGGTAATAATGGAGCTTTGGGAAAAGAGAATCCCATCCTAACCCACCATTTCCCGTGGATTTTCTGGAGCTTACTCAGCATTTTCTCGTGTTGGGAGTTCAGTGAACAATCTGCCCTGCCCTGAGCTGTGTTCCCCCAAGGAAGTGGCTCCTCTCCTCTCAGCTGGTTTTGACAGTTGGCAGATGTTTTCCAAAGTGACTCAAACAGGACCTACATGTCCCCGGAAGCCACAGCAGGATCTACAGAAACAGATCCCACAAAGAGCCAGAGCAGGACATGGAAGGTCAGGATAAACACTGAAGAAAATATGTGGCTTGTGCAGCACCTCAGCTGCAAGGACAGAGCTACACCAGCCCCTGTTCCAGCATTCCTCAGCTCTCCCAGGAGAAAGGCAGCTTTCCAGCCAGCAGGAGAGAAAGCTGGGGAAGCTGAAAGAGGAAATGAAAGCCAAGAGGGCGAAGAAAGCATCTGTAATGAGACATTTATTGATGTACAAGTCTCTGTTCTGAAGGAGAATCAGCTGCTTCCCCTGGCTGGGCTCCCAGCTGCAGCTCAGCCACAGCCAAGCCTGGCTCATAAAAGGAGTGACCAACACCAGCCACAGTCCCTCTGTGGGGAGCAGGACAGAACCAGAACAGGGCTGGGCTTAGAGATGTGCCCCAGCACAGTGGTCTTGGCCACTGATGTCCCATGTCACTGGGATGCTCAGAGGGTGTCACTTGTCACCTTCTGTGCTGCGTTCTCCATAGGCACAGAAGAGGAGGGAACAGTTAGCACAGATGCTCCAGAAGACCCCAATCTTCCCTGCAGGACTCAATCCCATTGTTACAGTGAGGATCCATGACTGAGCCTTCATCCAAATGTATCAGGATGGGGGAGAAAAAGCTCAGAACAAACAAACCTCTATCACTTGGAGGCAGACCTTGCACTCACTCAGCTGTGTGCTGTCTCTCCAGAGAGAGCTGTAAGGCCACTTCATAACATCCTAGGATGGTTTGGTTGGAAAGGTCCTTAAAGTGCTTCTCATCCCACCCCTGCCATGGCAGGGACACCTCCCACTGTCCCAGGCTGCTCCCAGCCCTGCCCAGCCTGGCCTTGGGCACTGCCAGGGATCCAGGGGCAGCCCCAGCTGCTCTGGGCACCCTGTGCCAGGGCCTGCCCACCCTCCCAGGGAACAATTCCTAATTCCCAATATCCCATCCAGCCCTGCCCTCTGGCAGTGGGAAGAAACTCATCCTCCAGAGAGGCTGTGCCAGAGACCAAGGCTCCAGGGCAAGGAAAAGGACAGGACAGTGTTTGACTACCTGAGATTATATTAAAAAAGGTTCTGTCAGAGTTCCTCATCCAGTAGGAATTTTATATGATTAATATTCACAAAAACAAGCACATGCTGATAAAAATGTGACTTCATCCATTGGCTGAGCTGCTGTCAGAAGGGTCAGAGCATCCCAGCCTAATCCTGCTCCTGCCATTCTCAGTCAGGAAGAGCAGAAAGCTCAGGGGTGAGGGGGAGGGAGACCTTGGCGAGCTAAAACAGCTCCCTGAAGGATCAGAGAGCAGAAGAGCAAGGAAGGTGTGGGGGTACCCCATGAGGAGAGCTTGGTGTCCTGTGGAAAGCCCCCTCAGCTCTGGAGTGACACATTTTGTGCCTGAGGAGCTGTAGCTGTCAGACTGCAGCACAGCCACTGGGACATCAAAGCCAGAGCTGAGGGACAGACCCTGGGGCACAGTGGCTGCCCCAACAACCACTGAGCTGCCCTGGCTGGGTGGGCAGCCAAAACTATGCCCTGGGGAGCATCCAAGGTGATGTGAGCAGCTCCTGGGAAGTGGGACCCCACAGCAGGGAGAGGCCTGGGAGGGTGAGTGAGTACTACTGGAACAAGGCTCTGGTTTAATCACAGAGACAGGGCTTGCTTCCCTGGGGAACTGGTGGCACATTCAGAGCTTGTTTGCTCCATCAACATAGAGCTTTTAGTGAAGATGCCCATGACAGCCCTCCCTGCCCCTGTCCTCCAAGCTTTAACAGGCCACAGAGAGCTTTGAGGGCTCACCTGGAGCAGGGGAGGGGTTGCTTCTACTGTAGTTGCTGCTGCTACAGGTCTGACTCTGTTCTACTGCTGAATTGTCACTTCCACACCTGCCAGAGTCCTGGGTTGTTCTTGGGAGGGCAGGAAGGAAACTCCTGCAGCTCCAGCTGCAGAAAGAGCTGGGAGCAAGGCCTGAGGCTGCTGTGTGCCCAGACCCCAGAGTTTGCAGCCCTCCCATTGATGCCTTGTGCAGGCTGCCCTAGAACAGAGACTGGGCAGAGTTAAAGAATAAAGTAGGGATTTATTAGGAGGGCTCAATGGATGCACCTTGGGCAGCACAAGAGCCCAGCCAGGGCTGCACCCAATGTGAACCAAAATGGTCACAAAATGCACGACTGGGCACGGGGTCTCTCACTTTTATGAGTTCTGCTCCATTTACATATTGGAGTTAATTGTCCAGTTACAGCTCCAGCCCATGCAGTCCCATCCTGCTTGTTTTTCTCTCTTCAGTCCATGTTGTTTGTGCTCTGGGGCCTGAGATTTGGATCATTTGTCCTTGATCCCAGCTAGAGAAGGAATTGTTTTGTCTCCCTACTCTGTGAAGAGAGCTCACCATCCCATAATATGAAGCTCAGAGTTACACACTAAAGCAGCACAGAATCTGAAAAATATAAAAGCTAAAGCCTGAAGCATCACCCTGGCATTAAGCTCTGGGCTTCTTCTAAAGCCTCTTTCTGCCAAGGGATAATATTTTTTCCCCACTCAATCTTCTTTCTTTTCCTGGACATCTCCAGAGCACAGGGGTGAAAGCTTTTCCTAAGGTCAACTTCCCTCCTTCCCTGGTGCTGAGTCACCACTGCATTCACCACCAGGACAGATTTTCATCTGCAGAGACTCAAAAGGATCTTGAGGCACACAAATAATCTGGGCCCTTCCACTGACATCATCAAGGACAGGCTGGCAGGCACAGACAAATATTCCTGTAACTTTCACTGAGGTTTCCCAGAGCTCTGGGCTTGGGGAGTGAGGGAATTATTCACTTGTCTGGGTGTTTTGTTGTTGCCCTTGTCAGAGAGGTGCTGGCCAAATTCCTACTACACACAGCACTGTGGTGTTACCCCATGGCTGCAGCACGCAGAGAAGTGGGAGGTGAAATGTGTAACACATGGACCAAGGCTCAGGTGAGCCAGGACAGCCCAAGGTTCTCACCCTCCTGGTGGTGTCACCAGTCACCTGGTGCAGTGCTGGAGTCACTGTCCCTGGGAGTGGCCAGAAAACCACTGGATGTGAAAACCACTTCTTGATATGGCTGAGTGGGCAGTGGTGTTTGGTCGAAGGTTGGACTGGACCTTGGAGGTCTTTTCCAACCTTAATGATTCTCTGAAAGCACACATGGGTTGGACACTTCCCTGGGAGAGATGAGCCCAGGCTGGCCCGGCAGGGCAGGGAGCAGAGATGGCTGGGATGGCAGGGGAGGGAGCAGGGATGGCAGGGGAGGGAGCAGGGATGGCAGGGAAAGGAGCAGGGATGGCAGGGCAGGGAGCAGGGATGGCAGAGGAAGGAGCAGGGATGGCAGGGCAGGGAGCAGGGATGGCAGGGGAGGGAAGCAGGAAGGAGCCGGGCTGTGGCAGGGGATGGAGCCGGGCTGTGGCAGGGGAGGGAGCCGGGCTGTGGCAGGGGATGGAGCCGGGCTGCCCAGAGCTGTTCACTCAGCTGCTGCAAAGCTGCTCATCTTTCTTAGCTCCCTGGAAGCCATGGGTCCTAACCCCCCTTGGGGCACGTTCAGGCAGGGCAGGAATTTAGCTCAAGGGATATCAAGCCAGGGTTTAGATGGTGTTTGATCTACTTGGTGACTGCTGTGGCATCCCAAGGAGCACTGCTGGGGGACACAGGCTCTGCAGGGCAGGGAACTGGGGGAGAACCAAGAGCCCCTTTCACAGCTGAGCAGCTGGGGGTGGGTTTGGAGAGGGGAGGCTGTGTTCAGGCCCCTCTGAACAAGGGGTTCCAAAGAGTGCCTCAAAGCTGGCAGATTCCTCCTCAATCCCACGGCCAGGGTGAAGGTGTAAGCAAGTGGATGCAACCTGATCCAAGGCAGCCATCACCTCCCTGGCAAAGCATTCCTCACACACGTGGGACTGGGCCATCAGCTCAACCCAAGTGACTGGAAGCTTCAAGGACTCCAGGTTTTACCCCCAGTATCTCTTCATGAGGCAAAGGAAGTTTCCTGGGAGCTGGGGCTCTGCACTGCCAGGCTCAGGGGGTGCTGCCTGCCCTGCCCTGGGCACAGGGCTCATGCAGGGCCACACACACTCACCCCCAGGGCTGCTGTCTGTAAAGAGGGAAAGGTCAGGCTTAGTTCCACATCTGCCACCTCAGATCTGACCTGGAGATCAAGGTGTGGCAGCAGCTCCCCTGTGAGAGGAGACCCCAAACCATGGCGAGACCCACTGGCTGCCTCTGCTGGCCACAGTGGGTCTTTAGACAAAAGCATTTATCCTCACAGGCTTAGGTGAGGAGCTGAGGAGGTGGTGAGACAGGAGCTGTCCCTGAGAAATCATCTCTGATGCTCCAAGGGCTGGAGCCCCTCTGCTCTGGAGCCAGGCTGGGAGAGCTGGGGGTGCTCACCTGGAGAGGAGAAGGCTCCAGGGACACCTCAGAGCCCCTTGCAGGGCCTGAAGGGGCTCCAGGAGAGCTGCAGAGGGACTGGGGACAAGGCCTGGAGGGACAGGACACAGGGAATGGCTCCCACTGCCAGAGGGCAGGGCTGGATGGGATATTGGGAATTAGGGAT
Organism: Molothrus ater; assembly: GCF_012460135.2. NCBI lineage: Eukaryota > Metazoa > Chordata > Aves > Passeriformes > Icteridae > Molothrus > Molothrus ater. Next base: position 15,012,450 of record NC_050493.2, read on the forward strand.
TGTTCCCTGGGAGGGTGGGCAGGCCCTGGCACAGGGTGCCCAGAGCAGCTGGGGCTGCCCCTGGATCCCTGGCAGTGCCCAAGGCCAGGCTGGATGGGGTTTGGAGCACCTGGGACAGTGGGAGGTGTCCCTGCCATGGCAGGGGATGGAATTGAGATGAGCTTTGAGGTCTCTTCCAAGTCAAACCTCTCTGGGATTCTGTGAAACACTCCACACAGAACACCACAGACCAAGCTACTGCAGCTGCATCTGTGCAGGAGGTTGGGATGTGATCCCAGCAGCAGCACAGAGGAGACTCCTCTGCTGTGCACCTACAGGCCAGGAAGGAGCCAGGCCTGGCAGCAGCACACAAGTGACACACCCAGAGCACAGGACAAGGGCTCCAGGCCATGGACATCTCTGAGGGCCCTGAACAGCAGCCAGTGTCCTGCTGCCCCCCTTGCTCACCTCCAGAGCATCAGCACCCAGCTCCTCACTGCACTGCCTGTCCCAGCCTGTCCTTCTCCGGCCTTGCATGGCACTGGGTGGACTGGGAATTTCTCAGGGAAGAAGCACAGGCTGCCCAGACAGGTGTAAATAAAACACTGTAGCACTGCACAGAAGTGAGAACTAACACAAAGCTCTGCTTCAAAGTGCAAGTGTTTCCCTGGGCTGTGTACCCCAAGTGTTTCTTTCCAGGAAATCTTTCATGGACTCCATGAGAATGGAAAAGCCAAATGCAAGGAAAGGCAAGGTTTGAGCTGTTTCCTCTGAGGAAGGAGCACCTCTCCTGGGGTTAGAGGTGTATCCCTGGAGACCTTCTGCTGTACTCAGACAGCCACTCCCAGTTTTCAGACCACCCCCCTCTGTATCAGAGCTTTGTTCCAGGGTGGAGCAATGGCACTTTAGAATGGATCCTCTTTTCTGTTCCATGTTCCCTCTTGCTGTGGAGCCCTTTGTGTAGCTCTGGCTCTGACATCTGTATCCCCTGTGTCCAGCAAAAGGTGCTTCAGGAAATCTTCTGGCTCTACCAACCCCTCTTTATCCCAAAAGGTGAATTATTTCCATCAGGATCAGTGGTCCAGGATGAAAGCAGACAAGTCTGCAGCTGTGCAGAGCCCACACTGTGAGAGGGACCAACACTCCAGGCTGTGCCAGTGCTATGCCGGTGAAAGCCCACGGCTGAACTGAAAGGTGAAAATCCTCCCCAGACAAGTTGGAAGATGCAAAAAGAGCCTGAGAAGGGAGGCAGTGCCAACTGCAGGAGTTGCTAAGTGTGATGAAAGGAGACAAAAAGCCTTTGTCTGCACTGCACAGTGTTGGATGGCCACCTTATCTGCTCCTACATGCTCTGGAGTCTCTTACATAAGCACAGGATCTGCAATGTTCCATCCAGCAGGAGCAAAAATAGAGTTCTGCCTCCGCCTGACATTGCTGCAGTGGGGGCGAGCAGGGGAACAGCCCCTCCCAGCTCCTGCCACACTGGGATCCTCCACACTGAGCCTTCCCACTGAAATCAAAGGTGTTTGGTGCCACAGGATACCTGGCCTTTCAGGTTCCCACTCAGGAGTTCAAAAAGTGATCACTGGGCTTTCCAAATGAGGCAGCAAATTTGTTCAGATCCCCCCTTGCCCAAATCCCCCCTGTTCAGCCCTTCCAGATGTGCAGCTGCTGCCTGTGGCACCATTCCATGCACACATCTGGGCTGGGAATGCTGAGCACCCAAGTGAGAGCTCTGTAGGAAGGATTTGTAGTCTCATTCTTGCTTACTGCAGCTTCCTGTGCTCACCCTAGATACACACCTGCCTGAAACTGTGCCTAAAAGACAAGGGCTCAGGAAGAATCTGCCTGGGAATCAGGCCCAGCTCCTTCTCCCAAGCTACCTGGAACCCAGTAATTCACATTTCTGGGGCTCCTAGAGAGGGAAGGCAAAGACTTCTCCCCACAGCACAGCACTGCCAGGGAAGATGAGAAGGACTCACCCAAGCAGAGAGTGTTTGACATGTCTCTCCTCCAAGTTCTGCTGCAGGGAACTGCCTGAGGCTCAAAAGAACATTTACAGTCCAAGGAAATGAAAACCTGCACCCAAAGTGCCTGCACCATGATCTCTGAGGAGACCTGTGGAGAATGACAGAACAACCCTGGTATGAGAAAATGAGGTGTTTCATCAGCATTGACAAACCCCAGAAATAAAATGAGTGTGAAATGAGGGCTGCTGCCTGTATTAGTCTGGCTGCCTGCAGCACACACGGGTGCTGGCTGGGCTGGGGACTGAGCTGCTGACTTCATCACTGACACCTCTGCAGGCACCTTGAAAAGTGTCCTAGAATAAATCTTATGAAATTCAGAACAACATCATTATTTTTGAACCAGCCTTCTGTGAAGGAAGACTGAGATCAGCTATCAGGCTGGAGTTAGGAAGCTGGGTTTGAGCACCTGCCACACTCCTTCAGCCCCACTGCCACTCCTGTGTGGAAGAGGTTTTACAGTGACTTCTATGAGCCAGAGAGAAGCTTGATAAGAGGATCCACGTTTGCCCCTGAAGAATTTCCTACCGAGGTCATTGACATACAAACTAAGAAAGAAAGAAGGAAAAATAAGAGAAACCTGCAACTGTCTCTTCCAATGAGCACTTTGTTTGTCCTTCCTGACCAATGAGTAAAGTGTAAACTTAGGAGTTTTGTAAGAATGTATAAAAAGCATGCATGCTAGAATAAAAACAGGTTTGAAGCTTTCTGAAAATGGGGTGTGGTTTGTATTGTCTCTGTCTCAACTCCTGCACTCCTGCGCACCAGACTGGATACACACAGATGTCACCGGCAGCACATGGACAATGTGCTCTTAATTAATGGCTCTGTGAGCAGCTAAATGAGAGCTGACACCTCATCGTATGCACCGTCCTCAGAGCACTCTGCAACCTTTCCAAATCGTGTGAGGGCTGTTTCCCTGCACAGCCACCTCCTCCAGACGGGGTTTGTTCGAGATGTTCCGACAAAACAGCCCGGCTGTCCCTAAAAGCAGCGAGGGGAGGGCTGACCACGCTGCCTGTGCCCCTGAAAACCCCAGCGATGTTTGTGGGATGCCCGGACGGGACGGACGGACCCTGCGCTGCCGAGAGCCGGGAGCGGCTCCGCGCTGCCCGCGCTCCCTCTGCCGGCACCAGAGCCCGGGAACAGCCTGGGAACAGACTGGGAACAGCCCCGGGAATGGACTGGGAACAGCCTGGGAACAGCCCCGGGAATGGACTGGGAACAGCCCGGGAACAGCCTGGGAACAGCCTGGGAACAGCCTGGGAACAGCCTGGGAACAGACCCGGGAACGGACTGGGAACAGACCCGGAAATGGACTGGGAACAGCCTGGGAACGGACTGGGAACAGACCCGGGAACAGACCCGGGAACGGACTGGGAACAGACCCGGAAATGGACTGGGAACAGCCTGGGAACAGCCTGGGAACAGACTGGGAACAGCCTGGGAACAGCCTGGGAACAGACCCGGGAACGGACCCGGGAACGGACTGGGAACAGATCTGGGAACAGACCCGGGAACGGACTGGGAACAGACCCGGAAATGGACTGGGAACAGCCTGGGAACAGCCTGGGAACAGACTGGGAACAGACTGGGAACAGACTGGGAACAGACCCGGGAACGGACCCGGGAACGGACTGGGAACAGATCTGGGAACAGCCTGGGAACAGCCCCAGGAATGGACTGGGAACAGACCCGGGAATAGACTGGGAACAGACCCGGGAACAGCCTGGGAAGAGCCTGGGAACGGCCCCGGGAACAGAACAGCCTCTGGGAACAGCCTCAGGACCAGACCTGGGAACAGAACAGCATCTGGGGAACAGCCTCTGGGAACAGCCTTTGGGAACAGCCTCTGGGAACAGCCCCTGGGAACAGCCTTCGGGAACAGCCTTTGGGAACAGCCCCTGGGAACAGCCTCTGGGAACAGCCCCTGGGAACAGCCTTCGGGAACAGCCCCTGGGAACAGTCTCTGGGAACAGCTCTGGCACCGCCCTTGCCTCCCGAGCAGTGCCCGTGGCTCTACAATGGGCAGAGCTTATCTTACAAAGGCTTTTCCACGGGCAGAATAACGACTGTGCTGGAGCAAAGGGGTCAGCTTTCCTCAGGCAAAGCCACACTCTGGACCTTCAGGATACAACCACTAATTATTGATTGGTACAAACCCAGGAATAATTTACTCAAAATGGTGTTGGATAAAGCAGCTGGATCCCTGCTGTTTGGAGACGGATCCCTGCTTGTCCCAGCCAAGAGCTGAACAAGGAGAGGGAGCAGAATACTGTCTCTGAACACGAGAAGCAGGATGGAAGCAGAGCCATCATTCCATGAGGCACCTGGTGCAGGTATTTCATGTGCTGGTGTTTCCAGAGGCTGATTTTGGAGGGAGCTGAAACAAGAGGGGAGTTCCTGAGTGCAGGAAGTGGAGCCCTGGAGCGCAGTGCTAACGAGCCCTGAGGCTGAGAGGGCACTGACAGCCGGGGTCTGAGGCCCCAGAATGGAATCAGTGCATGGCCCTGGGGAATTCAGAGCTCCTCTTCCTGAGCTCCCTGCCCGGGCTAGAGGGGCTGCTTAGTACCACAGCAGCTGCCCCACACCGGCCTGGTCTAACCACGACTAGTGTGCAGTCACGACCGCAACGACAGAGACAGAGGAGGCAAAAGTCTCATAAACACCCAGGACGCTGTCGCAGCGGCACAGGGGAGCTCAGAGGGGGCAGCAAGGAGGCCGCAGCCGGGACATCTGGCCCCGGTGAAGCCCAGTGTATCCCCCCGGGCCTGCACCGGGCCCCGGCGGCACCAGGCCCCGCCCGTTGCCATGGGAACGAGCCGTTCCCGGTGTCCCCGTGTCTCGGCCCCGCCACTCCGCGCCCCCGGCACGATGGTTCCGCGGGGGGCGGTGACAGCGCGGGGGGAGCACGGCCCCTTTAAGAGCGGCGCCGCCATGATCTGCCTGGTGCTGGGGCTCTTCGCCGGCCTCTTCCACAATGGTACGGAACAGAACGGGACCCCCGGCCGGGGTCTGAGGAGCGGAGCCCCCCATTCCCCTTGTGCCTGAGGGCCAGGGACCTCTCTTGCAGGGAGAGACCCCGCGGCTGAAGGCCCAGGCCAGGTGTCCCTGTCCCTGTGCCCTCTGCGGCCAGCACCGCCCTGCCCTCCCCTGTGTCCTGTGCCCCCTGGGAACCTCCTGTGTCCCGTACCCCCCTGCGATCCCCCTGTGTCCTGTACCCCCGGGACCCCCCTGTGTCCTGTACCCCCCCCCCGGGGACCCCCTGTGTCCTGTACCCCCTGGGAACCCCCTGTACCCCCCGGGAACGCCCTGTGTCCCCTCAGCTGAGGGCCTGCCACCCCCCGGTGCCCACCTGGCTGAGGGCCCGCAGGCGTCCCCTTCCCCCCTCAGAGCTCTGCCCTGTCGCTGCAGCCTTGGGCGGGGTCCATGAACGAACCTTCGTGGCCATCAAGCCGGACGGGGTGCAGCGGCGCCTGGTCGGGGAGATCATCCGGCGTTTCGAGAGGAAGGGGCTGCAGCTGGTGGGGATGAAGCTGCTGCAGGTGAGGGCCGGGCCCAGCCAGCCTGGGGGTCCCTGGAGTGGAGGAGCCCCTCGGCCCCCCAAGCCTCGGCTGTGCTGGTGACTGCTGGGGATTCTGCCTGTACAGCCTGCTGGTGTCACTCCAGCACCAAATCCTCGTAGCTCAGAGGAGAGCTGGCACTGGGAGGGTGATTCCAGCTGTGGGGAGCGTGTCTGCCCTTGGCTGTGCCCGTACTCCAGGGCTGGCACTGTAATTTGGCAGCTGGAAACTCCTGTGTGTGTCAGGCTCTTGCTGTTTCACTCCTGGAATTGGGCATCTGTGCAAGAGCTTCATTCTGTTAATTTCCTGCGTGCCTGAGGTGCAGCCCTTGCCCAGATGCCCCTGTGGGAGCAGACTGAGCTGTGTGCTCTGTGCAGGCCTCGGAGGAGCTGCTGAAGGAACACTACATCGCCCTGCGGGACCGGCCCTTCTACGGCCGCCTGGTGAAGTACATGAGCTCCGGGCCCATCGTGGCCATGGTGAGTGCTGGCCAAGGAACAGGGACAGAGTGCCCGGTGTGTGGCTGCTGGCACAGTGGAAGTAAGGTGATATCCCCCCTCAGAGGTCTCTTGAAGGTGTACTGAACTGCAGGGATGTTTTCTGTTGTTAATTAAATCATAGAATGGTTTGGGTTGGAAGGGATCTTAAAAGTTCCACCCCCTGCCAAGGCAGGGGCAGCATCTTCCACTAGACCAAGGTTGCTCCAAGCCCCATCCAGCCTGGCATTGAGCACTTCCAGGGATGGGGAGAAATCCACAGACAATTTAGATTATTTTCCACAATCAACTTGGGAAGAATAATTTGGAGAGACCCTTTGCTCTCTGTCACCAGAGTTGATCTGATGGGGAATTCAGAGGGCAGCTGTGACCTGCTGGGGCTGCTGTGGAAGCTGATCCTGGTTTTGCTCTCCTGTAGGTCTGGCAGGGCCTGGATGTAGTGAAAACCGTTCGCACCATGATTGGGGAGACCAACCCAGCTGAATCCAGGCCTGGCACCATCCGAGGAGACTTCTGTGTTGAAGTTGGCAAGTGAGAGCTGTGACTTTTTCTTCCCTCAGTGTTTCAGGGCATCCTGTCCAGGCATTCCTGTGCTAAGCCTGCCAGGAATGAGTCTGCATTCCCAGTGCAGAAGTTCTCCCTTTTATGCTCAGACTAGAGCTGAGCTCTGCTTCCCAGGGCTGGCTTTAATAGGAGGAAAAGCCTGGGTTGTGTCTTTCCTTCCTCCTGAGTTCTCTGTTGAAAGCAGGTGGGCTTTGCCTGTTTTCCTCTGCTAATCAGGACTGTCAGGCTGTGAAGAGGAAGGGAGGCTCCCACTCAGTCCTTTCATGGGAGCAGGTGAATATCCATGGGTGGTGACCTTGGGTGGCCCCAGCCTGGCTCATGGTACACACAGCTCTTACTGAGCCATCCTCCCTTAGATCTCTTTCCTGGTGTCTGATACCAAACCTGCTTTGATGAAAGGGGGAAAATCTAGAATCCCTGACATAAAAAATGCACATCCCAGAGCCACTTGCAGCTCCTCCTGTAGTAAACAAAAGGCTCCTCAGCACAGGAGGAGGGAGTGCTGGGAACTGGCACTGCTGGAAGGATGAGTGGTGTGGGACAGGACTGGCTCCATTGGTTTAGTTAAATTGGTCCAGAGGGAATTCTGCAGGCTGCAGCATCCCTCTCCCACCTTTCCCAGCTTGGTGAGAGCCTTCTCCTCGCCCACAGGAACGTGATCCATGGCAGTGACTCAGTGGAGAGTGCCCAGCAGGAGATCTCGCTGTGGTTCCGCCCCGAGGAGCTGCCGTGCTGGGAGGACACGGCTGCACGCTGGATCTACGAGTGAGCAGCAGTCCCAGGGGACTTCATCCTCCTGCTGGGACACAGCACATTTCCATCCATCTCCTGGCAGCTGCTGGGCTGGCTGCAGGTCCTCTGTGAGATTCCTCTTCTGCCTGTGGATGCTGGGAGCTGGGCTGTGTGTGGAGCTCTGGTTCAGCTCCTGCCAAGGGCAGCTCTTTCTTTTTTTCTCTCTCTGCTCTAGTAAGTAGTTGGTATTGTTGCTCTGTTTGCTGCAGCATCTTAAATCCCAAGTAGCTCAAGCTGATTAATTGTAGCAAAACTTGGGCTCTTGGCCCATTCCTGGGTGTTCTCATCCCTGCCTGGAGCAGGAGAATGTGTTTTCCTTGCTGCTGGGAGAGGTGCTGGTCACAAGGTGATGGGCTTGACAATTTACCTGCATTTCTAGAAGGCTTTTCACCAAAGGCTCTTAAAAAATCGGGCTGCTGTAGGATAAGGGAGCAAATTCTCATTTTGGAGTTCATTCCAAGACAAGGAATGGAGGATGGGACAATTCTCTCTCCCTTGGTGGGAGCCCTGGGTGCTGGGCTGGCAAAAGCTCACCCAAGATGAGTGAGTCCATGGAAAGAAGATTCTCCAAAGGCTGCTAAACACACAATTCCTCAGGCTCTGCTTCCTGGGCTGTGGCTGTGGAGTGGGAAGCAGATCCTTCAGGTCTGCTCTGGTTCTCTGGGGCTGAGAGACCCAGAGACAGCCAGACCCAGGCTGACACCGGACTGTCCCTCCGTGGTCACTGATGTGAGGCAGCAGCACTAGGCCAGCCACAGGAATAGAAGGGGAGAGGGAGGCAGGGAAGGATTTGTGGATCTGGGGCTCAGATTTAGGGGAGTATTTAGCTCTCTCTTGTGCACAGTAGAGGCTGTGGAGTCCTGGCACTGAGCTCTGGCAAGTGCCAAGATCTTCCTTGTCCCCCCTGAGAGCTTGCAGTGGAGCTTTCCTGCTGGGAGGGTTCCTGGAAACCAGTTTGTAACGGGCTGGACACCACCTGTGAGCTGTCCCTGGGTCACCCAGCTCCTCAGAGCTGTGCTGTGTCTGAGCTCCCTGTGCAGCTTAACCAGAGCAAAAGGACAGGGACAGTGACATTGAGCCCTGCCATGGAACAGGGACACAGTTAAACTGAGGGAACAAGATCCCCAGGGCTTTGCTGTGTGCAGGATGAGTTTGACCTGTGCCCTGAAAGCCTGTCCCTCTGGGTGCTCAGCTTTGTAGGTGATGGGGAATGAGTCCAGCTCTGGGGGAGCAGAGTGAAGTCACCCCCACTCCTGCTGGCCCCAGGGTGTGGGGCTGAGCAGGCAGGGGTGGGAGGTCTCCCCCAATGAGTGGGGCTGTCCAGCTGCCTCAGCCAAGGCTCCTCCTGCCTTGGGGCCTTCTCCAAACACCCGTGCCCAACTCTAAATACCTGACAGATCCCATTTGTTCCTGGAATTTGTTCACTTGGCTGAACTTGGAGTCTGGCTGCAGCAGGGCTGCAGGAGAAGGCGCTGGTGAAGACTGAGGTGTGAAGCCAGTGGGAGGAAGGCCACGTTGGTTGTTTAACAGATGCATTGAGAAGAGCTGCTGGCTCCAGGAGCTGCCAGCTCTGACACAGGAAAACTCTGCCCAAATAGCTGAGCTTCATCTCCTGCCATTGCCTCCTCCTGGAGGATCCCTCTTCTCCCTGTCTGCACAGACAAGATGGAAGATGCCTCCTGGTTCAAAGTGCACTGAACTCCAGTCAGATACAGACCTGACTCCCTGAGACACAATCCCAGCCCGTCCTCTCCTCTCTGTGTGTGTAGGTTTGGTGTCTGCCATGCCCTCGTCCTGCTCTGGGGCACGATGGAGCAGCAGCTGCAGGGAAAGGGCCCCCAGAGTCCCTGCTGGGAGCAGGTACAGGAGCTGAGCTGTGGCTGCTGTTCCTCGAGCCCCTGGGGACTTTTAATTGCTTTGCATGTTGGTTTCTGCTGCTTCTCCTCTGTCCAAGACTGTGTTAAACTGTACTAATAAATGTAGAAGCTGTCTGTTGTTCCTCTTGGGGCCCTTGAAGGCAGGAGGCTGCAGGTGCTTGTCAAAAATAGCCTGGGCAGCAGCGTGGAGGGGAGGTTTTGGGTGCAGCAGTTGTGTGTCAGAGCTGGAGGAGGTGAAGGCAGCAGAGGTGCCCTTGTCTCTGCCCTGTGCAGGGCTCTTGTGCTTCCCACTGAAGCAGAAGCCTGGCTGGGTGGTGTTCAGTGCAGCCAGGCTGGTGCTGCAGCACCACATGCTCATGGCAGCAGAAACAGCAGGGTCTGTGCTCCTGCAGGAATCACAAAATCCCAGAATAGTTGGGGTTGGAAAAGACCTTTGGAGATCATTCAGTTCCCTGTCAAAGGAGGGTCACATGGAGCAGCCATCACAGGAATGTGTCCAGGTGGGTTTGGAATGTGTCCAGAGCAGGAAACTCCACACCCTCCCTGGGCACCTGCTCCTGTGCTGTGCCACCCTCAATGTAAAGAAATTCTTCCTCATGTTGAGGGGGAACTTCTTGTGTTTTACTTTCTGGCTGTTGTTCCTCCTCCTGTTGCTGGGCACCACTGGAAGAGCCCTGCCCATCCTCTTGGGGGATGCCAGCCCCATGTCAGACCCTGCTTTCTGCTCCTGGATTGCCAGCAGTGCTTTTGCTAAGGTCTGAGCTGCTGCTGTCAGCCAAACAAACACAGAGCATTTCAAAATGAAAGATGGTTTCAAATTCTATGGGATGGGAAATGGCTTTTGACCTGTTCTCTCTGTAGTTTTGCTGCATGTTCTCTCTTTGGACCTGTTCTCTCCACAGTTTTGCTCCCAGCCCCGTTAGTGGGAACACAGAGCTCCAGCCCCAGAGCAGAGCAGGACAATCCCCTCCCTCAGCTGTACCCAGGGCAGAGTTGGCTCTTCTGGCTGCCCCTGCTGGCTGCTGCTGAAGTTGCTGTCAGCCCTCAGGTGTGTCTGCTGGGCTGCTCTCCAGCCTCTCATCCCCCAGACTGCGTCCAGCCCTGTCCAGGTGCAGAGTCCAGCACTGCTGCTGTTAAATCTCACACAGGCTGGGACTGCCCAGCTCCCTGTGAGGCCCTTTGGGGCTCCACAGCCCCTGACAGGTCACTGTTGCTGGCAAACTTGCCTAATGTATGTTAAATTCCTGGATTTGGAGCATTTATAAAAGCATTGAAGAGCACCAGCCTTCAAACAGAGCCCTGTGTAACCCCACTGGTGACTGTCCTTTTTCCCTGCCCTGGAAAATCCAGTTCTATGGGAATAATGGGATTTTCTCCCCCTTTTCCCTGGATTTGGAGGGGTCTCCTTTCATTCCAGCCTCATCCCAGCTTTGCTGTCATATCCAGCCACCCAAATAATGGGGGTTTTGGATCTTCCTGCACATCTGGATGTCCCAGCCCTTTCCCCAACATCCCTGGAAATTCTGGGAAAACCAGGCTGGATACAGGGAAAGCCACTTGGGGCCATTCCTGATGTGACCCCATTTGTTGTAATCCTTTGAGCTTGACCTGGCACTGCCTGCTCACCCATGCAAAGGGTGGAGCTGTGTGAGGCACAGCTTATCCAAGAGAGTGCTGGAGATGGTACAAAAGCTTTGCTAAAACCCCAACCCACCACATTGGCTGCCTTCCCAAAGGTGGCTGACACAGTGCTGGGAGGAGGGGATACCTCAGAGGGTTGTGTGGCCCTTCAGAGGGACCTCAACAGGGGCAGAGGAACCTTCTGGAACCTTCCAGAGCAGGCTCCTGCAGCTGAGGAGGATCAACCCCAGGCACCAGGCTGGGCTGCAGCTCTGTGGAGAAGAGAGTGACACTGACTGCTCCTGACCAGCCCAGGGGCCAAGGGGGGTGAGGGAGGGGATCCTGCCCCAGCCTGTGCCCAGCCTGTGGGCACAGCTGAAATGCTGTGTCAGGACAGGAGGGACATGGAGCTCCTGGAGCAGGCCTGGTGGGGGCTCTGAGGATGCTGAAGGGCCTGCAGCATCTCCTTGTGAGGAAAGGCTGAGGGAGCTGGGGCTGCTCAGCCTGGAGAGGAGCCCCAGCTGAGAGGGACCCTCAGCCCTGGGTGTAGGGAGGGGCAGGGCAGGGCCCAGGCTCTGCTCCAGGGCCCAGCAATGGCACCAGAGCCACGGGCAGAGACTGAGCCCAAAAAGTCCCAAATGAACACAAAAGACTTCTTGTACACTGGCACAGGCTGCCCAGAGAGGGAGTGGAGTGTCTGTAACTGGAGATGTTTCAGAGCTGTCTGGCACAGCCCTGTGCCCTGGGCTGGCCCTGCCTGAGCAGGCAGCTGGGACCAGGTGAGCCCCTGTGGGCCCTTCCAGCTGAACCATTCTGGGCAGTCAGAGCCTGAGCCTCTCCCAAATGGGGATGAAGCAGATGGAGCAGGACCTTCCCCTGTGAGCCCACCCTGGCTGTGCCTGCTGCCTGCATTGTCTCTCAAGGGGTTTTCAGCAACTCCCTAAATAACCTCCAGGATTTTAACAGACACTGAAGTGGGACTGGCAGGCTTGTGGGATGCAGGGTCTTCTTCCTTAAGCCTGCTTGACAACTGGGACATTTATCACCTTCCACTCAACAGCGGCTGCCCAGACTCCCCAAACCCTGAAAAACAAAGGAGAGGTGGCAGAGTGACACCAGGCAATGCCCTGGGGTGGATCCATTGTGTCCCGTCCAGCTGGAAAGTCTCGAACAGGTTCAGTGGCTGCTGGGAGTCTTTGTCATCTTCCAGCACAGGCCTGCAGCCTCATCCACGCGAGCCACTACAGATAGAGATATATCAGATTACTCTGTTGTCCCATATCGTTACATTCCCTACGTTGCATTTCATTCTATGGAAGAAACCTCAGCTTGCTTAAGGGACACGAGGGGCAGGACGAACGCAGCTTCCTGGAGGTTTCACGCCACTGATTTTTATGACACTCCACCAAACGCTGCTGTGTGAGTGAAGCGGGCTCGGGCAGCCTCTCCGTGCGCTCCCCGCCCGCGCTCCGCCGCTCCCTCAGGGGCCGCCGCCATCTTCCCGCCCCTCCCGCCGCCGCGCGCGGGCCGCCGGGACGGGGCGGTGCCGACGCCGGGGATTGGCCAGCCGCGATCACGTGGCAAGGGGCTGCCGTCCGCGAGCCTTTCCCGCGAGGTGTGGCAGCGGCGGCGGCCGCTGATTGGTCGCTGTGTGAGGCGTGGCCGCTGGAGCGGTCGCTGATTGGTCGTGGCGCGCGCGGCCCGGCGCGAGGGCAGCACCGCCCACGTGACGCGGGCGCGGGGCCGGAGCGGGCCCGGAGCGGGCCCGGAGCGGGCCCGGAGCGGCGGCGGCGGCGGCTGCGTCCCGCCGGCGGTGAGTGAGGGCGGGCCCGGCACCGGCACCGCGGCCTCGGGCCGCCCCTCCGCTCCCTCCGGCGGAGCTGCCTGCCCGGGCCCCGCTCAGCCCTGGGCCCTGCTCGGCCCCTGTCCCAGAGACAGCGGTGAGCGGGCCTCCGTGCAGCGGGACATCGCGCGGCCGGAGCTCAGCCCCGGCCCGGGAGGTGCAGCCCCGGCCCGGGAGGTGCAGCCCGGCCCGGTGTTCGTGCCCAGGGCTCCCGGGCCGCGTCAGAGCGAGTGTGGCGGGCTGGTTTTGTTGCCCGCAGCTGGATTTCCTTCAGCCCTTCCCAATGGAGCGGTGTGGTGCGAGGAGAGAGAGCCGCGATGGAGCTGGAGGGATAGCGAGGAACTTCCAGTGCTGGAGGGAAGACTGGTACAAGGCTTGACTTCTTTCTTTCTCTCCTTTTTCTCTCTAATGATTGCAGCGAGCGCTCGCAGCACGGCCCTTTGTCATTTCCCGGGAAAACTCCAAAAGCAAAGCCCTTGTTCCGCTGCCAGCATCCTCCGTTACCCGCGGTGAAACCCAGAGTGCAGCCCCACAGACCTTTCCTAATGCGATGGGGACGATGCCGTGAGGCCTGGTAAGGCTCGGCCATAGCCATGACAGAGCCCCACAGGGTGTCGTTCACCACTCTGCACGGGCCCCTGAGCAGCAGCTTCCTCAAGAGGTCTCGGAAGGACGAGGCAGAGCAGCCCCCGGAGGCGGAGCCGGCGGCCACGGCCGTGCGCATCACTCTGACCCTCTTCGAGCCCGACCACAAACGCTGCCCCGAGTTCTTCTACCCCGATCTCCTCAAGAGCTGTCGGGGGAAAGTAAAAGGGAGTTCTTCAGGTGACAAGGTGAGTGTCCCTGGGGGATCTGTGCTGGAGCTGAAGGTCTCAAGGGCTGTCTCAGCATGGCTGTTGTGAGAGCTGGGTCTGTGTTTGCTGTGAGGGGGGAGGAGGGTGGGTGAACATCCTGCAGGCAGGAGAACTGACCCACAGGCTGGGGTGCTTGTTGTCAGGCCATGCTGGGGCACTCCTTTGCAATGCTGGAATTTGGTGTTGGGAGGGTGTTGTGCTGTGGCAGCTCTGGGATGTGATGTTCGTTCAGTAGATCTAAAGTGAGTTTTGGTACCTGGGCAGCTGGCAGTGATAAGGAGCTGTTTTCCAAAGTGCACCAAAGCAGACATGAATGAAAACTCCTGTAGCATCTAAAGTTTGAGTTAGGAGTGTTTGTCTATGAAAACAAACTTACTGGATTCTGTTCCTTTTACTGTTTGCCTTCAGGACTGTTAGCAGTCAGGTGATGTTTTATGCCATTTAATTTTTGGGGGTTTTTTTGAGGGTTGTGAGAAGCACAGGCGGGTACAAAACAAGCTGGGAGAGCACCCAAACCACAGGGACACTCTCAGAATCCCAGCAGAGTTTGGCTTGGAAAGGGTCTTAAAGCTCATCCCATCCCACCCCTGCCATGGCAGGGACACCTCCCATTATCTCAGGCTGCTCCAAGCCCTGCCCAGCCTGGCCTTGGGCACTGCCAGGGATGCAGGGGCAGCCCCAGCTGCTCTGGGCACCTGTGCCAGGGCCTGCCCACCCTCACAGGGAACAATTCCCAATTCCCAATATCCCATCCAGCCCTGCCCTCTGGCAGTGGGAGCCATTCCCTGTGTCCTGTCCCTCCATGCCTTGTCCCCAGTCCCTCTGCAGCTCTCCTGGAGCCCCTTCAGGCCCTGCAAGGGGCTCTGAGGTGTCCCTGGAGCCTTCTCCTCTCCAGGTGAGCACCCCCAGCTCTCCCAGCCTGGCTCCAGAGCAGAGGAGCTCCAGTCCTTGGGCTCCCCTGGACTCTCTCCAGCAGCTCCAGGTCCTGCTGCTGTTGGCCCAGGGCTGGGGCAGCTCTGCAGGTGGGGTCTCACCTGAGTGGGGCAGAGGGGCAGAATCCCCCCCACTGCTGCCCCTACCAGGGCTCAGCCCAGCCCAGGGGGGTTTCTGGGTGCTCACAGCCAGGGCAGGTCCAGCTGTCACCCACCAACAGCCCAAATCCTTCCCCCAGGGCTGCTCTGAATCCCTCCCTCTCCCAGCCTGGACTGATCCCACAGGTTCCAGGTGCAGCTCCAGCATTTGGCTTGGTGGAACCTCGTGGAGTTCCATGGTCCCAGCTCTCCAGCCTTGCCAGGTCCCTCTGGATGCCCTCCCATCCCTCAGGTGTGTCAGCCACCCCACACTGCTGGGTGGCATCCCCAGACATGCTGAGAGTGCCCTGATCCCACTGTCCCTGTCACTGATGAAGATGTTGATCAGCACTGTCCTAAAGGTGGATTTAGCTGAGCTTCTGCCCAGCTGCTCCAGTCAGGATGGGTTTAATTCCTGCAGTTTTGGTGGCACTGTGACAAGATTGGCTGTCATTGTTTTACCCCTTTTGTTTCTGCAGAAGAAAGACCCAGCTGATCCCTTCAATGATGAGGAAAAGGAAAGGCATAAAGTGGAGGCTCTTGCTAGGAAGTTTGAAGAAAAATATGTAAGTGTTTTTTCTTTAAATTATGTTGTTCTCTGGGCTGGACAGTGCTGTTCAGGTCTCAGGCAGTGCTTTCAATGCTCACTGGCTCTCAAGTTCCTGTTCTCCCTCAGTCCTTTATCCTGGCTGCCCTGTGCTGGTTTTTATGTTCTTTTTCTGTCTCAGGGCTGCAAAAATAGTTCAGATTCATTCTTAAATCAGATGAGTCTGATTAAAGCAAATTACATGAACTAAAGTGAGCAGCAAATCACTTACTGTGATTGATAAAATTGAGTTTTCCTTAAGCAAAAATGAATTCCTAGGCCTTGTTGCTGTGGCAGGATGGAATGTTCCGAGTCTCTGAGCATGGGGCTGTGATGAGGACACTGCCCTCAGGACACTGCTGCATGGATCTCTCCTACCTGTTCCTTGCTCTTCTTCCTTTTGCATTATTTCTGTGGCTGGCACTAAAATCACACTGTGGTTTTTATACCCTTTGGCACTCTGGGGTAGCAAGTTGTGTGTTGTTTTGTGGCACAGATTTGGCCCATGGGTCACCCTGGCACACTGTGTGTGTGTGTGATGTCTGCAGCACTGAGTCTGTACCTGCTGGAGCACTTAGGGAAGAGCAAGCCCTATGGAAGAGAGCCCTGGCAGGAGTGTTGAAGGGATGCAGCCCAGTTCAGTGTGGAGTCTGGCTGGCAGTTTTTCATTTGCCTGCACTGTTTTGTTTCTATGACAAGGCTTCAAAGTGGATTTACCACACCCTGGGAGCACAGTGCGATGAGAGCCAGCCCTGCTTTGGTTCTGCTGTAGCTTTTGTGTCCTGGAGCCAGTGCTGCTGTCCTGTGTCAGGGTATCCCTGTGGTGCTGGGATGGAAAAGTGATCCCAGTGTCCATGTTTCTTGTTCAGGGTGGCAAGAGGCGCAGGAAGGACCGGATCCAGGATTTGATTGATATGGGCTATGGCTATGATGAGTCCGACTCCTTCATCGACAACTCGGAAGCTGTGAGTGCCTAAAGGTGGCTGAGGGGAGGCTGAACCTGCTCTGGGACTGAGCCACGAGGCTGCCAGGGCCAGGGAGTGAGAGCTCTGGGGCAGCTGCATGGCAGGAGATGCTGGTGGGCATTCCAGTGTGTTCCTGGGGGAGCACAACCTCCTCGTGATCAGGGACAGGACTTGAGGACATGGCTGGAGCTGAGTCAGGGAGCTTTAGGTGGGATATCAGGAAAAGGTTCTTCCCCTTTCAAGGAACAGCTTTCTCAGAGCCACAGCACCAAGCCTGTGTGAGCTCCAGAGCATTTGGACAATGCTCTCAGGGATGCACAGCTGGGGTTGTTGGGGTGTCTGTGCAGGGCCAGGAGCTGGACTCAATCTGATGGGTCCCTTCCAGCTCAGCATGTTTTGTGATTCCATGAATCCCACTGCATCCTCCAAGCAGCTGAGCTGTGGAATGAAGTAACCAGGTCCCAGTGCCAATGAAGTGTTCTCTGTTATTTGCAGTATGATGAGCTGGTTCCTGCCTCTCTCACCACCAAGTATGGAGGGTTCTACATCAACTCAGGAACGCTGCAGTTCCGGCAGGCCTCTGAGTCTGAGGATGACTATGTCAAAGAGAAGAAGAAGAAGTGTCCCAAGGTCAGGAAGGCAGCTTTCTCAATGATTCCCTCTGTTACAGCTCGGAGCTTGCTGCATGAAAGTGTGTTAACATCCAGTGTGGGAGAGATTTGTGACGTGGTGTGGACAGAATAGGGATAGGTACTTAAAATCCCATTGTATCCTAAAATTTCTGAGTAAAATGAAGCATGTCTGGCATGGATAAGACTCTGGTGGGGTTACCTGGTTCCCAGAGCAGAGGTGGCAGCAGCTCCCTGTCACCCTGGAAGTCACAGCATTATGGGGATGCTGTCAAATGCTAAGGCAACATGTGCCAGAACCATGGTGAGGGTTGTAGGGGGGTTGGGTTAATGATCCTGTGTTTTCACATGCCTGGGAGAGGTCCCAAAGTGGCTCTGGGAGTGCTGGTAATGTTGTGGGAAACTCTTTGATTGTGACTCGTTCTTAACCCTCTGCAGAAGCGGAAGTTGAAAGATGGGGGTGAAAAAATAAAGAAGAAGAAGAAGGATGATTCTTATGACAAGGAAAAGAAATCAAAGAAGTCCAAGTTTCCAAAAGCTGGGTAAGGAGGCAATTCTTGCTGCTCAGCACCTCGTTTCAGGGTTCCAGGGGGCTGCAGTAGGAACACGTTGCAGTGTGGGGTGGCTTCAATGCACATTGCAAACACCAGCAGGAAAACCCCTGTTGTTTCCCAAGGTGGAAAGAGGGAAGGAGCACAGCTCCAGAGCAGCAGTGTGTGAGCAGAGAGAGGCACAGCTGGCTGCAGGAGTGGTGTTTTTGGAGCTCTGTTTAATGGGAACAAGTCTGGAAAGGAGAGAGAAAAATGACAACTGTTGGGATGAAGCTGTGGGAGGAAAGGCAGGTGGGAAGGGCTCGGGGCTGCCAGGGAGGGAGAGGTTACAAGGCAGGCTGTGTTACTGCTCTCTCTGGGCAGTCCTTTGTACTCCTGTCCAAAGTATTTCTTGGATGAGTGCTCAGCTCTTTTATAGCTTTTGGGCTGTAAAATGGAATGATTTTTCTTTTTGTTCTGAGTCATCTTGTGCTGTAGCTCTGTCCATGCTTTGGTCTGCCTGGCCTGTCTCTTTCAGTATCTATATCTGTTGCTTTTCATTAATTTCTTGTATTTTCCTCCTCAGTTTTTTCCTTCTTCCTTTAACTATTCTTTGTAATTTATTTTTTCCTGCATGGATCTGCTTTTGGGCAGCAGCAGACCACGTGTCAGTGTGTGATTCCTTCAAAGTGAGCAAGGAAAGGAATTTGCTCTCCTGGTTTTAACACAGCAGAAAACTTCACACTAACTCTGTCCTGCCTCAGTTCCTCTGTACTAATTGTGCATTTCCCAACCTTCCTCGCTGGAATAACAATAATTTCATGTAGCTAAATGAAAGCAGAGCTTTGTGGAGGTGGTTTAGGCCCCAGCACCTCTCTGCAGTGAGTCAGTACAGCCTTCTCTGAGCTGAGGTGAATAGCCAGAAAGAACCCTGAGACTTTTAGAAGCTGTAAAATACTTTTTCTGCTGTAATCTGTTAAGGAGCTAAGACTTTCCAGGGAGTTGTGCCTGAAGTGAACTGGGGGACAAGGGACCCTGTCTGCTCCTTGACCTTGTATTCAGTTCCCTTTCCCCCTCTACCCTTTGTTTGCAGCTTCACAGCATTAAATGCAAGTAAGGAGAAGAAGAAGAAGAAATACTCTGGAGCTCTCAGTGTCAAGGAGATGCTGAAGAAGTTCCAGAAGGAGAAGGATGCTCAGAAGAAAAAAGACGAAGAGCAGAAAGCGGCGGCCCCTTCCCCAGCAGACCCTGCAGCCCCAAGGGAGGCAGAGGCCATGGCTGACCCTCTGCTGTCCCTCTTTGGCCACGCCAGTGACAGTGACCTGCTCCAGGCAGCCTCAGCCATGGAGTCCCTGAGCGAGCTGGACCTGGAGCGGCTCCTCAGCGAGTCCCCCGAGGGCAGCCCCTGCCCTGAGCTGGAGGATGGCAGCGACCCTGCCTTGGAGCAGGAGTTCAAGCAGCCACCATCCCTCCCAGAGGGGCTGCCAGCCCCCCTGGAGAAAAGGATCAAGGAACTGGCTCAGGTACAGCAGCTCCTGAGGGCCCTGGGGCTGGCAGGGGCACAGCTCTGCAGGGAGTGTGACAGGAAGGGATGTGTGTGTGTGACAGGAAGGGATGTATGTGTGTGTGTGTGTGTGTGACAGGAGTGTCTGTGACAGGAGGGCACAGCTCTGCAGGGAGTGTGACAGGAAGGGATGTGTGTGTGTGACAGGAGCGTGTGTGTGTGTGTGACAGGAGCGTGTGTGTGTGTGTGACAGGAGCGTGTGTGTGTGTGACAGGAGCGCATGTGTGTGTGACAGGAGGGTGTGTGTGTGTGTGACAGGAGGGCGTGTGTGTGTGACAGGAAGGGATGTATGTGTGTGTGTGTGTGTGTGTGTGTGACAGGAGTGTCTGTGACAGGAGGGCACAGATCTGCAGGGAGTGTGACAGGAAGGGATGTGTGTGTGACAGGAGCGGTTATGTGTGTATGACAGGAGTGTGTGTGTGTGTGACAGGAGTGTGTGTGTTTGTGTGTGTGTGACAGGAGCGGTTATGTGTGTATGACAGGAGTGTGTGTGTGTGTGTGTGACAGGAGGGTGTGTGTGTGTGTGTGACAGGAGCGTGTGTGTGTGTGACAGGAGGGTGTGTGTGAGTGTGTGACAGGAGGGTGTGTGTGAGTGTGTGACAGGAGGGTGTGTGTGTGTGACAGGAGGGTGTGTGTGTGTGTGAGACAGGAGTGTGTGTGACAGGAGCGGGTGTGTGACAGGAGTGTGTGTGTGTGTGAGACAGGAGTGTGTGTGTGTGTGACAGGAGGGCACAGCTCTGCTGGCTCTGTGTGTGTGACAGTGGCAGGAAGGGCACAGCTCTGTGTGTGTGACAGTGACAGGAGGGCACAGCTCTGTCTGTGTGACAGTGGCAGGAGGGCACAGCTCTGTGTGTGTGACAGTGGCAGGAGGGCACAGCTCTGTCTGTGTGACAGTGGCAGGAGGGCACAGCTCTGTCTGTGTGACAGTGGCAGGAGGGCACAGCTCTGCTGGGAGTGTGTGGCAGCACCCAGGGACAGAGCACATTCCATGGGGGAGTTTCTCAGATCCACTGGGATCACACCTTTGTGTCACTCAGTTTCCTCTAAGTGATTTTCTTGATGTCAAGTGATGTCCAAGTGCTGGATCCTGTCAGGTACTGAATGTGACACTTGAGGTCACATCTGACCAGGATTCCTTCTTTACCCTCTTGGAAAGGTATGGACCTGGTGCAAGCAGTAATTTCCAAAGTCAGTTTGACATGAATGGACTGAAATGTGAATTACTGACCCTGGAGGGCTGGTTTGGGCTGGGATAGAGGTAATTTTCTCCAGAGTGGCTGTTTGGGGGCAGGTTTGAATTGTGTTGTGAAGAGAGCTGATAACCCAGGAATGTTTTGTTACTGAGCAGGGAGTGCTCACCCAGCGCCAAGGCCTTTGCTGCTCCCACCCCACACTGCCAGTGAGGGTCCTGGGGGGCAGGAGGAGCTGGGAGGGGACAGCCAGGACAGCTGATCCCAACAGAGATATCCCAGACAGGGGGATCATGATCAGCATATAAAACTGGGGGAGGAGGACGAGGGGGATGTTTGGAGTGATGGCATTTGTTTTCCCACATGATACATGTGATGGATGGAGCCCTGCTGTCCTGGGCATGGTTCAACACCTGCCTGTCCATGGGAAGTGGGGAAAGAATTCCTTGTTTTCTTTGCTTGTATGGCTTTTGCTTTCCCTGTTACACTGCCTTGCTCAGCCCATGGGTTTTCTCACTTTTACCTTTGTGATTTCCTGCCCCATCCCACCTGGATGAGGAATCAGCAGCTGTGTGGGGCTGAGTTGCAGGCTGGGGTTAAACCATGACAAGGACAAATTCCATCATAATATTTTTAATGTGCTGTGCTGGTCAGGACACTGAAGGGGTGCACATTGTTGTGTGTGTAAAATAATGCAGCTGGAAAGCATTGCCACAGTTCTGCACTGGGAGAAGGCCTGGAAAGCCCTGTAGATGGGGCTTGAGGATTGCTAGAACCATTTCCATGTCACAGGCAGATCCTTTGCTGAAGCTTGGGTACCACTGGAGCTGCACCAATTTGGCAATTTGAGTCCTTCAGCCATTTTTAACATCTGGTTGTTGGGGTCCCATTTAGGGAGTAATGGATTCTTTGCTTCTTTTCTGCCAAGGTCAGGATTAAATCACCAGACAGTATTTCTTGTCAGACTCAGTTGTTTATTAGTTCTTATCTATGTTACAATCTCACAAGCTGTGAGTTCTACAGTGCTTTGCTCTAACAAGGTAGAAAATGGCTATGTATCTCTCTCTACAGGGCCTTTTAAGGCTAAACTATCCAATTAAGAAATGACACCCAAATTATTTTTACTTTTAACCCAATAACCAACCACCCATGCCTGCAATGTGGACTTTGTATCCAATTACACAAAACCACCCAAACCCATGGAGAAGAGGGTGAACAAGAAGGAGCAGCCTCTGCCCTAAAACCTCCATCTTGCTTTATATCTATTGCTATATTCTAAACCCTTAAACTCTGAGTTTCCCACCCTGTGATGTTACACACTTCTGTTCAAACTCCACCCCCACAATCCCAGTTCTGTCATTCCAGTTTGGAAGCTTCTCCACAGCCTCAGGTCAGTGCAATGTTCTCCTGGGGGTCAGTGCCTGGCAGCACAGAAAGTCTGAAATTCTCAGCAGCCAGGGTTCCAACAAGGGAGTGAAATATATTAATGTCTAGAAGGATGACCTTATGTCTTTTCACCTGTAGCTCCTCCCACAGCTGGGCTCCTGTGGGACTCGCCCATCCTCTCCATAGTGTGGTGTGCTTTGGGAAGCTCCAGCCTGTTTTGGAGAAGGAAAGTACAGGGTGCTGGTCAGGGATCCCTTCCTGGCCTGTCACAGTGTGCTTCCAGCCTTGTGGTGTGAGGGCTGTCACCATCAGCCTATCAACAAGTGCTGGGAGGTTGTGTTCCTGCTGCTGGTGTGGTTTTAAACCCTGATTTTAAGTCATAAACGTGCCCTTGGAGCTCTGTGGTGGTTCTGCCTCCTGGGGCACTCCAGTTCAGAGCACCTCTTGCTGAAGTGAGGGATGCTGAGTAACTGCTGTCACTGAAGATAAGCTGCTCTGTTCTGCTGAGTTGTGCACTGGGGGTGAGCAGATGGGAGGGGAGGAGGAACTGAAGCAAGTATTGCCACAGCTGATAAAAATAATGGGCTCTTGGTGGATGTTTCTGCTTCAGAAAGCACCAAAACAGCTGTTTGAGACTCTATCTGAGTTAAAGGAGAATATTTTGGAAGTGCCATGTTATCAGGTTAATAGTTATGGTGTTGTGAAACAGTTTAATAGCAGGGTCCCCACTGATTTCCTGCTTAGATTTTCCTGCTGCTGTGTCTCTTGTTGCTGGATCGTGGATGTTAAGAAAAGAAAGAAACTGAAACCTGTGGGTGAGTTAGGGCTGTGGGACATGAGCTCAGGTGGCACTGAAGAGGTGCTGGACCTCTGCCTGAGAGCCAAGTCTCTTCATCCCAGAGGTGGGAGCATCTCCTGAGCCTCCAGGCATTTCCTCTTCTGCTTGAACTGCTTTGACTTTAACCATCTCCTTCCTGAGTAATTTTCCTGTTGAGGATTCTCCTTAGCATTGAGTCTTCTCCTTTGACATCACCTGCTGCTGGCAGGGAGGAATGTTCACCCTCTGGGCATAAATTAATTGCTTGCCTGCCTCAACTTTGGAATGGTAAATCATGAGATTTCAAAATCCTCTCCTGGTCTGCTCCCCTGTGCAAGGAATCACTAACTCATGGTGGTGCCTTGTGCCAAATCCCAGTTTTGTTTATATCTCCACTCAGAAAAAACTGAAAGCTCTTGGCAATTTGTAACTATCTCATTCATCTCTTGGAATAATTTTCCTGCTGGACATATTTTTCATGGGTGTGATGTTTCTGGGCAGCACTTTGTGAGCTGCAGTCATAGCTCTGGAAGCTTCCTGAACTGGACTTTTTTTTTGTTTCCATGGTGTTGACTGGGAGTAACACATCCCCTGTGGCTGTGACTCTTCTCTGTTGGTGTCTTGGCTTAGTTTCCAGATGGATCTAGAAAACCTGGTGATAAATCTCCTCAACCTTCCTTAGATGTGATAAGTTTGAGCTTTCCTGGTCCAGGGACAAGTTCTGAGCTCATATTCCTCCATCTACTGAGAAGTTAAAACCATGCCCTGAAGCTGTTGTTGTCCCCATGGCAAGTTTGCCAGAGAAGTCACCTCCTTTTTCCCAGGAAACACTCCAGAGTGGTGACTCCAGTGCCCCTGGAGAGGAGAATCCAGGCTGGGAAGGTCACCAGGCAGGGACCTGACCTGGGGAGGTTCACACTTCTGCTGTGACAGAGTTTGTGTTTTATTACACAAACACAAATAATAAAACTGTGCCTTGTTTTGCAGTAGTTCTGGGGTGGTTTTGAAGACACCTGGCTGCTTTTGCCAGCTGTGAAGTGCTGATGATTTGTGTTATTTCCTGACTTCCAGGCTGCCAGAGCTGCTGAGGGAGAAGGCAAGCAGAGATTCTTCACTCAGGACATCAACAACATCATACTGGAGTAAGTGCTGCCAGCAGAGAGGTGTGGGAAAGGAGAGCATTAGGCAGAGCATTTTTGGTAAATTCAGGAGCAGGTTCAGCAGGAATTGTGGGGTCGTCCTTGTACAGGTCTTTCAGGCAGAACATGCCCAGAATAACATGAAAGTCTCCTATAAATGGCTTTCAGTTGAAATATGATGAGCTAGGAGAGTGTTGGAGGGAATGTATCCAGGCCTCCTGTTCTCAAGATGCTGCCTGATATTTATGTGCCTAAATTTGGCCACTTGACCTGTGAGTTTAGCTTGATGCAAGTAAATCTCTCCCTGTGAGGGATGTCAGGTATGTTTTTGCTACTTAACTTGCATGCTATGTAGAATTGTTTATAACTGGGATAAGGGTGCTGGGTTCAACTGGTTCTCTGGGAAAAGTGGAGGAATTCCATTCCTGCTCTGTGTTTTGAGGCCCCAAATTACAGAGTGCCAGTGTTGCTCAGGCAGCTGCAGATAATGGCTTCATTCTTCTGCCAGAGCCTGGAGAGGACTGATGAATGCACAGGGTTTTGTGATCAGTGCAATAATACTGACACCCAGGCTTTAATTTCATTAAGGTTTATCCAGGCACTTGCAGGGAACTGCCAAGGGGAGTTTGGGACTCTGTTTCCCTCTCATTTCCAGGGCTGATTACCACCTTCCAGCATTCCAGTGCTGGCTGCACGAACAGTCCTTGTCTGGTGGCAAACTGATCACTTCAGCCTCACTCAGAGGAGATTTAGACAGATTTGTACAATTTTGCTGCACAATTTGGATCAGGGCAACCCCAGAGATGAACATAGATTGAGAGAAGAATTTGGGCTGTTGGTGGGTGAGAGGCTGGAGATGCTCCCCCCTCTGTGCACCCAGAACCCCCTGGGCTGAAACTCCCCCAGCATGGCCAGCAGGGAAGGGGGGGATTCTGCCCCCTCAGGTGAGACCCCACCTGCAGAGCTGCCCCAGCTCTGAGACCAACAGCAGCAGGACCTGGAGCAGCTGGAGAGAGTCCAGGGGAGCCCATGGAGATGCCCCAAGGGCTGGAGCCCCTCTGGAGCCAGGCTGGGAGAGCTGGGGGTGCTCACCTGGAGAGGAGAAGGCTCCAGGGACACCTCAGAGCCCCTTGCAGGGCCTGAAGGGGCTCCAGGAGAGCTGGAGAGGGACTGGGGACAAGGGATGGAGGGACAGGACACAGGGAATGGCTCCCAGTGCCAGAGGGCAGGGCTGGATGGGATATTGGGAATTAGGAATTGTTCCCTGGGAGGGTGGGCAGGCCCTGGCACAGGGTGCCCAGAGCAGCTGGGGCTGCCCCTGGATCCCTGGCAGTGCCCAAGGCCAGGCTGGGCAGGGCTTGGAGCAGCCTGAGATAATGGGAGGTGTCCCTGCCATGGCAGGGGTGGAATAAAATGAGCTTTAAGGTCCCTTCCAATTCAAAGCATTCTGTGACTTTAATGATGGTGATGATTAATGATTTGGCATTTTTTACACTTTCTGACACTGAGAAGTGGCTTTAAAAGCCAGGCTCCTAATTTCTGTTTAATTGTGTAGATGGGTTTGGCACATGCTGATCTCTCTCATCTATTCACTTGGAAGTTGAAACCCAAGGGATAAAGTTTGATTTTGTGTTGTCCTGAATTCCACTGCCACAGCACCTGACATAACCAGTGTGCACTTCTCATTTCATTGCCTGACCCTCCTGCCTGCAGCTGCCAGGGAGAGCAGATGAGACTGCAGACTGCCACTTGTTCCTTCTCCAGCTACTCCCAGAGCAGATTCAAAGCACAGCTTGGGATAAAACCTATTGATCCTAGAATCCAGAGAACCTTCAGGCAGTTTACCTTGTCCTTCATCCCTCTGTCCTGTCCCAGCCTCCTGCTGAGAGCAGATTTGCCCCTGAGCAGGCAGCACAGGCTGGATAGCTCAGTCTTTTATGGGGACAGACTGTCCAAGACCCAAGCAGCTCTCAGCTGCTGGCTACCTTTAGCAAGCAGAAGGGATATCAGCTGTTTAGTGATTATCAGCTCTTGGTGAGTTCCAGAGAGAGAGAGAGAAGGCTGCTCTGGGGTTCCACAGGGATGTCTTTACTGGGGGCCTGTGATGGGTTCCAGCTCTTCTTACCAGAATGGGCTAAACCAGCCCATTATACAGGGTATAGGGGGATCAGAAATTGTCCAATAGCAGGGGTTAAGGGAAAGTGACCTATGGGGTTACAGAAAGATAAGCTGGGGTCTGAAAGGTGGAAGAGAGGGGTTTCTTTGCTATTTCACCAGGACATGGCATTTCCTATCTTTAAGCCTCTGCTCTCCACGGAGCCCTGGCAAGCACATGGCCTGCTACACTGTCCCTGCCTCCCAGTCCCCTCAGGGTGGCCCTGGTGGCTCAGGGCTGGCTGGCAGTCCTGCTAAGGCTGTGTTTGTCCCCAGCATCGAGCTGCAGACGCGGGAGCTCAGCAGCCAGGTGCGCTCGGGGGTCTACGCCCACCTGGCCGCCTTCTTCCCCTGCAGCAAGGACACGCTCCTGAAGAGAGCCCGCAGGCTCTACCTCTACGAGCAGGTGAGGAGCAGGCCACCAGGCCTGGGGGGTGCTGGCCCTGCTGAGCACAGTGTGGCTGTTGCTGTCCCCAAACCCTGTGTCCTCTGTGGGGCACTGGCCCGGCACGGTGGCTGGGTGGGGGCTGGAGCTGGCTGGATTTTGGTGTCCCAGCCATGGGAACATGTTGGGGTGTTCTGTGTGGCAGCAGCTCTCTTGCCACAGAGAGAAACACACAGGAGTCTCTGTGGCTGAGATGACCCCGTGGTGTTAGAAAGTCTCTTTTTCCCAGCCCCGAGATTGAAGAAGGAGTCAGGATTCTTTGGCTCTGGTTGTCAAGGTTGTTTAATCTCTGTTATCTATCATTCTATCTAACATTCTTTTATTTGTTGTTGTTATCTATCTATTTATTTGTTGTTCTATTTATTTGTTATCTATCTAACCTTCTTTTCCTGACCTGCTGAGGTCTAGCAGGTCGGTTGGTGTCATACTGACTGCCCTCTTGGCAGTGTTATCCTTTTATACTAAAAACTACCTGTACATTATTTGCAATCATTTTCCAATACCTATCACCTATGTTAGACAGTGTGTTTCTACTCTAAACCAATCCAAAAGTTCCACCATCACCCAGAAGCTGGAGGCTAAGAAGAAGAAAGAAGAACGGCAAGGCACGCCCAAATCCCTCCATCTTGGCTTCTGAACCCCCATTCTAAAAACTTCAACATTTTACTTTTTCACCCTGTGACAAACTAACTATCATTCTACTTAAACTCTTGTGGCTTGTGAATCTTCACATAAAGCTGGTAATTTTCTCCATGGGTTAAAATCCAAGGCACAGGTGTCTTTTGCTTCGTGCCAAGGTCTCTGAGCCCCCTGGCAGGGGCTCGAGCCATCCAGGGCAGCCAGAGGGATGTCCTGGGTTCTGACACTTTCCCAGGCATTGTTCTGGGAAAAATCTGTGAGAAGATCAGGGAAAAGAATGAGAACCAATTCTTAACTTGCTGCACCTGCTATTGTGAACATGTGGAATGTGTAATGGAGATTTGTTTACCAAAGGGTGATTTGTTAATTAACTAACAGTGACAATGTTTTAATTAAAGAACTAATCAATTCCACCTGTAGTGACCTAAGGTATAAAAGTATAGGTTTCTTAATACAGATTATTGCTCAGCCTTCTGTAAATACATGGGAACTGTGTAAGTTATCAGCCAGTGCAGGCTGTTGTGCTGACAGCTCTGTGCTCGCTGCAGGGTGGGCGCCTGAAGGAGCCTCTGCAGAAGCTGAAGGAAGCCATTGGAAGGGCCATGCCAGAGCAGGTGGCCAAGTACCAGGAGGAATGCCAAGCCCATACTCAGGCCAAGTTTGCCAAGTAAGCTCCTCATTTGCTCATTCCCCCTCTGTGGCTTTTCCCAGCAGGCTCCCTGTGGCCTGGAGGCTGCTCACCCGAAGTTTGCCACCTCTTTTTGTTCCGTGGGTTACATTTGCTGATGGGCATTGATTGGCCTGACTGAGCTGTGTGTGGCCATGCCAGCTACAGCAGCACTGATGGGACCAGAGCTTGGCTGAAGGGTTTTGCATG
Source organism: Molothrus ater (assembly GCF_012460135.2). Classification (NCBI taxonomy): domain Eukaryota; kingdom Metazoa; phylum Chordata; class Aves; order Passeriformes; family Icteridae; genus Molothrus; species Molothrus ater. Next base: position 15,040,057 of record NC_050493.2, read on the forward strand.
TGCAGGCATGTCCTTAGGAACATGGCAGCCTGGGAACAGTCAGGCTGGATTAGTGCTGTCATCTCTATTACAAAATATTGGGAGATTTCTTAACCTTCAGCCCATAGCTCAGCTTGCACCCTGAGCCAGAGGTTGCTGATACTGAGACCTCTGTCCAGTGCTGTTCAGAGATTCTTAATCTGCAGTATTAAATAGATTAAGTATCTACTTGAACCTGCAGGACGATCACTTCCACCTTTTCTGTCTCCATTTTAGGATGCTGGAAGAGGAAAAAGACAAAGAACAGCGAGTTTGTTCTGATGATGATGAGGATGAAGAAAAGGGAGGGAAGCGTGTCGCGGGCCCGCGGAAGAAATTCCAGTGGAATGATGAAATCAGGTTTGAATAACTCAGATATTAAGCAAATTCATGAACTGTCTTACTCTTTGCAGTTGGCAGTGAAGCATTTTGGTGTCTGTGTTTTGTTTACAAAGCAGTGCTGATCACCTGTAGGAGCAGTCAGCTTGGAGGTTCGTGGCACGTGGTGTTGGTTGTGGAAACCATTTCTGCATTTATTGCATCTCACCCTGAAGCTGATTTCAGGCCCAGGCTAACCCTGAGAGAAGTGCTGAGAGTCCAAAAGAGAGAGTCAGATCTTTGGGAGCAGAAGGCATTCAGCTGAATTGCTGAATCCTACACCCAGACTCTTGACATGCCCAGGTTCTGGTTCTGGAAGCAGTTGAAGCTGTTGGGTTCTGCTGCCCCTGGCACTTGGGGCTGACAGAGAAGGGAGTGCTGAGAACAGGGGAGAGTACCAAAGGGTAAAAGGAAAATCAGTCCTGCTGTCTTTTTCTTCCTGTTCTGGAACAAATCAGTTTGTGCTGCTGATCCATGTAGGACATAGCCAGCTGTGCTTCCTGCCCTCTCCTTGCAGAGAGGTTCAGTTCTGTGGTTGTTACTGGTGCCTGTGGCTCTGGCACTGGTTTGCTGCCTCAGCTGGTTCAGGAGATCACACTGGGAAGGGGTGACAAGACTTTTCTCCCTGGTGCATCCATGTGTGTGCACGCAGAGCAAGGACTGGGCCTTTCCCTTCTCCTTTCCTGAGGAGGCAGTGCAGGGTTGTGTTAGCAAGAGCCAGATGTGTCTTGGTGTATTTATCCAGCCTGGATAAAGAGAATGATCTCCAAGTGGGAAAGGTCAATCTGCATAACTGTATGTGAAATCTTCCTGTTCCTCAGGGAGCTGCTTTGCCACTTGGTGAAGATTAAATTGGATGGTTATGACCTTGACAAGAATAAGGCTCAGTCTCTAGAGGATTATGTGAAGACCTTCCTAGAAGGAGAGGTGAAGCCCCTTTGGCCAAAAGGCTGGATGCAGGCCAGGTGAGCAAGAACCAAGGATTCCTTGTCCCAAGGGACCTGGGAAGGTCATTGGTCCTACCCTTGCTCAGGGAATGGCTGGCTTCAGACTTAGATCAGAGTGCTCAGGGCTTTGGCATGTGGAATTTTGGAAATTCCCAAGGATGGAGATTACCACAGCATCTCTGGGCTCCTGTTCTGGTACTTGATCACTCTTCATGAGATCTTTTCTCCTTATTTCCTATAAGAATTCCCCTTGCTGCACTGAACTGAATATTCCCCGCTTTTGTTTTTAACTGTGCACCTTTGAGAAAGGTCTGGCTCCATCCTGTTCCTGTCCCCACCACTCTTTAGGTAGTGGAAAACTGCCATTAGACTCCTCCTGGGGCTTCTCCTGGGGCTTCTCTTTTTCCAGGCTGAGCAAAACCAGTTCCCTCCACCTCTCCTTGGCTGCTGTGTGTCCCTGTTCCTTGGGATGTCTCCAGTTTGTTGGCATCTCTCTTGGATAGTGGGGCCCCTGAAGCTGGATCTGTGTCCAGATGTGTCCTCCCAGGTGCTGATCAGGGCATGGTTTGCTCTCAGCAGGACACCTCTGCAGCAGTGGCTTCCCTTCCCTTGCCCCCCAGGAGCCCCAGGTCCTTTCCTGCAGGGCTGCTGCCCAGGGTTGTTCCATCCCAGCTGCAGGACTTGGTGCTGGATTTCACTGAGCTTCACAAGGTTTGTGTTGGTGCCTTTCTCCAGCCTGGGAAGGGCCCTGTGAATGGCAGCCCTGCCCTCCACCATGTTCTCCCCCCTGCCTCTGTCCCTTTTCACCTCCCAAATGCCTGAGTGCAGCCAGGACTGTGAATGGCAGTGCTGAGCAGCCTTGGTGCCATGGTGATGTCACACAGGTGCCACTGGCACTGAACTGGCACTGAGGCCAGGCCCATGGGCCAGTCTATGCTTTCTTGGCTCTGTATTACAAAAGATCCACTTGTAATCACAAAGGATACATTTTCCAGACACTTTGGGATATCTTCTCTGGAGTATTCCCAAAAGAAGGCAAAGTAGGAAAGTTGTAGGGGCTTATTGGAGTCAGTAGAATCTGGTGTGGTTGCTGTACCCTCACTGCTGTTTCCAGCTCTTTCCCACTCTCCATCATCCCTGCCCTCGAGCTGGCAGTGGCAGAGCCACACAAATGGCACAGTCCCTCTGCTGGGACTGTCATCACCTTCTGGCCTGCTTTGTTTTGCTCAGTATTTTCAAAGCAAGGACAACTCTGCAGTCTTACTTTGGAATCTTTAAGGTTCCTTCCAGCCCAAGCTGTTCCATGTTCTGTCTCTTTGCATTTCACCAGCTGGGCAGTGCTGACTTCTCTGCTGAGTTCTCTGCTGTGTTTGCTTTCTGGGTGTTGGGGGGTAAAGGAAGATGTAGATAGCAGCTCCTAAGAGCAGTAAGTATGAGTGGCACATCAGAGATGCACTTGGAGAAGCCCATGAAGGCTGTTTGGTGCAGTTGCATGTGCACAGGAAGCTCAGAGCTCAGCATGGTTGTAGTGTGGTGCTGCAGGAGCTGAAAGATGGCATTAGGAGATGTAGGAAGATTCCTGCTTAGTTAATGAAGATATACCCAGCCTGAGGGTCTCAGCTTGCCAAGTTGTAAAAACTTTTCTTTGAATAAAAGGAAATTAAAATCTTTAACTCCAAGTTTGCTGGTGAAACTGTTGTTGGGCATTCAGGTGTTCACAACAACTCAGTGTAGGAGGCACTTCCAGTGGAATTGAGTACAGTAAGTAATACCTCAGTAAGAGTGGATTTCCTGGTTGCTTTCCAGTGGCTCAAGGACAGTGGTTTCTCCTGCTGGGACTTGGAGTTGGACTTGATCTTTCTGGGTCCCATCCAACTCAAGATATTCTCTGACTTGGTGGTTTAAAGACAGAGGGTAGTGTGACAGCCATGGGAAGGGATTGGTGGCTCTAGGAAAACTGTAATAATTTTATGGATAAGTCAGCTTGATTCACTGTCATCATGGTCTCAGAAGTTCATCTGTGAGAGGAACTTGAAGGTGGACAGAGCAGCGATTTCATGGATGAGTTAGAGAGGCCCTGCCATGAGTCTGTTTCCTCCATGAGCACTAAGAGATGATTAACAGAATATTAGATTTACATAAGCTTGCTTTTTAAGAGAAAAAATAAGACAAAAGTCTGTTAATACCAGCCAGGAATCACATTCCATGTGCCAGTACTGAAGGAATAAACATTCCTGTAGCTCCTCCCTGACATGTAGGAGGGCAGCTGGTTTGGGTCAGAGCGTGTTTGTGGGGGGAGACTCTGCTTTACCCTCAGTAGTGCAGGCTTTGGATGAAGCTCAGTCTATTGGCTGTGCTCAGTCAGTCCTTCCAGAAAGGGTTGTGATGTACAGAGTCACCTCAGCTCCAGGCTGGGGACACAAAGGCAGCACAGACCCTTCTCTCCTTCATTGCTGGCTGAGAGGCACGGGAAGGGAACTTTCTCCCTGAAGAGCTCTTGGATGATCTCTGGCAGCAGGAAGGCCCTGAGTGATGATCCTGCCCCTCCAGTGGGCTTTTTAAGCTGGCAGAGCTTTTTCCTTAGGCATTGTCCAACCACTGCCTCAATGGCCTTTGCAGTGCCTACGAGCATTGCTCCCCAGAGAGAGAACTGTGTGGGGCAGCTCAGGATGATCTTCTGGCAAAGGGCTGAATATTTGTTTGCTCTCTGTGGTTTCAGTTTCACCAAGTCCCCTGCTGTGCTGTGCAGCTCTGTCTCCAGTGATCCCAGCTGCTCTACTGGGTCTTGCTGGATATCACTTCTCATTGCTCTCTTCCCTTCTTAGGACACTGTTTAAGGAGAGCAGGCGTGTACACGGACACCTCACATCAGTCCTGTGAGTATCACAGCCTTCCTCTGGAGTGAAAAGTGCTCATCTCCATTCCCTGGGGCCTGGGGGGATCCTGCAGGAACACCTGAGCTTGCTTGGCTCCCCCCTCATAGATCAGTGCTGCTTCCTTTGGGGAGGCCTAGGGAGAGCAGCTGCTTGTATGTGACATCTCCCAACACTTTCCTCAGGTGCTTTAGCCTTCAGCAAGCTCAAAAAGAACAACTTTAAAGCCAGGTTGCCTCTGGTTCAACAGCCTGGAGTGAGGCCTGTGTGCTGGCCTGGGAGGCTCAGGGAGGTCAGGTGGAGTGTGATTTCTGCAGCCTGTTCAGTTGGTGCTTGCTGGGTTCTGGATTCCCTCTTTCTTGTTGCCTGGTTCAAGGAGGGGCACCATGAGCTCAGACTGGTGAAGGTGGGTGCAGCAGGCTCACCAAGAGCCATCAGAATCCAGCTGGGCAGGGGCTTTAATCCAAAGGGTCTCATGGATCTTGCTGGTGGTTGATAACAGATGAGGACATGGACTTAGGCTGGTGTCAGTTTGGCAGACAGTCCTGTTCTTGGAATTGGTGAGTGAGGGGAAGTGGAATAGGGTGTAGAGTCATCCTTCCCTCAGCCACACACCCAGCAGCTCAGGGATGTCTTGTACCAGAGGTTGCATCTGACCAGATCTATTCTCTGGGAGTTTGGCAGATGCTTTTGCATCTTTTGCTTCTTCTGGGAAGCCAAAAGAAGGGTGTAACTTCTGCAGAACAGTCTCTGTGCCAGTTTCTCTCTGGGCCTCGCTGTAGGAGGGCAGCAGCAGTGGGGTCCTGCAGCTGGTGCAGATGTGTGTGTGGGTGTTTCACTGCTCTGCTGCCATTCCAAGACTCTGCTCCACTCCCTGATCAGCTCCCTGGTGGGAGTTGGGGTTTCCAAGAGCAGCAACCAAATGTCATGTGGTTTTGAATCCTAGCAACCTGAGATGCTGCCTCTGTTGCCTGCAAAGACTCAGTGGATCATCACCAGCAGGGCCCAGGTGTGCTCCCTGGCTGGCTCCTTCCTTGGGGCAGTCACTCAGCCATGTTTCTCTTGTCTTCCTCCAAACAGGGCGAAGAAGAAAGTTATAGCCCCTACCAAGGTGAAAGTGAAGGTGAGTTCTGTTTTCTGGTTCTCAAGGTTGGTATGTGCCAAATGTCAAATGACTGCCACCCTGAACCCTGTGTTTGAGCTTTGTATCAGCTACTGTGAAATGGCTCTGCTCAGTATTTGGCTTGGAAAAAACAACTGGAGCAGCAGCTAAAATTGATGGCAGTGGCAGCTGGGAGGGAAGTGGGGGCTCATGGGCACAGAATATGTGTGTCCTGCTTTTTATCCCCAGATTGTGAACCTTCCCTCGCCTTCTCAGCAGTAAACCCTGTCTCTCTTCTGACTGTGCCTTCTCCTGTGATGTTGTTCCAGGACTCTTCCTGCAAGCCAGACAAGAAGCTGTCGGTGTCTGTCCCTTCCCTGCACTCGAGCAGCACCTTGGCCATGTCCTCAGAGCCCCAGGGAGGAGCCCTGGGCATCAGTGCCCAAACCAGGGAGCTCTTGTCCCTTGGGACAGCCCAAGCTGCCAGCAGCACTGCCACTCCTGCCATCTTCAAGGATGATTCCTTGGATGAGGACTTGATTCACAACCCCACCTCCTCCCTGGAAGCTGTGTCCAAGGAACTGGCTGTGCTGAACAGCAGGGCAGCAGGGAGCCCTGACTTTACTCTTCCTGCAGCTCCAAAAGCTCCACCAGAGAAGATCCCAGCTCTTGCATCCTCAGAGGAGAAGAGGACATTTCCAAAGCCCAACCCTTCCCCTACATCATCCTCTGGTTCCCTCCAGTCTCCTCTAAACTTCCTTGCTGAGCAGGCCCTGGCGTTGGGCCAGTCTTCTCAAGACAAGAAGACAGAGAACTCTAATTACAAAGAGCATTCCTGCCAAGCCTCCCCCAGCAAAATCCTTCCTGATGCCCACCAGGCTAAACAGAAGCACCACAGCCTGGTCAGGCCAGGCCACGGGCCCCCGGCCTCGGCGCCGGTGCCGGGCGCTCAGGTGAAGGTGTTCCACCCTGGTGCTCAGCTCCAGAAAACCTTCACCTCCCCAGCTCCCTTTGTCAAACTGCAGAATCCCAAATCCTCCACCCCCCTGCCCCAGCGCTCCCTCCTCCAGCAGGTCAAGTCATCAACCAAAGCTCAGAGCTTCCATTCCTCCACGACCCCAGGCAGCACCCAGAACTCCAGCAGCTCCCACAAGAGCCAAGGCTTGTCCTCATCCTCTCTCAGCTACGCCGGGAAGCACTCGAGTGGCTCTGGCTCTTCAGGACAATCTTACAAATCCCCTTTTGTCGCTGGCTCCCTCTCCAAGCACGGGGCTTCTTCCAGCAGCTCCTCTGGAGCTCCTGCCAACCAGGGCAGCTCCTCTGGGACTTTGCTCCCCGGCGTCGCGGCCCCGTCCCCAGGCTCGGCCTCCGGCCGCCCGGCCTCCAGCTCCTCAGTGAAGAAACCTCCCGTGGCCCAGAAGCTGACCCTGGTGGCACCTCCTGGAGGCTCCAACGGAGATTCCAGTGGGGGCACCCAGGGCGTGGCCAAGTTGCTGACCTCGTCCCTAAAGCCAGCTGTGGTCAGCAGCACCGCAGCCTCTACCTCTGTGCCGGTAAGGGGGCCCTGCTGGCAGCTCCTGCTCACAGCTGCCCTGAAGGGGGCACTTCAAAAGCAAAATCTGGAATGACTGTCTGGATTTCAGCTGCTTTAGACTAGAAAGTTGTGGCCTTTGCCCTGGGCTTGCCCTCCAGAATTCCAGTTTTCACTTTCAGCTTAAATAACCACTGAGCTGAATACTGTGCTGCCTTCCAAAGGGCAGTTATTGCCCAGGCTGTGTCATGGTCCTGCCCTGGCCCTGTGAGTTATGGGGACAGTAGGGCTCCCATTTGGATTAAGAGAAAGTGCAGTAAGGTAATTTATCACAAGAGATAAAGTTCATTGCATAAACTAAAAGTATAATGATGAATTTATTGTTTATTAGATCTACAAACTTAGCCTTCTTTAAATTATTCCAAGTCATTTTAGTATTATTGCCACTTTTGTCATGACTGGCCCATAGAATAAATAACCTGTGGTTATAGAACCATGGTTTCATTCAGGTTGGGAAAGCCCTCTAAGATCATTGAGTCCAACCACTCCCCCAGCACTGCCAAGGCCACCTCTAACCCATGTCCCCAGTGCCACATCCACAGAGCTTTTAAATCCTCCCAGATATGGTGATTCCATCCCTTCCTGGGCAGCTGTGCCAGTGCCTGACCATCCTTTCCATGGAGAAATTTCCCCAATATTTGTTAGGATAGAACATTTCAGGAAGGACTTCTGGGTTGTCAGTACAGACTTGTATTATTACAATATTGTATTACTTAATGGTATAAGGGGCTTCATTTTTATCTATAGCAAAAAAGTAACAGTTCCTAATGTTGTATTCATTTGTTGTTGGCTGCTTATGCCTGCCTTCCTTTGTGCCCCATGGAAAGAACTGGGAAATACAAGGAGTGTGTTTAAATGGAAAGCATGTACTGCTCAGTTGATACAGCTTGTCTGTTCCTGAGCTAGAGAGCTCCTCAGTGGTGCCTGTCTCCATGAGAGAGCTCCTCAATAACCTCCTGGGTGCCTTGGGTGTCAGACCTCAATGCCTGGAGTTGTCAGCAGTGTGTGCTGCCATAAGTGAGTAGGAAGCAAACCCCAGGAATTCACAGGCAGTGTGGAAACTTTGCCTAATGGAGGCACAATTCCAGAGCAAGGGAGTCACGGAGGCAAATCCAGTGTGGCCACCTTCAGAAGAGCTGGCTTGCCAATGTCCATCTGCAGATGGCCTCAAGTGTTGGCATCTCTTGGGCCCTGGCTGGGAGGGTGCTTTTTCCAAGGGGGAATTCTCGAGCATTCCATGTTTTGCAGATCTGTAAGTCTGAATGATGCTGTACCTTGATTCTCCCTCTCCTGACTGACCTTTTCCATTGCTTTGCAGAAAGGAACTAGTGGAGCTGTGCTGCTAACAAGCTCTTCCTCCTTAAGTGTACTGGCTCCATCCTACAAGTCCAACAACCCAAAGCTGCCAGCTGCCCTGAGCTCCACCCCGTTAGGTATTATCTCTCCTATTCATTCTTTCCCTCTCCATGTCATCTCCTTCAGTTCCGACTCCTCCCCAAAAGCAGGAGTTTCCAAGGATGCAATAGTTACAGGACCTGCTCCAGGAACTTTCCACCACGGCCTCGGGCACAGTGAGTATCCTGCTGGTCACCTGTGTGTCACCTGTGCCTGTGCTGTCACCTAGAACATCAGTGCTCTGCTGGGCTGCCCCATTGCACACCAGCCCATCTCTCTGGCTGTTGCTTTGTGCTGTGCTCCCTGCTTTTGTATCTCCAGCAGTTGCATTTGGAGAACGTCCCTAGAGCTCACCCAGAAGTGCCAATAACTGGAACCTGACCTCTGCTAACTGCTGCAGCTCCTCTGCTCATTTCTGTCTTGGATGTGTATTTGTTCCTTTTTCCCTGTCCTCTCTTTGTTTTTCTCTCTAGGTCTTCTGGCTGGTTTGCACTCCAGCCCCCACCACGCAGCGCCACTCCCACACTCTGCCCTGGCCACTCACTTACCACAGAGTTTGCCAGGTAACTTCTCAGATGCTCTTGTTTGTCTTCTGCCTCGTGAGTCTCCCTCTATCTCAGCAGATCCTTCCTTCAGGGCTGCAGCCAAAGGGGTTTCCATGTTTTCCAGCTCTGTGGTTGTCACTAAAGCCTCTCTGAGGTACAGAGTGAGGGGCTGGGGGAAACCTGCCCTGGTGGAAGGTGTCCCTGCCATGGCAGGGGGTGGAACAGGATGGGCTTTAAGGTCCCTGCCAACCCAAACCATTCCATGATTAGGAAGAAATTCTTGGCTGTGAGGGTGGGCAGCACAGGGTGCTCAGAGCAGCTGTGGCTGCTCCTGGATCCCTGGAAGTGTCCAAGGCCAGGTTGGACAGGACTTGGAGCAGCCTGGGATAGTGGAAGCTGTCCCTGCCCATGGCAGGGGTGGGACTGGATGGGCTTTAAGGTCCCTTCCAATCAAACCATTCTGGGATTTTGTGATTTCTGGAATGATGAGTCCTCAGTGCTTACAGCAAGTGTTGGTTCCTGCAGATACTCTGAATTATCCTGCCAGGATGAAAGCTGTGCCTGTTTGTGCACAGCCTGCCAGGACTGCCCTGGAATGAATATTCCAGCTCTGGGGAGTTCTGTTCCTGGTGGCCTACATAAAATGTGTCAGACCAGACTGTCTTGTGTCTGTGCACTGAGTTAATTGCCAGCATCTCCTTCACAACAAGTTTGTAGTGTAAATGCAGATTGCTCCACTTGCTGCTCACAACGTGAGGATTTGGCAGTTAAGCCTGTTCCTGCCCCAGTTTGATGCCTGCAGAAGTGATGCATAAAACAGGAGTTTTCCAAAGGAGAGAAGTAAGGAAAATTGAAATTCAGCACCAGCAGATCATTCTTACCTGCTCCAGGGAGCTGCTTATTCCCCTGATAACTCCTATTTCTGCTTTCTTAGGCGTGTTCTTTAGCACTTGGGTGCAGTTCAGTGCCATTATCTTAGTACCTGCTCCTGCTGGGATGGTCTTCCTGGGCTAAGTGAGCCTGATTTAGGAGTGCCAGCCTGGCCCTGTGGTGTGTGCATGGATAACCATGTAGCCTCCTGGAGGAGTCATGGAATAAAAGACCCCTGAGTGCTGAGCACGGTGCTTGTTGGCTGAAGAAGGAAGAGTGTGTTGTGCACTCAGGAAAATGCAAAGAGTTGGTTGGGTTTGCTTCCTTTGCTGAAGTTTGATGTGGGTTGTGCCATGCTGGTGTGGTAGAGCTGAAGAAGGTCCTGGCAGTGATCACTGGTGGGACAGACCCTTCCTTCCTGTTTGTAAATCACTTCTGGAATGAGATCAGAGATTGAACATGGCTTGTGGAGTATATTCCATGTCACTGAGGAGCAGCTCTTTGTCCCTTTAGTTGAGGGAGTTCAGAGTGATCACTGTTGTTCATAGGGCTTATAACAGAAGAATTTTTTGATGAATTCTTCAGCAGGATGCAGGGCCACAAGACAAAAGACCACTGGGAATAAGTGGAGGAAAATTGACCATGGATCCAGCTCAGCAAGGACCTCCTTTATCACTTGGTGTTTTCACTTAAAGATTGGGGATGGAGCCTGGTGCTGCCATCTCTTGGAACACTCCCAATTCTGGTGTTTTGGGGGAGAACACAGCAGATATTTAAGTGACTCCCATAACCTTAAAATGAATTCCTGTGTTTTGTGGCACCAGCTGTGTTTGGCTGTGCCAACACCTGCCCACAGCTGCATTGCTGTGTCTGAGCACTGGAGGTGCGTGGGAGGTTGCTGCAAGTGCAAGGGAATGTTGATGCCTTAAATAAAAGTGCTTTTATATCCATGTTGATCCAAGAGCCTCTGAGCAAAGAGCATCCAGTGCTTGCCTGTGTGTGGTCGGTGCTTCTGGTGCTGGTGGAGGTTCCTTGTGCTGGGAATGTGGAAATGGGATGTGCTGGGCTGAGCTCTTGCATGCAAAGGAGCTGTTCTTGGCCTGGAGGAGAAGCTGCTGCTGCACTGCTGGTGCCACTGCTGCTTAGCTGCACGTCTCAGTGCTCCCATTTGTCCATCACAGTCTGAAGTGGTTTTGATTGCTCCTGGAAAACTTTTGCTTCCTTAAACTTCCTTTTTCTCTCTTCAGTGCATTTTCTCTTGTCCTCCACATCCATTCCTTTCTGTTCCATCAGTGGTGAGATTCCTATGGATCCTGTTGCTATCAGTGGGCACCTAAAGCCTTCATTTAAAAAGCACCTAATTAAATAATTAAAAAAAAAAATCAATAAAGCACCTAAAGCCCTACCTGAAAGGGGTTTCTAGGTGAGGGGTTGGCCTCTTCTCCCACACAACCAGTGACAGGACAAGAGGAGACAGGGGGAAGTTTAGGTTGGACATCAGGAGGAGTTTCTATTTGGAAATGGTGGTCAGGCATTGGCAGGGGCTGTCCAGGAAGGTTTGGAGTCCCCATCCCTGGAGGTGTCCAAGGAAGACCTGGACATGGCACTCAGTGCTCTGGGCTGGGGACAAGCTGGGGATGGGTTACAGGTTGGTCTCCCTGCTCCTGGAGGTCTTTTCCAACTTCAATGATTCTGTGATTACAACAGCAAAAATGTACAACAGGTTACTTCCAACCACCTTAGGGGCAAGGCACCCACAGCATGTGTTTTGGGATTCCTGGAGGGGGAGATGTGGCAGGGTGGATTTAGAGAAGGGCCCAGGCTAAGGAGTTCCCTGGCAGCTGGAATTGTGCCTGGGGCTTCTGCTGGGAGCCCACAGGGGACCCTCAGTGCTTCCCTTGTCCCTTCCTCCGAGGCTGCTCCCCGTGCAGAAATGTCTCCAAGCACATCCTCTTCTTCTTGATCCTTTGGTGCTGGGAAGGAAGAGTAGGTCTTTCCCTCTGTGCAGAGGCCTGGCTGTCCCAGCTGTGCTACAGGGGGTGCTGAGCCCCCTTCCCAGCTGTTTTATTTTCTTTCAGATGCTTCTCAGCTTCACGGCAAAGGGTCCAATGCACAGCAGCGCAAGTTGTGACGCCTGCAAGGAGGGGAGCTCCAGCACCCATAGGATAAAACCCAGAGGAACAGGTCATGGACTTTGGATACCAGCTGTGTCTTTTGATTTCTTTTTTTTTTTCTTTTTTTTTTTTTCCTATTTCTGTTTTTTATGACAACTGGAGAGACTGAACTGCAACAAGGAACTCATTGGGGTGTCTGCTCAGAGGCTTTCAGAGCTGAGCCCCACACATGGGGCCACCTGGAGCCATGCCCTGATGAGAGGAGCCTTTTGTAGCACTGTTATTGCTGCTGCCCTTCCTGCATTCCCTGGCACTGGCAGGAGCTGGAACTCACAGGGAGGCTGGGGTGGTCCTGCAGTGGATTCCCACCCACCTGTGTCTGTAGCTGCCAAGTACCTCCAAGTCCAGTTACCTCCTTGGTCTCCCTGTGGAGGGTATGAAAGGTGCTTCTTTCTTCTGCTTTGGAATTACTTGGATAATTCTAGCACTGCCAGTGCTTTCTTGAAGACATTTGAGTAACTTTCCAATTGTACTATAAAACTGTGCTACACTTAATTGGAGGATTTAACATTTCCTGTGTGGTGAATCTAAGGAACCACCTGATGTTCCCCTCTGGAGGAGAAGGAAGACTCTTTAGAGACTAAAGACATTTTTAGATGCAGTCATCGACTTTTAGAATTCTACTTCTTTTGAGTTTTTGGATTTTTTTCCCTCCAAAGGGATGCTTTTTTCCTGCTCAGTTTTATCCTCATTGCCATCGAATGCATTGGATTGAATGGGACACCTCTTAGCATGTCACATGGATGGGAAGACATAATTCCAGTGCCTTTTATGGTGGAGCAAGAATGGACTAGTGACACACATTTCAGCCCTATTTTGTGTGCTCCTCAACCCTTTTTTAATCATTCTGTATTTAAAATGTATTCTGGTTTATTTAATAGAGCTTTTTATGGTTGCACATCAGAAGAAAAAAAAAAAAAAAGCTGCACTGTCTGGACTTCAGTGGTGACCTGGTGACTGAGCACAGTCCCAAATCCAGCAGGAGCACCAGTTCTCATCCCAGTATGTGCAGGCGGGTTCCAGGCCCTCCCCTAAAGCCATTCTTTCCTAGGGTTGTGAGTTAGGATCAATTTGGTGGGCAGAGGGAATGAGTGAGATGAACCAAGGTCACGACCTGTCCAATGAATTCCAGAGAAAAACACCTCAATGGTGCCTGCACCAGGATCATGTGCTCAGCACAGCTGCAGGAACAGGGACCATCTACAGTCTGGGGGTGTCTTTTCTTCTTCATTTTTTTAACTCTCGAGCTAAATACTCCCCCTGTGCACCCCCTTTGGGGCTAAGGGCAGGCTGAGGCTCCACCTGAGCTTTCTGAGGTTTGGTTTCCTGCTCTGCCCAGTCTGTCTTGTCTCAGGCTCCCCCAGCCACATCCCAGTTGTGCAGGGGTAGTGCTGATCCATGTAGAATTTGCTGGTATTCCAAGGAAAAGCTTGCAGCTTTCTCCTTGAGCTTTGGGGAAGGATGCTGACCCCAGGATAGCAGCAAATGTCTGCTTTAGTTTGCTCTGGTTTTTGTTAAGATCTGAGAATGTCTGTTTTCAGTTTGAGCTGATGCATTCACTGCCCAAGATCGGTGAGTTGATTGTATATCAAATTAATGGATACAGCTCAGATTTCAAGTCTGTTTACAGAAAATACTTAGGTTGTAGCAGAAGAGCCAAAGACAGAACTGGTGTGGGTCAAAGGAAGCACAGCATTTCTGGTGGACTCTCAGCAGTGGATGTCGTGTGGTTCCTGTTGAAGGCCTCATCCTGAGGGGTGCTTGGCACCTTCACCTTCCCCTGGGAGCTGAAAGCTTGGGACACCTGGCAGGATAGGGGCTCTCAGTGAGTGACTCCAGGTACTGGTTCTCCTCCCTCTCTTTGCTTTCACTTGAATGCTTCTGCTGGGAAGCCCCCGTGTGCAGAATCCCTCCTTCTAGGAATTTAGCGAAGCCTCTTGCCTCAGGGAAACGTTTATGTGGTGGAAATTCTGTGGGATATTTTTTCTTTACATGCTATAATGAATGAGTGAGTGGTGTGGAGCAGAGTGGCAGCAAGGCAGGCCCATGCAGAGCAGCTGATGGGGAGCCAGGCTGGCACCTCTGCCTTGGGGAGGCAACTGGCAGCGCTTCCAGGATGGAATGGGGAGGGATAGGCTCCCATGGCACTTACCTGGGGATGGCAGTTCCTTTTGGGTGTAAGAGCTGCAGTTTACTATTCTATTTTTTTTTTATGTGTGTTGGCACTGTCTTGCTGAAGATGGTGGGGGTGGTATGAAAAATGTTAATCTTGTACAGAACAACTCAATAAATTGTTTCAAACTTTCCAAAACGCTTTTTCCCCCATCTCCTTACCTCTAGTTCCCTGACTTTGTTCCAAAGAATTTCTGTTGCAGCTTGGTTGCTCATCTGTGTCTCGAGTGAGTAATGAATTATTGACTGTTTTAAAGTCTCCTACGTGGTGAGTGAATGGCAGCTGTGTTACAGCTGTCGCAGGGGTGGGAATGTTTCTTCTCATTCCCTGTGCTCCTAATGGTGCTTGAAGTTGGCCTCTGCTGGAAAGGACCTGTGGGGCTCAGAGCCTGCAGGACCAGTGAGATCCTCCCTGATCCCTTCAGTCACAAAGGTAAAATAGTGGTGTTAATCCCCAGAGCCAGGAGGGATAAGCAGGGAATGCTTATGACTGCTTTTGTGGACATCTGAGCTCCCCAGGCTTTGGGTATTAGCTGAAATTGGGGCAAAAGGAAGTGAATGAGTTCTCAAAGGTACCATCCCAGTGTGATCCACTGTTCTCCTGCAGTCAGTCCCATTCTTTAGTGCACTTCACTCCCATCTACTGCTGCTCATTAGTCCCAGCTTCAATGCTGCTCCAGCAATTTCCCCTTGGAAAAGAGCCAACAGCTAAAATGAATAATCTTAGTGCTTTAATTCTGACTCCTAAATGGCAACTTCTTGTACACCCAAAGATCAGGAGGCTGCCATAATTAATGAAAACCACACACCTTCTGATTGGAACCACTGCATTTTTATTTTGTACTATAAATAGAATTCCCCTCTATTCCCCATTCCCTTACACAAGTAAATGAAACATGTAGCTGCATGTAACTCCATCCAGGAAAACACCAGCACTAACAGCTTTTAACCACGAGTGAAGGAGCTGCCTGTGGGAGGCCCTCTGCATTGGGTTCCCCTGCATGCTGTGCACAACCCCTTGTGTCTGGTGGTTCTGCCATCTCTTCATGTCCTTTTCCTTGACCTCTGGGGTGTGTGAATGCTCCTCCTGGATCAGTGGCTGGTGCCATCAAACTACACCTTCATTCTTCCCCAGCAGCACAGGCACAGAGGTGAACAGTGGTGGTGGTGAGTCTTGACGTGGTGATTCTGGGCTGAAACCTTGGTTTCCACAGAGCTGGTTTTCTCAGAGGATGAGCCCATCATTGAGTCAGTTGTCCACGGTGGGACTGTCTGGCTTATCACCACGCAGCTGATGTAACCAGCTCCTGCTGGTCACCTTGGAGTCACCTGAACCTTCAGTCTCTCTCCTGACATGGCTTTGTGCACGACTGTGTGAGTAGGAGTTGAGGAAACTGCAGGTTCTAACTGAGTCTTTTGGACTCGAGGCACTTCACTGTCGTAAGGCTTTCTCTTGTTTTCTGGTAGGCAGGGAGGAAGAGGGGTTTCAGGAGGTTGGCAGATGTTTTCCACTACTGGTGGTGTTTTCTGCAGTGTGTGACAACAAGCGGAGTGGCTGCGTAGCATGGCCGGGGCAGAGGCTGTAGCAGTTTGGAAGAGGCGAAGGAGGGTGAGGCTTTGCAGTGATCTGGGTGTCTGCAAGGTGCTGCAGCTCTCACTGGCTGCTCTTGAAGTGAAGTTTCTAGAGTGGAGCAAGCGCTGTGTAATTGCTTCCGGACACCAAGACTGCCAGCTCCTGGATGGACATCTCCTTGTTGAGGTAACTGTCGTACTGGGCCGCGGTGAGCCTCCCGCTCTTCAGGGCGTCCTCGATGGAGAACTCCCTGCCAGACTTCCTGTCGAGGATCACAGACGATTCCCCGTTGGGACCCTTTATTGAGATCTCCTCCCAGTCACATTCCTGGCTCTTCAGTTTGACAAACAGGCTCCATTCAATGAGGCCAAACACGTGAGCTTCCTCTGGAGACATCTCTTTTCCGGTGTCGGGGTCAATGACCACGATGGAGCGCCTCAGGTGGTTCTCTCGTTGCTCCCTCTTGATAGCCACTGTCTTCAGGCGATTCTGAAGTTGCTCAATCTCTGCATCTTTTTCTCTGGATAATTGCTTCAGATCCTCTAACTCCCTTTCCAAAGCTTGGAACCTGGAGTCCAGGTTTATTCCACTGTCCACGTGGGTCATGTTTCTCAGATCCTGAGCTTCTGTTGTGGTGAGTTCAATCTCTGACTGCAGTCTCCTTGTTTCCATCAGTAGGTTTTGTTTCTCGAGGTGGAGCTTGTGGTTTTCCTCCCTTAACAAGTCTAGCTCCTTTGACGACTTGGAGTTGTTGAATTCCACCTCGGACAGCCTGGTTTCCAGGCGGTTGATATCTGCATCCAGCTCCCTCTTGCGCCTACTTTCTTCCTCCAGGTTGCTTTTCAGCTTTTGAATCTCATACTCCGTGTCTCCTTTGTCCACTTGGACACTCTCTGAAAAGACCACTTTCTCCTTGACCTCCATCTTCTCCAAAGAAAGGAGCTTCTTTCTCAGGGCTTCTAGCTCGGTTTGCAGGACTTGTCTGCGGTGCTTCTCTTCTTCTAACTCCAGCTTGAGGAGGGAGTGCTCCTTCTCCTGCTGGGGATCTTGCTGAAGGATCACTTTCTGTTTCACAGTCACTCGTTCTGTCGTTTCTCTCTCCTGTTCTTCCAGCTCGTTCAGCCGGATCCTGAGCCTCTGCACCTCCAGCTCGGCCTCCCTGCGGGCCTGTCTCTCCTTCTCCAGCTCCTCCAGCTGCCGCTCCAGCTCGGAGCGTCTCCTCTGCAGCTTGCGCAGCTCCTCACGGAGGCCGTCGATCTGCTTCAGTTCGCTCTCGATGCTCTGCGAGAAGGAATTCACCTCAGCTTTCAAGGCAGGATCCTGCTCATACTTCACTACTTCCTGCTGGACCACCTTCTCCTTCACCTGGGAAAGTTCTTCCTCCTTCAGTCTTACTTTTTCTTCTTGGAGAAGGCGTTCCCTCTCCAGGTCAATGTGCTTCATTTGTTCGTCTGCCAGCTGCACTCGCAGCGACTCTACCTCCTCTCTAGTCTTGGGGTCTTCCCTAAACTGGAGGATTTCTTGAACAACTTCCTTCATTTGCACTTGGGGTTTGGTGTCTTTCAAAGCTTGTATCTCCTGTTTCAGCTGGTAGATCTCCAGGTCAGCTCTTTCGATAGCTCCGGTCCTCTCTATGATTTCCTCCCGGAGTCGCTGTAGCTCCTTTTCAGTTTCTGGATCGTTCTTGTACTTAATGACCTCCTTAATGACTTCTTTGACTTCTACCAGGGGCCCTCTGTTCTTCAGAGCAGCCAGCTCGCTCTGGCAGCTCTTCAGCTGTTCATCCCCACCGCGGTACCTGCTCTCCTGCTCTACCAGCTCCAGGCGAAGGTTGGCAACTTCATTCTCAGCCTTGGGGTCTGGGCGCACAATCTCACGCACTTTCTCCTGAACAACCACCTTGGAGTTCTCCTCCTCCAGCAGCTGGATCTTCCTGAGCAGCTCAGCCTTTTCCCGCTCGTTGGAACGGCCCTTGGACTTCTCATCTTCGTACTGGCGCCGGAGCTCGTTCACCTCCCTCTCAATGGCCAAATCCTTCTCCACCTTCAGCACCTCCTTGACGGTGATTTTGCCCTCGGCAATGGCCCGTTCCTTCTCCAGACGCTTGAGCTTTTCCTGGAGGAAGCTGAGCTCTTCCTCGTGCTTCTGCCGAAGGGCGCTCTCCCTCTCCTTGGTCTCCTGCAACATCCGGAATTCCATCTCCAGCTGGGGATCGTTCTGCAGCTTCAGCACCTCCTTCTCCGTCACCTTCTCCTGCTCTTTGTTCTTCTCGCTGGACAGCACAGCAATTTGCTGGCGTAAGAGGATGACTTCACTCTCCCTGGTTCCTTCCTGCCTCCTGAGCTCTTCCAGTTCCTCTTTGAGCTTCAGGATTTCAGCAGCTTGAGCCTTATCTTGTTCAATCCTCAGCACCTCTTTCACTATGTACTCCTGCCCTCCTTCCCTCTTCTCGTGCTCCAGGACTCGCAGCCGGATTTTCAGAGCCTCCAGCTCATCCTGGAGTGCCTGGTTCTTGCGCTGCTCCTCTGCCAGGTTTTGTTGCAGTCTGTGGAAACTCTCCTCCAGCTGGGGGTCAGGCACCCTCTTCACCAGTTCTTTCTTCACCACAGTTTCTTGGGGCTTCTGGTTTTGCAGGTGGACAATGTTGTTCTGAATGGCTTCAATCTCTGCCTCAAGCTGTTGCCGACGCTGAGTCTCATCCTCAAGCTCTTTCTTCAACTTCCAGACTTCTTCCACAGGCCTTACAGACTTTTTGGTCTGGGCAAAGTCTTGTGTCACCTGAATATCTGGCTGCTGTTGTTGGCAAAAGGATCAAAAACATTAGTCCAAAAAATCCAGTTAATCACACTTTTGGTGCTTATCATCACAGAATCACAGAATTGTTTAGGTTGAAAAAACCTCCAAGATCATGAAGTCCAACCTGTGACTGATCCCCACCTTGTCACCCAGCCCAGAGCATGGAGTGTCACATCCAGTTATTCCTTGGACACCTCTGGGAATGGTGGAACACATCCACCACCTCCCTGGGCAGTGCCTTCCAAGGCCTGACCACCTTTTCAGTGAAGAAATTTCTCCTGATGTTTAACCTGACCCTGCCCTGGCCCAGCCTGAGTTGGTTCCTTCTCCTCCTGTCCCTGTTCCCTGGGAGCAGAGCCTGACCTCCCTGGCTGTCCCCTCCTGTCAGGAGTTGTGCATAGCCACAGGGTCCCCCCTGAGCCTCCTTTTCTCCAGGCTGAGCCCCTTTCCAGCTCCCTCAGTCCCTCCAGGTGTTCCAGGCCCTTCCCAGCTCCGTTCCCTTCTCTGGACACACTCCAGTGACTCCATGTTCTTCTTGCCATGAGGGGCCCAGAACTGGACACAGAACTCAAGGTGCCTCAGCAGGGCCAGCACAGAGGGACAATCACTGCCCTGGTCCTGCTGGCCATTCCTGACCCAGGCCAGGAGATTGGTGCCTCCAACAAACCAACAGGAGGGAGCTGAGCTGTGGCAAACCCTGAGCAGGGAGCATTTGCAAACGGACTTCTCTGTGGGTTCCCAGCCTGAGAAATCCTTTCTGCAATGCCTGCTGCTGTCAGAACAAATCTCTGAGCCACAAGGGATACTAATTTTGCCACAGAATGGCAAAAAGAGAGTTAAAAACTATATGGGGCTCCCTAGGATGAGTAGGCAATGGGACTGGGGGTTGGTCTGTCTGATTTAAGTGTCTGCTGATTAATGATTTAGGGGGACAAGACACCAGCTAGACTTGTTCCCAGTTCAGCTTGTATTGGCAGAGCCCCACATGTGCCATTCACACGTGTCCCTGGGTCCTACAGGTGTGTCCCCTCAGCATCACCTTGTTCCTGTGATCACTCACCTGCCGCAGGAGGCTCTGGGCAAACTCCAGGTTCTGCAGCCTCTGCTTGTTCACAGCGTTCACTTCTGTGTATTTGGCTGCCAGAACAGCTTCCTGCAGAGCAAAAACGTGTTGGGAAGAGCTTGAGAAGGCCAGAAACAATCAGGCCCTAAACTGGTAGCTCTGGGTGCTCCTCTAAACACCTACAGCAGTGAACTGCTCAGTTTTGGAGGGGGGAGGGATTCTCCAGCACAGACACACTCATTGTCATGCTGTGATTTTTCTACTCAAGATAAGCAAAAACAGGTGCGGTGAGACCAGGTGAGGAAGCTGAGGAAGAACCAGGTGGACACTTTTGCCTGCCTCTATAGGCAGGATGGGTTTGAGGCAGGTAGCAAACAGATCCTGCATAAGTAAGTAGCTTGTAGCCTCATCTTACTGTATTTCTATCTTTGGTGGTGAAATCTCTCTGAAAGTCTAGAGGAGGAAAAAACTTCGAGGTTTTTGGCTTTTCTCCTCCTTTTTCCCTTCCAAAAGTGTTAAATCTAGCATTTTCCCTCCCTCATTCTGGCCAGCCAGTTCAAAAAAATGATGAAAAATCCCTTCCTCCTGATTCCCTATGATTCCCTGGGGAACCAAGGTCCCCACAGAAAATGTAGGTGTCTGCAAACCCCCCATGGTCCCGTGAGCTGCCCTCTGCTTTGGCTCTGCTCTGGCCAGCCCTTGCTCACCTCCTCCTTCACTTTGGCAGCTGGGGACTGCAGCCTGGGCTTCTTGCTGGTGTAGCCATTGCGGCCGTTCTCCAGGTCCAGGATGGATCTCAGCTTCTCAGCTTCCAGCTCGTAGTCCTGTGCAAAGGCATTCCCAGGAGAAATGTGAAATTGCTGCATCCCCTTCACACACAGGCTCCTCCTAAGCTGCCCTGACTTTAACAACTTCACCCCTTGATCCGTTTTTTGGGAAGGCCACAAAACCCCACCCTCTGCTCTGGAGCCAGGCCGGGAGAGCTGGGGGTGCTCACCTGGAGAGGAGAAGGCTCCAGGGACACCTCAGAGCCCCTTGCAGGGCCTGAAGGGGCTCCAGGAGAGCTGCAGAGGGACTGGGGACAGTGCAAGAAAGGGAAACGGCTTCCCACTGGCAGAAGGCAGGGATGGATGTGATATTGGGAAGGAATTGGCCCTGGCCCAGGGTGCCCAGAGAAGCTGGGGCTGCCCCTGGATCCCTGGAAGTGTCCCAGGCCAGGTTGGATGGGGCTTAGAGCAACTTGGGACAGCAGGAGGTGTTCCTGCCCATGGCAGGGGATGGAATGAGATGGGCTTTAGGGTCTCTTCTAACCCAAATACTCTGTTTCTCTGTTCTCTCACAGGCAGAATTTCAGTCCTTACCTTCACTGCCTGCTGGTACTGCTGAGCTGTGGCAGAGACCTTCTGCACCTCCTGTTCCTTGCTTGCAATGTCATTGAGCAGTGCCTGGGTGCACAGAGATACAGGTCAGAGACAACACAACATCCAAATGCATCCTTCAGCCTTTTTGGGGGTCACCATTAAATTCACAACCCTGAGAATTCCAACCTCCTTGAGCAGCCCTGCTTTGTGTGAACAAGGCACAGGAGGACCTTGGGACCTTAGAGCACAAAAATAAATCTAATAAACATTTATATTTTTCTATTTGATGTTCAGCAGCTGTCTGTTGAGAAACTATTCTGTTTCTTTTAGTCTTGTTCCCTCTTCTGTCCCTGAGGAGCCCGGGGTGCTCTGGGAATTACCGCTTGGCTCTTGAGCTTCATCTCCACTGTCTGGATGTTGTCAGTCTCCTGGGGCTCGTAGTTGGGGATGTTGCACAGGAACTGGTTCACCTTGTCGTAGTTGGTGCGGTAGTTGGAGTAGGCACTTTTTGCTTTCTGCAGGGTTTGTGTTCTGTGGGGGAAATCAGCTCAGCGTCAATCCTGTCCCATCTCCCGTGCCTGCTGCAGACACCTCTCAACCCATCCCAACTCCCCTGCTCCCTAAGACATGGATTTGAGCCAGGTTGTTCTCTTGGCACCTCTGTTTCAAGAGAACTAATCCTTGTTTTCCCAGCTCTACCCAGGCAGCACATGCCAGCAGCCTCCCCCTCTTCCTCCTCAGACCTCCCTGGAATCCCTTCTGCAGCTCCTCCTTCCCAGGACCATGGTGCCTCCTCCAGTTGCAGCGTGGTTCCACCTCCCCAGCAGCCATCCTGGCTCTCTGCCCTGTGCTCTCACCTGTGGTCAATCTGCTTGCTGAGGTTGTTGAAGCGCTGGTTGAGCTTGTAGAGCTCTGCCTCCTGGCGCTCGATGTCGGGGCAGTGCTCCTGGAACTTGCTGGCCAGGGTGTTGGAGCATGTCTTGGTCCTCTGCAGGTTCTGCTCGGCTTCACTGAGCAGGAACTTCTTGGACTGGAGCTCAGTGCCCATGGCCTGTGGGGAAAAAGCAGGAGAGGGGGATTCTCTGGGGTTTCACACTGTTGTCACCCACACTGATCCAGCAACTGCACTGGAGCTGCAGCAGTGCCACCAGTTGTGGAAAAAAACCAAGCTCAAGGCTTACATGGTAAGCACCTGAAAGCACCTGTAAACCTGACAGGGAGAAAAGCTGCCTCTTACTCCCTCCTCACCTGCTGACCTTTAAAAGTAACCATGCAAAGTGCAAAATTGCTGCTGCTCCTCATGCAAGGCTTAGATCCTGTTCTTGCCAGTGCAGCAACTGTGGAAGGAGCAGTGAAAGCTCTTCCATGTTAGTCTGAACTTGGGATTTCATGGAAAAGCTGAAGGAGCACAGAAAATTCTGGCCTAGCCTGTTCTTGGTCTTTCTATAGCAGAAGAATTGCCAGTTTGGGTAGTTTTTCCAAGCAATAACTTCTCAAAGTCTTGCCAGGCCCATCTTTCCAGTATCAGGGCACTGAGTTGCTTTTCCCAGACCATTTTATCCTTTATTTTTCTAAGAATCACAGAAGGCTTTAGTTTGGAAAAAACTTAAAGCTCATCTCCTTCTACCCCTGCCATGGCAGGGACACCTCCACCAGTCCCAGGCTGCTCCAAGCCCTGCCCAGCCTGGCCTTGGGCACTGCCAGGGATGCAGGGGCAGCCCCAGCTGCTCTGGGCACCCTGTGCCAGGGCCTGCCCACCCTCACAGGGAAGAATTTCTTCCTAATATCTAATTCAAATCTTTCCTCTTTTAGTTTAAAACCATTCCTCTTGTCCTGTCAGTATCTGCCCATGTAAAAAGCCTCTCTCTCTCTTTTTTATGAGCCTCCTTTAGGCCCTGGAAGGGGCTCTAAGGACTCCCTGAAGCTTTCTCTTCTCCAGGTGAGCACTCCCAGCTCCCCAGCGTGGCTCCAGAGCAGAGGGGCTCCAGCCCTGGGAGTGTTTTCCCTGGACCTGCTCCAACAGGTCCATGTCTTTCTTGTGCTGAGCATCCAGACCCAGACACGGCCCTGCTGTGGGAGAGTCTCACAAGGGCAGGGTAGAGAGAGAATGCCTCTGCATTAGTCCTTTCATCAAATCCCTAGACTTCAAGTGGGATTTGATTTGGTTTGATTTGATTTGAGGATGGGAGGTGTTTGTGTCTGAGCAGGTGGGAATCACTGCAGTCAAGGTAAGTTCTCACCCCCAGCTGGGGGAGGCCATCCTGTCACCAACAGATCCAAGCTTAGGAGTTGAGCAGGAATCACCACAGCTTTTGGAAGGTGTTTTTGCATGTACAGCACACAAACAGGGCAGGAAACTCACCAGCAGCTCTTCCTTCTTCCTGTCCACCACTCTCAAGTCCTCTGGTACCGTGTCATCTATGACCAGCTTGTTCTCATAGGTTGACAGCAGGTCTCGGCCTTGCTGGAGGCTCCTCTCCAGGTTTGTGGCCACCTCAACTCTGTCAGGACATGAGGAAGGTGTTTAAGCACACCTGCACCCTCCTCCTGCAGGGCTCAAGCTGGGATTTAAGCCATGACTTACTTCTCCTGGGCAGCGCTGAGCAGCTGCACCACGCGCTCGTACTTCTTGTTGGTGTTGTCCACCTTGTTCCTCACCAGGGTGGCGCTGCCCGTGTTGGGCACGGACTCGATGAAGGCCTCGCACTCCTGGATCTTCCTGCTCTTCTCAGGCTCGATCCGACGGACCTCGTTGGTGATGTTCTGCAGGAGAACAAAGCAGGAGGAACACATCACCTCACTGGTGATGTTCTGCAGGAGAACAAAGCAGGAGGAACACATCACCTCACTGGTGATGTTCTGCAGGAGGAACAAAACCTTTAGAGCAGCTGAGCCAGGAGCTGGTGGCTACAGAGGAGCCACACTTGGCCGTCCAGGGAGAGGAAGGAAGTCAGGGCGGAGGATTTGTGTTTGGTGGAAGGTGCCTTCCAGCCCTGCAGGGCACAGAAGGATATTTTTGGCTGACTTTCTTTTGACCTGTCTCCTTAGTGAGGAAACTCCAGTTGGGGAGTGGTTCCCAGCAGCTCCAGCTCTGTCAGGGACATGCTGGGTTCATCTGGGCCGTTGGGCTCTGACAGATGAATCCTTGCCTGGACATCAAAGTGCTGCAGGCAGTTGGGGCAATTTGCTTTCTCTTGTGGTAGCACCTGGATTTTGACACAGCCCTGGGCAAGTGATGTAACCAGGACTGAACTTCCTCCTAAACCAAGGGAGGTTTGTGGCATGGAGCCTGGCTTAATTAGGGGTCTGAAAAAGAGGAAAGGAGCTGGATGCTACTGGCACTGGAGCCTGGAGGAGCAGGTCCACAAGGAGAAACTGCCTTGGACTGCAAGGGTTTTCCTGTTCCTCTCTGAGCTGATAGTGGTGATAGTGGTGGCAAAGTTCACCAGGCAAAAATCCTGCATAAATTATTGGGTTGAGTAGCAGGCCAGTATCATTCAATATGACAATATCCTTGGAGATATTCTGAGAGATCTTCACATCAGCATAGATCTCAGACTGAGAGCTAATAATGAGAAAGAGCAGAGCTCAGTCTAATGTAAATTTATTGTAAAGTATGATTCAAAGCTGCTCTGTGTGCCTTCATCCAGGGTAAAATAAATCAAGAAGGCACCTCCACTTATTTCCACTGTCAGTACACTCATAGCAAGCATCAGTGTAAATCCTGGGTGAATGTTGAAACTCTAAGTCTATAAGGTGGATTCAGAACATACTTTTGAATAGTGATTAAGAAGAACCTACATCCCTTCTTGCTCACTGGCTATGATGAACTTCATTTTATCCTGCATAAATTATTGGGTTGAATAGCAGGCCAGTGTCATTCAGGATGATAAGCCACTGTAGACCTCTGAATCATGATAATGCACAGAATCGTCCACAAGCTGCCCCAGCTCTGGAAAGAAGTTTGTTACTGCCCTGGTTTTCACAGCAGTGACTCAAAGATTCTTCAATGATTCTGTGTTGAATCGTTGTTCTTCTCAATAGTTTCATGTCTCAGGTCTGGGAGACTTAGACATGTGCTTGGATAATTGGCAGGATCAAAACCTGAGGGCTCCCCCCTCATCCTCACAGCCACCACTTGCAGCTATCACCTTTTTCCCATTTGACTGAGCTGGCAAAGGTTCTGGGCTTCTGAGGCTGCTCATAGGGCTGCTCCCCATCTCTGCTGGAAGAAGCTGTGAGCATCCCTCCACATCCCATTTGCAGGGCTCAGGGAGCACCTTAAGCACCCTTGGCAATGGAGACCCCCGCTGGAGACGCTTTGGGAGCAGGGGCTCTGCCAGGCCCGTCCCTCAGCCCCACAGCCCCACCTTGAGGTCCTTGGAGCGCTCGGTGCTGTCCTGCACGGCCCGGCTCTGCTCCAGCGGCGGCCGCAGGTTCGCTGTTATTGCTTTCTCCTGCTTCTCCAGGTCACTGTTGACTTTCTCCAGCCCTGCCAGGAGCTGGCGTCCCCGAACTGATGCAGCATCTGGGCAACAAGAGGAGACCAGATTAAAGCTGGTTGGAGCTGGGTGTGGGTTCAGTCCCACTGGTCAGTGCCAAGCCCTCATCCTGCTGCACTTCCCCAGCCTGGCCTGCTGTGCCCACAACCTGGCTGTTCTGCCCCCCACCCATCCACCGTTGTCCCCAGGACCCTTAGGAGATGGGAACATGCCCATAAGATGCTCCACCACCTCAGTTCAAGCCTTTTTGTGCCCCAGGCTGCCCTCCTGCCCACACCTCCAATGCTGTCTGCCTTCAGCCCCTCATAGCGCTGCTGGAGAACGTTCTTGCAGTTGTTGGTCTTCTCCTTCACGTTCACATACTGCTTGGCAATTCTGCAGAAGGGGACAGCAGGAGGTCAGTCACATCCTCAGCCTCTCCATCGCCCGTCCCCATCCCAGCTCCAGGAAGGAGCTCCAGCGGGGTTGTGGGGGCTGCTCCCTCGAGGCAGCCATGAGGCAGGGGGAGGAAAAAACACCCATGTTGGGGTAGAGCAGTGTCTTCATTAGAGCAGGGGAGAGACAGCCGGGCAGGAACCTGCCTGCTGAGGGAGGGTGGGCAGCTGCCCTGCCACAATGGCCCCCAGAGCAGGGGGAGCCTGGGTGGGATCTTTGGGCAAGCAGGAAGGGGCAGGAATGCTTCGGGAGGAGGCCTGAGGCTCTGAGAAGGCAGAGCTTCACTGTGGGAACCCCTGGGGCACCAGACCGGGGAGCAGCGCCGGTGGCAGCGCCTGGGGCTGGGCCTGCGGCTGGGGCTGGGGCTGGGCCTGGGGCTGGGGCTGGGCCTGGGGCTGGGGCTGGGGCAGGCAAGACCGGAGGGGCAGCGGGACGGTCCCGCCCGGCCTGGGGGCACGTACTGCTCTGCCAGGGCGATCGCTTCGGGGTCGGGCGGGGGGATCATGAAGCAGACCCCGGGGGCGCTGATGGTGTCTCCTGCGCTGTCGGCCACTTCCCAGAGGTCGCCGCTGTTGCTGTGCAGGGTGTAGTGGGCTCCGCGGCTGATCTGGCCCTGAGGGACAGAACCGGTCACAGCAGCACGGCCCGAAGCACCGCTCGGTGCTGCAGCCCCGAGGCAGGGCCGGCACAGCCCCGAGCCCTGCTCCCGGCTCCTCCGTGGGGAGCCTGCCCCTCGCCAGAACCTCGTGTGCTGCTCCTGCCTGCCCCTGCTCCTCCCTGACCCTCCCCAGAAACTCGTGTGCCTGCTCCTCCCTGCCCCTCAACACAAACTCGTGTTCCTGCTCCTCCCTGCCCGCAGCCTGCAGGCACCGAGCCGTGCCTCTTGCGACAGCCACGGCAAGCAATTCCCACTCGGGCAGAGATGAGGAGGCGTTTCCAGGGCTGTGTCCTGCCTTTCCTTTTCGGAGGAGCAGGCAGCTGAGTTGGCTGGAGCTGCTGGCCCCTGTCCCACCCCTGTCGCTGCCGTGGTGGCTGCCGGCTGTGCTGTCCCATCCCTTTGGGCATGAGGGGATGAGGGGATGAGGGCTGGGAATGGTGGCGGTGGGACATTCCTTTGGTCAGGAACACGCCGGGACAGCAGCTCGGCGAGCGTGGGAATGTGACAGAGCTGTGCTGTCGCAACATCCCCAGGGGGTGTGAGAGGCAGCGAGGCTGCGTTTCCCCCAGATCCCTCCTTCTCCTCCGCTGCAAAACCTGCTCTTCCCACCGGGGCCAGGGCGACCTTTGCCTCGTTCCCCCTGCAGGAGCCACCACGGCTGCTTGGGCAAACCTGCTCCTTCCCCCAGAGCCGCTTCCCCTGCCGTGCCCTGAGCAGCACTGCCTGCCTGGGCTGGGGGTGGATGGAGGGATGGATGGATGGATGGATGGATGGATGGATGGATGGATGGATGGATGGATGGACGGATGGATGATGGATGGGTGGATGGATGATGGATGGATTGGATGGATGGATTGGATGGATGGATTGGATGGATGGATGATGGATGGACGGATGATGGATGGGTGGATGGATAATGGATGATGGATGGATAGATGGATGATGGATGTATGGATTGGATGGATGGATGGATGGATGGATGGATGGATGGATGGATGGATGGACGGATGGATGATGGATGGGTGGATGGATGGATGGATGGATGGATTGGATGGATGGATTGGATGGATGGATGATGGATGGACAGATGATGGATGGGTGGATGGATAATGGATGATGGATGGATAGATGGATGATGGATGTATGGATTGGATGGATGGATGGATGGATGGATGGATGGATGGATGGATGGATGGATGATGGATGATGGATGGATGGATGGATGGATGGATGGATGGATGGATGGATGGATGATGGATGATGGATGGATGGATGATGGATGGATGGATGGATGGATGGATGGATGGATGGATGGATGGATAATGGATGATGGATGGATAGATGGATGGATAGATGGATGGATGGATGGATGATGGATTGGATGGATGGATGGATGGATGGATGGATGGATGGATGGATGGATGGATGATGGATGGATGATGGATGATGGATGGATGGGTGCGGTACCTGCTCGCCCTCGTACTCGCAGAGCGCCTCCACGGGCACGGGCTGCGGCGGCGGCTGCCGGCGGAACCGCAGTGGCAGCACCTGCTGGCTGCGCTCCTGCAGCGACTTCACCACGGCCTCGTACTTGTCCAGGGCCTTCTCCTGGTCCTGGCATGGGGCAAGAAGAACAGGTAGAAACGTGAAGAGCGAACTCCTGGGCTCTCCCAGCCAGGGAGGAGCTCATTCCCACACAGCCAGGACAGAGACTGCAGCTGCTTCTGTGCTGAAGGCACCTCCTGCAGCCCTGTGTTCCTGTCCCAGGTGCTCCTGTCCTCTCCTGCCTCCCTCTGCAGCCGGGCTCAGGGCTGGGACCATGCCCAGGGGTTGCCATGCCAGCGGGCAGTGACAGGGCTCCCTGTGCCCAGCTCACATGTGGCTGGTGCCCCACTCCCATCCCACTCCCAGCTCTGATTCCAGCCCTGTCCCAAGGCTCTCCAGCAGCTGCTCTATTTCCGGCCCTAAAGGTGGAGATCCTGAGATGCTGAGTGGGATGGAGCATGCAGGAGCAGAGGGGACAGCTCTTGGGAGGGGCTATCAGCTGTTCTGGGACACCTGCATCAGCTGGGCCTGCTGCAGCATGCTTGCGCTTGGGCTTCGGCTTGGGCTTGGATTTAGGCTTAGGCTTAGGTTCAGGCTCAGGCCCAGCACAGCCCTTTCCCAGGTGGGCGATCTCCAGCCCAGCTCACTGCAGCACAGCAAGTTCCACAACCTCCTCTGGCAGCAGGTCTAATTAAGCTCCCACCCCTAACGAGTGCTAACTCAATGGGAGAACAAATAAAAACCAGCCCAGTGAGCAATTACATTGCTAGGGGAGAGGCAATCTCTGGCCACGGGGGAAGGAAGAGCTGGGGGAAGGTAGCAGCAGCACCGCCCTGCTGCTCCCCACGGAGAGAGCTGGGCCAGGTGCCCACAAAGGCAGGGACGTCACTGTGACAGTGCCAGGGGACAGGGGCTGCTGCTGCTGCCAACCCTGCAGCCCTGCCTGCAGACACTCACATCCAGCTCCCGGAGGAGGGACTCCAGCTGGTATCTGTCCTTGAACTCCGGGCTGAATTTTTGGTCCAGGTCTGTATCCACCTTCTTCAAAAGCTCCTGAGCATCCTTGGAGTCCTTGTGAAACTGCAGAGAGGGAAAGTTTCTTGTGAGAGAGGATCCTGCTGAAACAGGAGCAGACCCTGCATGGTCTTCACACAGCCACCAGGAGCTACTCTGGGAATCTGAACACATAGAATATGTGGAGAAAGGCCAGGGATCACTATTTCTGTTGCTCAGGACATCAGACTGAAGGAAACAACAACCAGGAAGGAGCAGCTTATTCCATGCAGAGCTGTTAAGTCCCACCTTTCCCTGCCCTCACTTTTGTTTCATGGGGACAGCATCACCACGGTGTGTGGTGCCACCACTGCCAGCGCCAGCAGCAGGGAGAGCCCAGCCCTTCCTCACACAAACCATCCCCTGGGGCAGCTGTTCTGGCAGATCCCCACAAAAGGCACTGCCTGGGCTGGGCACCACAGCTCAGCTTTGGCAGGAGCCTCATGGGGTGGGGAACACACCCAGGCTGTGGGAGAGGAATCCAGCCCGACCTGCTCCCCTGCAGAGCCTCCCTGGCTGTCGGATGCCATTTATCCAGCAGACATCTGTCTGCCCAGCTCTGCTGGGACACTCAGCCCTCGTGCCCGGCTCCCCGGGGGGCTTTGGCAGCTGGGACTTCCTACATGGACCTGTTCTGCTTCCCAGAGGAGCATGCAAGCTCTCCCCATGCCCTGTTTGGGGGTGAGGGATCTCTGCTGTCCTGGGGACAGGGAAGCTGACACTCTCTGTGGCTCATGACACTTCTGCTGGAGCAGAAGCTTTCTGCAAGTCATGCTTTGGCCAAGCAATCACTTACCTTAGGCGCCTGAGCAATTATGACTTGTGTTCTATCAGCTCGAGGTGCTCTCCTAGCTTTAAAAATCCTGGGTTTGGAGCACTCCATCTCTTCTACCCAGTTTCCAGAGCAGCATAAATTTTGTATTCTAGGATCTCCTGCAACCCAGTGCCCACTCTCTGGGCTCCAAGAAGTCCCTGCTCTGGGGATGTGGTACCTGGTGGAAGTCCTCCATGAACTTCAGGTGGCTCTCCTCGCAGATGAGCAGGTTCAGGTACTCCTTCCAGTCAGCGTGCACGGCCTCGATGTGAGCCTGCAGCACAGGGGGGCAGGGGACATCAGCAGGACCCCCATGGCAGGGGAAGCCTGAACTGCCCGCCAGAAGTCCCAGTTTCCATCCTGAGTGAGCAGCTCCTTGGCCGCCTCTGGAGCCACCCAGCTGCTCTCAGGGGGAGCCCAGGGTGGGAATACCCAAGGCTGGGATGATCCCATGGGAACACAGGCTGTTGTGCAGGTGGCACATCCCTGTGTCCATCCTCCCACCAAACAGGGAAGGGTTCCACCACAGTTTATCTTCTCTAGGTGGGCACAAGGTCATTGCCACAGGAATGAGGAAGATGGGAAGAGCTCCTTAGGTTTATCTTTCCTCCTCCTGTGGTGTTTACACATCTGCAAGTGAAGGAGGCTTTTCCCCCTTTGGCATCTCAGGAACTAAAGTCACGAGTGGTGTTGGCACTGGGTCCCACTCTGGAGAAGGGCTGGGTGAGTCTCCCATGCTCCAGGGTGGCTGGGGAGCTGGGAGCCATCCCTGGTGCTCACCTCAATGGCATTCTTCCCAGGGTGGTTCTGGGCCAGCAGCTGATCCCCATCAGCGTGCAGCTTGTTGATGGCCTCCTCCTTCTCCTCCAGCTTCCGGTGGATGAAGTTCTGGATAGAGAGAGGTGAGATATTGATCCCCATGAAAGGGAGGGGACCCTGGCTGCACTCTGGGGCTGAGCAGCTCCACAAGACAGTGTGCTGCTCTCCCAGTGCAGCTTTCACTTTTCCTGGCCTTGCAGATGTTGCTAAAGGTGTGAGTGCTGCCAAGCCAGCGCTGAGATAAAGGACAGGAGGCTGAGGGAGCTGTCCCTGTCATGGGGACACTTCCCCATCACGTTATCTTTGGCAGAGCTAAGGATTAACCTCACCATCCCTGTACTACCAGCTGCACATCTCAAAGCCCTTCACGATGGGCTGGGGGAGACTGAGGCACGGGAGAAGGAACATTTCCTGCCCCCATGCAGCTCCGTGCTCAGCTCCCCTTTGCCCAGGCCAGGCACAGACCTCGTACTGGCGGCGCCGGCTGGGGTAGTCCAGGTTGTGGTCGCTCCAGTCGTAATGGGTCCTGTCCTTGGCCTGCTGATCCAGCCAGTAGAGCTTGTTGGTGCAGCGCTGCATGTAATCCTGCAGCGAGTGCAGGTCCTGCTGCCGCTGCTGCGAGCCGGCCTGCGGAGGGACACACGGACAGCTCAGCCCAGAGCTCCTCCCTGTGTGTCCCCCAGGGCCACCCCAATGAGGGACCCCTCCAGGAGGGATCCCAGGGCCACCCCAACAATGGACCCCTCCAGGAGGGATCCCAGGGCCACCCCAATGAGGGACCCCTCCAGGAGGGATCCCAGGGCCACCCCAACAATGGATCCCTTCAGGAGGGGATCCCAGGGCCACCCCAACGATGGATCCCTTCAGGAGGGGATCCCAGGGCCACCCCAACAATGGACCCCTCCAGGAGGGTTTTTCCCCCAGGGCCACCCCAACGAGGGACCCCTCCAGGAGGGATCCCAGGGCCACCCCAACGAGGGACCCCTCCAGGAGGGGATCCCAGAGCCACCCCAATGAGGGACCCCTCCAGGAGGGTTCTTCCCCAGGGTCCCAGGGGCTCTTACCAGCAGCTTCTGGTATTTGGCTTGGAAGTCGCTCATGCTTTCCTGGAAGAGGAGCAAGGCAAGGGTTAGGAGGGATGGCCAGAGACACTTGGGTGCTCTGATGGGGGCTTGAGGGTGCAGAGGGATGTGGGTTTAGGCTGGAAGGGGATGTGGTTTATGGGATTTGCCTCATTGTAAAGCCAGAGCTGGTGTGCAGTGCTGGGCTCAGGCTGGGAGGGGATCTGGGCACCCACCCAAACCTGCTGTAGCCCCCTGGATGGTGGGACAGGGACACCCTCCCCTTCATCCAGGGCTCAGGGCAGGGCTGACCCTCCAGGGCAGCAGGGAGGGGCAGGAGAGCTGACCTTGCTTCCTTCCTTGACGATGTGGGGCCCGATGGCCATGACCTCGTTGTGGAAGATGTTGTGCTCTTCTACTTGGCTGTTGACCAGCGGCAGGTCAGTCCCAAAGCCTTTGCTGCTCAGCGCATCCTGGGGTGCACAGGAGTTGGGGTTAGCAATGGGAAGTGGGGAGAGGCTGCCAAGACTTAGGAAAATCCTCTTGGAGTTGCCCTGGAGCTGGGCTTGGATGGGGTCCAGTGGCTGCAGTGCATGTCTGCCCCAGGAGAGTGTGGGTGAAATCAGCTGTGCTGGAGGGCAGCCATGGGAAACCAGTTTGGGTGGTTAAACCCTTCTCTGCCTGGAAGAGTGCAGGGAGTGGGATAAAATGAAATATAAGGCTGTGGAGCAGAGCCTAAAGCAGGTGGTGACTGGGGATGCTGAGGCCAGGAGTGGTGCCACCTCGAGCACTGACTCCTGGTGCCACAGCAGCCAGCCTTGTCCCACCACCTCTGCCCCTCCCCTGCCACCCAGCTCTTTGCAGCTCCCACTGTGGAGCTGCCCAGAAGCTTTCTAAGAGCCAGGTTCTCCATGGGGAGCTGCAGGAGTCCCTGCCCAGCTGGTGCTTCTGGCCAGGCAGTGGCACTCACTGGTGGCCCCTGTACCTGTTTCTCCTCGATCACTGTGGACCAGTTGACCTGGGGCTCGATGTGCTGCAGGGGGAAGTTGTAGATCTGCTCGTGTTTCACACGCAGGTTTGCCACGCGCTCCTTCAGCTGCCGGATGCTGCAAGAAGGGAATGGTGAGGGTGGCATGCAGGATGTGGGCACGGCTGGCATTAGCATTGGTGGGTGTAGCTGATCCTCTCCAGGCCCCCAGGATGGTGGGCTGTGCTTGGGGAGAGCCCAGGCGGGCTGGCAGCAGCTGTGCTGTGCAATGGCTGGGCAGGGAGAGGGTACCCCCTGTGCTCTGCCCTCTGCCAGGGGCTGCTCCCGTGGCTGTGAGCTCAGGGCACCTGGGGCAGTGTGGGGCACAGTGGGCAGGTGCCACCTTGCCAGGCTGCCATCATCTGACACTCCCTGTGCCCAGGATGGTGGGGGTCACACACCCTAAGGGGAGCTGGGTCACGCACCCTAAGGGGAGCTGGGTCACGCACCCTAACAGGAGCTGGGTCACGCACCCTAAGGGGAGCTGGCATGCAGAGCAGCCCATGGTGACCCCCCCACTGCAGGCAGCAGCTGAGCAGAGCCCCTGGAGAGCCGCCCTGCCTCACCCAAGGGCTCTGGGGACAGTGTCACTCACTCTTCTGTGATCATGTCCCCCTGCGGGTGCTTCATGTGCCGGGCCACGGCCGCGTCCCCGTCCAGCACGTAGAGCAGCTTGTCAGACTCGGAGAGTTTCTGTGCTGTCAGCTCCTTGTACTGTGCCAGCTGGCACGACTTGATCTTGTGCAGGTCCTGAGAAGAGGGACAGGAGGAAGGGTCACCTCTGGGTGGCCAAAAGGTCATCCCAGCCCACCCTCCCCTGGCACTGGAGAGGAGCAGGAGCTCTGCTGTCTCCCATCCACCTGGGATGGATTTTACTTTCCCCTCTCCTATCACAGGATCATGGAATGGTTTGGGTTGGAAGGACCTTAAAGACCATCCAGCTCCAACTCCCTGCCATGAGCAGGGACACCTTCCCCTTGACAAGGTCACTCCAATCTCAGCTGCTGGGGAAGGGCTGGGGAGCTGCATCACCTCGGGATGAATCCTTTAGGATGAGGAGGGTGGCTCAGGCCTTTAGGATCAGGAGGGTGGCTCAGCTCAGGCCTCTCCTCCACCCCATCTCCCTGCTGGGATGCACAGCCCCACTCTGCACAGTCCTGCCCCCGGGGCAGGGGGGAATTTTAGGGGGGCCCTGTTGCCTGGAACACCCTCCCACCCTCTTCCCATGAGCGGGGGGACCCCAATAACCCTTAAATGACCCTTGCAGATCATCACAATCCAGGTGCCAGTGCAGGGCTGGCAGCCACCCACACCTGCCCAGGAGAGGAGGGGAGAGCCCCGGCAGTCCCAGGGGCTGGGGCAGGAGCAGAGGGGCTGCAGGGAGGAGCTGTGACTGTGGCACCGTGCCCTGCTTACATTTTGCATTCGGGAGTCGGTCTCCACGATGTTTTTCTCCACCTGGTCAGCATTTTTCTGCAGGCGCTCGATGAGCTCGGTCAGCTCTTTGCTGGAGATGCTGGGGACAGAAGGGGGGGTCTGGTCACCCCACGGAGGCGGGCACAGCTCCCGGGGGTGACCCCGGGGGTGGCCGGGGGCCAGCCGAGCCCGCCAGGCTGTGCAGCTGTGTGTGACTCACTGCTGCCTTCCAATTCTTTCCAAAATACTCAGCCAGGGGGCCGGGAGGGGGCGGGGGACGGCTGGAAACGGGAGCGGTGCCTGAGCCTCCCTCGGCCTCGGAGCGGGAAGGAAAAGAGCTCTTTGCAGGGCCAGGGAGGGAATCACAGAATATCCCCAGCTGGAAGCGACTCACGAGGAGCATCAGCTCCTGGCCCTGCACTGACACCCCAACAATCCCACCCTGTGCCTGAGAAAGGGGGTCCAGCGTGGAAATAGAGGAGCTGGAGCAGCAGGGAGCCTCCATGGCCACAGGGAGCCCCTTGGAGGGTGTTGGCCATGGGCAGCCCCTGCTGCAGCCCTGCTCTGCCCCTCCGTGCCACCTCAGGGCTTCCCTCTCTATTCACGCTTTAAACCCAGGCAGGGGATGGATCACTCACGTTGCATCTCCTGCAGTGCTGGGCACCGGTTTTGCTGCCAGGGTGACACTGGCCAGGCTGGCAGGGTGCAGGGCCAGCCCAGATTCCCATCCCAGTGCAGGGACAGCGGGGCTGGAGCAGAGGCAGAACAGCCCGTGACGCAGGCTCTGCACTGCTGGGGTTATTTTAAACATTTCATCCCGTGTCTGTCGCTGTGGCTGCAGGGAGAGGCTGCACATGCCAGGGCCAGCTCCAGGGGCATGTGCCAGGCACTGCCCAGCTCTCCCACCCCTGGCCAGGGGCAGGAGCAGGGTGTGCCCCCCAAATCCCTGCAGCCAGAGGGGGCTGAGGCTGCTGGCAAGGCTGGGGTGTCCCAGCTGTGCTGCTTTGCCATCTGGGCTGGCTCAGTCCCGTCCCAACCACCTTCATATGGGCCTTAATGACCTCGTTATGTGGTGGCAGAACAAATCTTTATGTGGCACTTGGAAGTGTCAACTGGAGCAGCTGGAGAGGAGGAGTGGGGCTGGCTGGGGGAGCAGCAGCACCCCAGCAGTGCTGGCCCATGGCACAGAGAGTTCCTGCATCCCTAGGGAGAACCATGGAATTGTGAAGGTTGGAAAACCCTCTGAGTACATGGAGTCCAACCACTCCCCCAGCACTGGCCCATGTCCCCAAGTGCCACATCCACACAGCTTGTAAACCCCTTCAGGAACAGTGACCCCACCACTGCCCTGGGCAGCTGTGCCAGGGCCTGACCACCCTTCCATGAAGGAATTTTCCCAATATCCAATCTGAACCTCTCCTGGCACAGCCTGGGGCCATTTCCCCTTGTCCTGTCCCTGTTCCCTGGAGCAGAGCCCAACCCTTACCTGGCTGTCCCCTCCTGTCAGGAGCTGTGCAGAGCCACAAGGTCCCCCCTGAGCCTCCTTTTCTCCAGGCTGAGCCCCTTCCCAGCTCCCTCAGCCCCTCCTGGTGCTCCAGCCCCTTCCTCAGCTCTGTTCCCTTCTCTGGACCCCTCCAGCCCCTCAGTGTTGGGAGGGCCCAGAACTGCCCCAGGATTGGGGCTGCAGCTCCCCCAGGACTCTGGTGCTGAATTTCAGGACCTGTTCCTGCCTGCCCCGTGTGCTGTCGCTTCAGTGCAGCAGAACAAACCCAAACCCCAGCTCTGGGCTTGTTCCTCCCTACCTCAAACCTGCCCCAGGCTGCAGGAGCTTTGTGGCATCCAACAGCTCCAGAAAAGTTCACACTTCCCTGGGAAGTTCTGCTATGGGCATGGTTTACACTGATTTTTTTCTTTTTATAGAAGCTGCATCATCAGGATGGTACTCAGAGGTTTGTGCCTGTCCCTGTGCCTGCTGCCTGCCTGGCACCTCCTGCACAGCAGCAATGAGCCCAGGGGGCATTCCTGGGCAGAGGAGACAAGGAAGGGGTCGTTGGGAGCTGGAGCTGCAATAATTCCAAGGGTGATTCTCATTCTGTGTTCAATAATCACAGCTGCAGGGTGCACGGGGAGATGGGGTGTGGGTGGCTGGCTCCTGCTCCAGTGGTAGAAGCAGCTCCTCAAAATCCACTTTGGGGTTTCTTCCAACCTTCATCATCCCACAGAAAGCAGGGCAGGAGTCAGGTGGGATCAGTGGTTTGGAGTGGGTGACTGAAGTGTGCTGCACGTGTTTGGGTCTCTTTGGGTGATGGTTGCTCAGAGCTGGCAGCTCCTGCACCCTGGCAGAGCCTGTGGCCACCAAGGAGCCTTCCTCACCCTCACCCTCACCCTCACCCTGCACTGGAGGCCACCTGAGCCTGGGGGGTGAGAGAGGTTCATTACCCAGGTGGGAGCTTGGGATGCTGACTGTGAGGGCTGGGCTGGCACTGAGCTGGGCACCAGCTGGCAGCTCCTGCTGGCTCCTCTCCCTGGGCCCTGCCTTGGCCTCAAGGACCCCAGCAAGTCCAAGGATGGATCTTCAGGGTTTCAGCATGGATGGGAAAACTATCCTAAAACCCAGGAGAAGTCTGAGATTTTTCTGGTTCTACCTCTGACTGAAACCTCCAAACTGTGGGGAGGAAATAAACTTAAGGCAGGGATTTTTTGGATGCATGGCTGTGGCTCAGGCTGACCTGGAGAGCCTGGAACCTTGGCCCAGGCTTTTGCTCACTTTGCATCACAAAACTGATCTCAGGTGCTGGAAGCAGGAGTGCAACACCCAGCCCTGACCCTCCCCTCACTGCCCAGCTGGTGTGGGGTGAGGATGAGCCCCTGCTCCCCTTCCCTCTGCTCCTCTCTCAGGCTGGAGCCACGAGCTCTCCCCTTCCCTGTGCCCTTCCCAAGCTGGGGGTGCTGCCCCTGGACCCCTCTCCCACCTCCTGCCCTCAGTGACTCCCAGGGCTGGGGCAGAGTCACCCTCCAGCCCCTGGCACTGGGGACAGGGACAG
Source organism: Molothrus ater (assembly GCF_012460135.2). Lineage (NCBI taxonomy): Eukaryota > Metazoa > Chordata > Aves > Passeriformes > Icteridae > Molothrus > Molothrus ater. Next base: position 15,077,289 of record NC_050493.2, read on the forward strand.
TGACAGTGAATCCCTTCTCCATCAGGGCAGGATGGAGCAGGGCAGGGCTGGGGAAGGGGAGGGCAGAGAAGGGAGGTGATAATGATCCAGAACCTGCAGTGCCCGGGTGAGCAGGGCCAGGAAATGCAGCCTTGCTCAGAGCAGGCAAGGACATGCTGGAGGTGACGTGGGCATGGCTGGGCTCTCCTGACACACCAGAGGAGCTGTTTGCTCTCTGCTCCTCTGTGCTTTATGTGAGAGTCACCAGCTGAGGCTGTGGGACAAGGAACTCTCATAAACACTCCCATGGGAGCTGCAGCTCAAACTGCAGCTTTGGGGAGCTGCTGCTGTGCTCCCCATCCTGCCCTGAGCTCAGCTCTGCTCCCCCCAGCCCACTGCAGGGATAACAAGTGTGCAGGAATAAACAGAAATAAGAGAGAATGGGAACCTCTCCTGGGAGATCTCTCTTATTTGTGTATTTATTTCTCCACACTTATCACTTTGGTGTCACTTCATCAACCAGCTTGGACATCACTGATGTGAGAACATCAGGCCTGTTAATTACCATCAGGCCTGTTAATTACCATCAGGCCTGTTAATTACCCACCTGTCCCTGCCACAGCTGGGGCTGTGTGGATAAACCAGAGGAGGAGCACAGTCCCTGCATCCAGCTGGATGTCAAACAGGGAAAGCTGAAGCCTGGCTGGAATCTCCATGCCAGGGGATGGAGGAGTTTGGCTTCATCTGCTGCAAGGGGGAAGATGCTGGAGTGCCAGGACACAGGGAATGGCTCCCAGGGCCAGAGGGCAGGGCTGGATGGGATATTGGGAATTAGGAATTGTTCCCTGTGAGGGTGGGCAGGCCCTGGCACAGGGTGCCCAGAGCAGCTGGGGCTGCCCCTGGATCCCTGGCAGTGCCCAAGGCCAGGCTGGGCAGGGCTTGGAGCAACCTGGGACAGTGGGAGGTGTCCCTGCCATGGCAGGGGTGGGATGAGATGGGCTTGAAGCTCCTTTACAACCCAGCCCAATCCATGTTTCTGTGCAGAAGAAGCACAAATGGATGGGAAAAGCAGTGAGGAAGCCTTGGCTGTCCCAGGAAAAGGGGGTGGATGGGACTGGGAGGATGTGGCTCCTTTGGGAAGCTGCCAGGAAGAGCCATGGATGCATCCAGGCTTTGGAGCAGAGCTGCTGGCAGGGGAAGACAAAGGGATGCCAGGGCCAAAAAGCAGCCTGGGGGGATGGCTGGAGCATGGAGCAGAGCAGGATTTGGCCAGAGCCCAGCTGGGATGGGCAGCACACACGAGACTGAGCAGAGCCAGGAGTGGAGTGGCCAGGGCACAGCCCCTGTGGGGCTGCAGCACTGGGGGAATGCAGAGTGCTCTGCTGGAATAGATAAGGCTTTGTTTGAGAGATGAAAAAAATAAAAAATAAACGCCTGGAAAAACTGGCTTTGCCATTTCTGGACAACTTTAACATTCTCTGGTCAGGGAGGAAAAAATGATCTCTCGTGGAAAGCTGTGCTCAGCAGAAGAGTTGATTTTTGTCAGTGCCATTGCCTGGCTGGGGTGAAGGACCCCAGATCATTCCCATGGGGAATTGGAGCTGGTTTTGGGGTTTCTCCCAGCTGGGGGACCAAGAGGAAGCAGCTGCACCCTGGCAGACAGCACTTCATCCATGAACCACAGTTCTGCCCTCAAGACCTTGCTCTCAGAGGGGTTCAGGTGTTTCTGAAGGCTTAGGGGGATTTTTAGGATTCAGGGTTTTCTTTCTTCTGTTTTCTTACAGTTTTGGTGATTTTTCTTAATATTTTAGTTGGGATATTTTTATCAAGAGAGTTCTCAACAGACAAATGTGATGATAATTATTGTAATGTGAAAACTTTGCTGCTAAAAATTGGACTTTTCCTCTATTCCTTTTTCTTTTTCTCTTTTCATTAGGTTGCACCCTCGCTGGTAAGAGCAGGTTTTGGAGCAAACCTCCCTGAGATCAGTTTCTCCAGGATGTGCAAAGGCCTTGTGCTTGCTGGCAGGTGGTAGAAAATCCCTTTGATTTCTCAAGTTTCCTTTTTCCAAACAAGGAGGCTGTTTCCTCAATCCCTCCAAGGGAGGATGTTCAGACACTCCTGAGTTTTGACAGCTCCAGCTGACTGAGTTCCCTGGGAAGGCTCCTGCTGGGAATTTGTCCCATGAGCCTGATCCCTGCTGGGAGGGTTATGGGAAGGGATCCCCTGCTCAGGGATGCTGCTCTCCTGTCAGGAAACCTCCCCATCCCAGAGGCTTCTCCAGGTGGGATGGCTTGGCCAGGGCCAGGGGAGCTGGGTGAGGATGGGCTCTGATGCCACCCCTGGCACGAACAATCAGCACAGCAGGCAGTGCCCACCCACTGCTGCTCCCTATTCCATCCCCATTCTCTGTCCATGCACAGAGATTTCATAGAAAGCTCTCCCATGTCAGCCCTGCTGCTGGAGCCCAGACTTCAGGAGGAATTACACTGAATGAATCCTCCAGAAGGCCACAGAGCTCTAAATGTCCTTAAAGCTCCCCCAGCCACAGCTCCCACTCTATGCAATTCTCTCCTGCTGCTTTTGATGACCCTGGAGTGGAGCTGTGGCACAAGGGCTGGGCTCTGGCTGCGGTGATTCAGGTTTGGAAGAGATTAGGATCTGGCTGAAAACTCAGAGCAGATTCTGTCAGGCTGCCCACGGCAGGGTGTAGCTGGACAGCAGGGCTGCTGTGCTCAGCCCAGCCAGTTCCAGGTGTACTTATCTTCCCTGGGAGGAATGGTGAGATTTCTGTAATCTGCATGGAAATGAGGGCAGAAACGGGGCGGGCAAAGGGAGCTCACTCCGCCCTCAGCCTGAGCAGCTCCTGACTCACCTGCTGACTCCAGCCCTTCCAAACAGCCTCTGGAAATGGGGGCCAGCCCTGCAGGCGGAGCTGTCCCAGTGCCTGCACCCCTCTCACCTGGGGACTGACACTGCTGAGGGTCCCCAGGGCCGGGAGTGCTCTCACCCCGAGGACCCTGAGGATGAACAACTTTCCTGCTGGCAGGAGGGAGAGTTTCAGCAGCAGCTGTGAAGGCTGAACTGGTTTTTATCATAAAATTATCAAATGGTTTAAATTAGATGGGCAGGGACAGCTTTCACTATCCCAGGGTGCTCCAAGCTCCGTCCAGCCTGGCCTTGGGCACCTCCCTCACTGCTTCCTACCTGCCAAGCCTGGACTACCAAAAGAAGAAGAAGAAGAAGCCAACCTCCTGTGTTCTAAGCATGGCAAGTGTTGAGGAACATGGTGTGGAAGGAAGCTGATGATTTTCCCCACACTGTGGCTCTGTTCAAGGCTTTGCCTTCCCTTCCAGGGACACACATCCATGTAACAAGGCTGGGCACAGCTGAATTCCCAGGGCCTTCCCGTGCTCAGGGATGAGAGCAGAATGAAGCAAGCAAGTCCATGAGACAAAAGAGATGAGGAGACAAAAGAGATGTCACCATCCTCCTGCAGGATGCCCAGCCAAGGCAGGGAGATGCCCAGGGCTGGATGGGGATGGCTCCTGAGCTTCGAGGCCAGGCAGATCACAGAGCTGCAGCAGATATTCCTGAGGAGAGACCTGGACCCTGGTGCTGCTGGATCTTGAGGCCACTTTGGGGTTGGGACAGAGCAGCTGTCACATCCAGGAGGCAAAGAGTTGCTCATGGGGAGGGTGCAGCACCTGGTGCCAGTGCTGTTCATGGAGGTGTTCCCATCCTGGGCAGGCTTTGTCCCGAGGCTCAGGAAGCCACCAAGGCTCCCGTGGCTCCTCCCAGGCTCTGTCCAGCTGCCGGACGATGCTCCCCGGGCAGCCCCCGCCTCCCTGAGCTGAGCCCGTGGCCGGGGCTCCCGGGGCTGGCAGGACACGCTCCGTGCCCCTCTCTCTCGCCAAACCGGTGCTGGCTTCTCGCCCTGTCCCTCGGTGCTTTGAAGGCTCCGTGCCGGGCACCGCGCCCTGCCCAAGGCGCAGCCTCGCCGATCAGGCCGGGCTCCCGCGGTGTCGAAATCGCGGTCCCTGCTGCCGGCGGGGGCGGGAGGCTGATTTGGGGAGTGTTGCTCTGTTTTCCTGGCAGCAGAGCGGGGCGGGAGCCGCCTGGGAGCCTGGCAGTGCCTGGAGCAGGGGACGGGGCAGCAGCTCCTCGCTGCTTCTTCGCAATCCTCCTCCAGCAAGTTGTTCGACCGGTCGGGCACCGGCTTCCCCATCTTGATGGTGGGGCTGTTTCCACACGGTGGGAGTGTTCCCTGGATTCACAGATGTTTGTAAACTCCAAGGCAGGAATTAACAAATTGGGGCTAATAAGCACAGCTCTCCCCGAGGTGTGCACGGACAGCCGGGGCGCAGGAAGGGAGGGAGGCTGGCCCCGGGCACAGCCCTACTCTGCTTCCTCAGCCACCACCAGCCAGAAAAGCAGAGGTTCCAGCCCGGCCGCAGCCTCCGGAGGTGCTCTGGCACCTGCCCAGGGCCGCTGGGCTGCAGGCAGGGAGGAGGAGGAGGAGGAGGAGGGAAGCGCCTTCCTTCCTGCGCCGATCCCCGGCGGATGGAGAGGGCTCGGGGTACCCAGGGCCGGAGCGCAGCGTGGGGACCCGGGCACAGCCCCACGGCGGGGACCCGCACAGGGCAGCTCTGTCTGCTCCTGCTCCCGGGGTCCCGAGCTGCCATCCCATCCCTGCTGAGGGGTTTCTCACTTCCGAGCCGCCCACTGATCCCCCGAAGCTCAGAAATGCGCCTGGGCATTGGCACCATCCTCACCCTCCGAGGGCTCGGTGCCACCCCCGTGTGCCCCTGCCCGCCCTCCCCGGGGCAGGATGGGCAGCGCAGCGTGCCCGGGGCTCCGGGAGCCTGGGCGGCCCTGCCGAGCCAGCCGGGGGAGCCTTCCCGGGGCTGCAGCCTCGGCAGTGCCCGGTGCCAGGGCAGCAGCGGGCACAGAACACCCTGCCACGGCCACAGCCCCGCTCCCCTGGGCAGGGAGCGGCCAGGGATCCCCTGCTCGGGAAATGTCGGCGCCTTCTGGGCTGACTGCTCCCTCTGTGGGTGCTCGAAGGCCCCTCAGCCCTCGCAGCACTCCCCAGCTCCCTTCCCAAAGGAGGATTTTGGGAGGGGGCGGCTGCTCGGACTCCACCAGCCGGGACCGGTGCCGGTGGAGAGGGACGGAAGGGGATGAAGAGCCGCGGGCTGGGATCGTGAATCCTTGAATCACTCAGAATCCTGGAGCGCTCCACATGCTCCAGAGCCCCTGCTGCTCCTCTGGGAAACACAGGGCACGTTCTGAACTAATCCCAACATCTAGCTCTGTGGAAAAACATCCCGGTGCAGGCAGGGGCTGGGGACTGTCCACCGCCCAGCCCAGAGAGGCTGAGCCTTCCTGCGGAGGGATTTTTACACCTTTTCCCCTTTTATCAGTGACCTTTCACAGGGCGCATTCAACACCTGCTTTTCTCTCTTTCTTTTTTTTTTAAACCAACCAGTACAAACGAAACGCGTCCCCACCCCGTCAGAGGGAGCCGAGGAAACGACGATGGACCTAATCCTTGGTCCGGAGGGAACAGGGGCGAAGGTGGAGAACAACCAGACTATTTTTCCCTAAGATCTGACGCAGCACACACCTGGGAAGCGAAGGAACCTGCTCGCCGGAGCTGCTGCGACGGAAGGGGAGCTGGGAGACACAACCCCTGTGCCCACGGCCGGCGCAGGAGATGGACCCAGCTCACGGAGGGGGCAAACACCGCAGTTCCCACGCGGTTCTCAGGGGCTCCACCACCACTCAGAGGGTGCCCGCACCTCGAGGGTGTGGGAACACTTCAGGGCTCCTCACCTCGGGAATGCCCACACCTCGGGGGGTGCCCACACTTAAGGGTGCCCACACCTCGGTGGTGCCCACACCTCCGGGGGCACCCACTCCTGGAGAGGTGCCGACACTTCGGGGTTCCACACCTCGGGGGTTCTCACACTCGAGGGTGTCCACACCTGGGGGGATTCCCACACCTGGGGGGGTTCCCACTGCTCGGGGGGATCAGCTCCGCCGAGCCCCGGCGCGGAGCGGGGGGGATGCTGCGGGACGGGATCCGCTCGTCCCGGGAGGAGCGGGTGTGCCCGGGGCCGGGTCACTCACCTCTTCTTCTGCACGGAGGGGCTGTATTTCCCTTTGTTGCGTTTCCTGAAGAGCGAGTGCATCGCGTCCCCGCACGGCGCCCGCCGCGCTCCTCCTGCCCGTCCCCGCCGCCGCCCGCAGCCTCTGCGCCGCCACCGGGCCGGGCCCCGCCGGGAGGCGGAACGGGGCAGCACCGCCTCTGCCTCCTCCTGCTCCTCCTGCTCCTCCTGCCTCCTGCCCGCCGCTGCCCGGCCCGCCCCCCGCGCGCAGCATCCTCCCCTGGCTTTGGGGGCGCCCCTGGAGGGGGTCCCGGCAGGGTTGGGCCCCCCCAGATGTGCAGGGCCAGCCTGAACCCCCAGGAGCCAGGGCACGGGTGGTCCCTGGGCTCAGCGGGACCAGGATGGGCACAGGGAGCAGTCACGGGGGCTGCGGCTCCTCCCGGGAGGTTTCTGTGTTTGGGGATGACACTGGGAGCGTCCCCGCTCCTTCCAGTGACATCGGCACTGCCGGGACACCGCCCGTCCTTCCACAGGGCAGACACTGAGGGGCTGGAGGGGGTCCAGAACAGAGCTGGGGAGGGACTGGAGCACCAGGAGGGGCTGAGGGAGCTGGAAAGGGGCTCAGCCTGGAGAAAAGGAGGCTCAGGGGGGACCTTGTGGCTCTGCACAGCTCCTGACAGGAGGGGACAGCCGGGGGGGTCGGGCTGTGCTCCCAGGGAACAGGGACAGGACAAGAGGAAAACGGCCCCAAGCTGTGCCAGGAGAGGTTCAGATTGGATATTGGGAAATCTTCATGGAAAGGGTGGTCAGGCACTGGCACAGCTGCCCGGGGCTGTGGTGGGCTCCCCATCCGTGGGGAGATTCAAATCCCTCTGGATGTGGCACTTGGGGACAGGGTCAGTGGCAAATACGACGGTGCTGGAGGAGTGGTTGGACTTGATGATCTTACAGATCTGCTCCGACCTCGAGGTCTGCATAAGGCACGGAGATGCCTCCCCCAGGCCCCCGCAGCCTAAGAGGTTTTGCTCACACATGCACACAGCAGTCAGCAATTAGGACCAGCTCTGGCCTTTTTATCCCGGGATTTTGTGCCCATGCGGGATTAAAGTCCTGATTGTAGCTTCCCCACCAGCCCCAAATCCTCTGTTCTGGGGGCAAGTCAGTGCACGCTGTGACCTATTGATCCCGATCCCTGCGTGCGCCGGATCCGGGGCGCCCTTAAAGAGCGCCGAGCGCTGCGGCCGCCGGGCACTCCCGGCCGGGGGAGCGGGGAGGCTGCGGGGCCCGGCAGCCACAGCGCCAGGCAAGTGTGGGTTCGTATCTCTGTGTGTCCGTCTGTCTGTCTGTGTTGCTCTGTGTGTGTTTGTGGGAGTCTCCTCCATCCCGGTCTGCCGCGGTTTCTGCTCCTGGCTCATTCAGGGGCTGAGAGCTGCTCCCCTGCGGGCTCTGGCACTGCTGCCTGGCTGTGCCATCCCCTCCCGGGTGATCAGGAGCCAGCTGAGCTGTGAGGGACCCACAGCCCGTGCCCCACAGAGCCCTGAGCCCCCCGGGCCGGGCTGTCACCCCACACACAGCAGCTCGTGGTGTGCCCGTGGCCTCATCCAGCCAAGCTCCTTCGAGCCCTTGGCCAGTGGGGGTGGATTTCAAACCCTCCTGGAGCTCAGGGTTGTGCTGGAGGTGGTTCAGCTGGGGATGGGGGTGGCAGGGTCCTGCTGGGAGTGAGCCCCAGGGCTGTCACTCGGTGCTGGCTGTGCTGGTGCGAGGCTGGAGCGGCCCCCGAGAGCCAGAGCCGGCGCTGGGCCTCACCCTGGCCTGGCTGGGGCCGTCTCTGGGCTCTCCCTGCTGCCGGCCATGGCACCAGCTCCACCTGAACCATCCCTGAGGTGGGAATTGCTCTCCATGGTGCCCAGCTTCCATTCTTATTTCTGAATAGATCCTGAGGATCCCCTGGGCAGGAGCTGTTCATGGGATCCCCAGAACCCGTTATCCCCTGGGATCCCTGGCAGTGCCTGGAACCTGGCGCCCTCCCTGCCTCAGTGCCAGGCTCCTGCCCACGCTGAGGAGCACACTGGTGTTCCCCTGGTTTTTGGGAGGAGGGTTTTGCAGGTGCTGAGGCTCTTTTGGAGGCTGTGAGCATCCCTGTGCAACCTGCCCAGGCAGCAGGCTGCATCCCCCCTCCCTGCAGCCCCACAGAGGGGAGCTGAGAGGGAGAAACCCAGCCCAGCTGCGTGAAATCCTGCACGTCTTTACTCAGCACTGCAAACACTTTCTGCTTTTTGTGCTTTGGGATCCCCCCCAACTCTAGCAGCAACATGTTCTGGATGCTCAAAGGACCGGTTGCTCCTCTTAAAGCTTCCAGAACCATCCCAGAGCCCCCCTTCTTGACCCTGTGGGAAGGTGAGCAGAGGTTTAGGGATGAACTGCCTCTGCCTACCAGAGGGGTTTGCTTTCCATCTCCTCCTGTGCCAGTTCTGCAGCCTTAATCCTCCTAATCTCCCCACATCTCTGGCGTGGCTCATTTTTGTGTGCAAATGCCCTTGAGAGCAGCAAAATTGCAGCTGCTGGGTGAAACACCAGGCGGAGAGAAACTCCGGTGTAGTGGAAAACTCTGCCTTATGTAAACTGCCCAGGTACTCTGCCTTTGCCTTGGCTTGGGATCAGAGGCGCTGCACAACCCTCTGTACACAGGGTGCTTTTGGGGACCTGGGGGCCTGTGGTTTGGGGGTGCTGGCAGCTCTTCTCCAGGCTCTGGCTGCCTGCCCAGAGCACCGCACAGCCCGTGCTGAGCTTCTCTCCTCAGCTGGGCTCTGCCAGGGTTGGTTTTGCAGCGTTTATTTTGCAAATGAGCCTCTGGGTGGCTTTGCCACTGCAGCTGCTCCCTGCTGTGCTCCATGCCCTCCCCTCTGCTGCTGCTGCTGCCAGGCAGGGCGCTCCCTGTGCCGGTGTCCAGGTGTCCAGGTATCCATGTGTCCAGGTGTCCAGGTATCCATGTGTCCAAGTATCAAGTGTCCATGTGTCCAGGTATCCTGGTATCCAGGTGTCCATGTGTCCAGGTGTCCATGTGTCCAGGTATCCTGGTGTCCAAGTGTCCAAGTGTCCAGGTTTCCTGGTGTCCAGGTGTCCATGTGTCCAGGTGTCCATGTGTCCAGGTATCCTGGTGTCCATGTGTCCTGGTGTCCATGTGTCCTGGTGTCCATGTGTCCAGGTATCCTGGTGTCCATGTGTCCATGTGTCCATGTGTCCATGTGTCCATATGTCCAGGTGTCCATGTGTCCATGTGTCCAAGTGTCTGTGTGTCCATGTGTCCATGTGTCCATGTATCCTGGTGTCCATGTGTCCAGGTATCCTGGTGTCCATATGTCCAAGTGTCCAGGTGTCCAAGTGTCCGTGTGTCCATGTGTCCAGCTGTCTCCATGTGTCCATGTGTCCATGTGTCCAGGTATCCTGGTGTCCATATGTCCAAGTGTCCAGGTGTCCAAGTGTCTGTGTGTCCATGTGTCCATGTGTCCATGTATCCTGGTGTCCATGTGTCCATGTGTCCTGGTGTCCATGTGTCCATGTGTCCATGTGTCCAGCTGTCTCCATGTGTCCATGTGTCCATGTGTCCAGCCCAGGTGCCCCTGGCTCCTGGAGCCTCTCAAGCCTGGGGCAGTGGGTCTGTCCTGCCAGCCCAGTGCCCGCCGTGCCCTGTGAGCTGCCCCATGTGTGGCCCCACCGGGTGCTGGTGGGAGGATGCCGAGCCCCAGGGTGCTGCACCCACCCAGATGAGTTCCCTTGGCTCCTTTCCAGCCCCAAAACACCCACGGAGCTCCTTGCACAGGGCCGAGCCCCTCGACAGAGGCAGCAATGTGGCAATATTGACTTAACCTGGGTAAGAATCTCTTGAGCTGCTGCTGCTGCTGCGGGAGGGAGCGGGAGAGGAGCACGTTTTATGCAACGAGATGACATTTTCCTGGCAAGCCCTGCTCTGGCATCCCACACCCTGCTCCACCCTGTGCCAGCCCCAGCACCCGGCCGAGGCCGACCCTGCTGCCCAGGGCGCAGGATGGGCACCAGCTCTGGCTCTCACTCCCTGCTGACACCTGAGCTGTGGCCTTGCCACCCCCCTGTGCCCACCATCCCACCCCACACAGCCCATTGTAGTTTGGGAGGGCAGCAGGGCTGGGTGGGTCTCACCAGCAGTGGGGTGGTGGCATCCCCTTCCCCATGGCCCCAAAAGGCACCGTGGCACTGCCGAGGGTCCTGGGGACCCATCGGAGCAGAGGAGGCAGGCATGGAGATGATCAGCCCTGGCAGATGCTCAGCCATGTTCCTCAATGAGGAATTTTCAGATTTCACTTCTGATGCAGGGGGGGGTTGAGGCAAAACAACTTGGAAATCTCTTCCAAAAGCTCAATGGAACACAAACAGCAGTAGATGAGCCAAAATCTCATTTATTTTCTGGGTGGGGAGTTTGTGACAGCCCCTGGAGGGCCCAGCTGAGCTTTGGGCAGGCTTTGGGATTGGAAGGGAGTTCCTGCTCGCACGGCAGGAAAGCAGGGCACTGAAACACCTCCGTGCTTCCTCCTGGCGGCTCCCACGTGCGCAGGAATGCGGCCGTGCTCGTTCCTAACTGCTCCTGAGCCGGCCGAAACCTCCCCCAGCTCCGTTTGGGGCTGTTTGCTCTGAAATCAGCAGCCAGGGCGGCTGCTCCGGCCCCATCCCCAGCCCCTGCCAGCCTCGATGGCTTTGGATGGCTCTGGTGGGACGTGGTGGCTCAAAGGACCGGGCTCAGGGCTCCTCAAACTGTAAGGAAGAAACAGAATAAAGCAAGTGCATTGCTGCCGATGCTGAAGGATGGGAAAGCTCCTGTCCCAGCAGGAAGTGCTGCACTTTTTCTGCTGCACTTTTTCTGCTGCACTTTTTCTGCTGCACTTGCTGGTTTGAGCCCAAGTGCCATCAAGGGACTTAATACTGAACAAACACCAAGCGAAAGCGGGTGCAGGCAGCCAAGCAAAACAAAGGCTGAGAGAGGCCGGTGCTCTGACTCATTTGGCATGGAAATGCAGCACGGAATAAATTAAGTTTGGCTCTTCCTCCTCCTCCCGGCACAGAGGTACAGAGCAGGAGGGCTGCCTTGTCACCATGCTGGGGTGGCTTTGGGTGCTGGTGCACACAGCAGGCACTGGGAGGCACAGGGACATCTGCCCCAGACTGGGGGGAAAGGGGAGAGGGGGACACAGCCACCCTGGCAGGTGTCCCCAGGTGTCCCCAGGCCTGTCCTCTGTCCCCAGCCATCAGTTCTGGAATGGCGCTGAGCAATGCACAGCTGGGCTGGATGGTGAGGTCAGAATGTGCATCTGAGACAGCAGCAGCTCCTCTTGGTCCTTATTCTCCTGTCCCATGAAGGGATGGGGTCCCAGACCCCCAGTGGGATATCATCATCATCATCATCATCATCATCATCAAATCATTGTAGAGTGATTTGGATTGGAAGGGACTTAGAATTCATCCATTCCCCCCCTGCCAAGTCAGGGACACCTTCCACTAGACCAGGTTGCTCCAAGCCCCATCCAACCTGGCCCTGAACTTTTCCGGGGCATCCACAGCTCCTCTGTGTCCCCTGTGTCCCTCGGTGACACACGGTGCTGCAGCCCTGAGCACCCATGCAGGAGCACTGATCCTGGCTGGGACCACTCTGTCACAGCCCCCAGAACACATCGAGAGGAAGAAAAAAGGTCAGGGCTTCACTTCAGGCTTTGACCTGTGATGTAAAGACCGGGAATTTCCGGGGTGTAATGTTTGCATCTCTATAAATATGCAGCTGGAGCGCACCCAGGGGCAGCTGCCTGCGATGGGCGAGGGAGATAATGCCCCGCTTCCGCCAGCGAGGGGAAAAGGGCAGGGCAGCGCCCGGCCCCGCAGCACGGCGCGGTGATTCACGGCCCCGGGGGATGCTGTGACCCCCAGGGCTGCGGGCCACAGGGGGACACATCCCTGGGGAGCCGCGGGGCGGGCGGTGAGAGGATGCCCCAGCCCCCGGTGCCCGGCACTGCGGGACCGGGAGCACCGGGACGGGCACGGGACGGCCCCGCCGTTGTGTCCAGCTGGGTTCTGTCCTGCCCTCGAGCGGGGTGACACCGCCTCAGACAATCCCGGCCGGTGAGACTGGGAGAGGCCGGCCCTGCCCCGAGCCCGGCACCCCGCGCCCGCCCGCTCGCCGCGGTTTCGGCAAACCCAGGGCCCGTCCTGTCCCGGCGGCACAAACCAGTCCCGGCACCCACACCCTGCACCGCCCGGGCCCGCCTCGCCACAGCCCCGGCACCAGCGCCCCTCGGCACCGCTGCGCTGGGGAGGGCGAGCCCCCCACACGGCCCCAAAGCGCACCATGGGGTGCCCCGATGGATGGGGGTCCGGGGCTGAGCCCTAAAGCAGAGCTGCACACAAGAGCGGGGTCGTGACAAGCTGGTGGCGGCTGTCCTGGGCGGAGGACTGCGCCTCCTCAGGGGACCTGTCACCGGGCTGGGAGGGGACAGGTGAAAAGGGTTTTGGCACCGGCACATCCTGCACAGTCACTCGCAAAGGATGCCGAGAGGGATCGGCCTCAATTCCCCGCCTTGTCCCGGCAGCAGCGCCTTGGGGCAGCGCCCCGGGCACGGCCCGGCCTCCGGGGCACAGGGCCCTCCCTGCTCTTGGTCACAGCGTGGGTGACAGCGGCTGGCGCGGCTGCGCTCCCCCAGGGATCCGGGTGTCCCCATCGGTGTCACACGGGTGCCCTGAGCTCCCTGCCCTGGCAGGCCCGGCAGCCGCGGGATGGGGAGCAGGGAAACCCCAGTGCCAGCACAGACAGGGCACCCCACAGGGGCAGGGGCTGCACAGACAGGGCAGCCCCCTCTGCTGCTCAGTGCTCTCTGCTGGTCCCACCCTGAAGCAATGACATAAAGCTGGGCCAGGGCAGGTTTAGGTTGGAGATCAGGAAAGGTTCTTCCCCCAGAGGGTGCTGGCACTGCCCAGGCTCCCCAGGGAATGGGCACAGCCCCGAGGCTGCCAGAGCTCCAGGAGCCTTTGGACAGTGCTGCCAGGGATGCCCAGGGTGGGATTGTTGGGGTGTCTGTGCAGGGCCAGGAGCTGGGCTGGATGATCCCACTCAGGATATTCCATGATTTCCTGTGCCAGCATTTCCTGGAGCTGGGGGGAGCGATGAGCACAAGACCTGGCCCTGGGGAGGCTGGTGGCTTTCCCAGGCCATGCTGGACACAGACAGATGCATTTCATAATCCCCAGGTCTCACCTAATCCCCAGGTCCCAGCCACCCCCGGCTGCTGCCCTGGGATCATAACTGATGGGGAGAGAGAGAAATTAAATACACAAAATGCAGTGGCTTGATGCTCATTTGGGACTTTTCCATCGCCCTGAACCAGGGCCTGTCTGTCCATCCTGCTGTCCCTCCTGCTGTCCCTCCATCCCACCCACAGCTGGACGTGGACAAGCATGACTGGGCTGGCTGTGGCTTCATTGCTCTGGGATAATTCACATCCAGGATAATACCCCACTTGAAACAGTTCCCATCTGCCCACCAGCACTCACTCCCAGGGCTTTCCTAATAGTCTAAAGGATGATTTGGCTGCTGGGGTAGGATCAGAAGACTTTAAACAGGAGGGGAAAATACCCAAATGCAAGACTTGTGCCCCATAATAAATAATATACTTGCATATATAATATTTTATTTATAAAAAATATTATCATGCAGTGGGCCAGGGAAGGGGGAAGCCCTGAGTGCTGCCACAGCCCAGGCTTAGTGCAGGTCAGAGATGCCTACAATTGTCTGCAAATAGTTTGTGGTGGCAGGTTAACCATGGATTACAACCACCATTAATGATTACAACCATCACCAGCAGCCACTGCAGGTGCAGGGTGAAGGAGGGGCTCGCTGGTGGGGGCTGAAGGGGTCCCTGTACCAAAGTAAATGCTCGGATTATGGAATCAGGGTGGACAGGGAGAGTGGGACGGTGGCACAGGGGTGATGGGACACTTTGCTGCCTGCCGTGGGGGTCCCGTGGTCGCCGTGGCTCCCTCCCAGCCCGGGTGTGGCCCAGCCCCGCTGGTTGGACCCAGGTGCTCCGCTGGTCCCGGCCCGGCCGCTCTGTCCCTGTGTCCCGCTCCGTCCCTGTGTCCCGCTCCGTCCCTGTGTCCCGCTCCGTCCCTGTGTCCCGCGGCCCGCAGGGTTTATCTGGGGGGCCGGCAGAGGGGCGATCACATGCTCGCCCGCCCGGCCGGGATTAGGTGCAGCCGCTGCGGCGGGGAGCGGTGCCAGGGAGCCGTGGTGGCGGCCCCGCAGCCGCGGCACTCGGAGCCCATGGCCCCGGGCAGCGGGAGCCGGCCGCGGCTGCCCCGAGGATGAAGCACCTGCAGCCCCCTGGCCGGGCCCTGGAGCGCTTCGATGGGCTCTCCCTCATTTACTGGTGAGCGGGGCGGGATGCCGCGGCACCGGCACCGGGAACGGGAGCGGGAGCGGGCATCCCCCGAGCCTTGGGTCCGCTCTGCAGGGATGGCCCTGGGGAGGATGCTGGGCTCGGTGACCCCGCGGCTTTTGGCGGGGTTGCTTTGATTTGGGTTCATTTTCGGTTCGTGCAGGGGCAGGGTCCGCTGGGGGTCCCGCGGCACCCGCAGGGTGAGGCCGGGCCCAGCCAGGGCTGCCAAAGGGGATTTATTTTCCAGGCAGCACCTGGGGAAGCACCCCCAGCCCCTGGGAGCAGCTGCAGTTCGGCTGCGGGCTCTCCCCTTTGGCAGGAGCTCCCCAGAGGGGCCCTGGCCCCGGTGCCGGTGCCGGGAGCGGGGCGCGGGGAGGGGACGGGAGGTGACGGCGGCCGCAGATGTCTATGTAGGGCACCGAGAGCGCGGCTGTGCCCGGGCCAGGGTTCAGAGCGTGCGGCTTTAGCCGATTAACTGGGGGTCAGTGGGCCGGAGCCAGCGCCGGCCTGGGCCCCGCCGGGGTCCGGGACCACCCTGGGGGGCGGCGGAGCCTTGCTCGGGCTGGCCGGAGCTGGGCTCTCCCCAGCCGGGGCACGCCGGAGGCGGCCGGGGCCGGTCCCTGCCCTGCCCGGACACGATGCACCTGCGGCTGAAGTAGGTCAGGGGAGATGATGAGGGCTGGGGGCTGCGGGCGCTGCTGCCGGGGTGCCCGCAGGATGGCGAGGGCGGCAGCCCGGGGTCACTGACACCGAGTCGGGGCCCTGGGAGGCTGTGCTGAGGCTGCCCTGCTGCTTTTGGGGGCGGAAAGGGCAGAATCAGCTGCCGGTCGGAAGGAGGTGGCGCAGGACAGGCGTGGCTGCGTTGGGGCAGCGCTGCCGGGTGGGCGCTGATGCTGTGGGGCGGGTTTGGGAACTGCCCCGTCTCTCACTGCGGGCTCCTGCCCATCCCAGCTCCACGGGGCTGCTAAGCCCTGGTGTCCTGCGAGGCACAAATGCTCAAACCCCATTTTCCACCTCACAAATCTGCTCATACGCTGGAATTTGGGGTCGAACGCTCCCTCAGCTTTGTCCTCGGGGCCGTGTTTGGTTTGGGAGGAGAGGGGTGGTCGGGGGGAGCGTCCCCCACATGTGGCGCTGCCAGATGAGCTGGCTGGTGTCCGTCTGTCTGCCGGCCCCGCCGGGACGCGGCGGAGGATGGCGAGCAGATGGCGGGGAGATAACACCTCCCCGGCCCTCCGATAAGGATGACCCCGCTCTGCCGCTGATTAAAAGATTAATTTTGGAGTTTGAAATAGGAATTTGATAAATAAACGCGAGCCGTCGGCAGAACCTCACCCGGCAGCGTCAGGGTGGGGGTGGCGGCAGCCGCGGCCGGAGCAGCGGCTCGTCCTTCATCCCTCATCCCTCATCCCCCATCCCTCATCCCCCGTCCCTCATCCCCGGCCTCTCCCGGTGCTGATGCCGGGGTCTCTCCTGCAGAGTTTTGCACTGGTGGTTTCTGTGCAGGAGCTCGCCCGGAGCCAGCAGGAATCAAAGAGCCCCGAGGGCGCTGCCGGGGCCGGGCAGGGCTCTGTGTGCTCAGGGGGGTTTGGATCCGCTGCCGGCTCCTCAGCAGGCGTGGCCGGGTGCGAGACTGGGCTGCACTTCCAGCAATCCTCTTGGAATTATCATTGCTGCCTGTCTCTGCCTCGTGCCAGGGCCTGGGTTGGAGCACGGGGGTGTTTGCAGCTCAAGGATGGCTCAAAGCTCTTCCCAAGAGCTGCACTTCCAGTTCAGCAACATGTTCTGAAATCTTTCCCAAAAATATGTGATTTTCCCATCTTTCCATACCCAGCCATTTCCCACACCTCTCTCTTTCCATCTCTATTTTTAGGGATTCACTTGGGGGAATTTCCTGCTGAGGTTCTCAGGATTTCTCCCACTGGTGTGGGGTGGACAGAGGGTGGCCAGGCCAGCAGAGCAGGTCCTGCAGCCACCACCAGCCCCTGTTAATAAGTTTATAACCAGTGCAATCCCACAGGCCAGGGATTTAGGCAGGCAGGATGATTTATAATCCTGTTAACCCTTCACAGCAGTTGACACCCAAACAGGGGCCATGGGACCATTTCCCAAGTGAGCAGCAGATCACCCACCTGATGGGAGGGGAGGAGGAGGAGAAGGAGAAAGGCTTCCTCATGGGAGAGGTGTTAGCACACCTTGGAGCTGCTGCAGTGGAAATGAAGGCCCTGTTTGAGCTTTCCCCTGTGTTTGTGTTAATCCCCATCTCAGGGGGTACATCCAAGGGTTGGGCTGGAGCAGATGTGGGATGTTCAGCTCAGCTGGGCTCTGGCATAAATGCCTTTCCTGAAAACTTCTGGGCAGACCAAGCCTGATCTCCCTTCTACCTTAAACAATCTCTCCTAATTGCTGCAAGACAGGTTGAATTGACAATTCATAATCAAAGGGTTTCTTTTTACCTTTTCCCAACCAAAACCTTTTGGAACAGCACAGGCAGAGCTGTGTGTTGATGCCCATTGGAAGAGAACTGTAACCCTTGCTGTGGTTTAACCAAGGCCCAGCAGTCCCCAGGAGCAGCTCTGCCAGGCAGGTGCCCATGCACTGACCATCTTCTCCCTGGGCAAGAAGAACATCCAGAAATGCTCCACCACTCTTGGCTTGATGCATAATTGTCAGGTGGCATCAGCTGCCTTCTGCAAGCCCCTCTCTCCCTGGGGCTGAAGGGGATGGGCAGCAGAGATCTGACTTTCAGACAGCAGAGGTTTGTTTCTTCATGCTGCAGAAATCCACTGGCTGAGAAGGGTGTTGGAAATAGGGATGGAGCTCAGGAGAGGGTGATAAAAGGGGCTGAAGAACAGGAAAGCCTGGCCAGCAGTGAGGTGGATCTCTGTCTGCCCGAGGCCTCTGTGGCTGGTGCAGATGTCCTGGGAGAAGAGGCCTTCTTCCCTGAGGAGTGAGAACGTGCCCCAGCCTCAGGTGGAGCCACCCCCCTCCAGCAGAAGGAGGGAACAAGCACTGGAAAACAGCCCAGCCATCAAATGCCCTCCCTCTGCTTTGTCAGGCTTGGCTCGGCTGGGAGTGAGGGTGGCACCAGCAGGAGTGGGGAGGGTGAAACACTCCCCAGGAGCCACCTGTGACCTCTGAGGGGTCAGAGGAAGGGACTGAAGGAGCACTGGGGCCCACATGGTCCCTGGGAGGAGGAAAGGGCCCAGGGGTGTGGGGACCGCAGGCTTGGAGGAGCAGCATCACCCCCCAGGACTGGCTGCAGCCACTGCCACCCTCTGCCCACCTGCAGGTGGGTGCCCAGGGGGATGCTGAGCCCAGGGCTGGGGTGGGAGCACAGGACTGCCCATCCCTGAGTGCTCCCTGTAGGACCTGCCTGCTTCCATCCCCAGCAATTTTGGCACTGTGGTTCCCTTGGGTGCAAGTTACTGCTGGGGTGGTTCCCAGGACTCGAGAGGAAAACTTTGGGAACAATCAGCCTTTGGAACCACTTCCCCAGGGACGTGGTGCATCCTCCAGTGCTGGATACTTCCAAGGCTCAGCTGGGCAGGGTGCTGGGCTGCCTTGCCTAGACTGTACTTTTGACAAGAAAGGTTGCACCAAGTGCTCCTCCAGGTCCCTTCCAACCTGGTGTTCCATGATTGTTTGTTCCCTCTTCTGTTCAGACTTGTCTGTGAGCATCTCTGATCTCCTGAGCTCATCTGAAGTGACTCCATGGGTGTTATTATGAGAACACCGTGGGCTGCACCGTGGGCAGCTCCTTCCCAGCTCCTTCCCAGCTGATTGGTTTTTTGATTTATCCCCAATGCTTTGTAACCAATCCTGCAAGCAGCACAGTTGCAACTTTCCCATTTCTAATCAGATGGAAAAGCCTCTGCAGCCTACACTGATTTTGTTGTGTCATGAAGTGAACTCACTCAATAATGATCCAAAGTTCCTGCTGCTGCCTGGGCAGCCCGTGCTGCTCCCAGGGTGGTGGGAGGATGGCAGAGACCGTGACCCAGTGCCCTGCTGGGGTGAGCCCTCCCACCTCCCACCTCCTTAATGCTGCTTTCCGGTGCCAAAAGGCCTCAGACAGATCTCACTTCCACTGCAGGATGTCTTTCCCCCCCTAATCCCCGCCCACACAAACCTGCTTGGACTCTGCTCCTCTGCTCAGCCGGGCACAGAGGCTCCCTGCGGGCTCGGGGTGCTGCTGTCAGCACAGCCTCCCCTTTTCCCCTTCCTCTTTTCCCCTTCCCATTCCCCTTTTCCCTTTTTTCCCCCTTCCCCTTCTCTCCTTCCCCTTCTCTCCTTCCCCTTTTCCCATTCCCTTTCCCCCTTTCCCTCTTTCCCCCTTTTCCTCTTCCTCTTCTCCCCTTCCCCTTCCCCATCCTTGTGCTGCTGCCTGGCCAAGCTCAGGATCCTCCCTGGGGCTGTCCCCTTTGTGGGATGATGTGGTCCTGGGGGGATCTCTGGGATCACCCAGGGATGCTGCTGTGGGATCCCCATGGGGTCTGGCCATGCCTGGGCTCAGCTGCTCCCCTCTCCTGGTTCCTGGGTTTAGCCTCGATGTTGGAGCTGGAATAACTGAGATTATTCAGACTAATTCAGGTTAATAATGGAGATGATGGTTCCATTTCTTGTACGGCCTCAACATGGCCTGGAGTTGACCCCATGTCTTGGTTCAAGACAACAATTTTTGGGCCCAGCTAGGTATGGAACACAAGGACATTTTGGGCCACCTGAGCAGCCAGGCTGTGAAGGGCTGTGTGGCTGGGGGAGAACTCCCTGAGCCCTCAGTTTCAAAGGGAGGGGTGTTTTATGAGAGAGGAGCCTTGGGGGATGCCTTCCATGGGATTTGCATTTGCTGTTGCCCATGCCATGCCAACACTGCCCAACAGTGGCATCAAACCCATCACTGCCCTCGTGCTCCAGCTGTTCCCAGCTCTGTTTGCTCCTTGGCTGGGTAGGAGGGACAAGGGCACACCCGAGTTCTTTTTTATCATAACTTTACTGTTGGTTGTACTTGTTTCAGCCATTCTCTTCCCCTCTTTTCTTTCTGAAACCCAAAGCCATCACCACCACCTTCTCCACTGCTTCCTCTTGGCACTGGTTCCTGTGCCTCTCCCAGCGCTCCCAGTTTCACTCTCCCACACTTTCCTCTTTATGCTCTCCCAAAAAAATACACTGGAAATGCACCTGACTTGTGCTGACCCAGCATTTTTAACTCTGTGCTCCTGCTCCAAGACTCATTTTGATTCTATTTACAGTTTCACCCATCCCTGCTTATAAATGGTAGTGTTAAGTAAAGCTGACTTATACAGTTTCACTCAACTTCTATTAAAATATATATATTTCAAGCAAAAATAATTTTTCCATTGGGAAAAAAAATCATTTTTCAATGAGTTTTAAACCCATTTTTCTAGCAGTCAATGAAAAAGTGGACAACCAAGTGAAACATGTTCATCTGCTGTCCAGCCCCATGGGGTTACTTTGTTCTTAATTCATTAATTCTCATTTCAATTGTTCTTAATTCTTCTATTCTCTCATTTAAAAAGCTAAAATCTGATTAAAAATCTCAAGTCTCACCAGCAGTTCCCTGGGACAAGAATCCTGGATTCCCTTGGTGTAAGAGCCTGAATGAGAGATGCAGGACGCCAGGCAGCTCTCCAAAATGCAGTTTATTGTATCCAAAATGCAGTTTATTGTATCCAAAATGCAGTTTATTGTATCCAAAATGCAGTTTATTGTATCCAAGGTGTTACAGCAGTCCAGGGTTGTGGGTGACAGAGCTGTGCCCACAGCTGTCAGCCCCAGCTGCAGGCAGGCCTGGAGACCCTTTGGTTTAGGTTACAATGCATTATTTACTTTTCTTTTGGTTACAATGCATTCTATACTTTTGTTTTGGTTACAATGCATTATTTACTTTTCTTTGCTGAGCATCTTAATACAGTAGAACAAATCTATACCTTAACTTTTATCTATAGCCTATCACAACTACTGTAATTACCATATTCATGTTACTATTTTCCAATCACTCAAAGTCAGTACATCACTGTTTAAGCTAGAAGTTGTTTTTCAGTTTTCTTGCAGTGGAAAATTCTGAGACCTTTTTTCTACTTGCACCATTTGCTGCCTTGTTTGCCTGTGCTCTCTTTCTGCTTGGTAAAAACATCTTCTTGTTTGGGGTGGGTTTATCCTCTAAGTCATAAAACCCCTTCTAACTCACACACCCTTTGCCTCCTTGGTTATCCAGTGAGACTGGCTCAGCAATTCTTTTCTTCTATATCAAAACTTGCTTCCATCTCTATTCCTTCATCAGACTCTACATTTAAAAATCTTTCTGCTAAGCACACACATATCTGTGAGACTTTCTTGTCAAACTTTCATCCTTCCCAACACCTTGGAGTGGCTCAGCTGGGTCCCAGCTCCATAAGGATCTCAGGCACACAGCACAGGCCCCGTGCCAGGGGGATGTTTGCCCTCAACACTGTTATACAAATTAGGCCTGGGACCCTTGGGTAGATCATGGGGCCTTACAAATCCTTCCTGAATGTGATCCCAGGTTTTAAACCACTGAAAATCCTCTGAACTGTTTCTGTTGAAAATTCCTCTGATAAGAGACGTGTTAATGAACAGGAGCAGCAGCAGTGTCTGATGCTTTTGCCAGGGTTGGTGTGTGTTTTGGAGGATGGAACTGAGGAACTGAGTGTTTGGAGAGAAAGTTGGAAGCTGAGCATTGCTCCTCTTCCCTGAGGGCCTCTTGGATTTGGTTTTCATTTCTTTTACCAGTTGTGGACAAGCCTGTGGTTTATTGCAACATCCCACCCAGTGGGAAGGACCAGGAACCCCAGCCTGGGGCAGCTGAAGGACTTTGTGTCAGAAATGTGGAGCCCCAAACACATCTGTCTAACCCTGAGTGTAGAAATCATTCCCTGAGATGCAGAAATCAGGGTGGGTGAATTACTGAAGTGCCAGGCAGGAAAATTTCTCCATTTTCCTGCAAGTTTTGGCTTGGCCTGACTCCAGTGAGCTTTCCTGCAACACCTCTGAAACTGGTCAGAGAAGTGACCTTATCATAGAGCCACAGAATGGCTTCAGTGGGAAGGGATCCTCTCATTCTTCTCCCTGTCATGGGAAGGGGCCCCTTCCAACCTGCCTTTGGACATTTCCAGGGATCCAGGGGCAGCCACAGCTTCTCTGGGCACCCTGTGCCAGTGCTTCAACTTTATCCCACTGCCATTGCCTCCAGTGCTTGTGCAATCCCTTCCCTTCAGCATCCCTGATTTATCCCAGCCAAGACTCTGGCCCATGGATCAGGGCAGTAATTGTAGGACAGTGCATCAGCAGAGTCCCAAGGGATCTGGGATGGTTGTACACAGTGTTTTGGTGGTGTTTGGTGGTGTTTTGGTGGTGTTTTGGTGGTGTTTTGGTGATGGATGAAACGTCTCTTCCTCTGACCAGGAAGGTTCTTGATGCATCAGAGGACTCTGGGTGTGATCCTGAGTGTGAGAGGCTGCTGGGTGAGGGGGGCCCAAAAAGGTCACCCCAAGCTGGGCATGGTGCCAGGGCTCTCCTGCCCCTCGGGAGCTGCTCTGGTGTGGAACAGCTCCCACTGTAGAGCAGGCACAGAGGGAGGGTTCCAGAGCCCAGCATTGAATTCCTGTGCATGTTCTGCCACAAAACCTCCTGGCCAGCCTTGAACGAGGCACCAACACCCAGAGCTGGTGGTCATCAGGTGTTGGAGTCTCCTGCCCTAATTTTTGGCTCTCCACACCCTGGTCCTTTTCTGTGGGATGGCAGGAGAAAGAGCATCTCTCTGCTGAGGGATGGGCAGGTTTGTGAGGCTCCTGCAGGCTGCAGCACCCAGCAGGTTTGGAGATGGGCCCAGGTACCACCCCCTGTGCTTAGTCTGCTTCAGCCCAAGCCTTGGCAAGGGCATGAACACATCTTGCTGGGCTGGGGTGGGCACAATGATCCACCACCAGATGTATCTGTGTTTGTCTAGTAGGCATTACTTATCCAAATTTGATTTTTTTTAGCTAGATAATTTAATTTTTAGGAAAGTTTTGGCCACCTGAAGGTCAAATCTATTCAGGTTTTATATGTCATCTGAATGTCCTCAAGTGAAAACAATTTTTAAAAAAGAAGACAAAATGCAGGAGAACTTTTCCAATTTGTCTTTGTTTTGAAGCACTTTGCACGAGGCCATCAGGGAAGCTCCAGCTGATAAAATCAGTTGTTCAAGCATGGAACAGCAACATCCAGCAGCTTGGACTCGAGGGATGGTTTGGCAAGGGGTGGCAGTGCCAGGCAGAGCTCTGCTAACGAGGGCAAGGGCCACTAATGGGGCCTGGCCAGGAGCCTGCTGAGACACTGGGAGCAGCACGAGGAGGACACGGATGGAGGAGTCGGGGCCAGGAGCTCCAGGTGACCTCAGATGTCCTCCAGAGCTGGCTGGGTTGTGGAACCCGTGTCCTCCTGTGGATCCAGGGGAGTACATTTCCCTTCTCAGGAAAGTCACCAGATCTTTCCCCCAGGGTGGCAGCCCTGCTCCTGCCAAGCCCCAAGGTGGCTCTTCTGGTCCATTTCTATCACTGGCAAACCTTGGATAATTTTATTTCAACCCTCCATCCCACAAGACAGGGGTGCTGCTGCTTCTCCAGCTGGATGGTGGCACCAAGATAGGGATGGAGGACACAGTCTCAAGCTGCACCAAGGGAAATATAGGTTGGATATTAGGAAAAAGTTTTTTACTGAAAGAGTGATAAAGTTCTGGAATGTTCTGCCCGGGGAGGTGGTGGAGTCACCATCCCTGGATGTGTTTAACAAAGCCTGGATGTGGCACTCGGTGCCAGGGTTGAGTTGAGGGGTTGGGGCTGGGTTGGACTCGATGATCTTTGAGGTCTCTTCCACGCCAGTGATTCTGTGATTTCTCTGGAAGGGGCTGTTCAAAGGCAGGTCAGGCTTCTGACCTCCCAGCAGACAGGGGACAGCTGAACTTGTCCTGCATTAAGAAGGAAATCCTGTGGGCTGGAAAAGATGCTAAAAGAAAAAAAAAATCAACATCAACCCTAAACCTGCTAAGTGCCACAGTCTGTTACTGCTTCCGGAGCTCTGCTATGGATTTTAACCCTTTAGAGATGGTGACTGCACCCATCCCACACCGAACGCTGCCCTCCATCCCTGGAGGGGCCGTTCCCAAGAACACATCCCAAGGAATCCCCGTTGTGCTGGGGATGAGGGGCCAGCCCCGCTCCGGCCCCCGCCTTGGGAAGGAGCTGTCGGGGCCGCGCTGGCTCCGGCTTGCGTAAGCTTTAATCTAAAGTTGGAGATGTTTTGAGCTGATCTGTGTTAATGTTGGGAGGAATTAACATGCATACGGGGAGACCACGTGATGCCCTCCGACCTCCCCCTTTTTTTTTTTTCTTTTTTTTTTTCCATTTTTTTCCCCCCTTCACTTTAACGGATTCCTGCCAAATCCGAGCGGCCGGTGCTGGGCAGGGCCGGGCTGGCACCGCCGCCAAGATGCCCGCGGTCTCTGTGCTTTACAAGGGAGCCATCATCATCAGCAGGTAACGGGGACGAATTGTTGCACAGAAACCATTCCAGCCCAGGTCGTTCCCTGTGGCTTCCCCCGGAGCGGGGTTGGGATGCAGGGATGGCAGGAGGAGCCCCGGACACCGGCGCTGTTGGGTTTTGTGCTTTGGTGGCTGCTGGGCGGCCGTGCCCCGGGCTGGGGATGATGATGATGATGATGATGATGATGATGATGATGATGATGATAAGAGTTGATGGCAGGGGATGATGATAAGAGCTGATGGTATCAAGGAGCATCTGCTCCGCTGGAACTGCAGCCGGTTGGTGCCTCCCCGCCCGCCCTGAGCCGGGCTCGCCCGGGGAATTTCCTCGGTAATTTACTCGAAATACCCCGAAAATCCTGAACCAGCCTGAGCCCAGGGCTGCTCTGCCTCCCTAGGATGCCTTCGAGCTCCATTTTTCGATAGCCAGATGTGGCCAGTTGTTTGTTCAGTCTTCAGTGGGGTGCAAGGATGGCAAGGAGGGGCATTTTTTACATGGAGAAAACGCTTCCAGTCCAAATCTTAGAGGTGGAAGTTACTGGCTTTGCTGGACAGCTCGATATTTTGAGTTTTATTTTGGACTCCTGGTAAGTCCCTGCAGGTTGTTCTTACCCTGCATCCTGCTGGATTTCCAGCTGCCTCTTGTTTCCCACGCTGCTGTTCTCCTCATCCATGCTCAGATCTGGGACCTGATATGGATTGGGAAACACCTTCTTCTCTCCTGGCACTCAGGTGCTGGGGAGTGCTTTGGTGCCTCCTCAGCCCTGTTTCCCACCTGGCACATCTGGGCTGGGGTTTCTCAGATCAGGGCTCATCCATCCTGAGGAGCACAAGGAGAAGTGCTGGTGGTCCCAGGTTTGGAGTCTGGCATCTGTGGTTGGGGCAGGGTGGTTTTGGGGTCATTCATCTGCAAGCTTGTCTAAGGTGTTTGGGGGAGGCTGTGGCATGTTTTGGGGCAATCTCAGGTGTGTGATGCTCTTCCATCTGCTCTGGCTTGTGATGAGAAGCTCCCACCAGAACAGGCAGGACTTGGAGCAGCTCTTGCATCCCCTTTTCCAGACCCTCTGCCTGCACTAAAAGCCTTGAGAGTGGATTGTGCCTGTCTGTGTTCATTACAGGCTGTGTTTGTGAAAGTGCTTTATTCCAGAGCACAGCTCTGAGCTCTGATCTCATTTCCCAGGAGCTGCACAGCTGTCCAGCCCCGATAATCTGGGGTAATGAAGCACAGACAGGTCCAGCAGATTTGCTGGGTGGGGAGGATGATGCTCAGCCCTGCACATATTCTCTCATTTATCTGGGCAGAGCTCGGGGGGGCTGCCTGGGGGCTGTTTTGCCCATGTGGGTGCAGTGGTGGGGCTGTCCCTCAGCCAGGGTGTCTGCAGTGCCTGCTGGGCTGGGAGGGACAGGGTGCCCCAGGGTGTGCTGGCTGGGCACCTGTGCCCCTGTCCTTTATGGCCCATGACAGCAAACTGCTCCTCTTGCCTCCCCCAGGACACTCATGGGACCGTACGGGATGGACCGAGCCGTGCACTGCTTCGACTTCTACGAGTGTGCAAACGGGCTGGGTGAGTGCCAGGGATGGGCTGGGCTGGGGGAGTGCCAGGGATGGGCTGGGGGAGTGCCTGGGATGGACAGGGCTGGGTGAGTACCAGGGATGGGCTGGATGAGTGCCAGGGATGGACAGGGCTGGGTGAGTACCTGGGATGGGCTGGATGAGTACCAGGGATGGACAGGGCTGGGTGAGTACCTGGGATGGACAGGGCTGGGTGAGTACCAGGGATGGGCTGGGCTGGGTGAGTACCTGGGATGGGCTGGGGTACCTCAAGCAGCCCCAGAGCCTGGGTCAGGATGTGCCTCCCTGTGTGCAGGCTGGTGTCCCACTGGATCTTGTGTCTTGTACCTGCCTGTGGTGAGCACCTTCTGCACCTTTTGCAGCTGTGACATTAAAAGAATGCCAAAATCCCAACTAATTCCATGGTAATGGTGAGCAGCCAGTGCTGGGAGCTGTGCAGGAGCTCAGGCCCCTTCCCTCAGAAGGATGAGGGGGAGGGATCTTTCAGAATTTTTTAAATTAAATCAATTAAAATGCTAAATAAATAGAAAAACAGAACCCTCAGCACTCCCCTGCCCCTCTGCAGACTGTTGCCCTGGAAAGCCACCCCAGTGGGGGATGGAAGGTGCTTTCTGCAGCGCTCCTGAGGACTGGCATGCATGAGCTGGCTTTGGAAAGTTTGGCCAAGGGGAAGGGAATGAGCACTGGGTGAGTCAGGTGTCCTTCCAGAGCACTCTGAACTTCAAAGCTGGGAGAGAAGGGAAAGGAGAAGGTCACATCCATCAGAACGTGACCAAGTCCCAGGTTCATGACACTCAGCCCAGAGGGATCCAGCAGAGCATTTCTCTGACCTCTCTGAATCCAGTGGGGCTCTGCCATGGACTTTACATAATCTGTGATCCTGCATCAGGATTTCACAGCCTCTCCTAATCCTTAATTGAGAGTGCAGCCCACCCTCCACAGAGCAGCTGGGGACCCTTGGTGACACCCCTGAATGACCATTTGGGACAACTCCCAAGGAGTCACCAGGGAAGCAAGTTCAGGTTTCCTGAGACCTGAGATTAATTCTGGATTCATTATTGGCTGTTTCCAGCTCTGGGGGGGACAGCTTTGCTGACTCTTCCCACGTTCATGAGGTTCATGGGAGCTCAGAGAAATGACTTTACTTGGTGAATATGATATTTTAATCTCCAGAGGTGGATTTGGTTGAGTCGATGGGATTTCAGCTGCTGGCTTAGATTAGCTCATTAAAGGAGGAGGCCCAGAAAAGCCTGATGGGGCCATCACTGACCTCTGGGAGAAGTGACAGATGTGGCAGCCCTTTGTGAGCCACTTCCCTGGGTTCCAGCTCCTCTCCTTCCCCTCAGTCTGGGCCACAGGGTCTTTGCAGGGTCCAGCAGAACCTACAAAGCAAATTGTGGTGTGCTGGAGGAAGCTGCAATAATGTGGATTTCCTAAAGCCATCAGCTGCTGGCTTCATCCTCTCCTGTGAGGCTTGGAGCATTCAGGACAAGCAATCATCCTCCAGAAATCATGGAATGGTTTGGGTTGGAAGGGACCTCAAAGTCTCATCTCACTGCACCCCCTGCCATGGGCAGGGACACCTCCCACTGTCCCAGGCTGCTCCAAGCCCTGCCCAGCCTGGCCTTGGGCACTGCCAGGGATCCAGGGGCAGCCCCAGCTGCTCTGGGCACCCTGTGCCAGGGCCTGCCCACCCTGCCAGGGAACAATTCCTAATTCCCAATATCCCATCCAGCCCTGCCCTCTGGCAGCTTAATCATCCCTCTCTGGTGTGTGGTGCTTACAGAATCCCTGTGCCTGCTCAGAGTGGGTTTATTTGGGAAAAGAAAGTGCCTTTATGAGTTTCTCAAGCTGAATGCAGGTGTTATCCCAGCAGTTTTCCAGGTGTTATCCCAGCAGTTTCTCAGGGTTATTCCAGCAGTTTCTCAGGGCTATCCCAGCAGTTTCTCAGGGTTACCCCAGCACTTTCTCAGGGTTATTCCAGCAGTTTCTAAGGTGGGATGCAGGTGTTATCCCAGCAGTTTCTCAAGCTGAATGCAGATGTTATCCCAGCAGTTTTCCAGGTGTTATCCCAGCAGTTTCTCAGGGCTATCCCAGCAGTTTCTCAGGGTTATCCCAGCAGTTTCCCAGGTGGGATGCAGGTGTTATCCCAGCAGTTTCTCAAGCTGAATGCAGATGTTATCCCAGCAGTTTTCCAGGTAGGATGAGGTTTTGTCCCAGCAGTTCCTTTGGAGCAGCATCACTGCTGGCTGCCAGGTCAGCGTTTGGCCGCGGGTCTGTTGCTCTGTGGCTTTAGGTGCAAACCCACATGTGAACCTCAGCAGAAGTTCAAAGGGGTTACCTGGCAGCTCCTCTAACCTGAACCTCGAATTAAAGAATAGCCATCAAAGGGAAGTGCTGATTAAGGAGCATTTCTCAGAAACACTGAGATCCCATTATCTTGACCTTCATCTGCTTAGGACAGGGCAGGGAGTGATTCACCTCCAATCTGTCCCTTCCTCCAGACAGAAAAAGCTGGCGGGGGCTGCAAGATCAACAGAGGGATTAAGGGAAATGTAATTGAACATTGCCAGCTTAGGCAGAGAGCAGGCTGCCCCTCTCTGTGCCCAGCCTGGCAGGCAGTGGGGTCAGGATGATCCCAGTTGCACTAAACAACCAGATTAGCCAGGACACCCCCTGACCTGTGTGAATCCAGGAGCAGGTGAGATTATAGCCTGAGAACTGTGACTCTGGCATTAGTGGGAGTGGGATTAGAGGCACCAGAGAAGCTTGAGGGTCTTGGAGAAATTTATAGGATTGTTAAAAGCCTAAAGAAAACACAGACTTGGTCAGTCTTACCTCTAAGTCCATCTGGAGTTTTCCAGGCAAACTTTGTTCTGCAAAAGAGAAAAAAACCAGGGACATGGGCATCAGCTCCAGGACCTTTGCCAGAAAGGAAAGATTAAATAGAGGGATCCAAAATAGGCTAGATTATCTGGCCCTAAGTATGACTTAATAAGCATTATACTGGGACTTTGATGCTGTGATAATTAAAGAGCCGTTATTTACCTACACTGGGTCCCAAATAGAAATCTGATTGAAGTAAATGTTTATAAAATATGTAAAAAATTATCATCCCAGGAATGCTGCCACCACAGCCCTGGATAATCCAGGTTTGCTGCCATCCATCATCTGCTGTCCCCTGGAGTGGTCTGAGCCCTGGAATGGCTGAGCCCTCCCTCCTCCTCCTCCTCCTCCTCCTCCTCCCTGTCCCAGTGGGGACTCTCCAGAGGATTTTGGGGGGCAGGACTGGCACCCAGAGCACCCTCTTGGTGAGGTGATGGGTGTGAGCAGTGGGCAGAGCTCAGCTCTCATCCAGCTGCTTTCCCAACAAGGGAGTTAAAACTCAGGGATTTTTCCTCCCCCACCCAAGTTTGAGTGTGTCTGGAGCAATACTGTGAGTAATCAGTGATTTTAATAACAAGATCGGATTTTCTCCTGACATCGTTGGGGATGAAGGAGGATTTGGGATACCTCAGCTATATTAAGGCATTATTACAATTGATTTGCAGACACAAAAGGGAAATGAGTCATTATTGATTTGATATCTCAGCACACACTGGCCTCCTGGGGGATGCTGTGGCTGGGCCTCTGCAAGGTGCAGATTTTGATATTATTTGTCTGATGTGCTTCTTCATTCCTAATTCCTTTGTGTTAGGGGTGAAGAAAGATGTGGGATGAGTTCCTCAGTCATGTCCAGCCTTGGGCTGGACTTCCAGGCTCTGCTCCATCCAGGGAACCAATGGGGCTTTGCCTCTGCAGGACCCCTCATGGTTCCTCAGGCCCATCCCTGGGGTGCCCCTGTTCCCTGGGGTGTCTCTGCACAGCCCAGCAGAGATCCCCTGGCTCCACAGCGAGCACAGGAATGTCCTGCTCAGCATCCCTGGCCATGGGCAGGTTTTACCTTACATGACTGCAGCATCTCTCCCACTTTTGTGCCCAGGTGCCTGACCTGACCCACAGGCTTGGTGAGGCTCATGCTGCTTATAGCTCCTTTTTGGGGGGCAGTATTTCCAATTTGAGTGAATTTATTTTATAATTTACTATAAATTATAAAATATTATAAATATAAATTATAATAATATAATTATTATATTATTAATCATATAATGATTATATTATAAATTAGAAAATATCAGTGCCCATTCCTGACGTATTCTGCTGTGAGTTCCCTGTTCCAGCAGTAAAACAGCTCCTCACAAGGGCCTGGTTAATGCATTAAGCTCAGTGAATAAACTGCAGCACTCAGACAGGGCTGGGATTTGGAGCTTGGGAAAAGCAGCAATGGGTGCATATAGAAATGTAAACGTCTTTATAGAAATTGTACTAATTTAGTTTTAATCTAATCTAATCTAAAGGTGACTTGAGACACAAAGTCTTTCCCTGGAGGCAGATGAAAGCTGTGAGGGCCTGAGAGCAGAGCTTGGGTTCCCAGAGGAAGGGCAGCAGGGGTGGGAATGGTGCTGTGTGCTGAGAAATCCCCACCCCGATCCCCCTCTGTCCTGCCTGTTTCACACAGGGTTCCCAGGTTTTAGGGCAGCAGCTGGGCCTTGTTCCTACAGCCCAGGACCCTCCAGGGCTCAGAGTTGGGGCAGGGCTGGCCTGGGGCTTCCTCGGTGGCACTGCCTGTCCCCAGCCTGTCCCCAGCCTGTCCCCAGCCTGTCCCCAGCCTGTGGCCCTGCCACAGCAGCCAAATGCCCGACCCACGGCTCTGGGCAAAGATTTGTTAATTAAAGCCAGGCTTTTTAATCCTTCTGTCCACAGCCTGGATCTTCCAAGTAGGACTTAATGAGGCCTGGATAAATAAGTCTCTTGGAACTTTTCCTGCCAGCCAGCTTAGGGTGGGCACAGGGACAGGCCCGTGGTGGCTCTGAGGTGGCTCTGAGGTGGCTCTGAGGAGCAGCAGCCCCGTGCCAAGGCACTGCAGGGCACCCGGGCTGGGCTGTGCCAGGGGGGCACACATGGAGCTGGGATCTGCTCCTGCCCCAGCTGCTCCCCCAGCCCAGCTCTGACACCAGTGGCCTCTCCTGGGGGTGGCTCTGCCATCGTGTCAGGGGCTGAGGGGCTGCTGGGGCTGGCAGGGGAGCCATGGAGATGTCCCCAACCCCTGGGGGATGTCCAGGTGTGCCCAGGGAAGGAATCTCCTGCAGGAACACTTGTCACCAGGAATGATTTGATCTGCAGCAGGAGCAGATCCTTTCCCATCAGTGATGAACTTGGAGCTGCTGGAGAGAGTCCAGGGGAGCCCATGGAGATGCCCCAGGGCTGGAGCCCCTCTGGAGCCAGGCTGGGAGAGCTGGGGGTGCTCACCTGGAGAGGAGAAGGCTCCAGGGACACCTCAGAGCCCCTTGCAGGGCCTGAAGGGGCTCCAGGAGAGCTGGAGAGGGACTGGGGACAAGGCATGGAGGGACAGGACACAGGGAATGGCTGCCACTGCCAGAGGGCAGGGCTGGATGGGATATTGGGAATTAGGAATTGTTCCCTGGGAGGGTGGGCAGGCCCTGGCACAGGGTGCCCAGAGCAGCTGGGGCTGCCCCTGGATCCCTGGCAGTGCCCAAGGCCAGGCTGGGCAGGGCTTGGAGCAGCCTGGGACAGTGGGAGGTGTCCCTGGCCATGGCAGGGGTGGCACTGGATGGGCTTTAAGGTCCCTTCAACCCAAACCATTCTGTGATTCTGTGAATTTAAGGTTGGGGCTGCACCCCTCAGGCATGGCCTGTGCCAGCTCTGGTTCTCCTGCCTTTGTGCCATGGGCTGTGCTCTTCCTGCAGGCATCAAGGTCATTGGTGGCATCAAGGAGCCCACTGGAGAAGAATATGGAGTTTATGTCAAGAGGATCCTTCCAGGGGGTGTTGCTTATGCCGATGGTGAGTGGAACACAGGGCAGTGCTATGAGGGCTGAAAACAGCCCAGACTGAGGGCATTTATTCCACATATTTGTTTCATCCCTTATTAGATATTTTGGGTGCTTGCTTGGAGATTTTCCAGTGGTTGGGGGTATTTTTTTAGAGTGGCAGTTGTTCTAACATCTGACAGCAGCCTTGGACTGGCTCCTCAGCATTTGTTCTATTGCTTTGTGTGTGTAGAGCATGACCCATCTCTGCCACACAAGAACTTTCCTGTCCTTTCCCACCTCCCTGTGGCCCCAAAATGACCAGAGATCCTTTTGCAAACTCAGCTCTGCTCTGGGTCACTGATTTCATTCTGAATATGTTCAACTAAGTAGGTATTAGGGGTCTGCAGAGCTCACCTTTTACAACTTCAGCCAAAAAGATCTTTTTTTTCCCCAGCTATTACATCATTTTTCCATCCAATAAAGGAAAATAAATCCAGAACAGGTGGAAGTGCCTCTCATGGTTTTCTACCTGACCTCGAACTGAACCACTTGACCTCAAAGTGAATTAAGCAAAAGCTTTATTGCAGTTTTCAGCATTTACTTTTGCAACTTCCTAGAGCAGAGGAAGTGCTGGGACCTTGGCACGGGCTGTTCTGGGAGGTTGCAGAAATTCATTTATGGACATCTGGAAAAACAGGTCAGACGAGCATCTCAGGAACAGCCCATGCATTTTTCATCCTGTCTCTGAGCACAGGGGGAATGCCCAGCCTCTCCCAGTCCCTTCAAGCTGTATTTTCCACAGTTTCTATCCATTAGTTTTCTTTTCTAGGGCGCCTGCAGCCAGGGGACCAGATCCTGGAGGTCAATGGAGAGTCCCTAATTGGGGTTACAAGTGAGAGGTACCATGTCCAAATGGAAATTTCCCATTCCTGTTGCTTTTGTGGGATTCTGTGAAGTGGCTTTGGCTGTGGGTTGCATGGAGGGGACACCAGGGCATCATTCTGTGTGCTGCTCCCAAGAGCCAACTTGGAAATGATCAGACAGGAAGATTCAATATAAAAACAGACCAGAGAGACCAAATTGTATCTGAGATGCTCAGACATCTCCCCAAAAAGCTGGGTTTGAAACAGCTCCTGGCACCTCCACTCCATCTGCTGCAGCCTCCCAGCACATCCTGCAGCTCCCAGCACAGGAGAGCAGCTGGTGCCTGAGCCTGACGGTGCAGCTCCAGTTCCTCCTGGAGCCACGATCCAGCCCCTGAGCTCCCCACCAGGAGAATCATTCCCAGCTCCACAGGAGCACCAGCACTGTGGGGCTCTCCTTCCCCATGGAACACGGTGCTGTCCTGTTGCCTGCCCTGCATTCCTGCACCAGGTGCCAAGGCTGGATGGGAGCAGCACGAGGAGCTGGTCCTGCTGCCAAAGCCCCAGAGCAGCTGGGCTTGGTGCTGTCCATGAGAACATCTCTGTGGCTGTGGGAGGCTGTGCCTGGCTCCCAGCAGCTGCCCTGCCTGCCAGGGGTACTTCTATTTTGACCCAGAAAATGGCTGTCCCTGGGATGGAAGCTTCCCCAGGCTGGGAATTACAGAATCCTGGCATGGTGTGGGTTGGAAGGGATGTTCCAGAGCACCTCATCCCAGCCCCTGCCATGGGCTCTGCAGGGGGATTTGCTCACCACCACTGGTGTCTGCTGGGTTTTGCTATCAGGGATTTCTCACTTCCTGCAGAAGTGGGAAGCCAGGATATGGCTGGGCTGCCCTCAGCCTCGCTGCCAGGGCAGGGAACAGAGCATCCAGCCAAAGCTCGGCTGCTGGCAGGGTTTGCCCAGGTCAGGGGTCTGTGCCAGCTGTGGGGTGAGCAGGGTGGGGCCAGGGGAGCACTGCTGGGAGCTGGGACTGACCTGTCATGGTCCTTGTGTTCCAGGGCCGTGGACATCCTGAGGACAGCATCAGCCACCAGCCACATGCGGCTCCTGATCGCCCGCGATGACGACGCCAGGTCAGGGGACACTGGGGAGGGACCTGGTGGCATTCCTGGGCACCACACCTGGAGAGCCTTGGGGCAAATGGGGCTCAAAGCCCACGGGGAGGGCAGAGGTGGCAAGGGGTCTCTGGTCACTGTGCACTGGTGGGAATTCAGTGGAGCTGGAATGGAAGGAAGCAAAGCTTCCCCTGGTGGCTCCCAGCTCCAGCCCTGCCTGGGGGGGTCTGTGGGACGCTCCAGCACTGAGCAGATTTCCACAGGTGCTTCCCCAGGGAGGACCAGGGCTGCTCCAGTCGTGGTTGTAGGGTGGCACAGCTCCCTCAGCTCTGCTGTGGGGTGTTTCAGCACATCCTGCACAGAGCTCTGGATGCAGATGCGCAGGCACAGCAGGATCTTCCCTTTCCTTTCTGGGAACATGGGGAAGGATTTTTCTGCTTTCCACTTTCTTTTTCCACTTAGTTTTGTGTTTTATTGATGCCCTGCTATCTTTTAAGTCTGTCCTTGAGCATGGCATGTATCAGACACATTGAGTTAAGGTCTTCCTTTCCCAGAGGTTTCCTCCTTCTCAGGGAGGATGAGGAGTTTCTCCCTAAACCTGTCCCCTTGTTGCTCCCTGGAAAACCTTGCTCTCTCTGGAGAGACTCAGAGGGTTTGGAAGGAGAAGGAAAGAGTTCTGTCTTGTCTTGACTGGGTTTAAGCTGTGTGGGACAATGATGAGAGAGGGCAGAGCTGTGGGAACCCAGGTATGGATTAGTGGGGTCTTTGCTGATATCCCACAGGAGATCTGGCACACTGTGCCGGCACATCCTCTCCCTTGACAGGAGCAGGGGAAGCTGAGGTGCTGCAGGAAGCAGAGGAATGAGGGTGGGATGTGGCAGGGTGGCTGTGGGCAGGCTGTGCTCTGCCCGTGGCTGCCTCAGGTCAGAGTCCCTGCTGAGCACACCCAGGTCCCGTTAGTGTGGAGATGATGGATGATTAATGATGGATGCATTCCTTATCCATCAGCTGCTGTGCAGCCTTCGTGCCTTGGCAGAGCAGTGAGAGTGCTCTAATGACAGGCATGAGACTAATTCTGACACAGCAATACACTGCTGGAAGAATTATTTGCTATTAATGACGGGCTGCTTTTAGCCACCCTCTTCCAGGGGAAATGGCATCTCCTGTTATTACATCAAGTGCAAGTCCTTCAGCAGCTCTGAGGAAGTGCTGGGTGAGGCAAGTAGGTCAGCAGGGATCCTCTGCTCCAAGCGGGGATGCTCAGGATGCAGCTGTGGATCACAGCAGTCCCTTGGCAGGGCAGAGTGCCAGTGAGCATCTCGCACTCTCCCAGCAGCAGGGATGGATCCCACAGCTCCATCCCTGTGTCCAGCAGCAGCACGACTTGCTCTGAAACACTTGATTTCTCAGCCACAGCCCCCAGTTCAGGTTTTCTGCCTCCACCGCGCTCTGTTCCCAGCTGTTCTGCAGCTCCCAACATCCCGAATTGCTGCAGATGTTTCCTGAAGCGCTCCTGGAGCGGGCGTGGCTCCGGCTCCCCCCGAGCGCTGCGGGGAGCTGGGGCAGGCCGGCAGGGCAATGGAACTTTAAGGGATTTATTTGGCCTCCGTTCGCTGTTGGTTATCTGTTAAATCTGCAAAAGGTTAGCCAGAGGGAGAGGGGAGAAGTAATCAGTTTATTTATTCCTTTTTCCAAAAGATTTGCAGAGATTTCACTTACATAATCATCTCGCAAACTGTTTAACACACGAATACATATCTCCAGGATTAAGGGCTGTGGGAACGTGGGGAAGGATTTTTCTGCTCTCCACATTTTTTTCCCACTTAGTTCTGTCTTTTATTGATGCCCTGCTATCTTTTAAGTCAGTCCTTGAGCAGGGTGAGCAGCCAGCCTGGTGGGAAGGGGCCGTCAGCTCTGGGGGTGATGCCTGGGGAGGTGCCATGCCATGAGCTGAGGGCAGCTTCCCCCCTTCCCCCTGCCCAGCAAAGCACCCCATGAGACCTGAACGCTGAGGAGGACACAGGGCAGAGAAAATTCAGTTTATTTTCAGATCCTTCCTCACCCAGAGTGCTCAAAGCACTCTGGAGGAGGGAACATCGGGGCTCTGGGTTTGGATCCAACCCTCCTGCCAATTTTCCCAATGACTCAGCTGAGTAGCATTTTGTTGTGGTTGCCCTCGGGTGAATTTGAGTCATAAACGCTATTATTTGTCTCTGGAGTTAATTATAGGCCCAAATTACCTGTGCTTTTCATGGCACTCAGTCTCTGGCATGTATCAGATGCATGTTTTGGGCCTGTCGCATCAGCTGGGCTGCAGAGAGCAGCAGTAACGCCAGGGCTTGAAGCAGAGGATTCAGATTTGGAGCTGGACTCACCAGGTTTAGGTGATGCTTAAATCTGATTTTGGTCTGTGCTCACCTTCAGCTAATGAGGATAATTTTAATGCATAGTCATAATTATTGTTTATTCATTCTCAGCCTGAAAGTCACAATAGTTCCTTGTTTCTCTGCCTGGCACAGATATGGGCCTGGTCTGTCAGGTTTATCACTGGGAGGAGCCAGTTTGTGCTGCACCTCTGGGTCCTGGCAGGATCAAATACTGAATTCATGGTGTCTCCACACGAGATGCATCCCCAGCATGGCAGGACCAGGGGCTGTTGGGTTAGCAGGGCTCGCACAGGCAGCAGGAAGGAAAGGCTGCTCCTCTGTGAGTGCCCTGCAGTACGGAGCAGGATCAGACTCACAGCATCTCCGAGGGTGGAAAAGATCTTCGAGTCCAACCTCTGACTGATCTCCCAGCCCACAGTGCCATGTCCAGCTGTTCCTTGGACGCCTCCAGGGCTGGGGACACCCCCACTGCTCTGGGCAGCCCCTTCCAAGGCCTGACCACCTTTTCCACGGAGAAATTCCTCCTGGTGTCCAACCTGACCCCCCCATGGCACAGCTTGGGGCTGTTCCCCCTTGTCCTGTCCCTGTTCCCTGGAGCAGAGCCCGACCCCCCGGCTGTCCCCTCCTGTCAGGAGCTGTGCAGAGCCACAAGGGCCCCCCTGAGCCTCCTTTTCTCCAGGCTGAGCCCCTTCCCAGCTCCCTCAGCCCCTCCTGGTGCTCCAGCCCCTTAGCAGCTCTGGTCCCTCCCCTGGACCCCTCCAGCCCCTCCATGTCTGCCTTGTGAGGGGCCCAGAACTGCCCCCAGGCCCAGGTACAGGGGCAGAATCAGCTCCCAGGTCATTGTGCCCACCCTGTTTCTCCCAGCAGAGGGGCTGTGGCAGGAGCTGGTGCCTGGCCTGGTGTAGATGCAGGACAGTCCCTCCTGCCCTGCCAGCCCTGCCTGTGACAGTGACAGCTCAGCCCATGGCCCTGTTGTTCTGAGCATTCAGTGCTAAGCTGGCAGGGAGGGCTGGGGCTGACTCCAGCAAGCCTGGGTGTGCCAGGGACAAAGGCTGGGCCTTGGGAAAAGCAGGCAGCCTTTCCCAGAGCACTGAGCTGCACCTGTGCCTGGCACTGCTTCCATCCCACCCACAGAGAGGGAAGGCATTGAATGGGTTGGGTTAGAGGGGGTCTCAAATCTCATCCCATCCCCCACCAGCCATGGCAGGGACACCTCCCACTGTCCCAGGTGCTCCAAGCCCTGCCCAGCCTGGCCTTGGGCACTGCCAGGGATCCAGGGGCAGCCCCAGCTGCTCTGGGCACCCTGTGCCAGGGCCTGCCCACCCTCACAGGGAACAATTCCTAATTCCCAATATCCCATCCAGCCCTGCCCTCTGGCAGTGGGAGCCATTCCCTGTGTCCTGTCCCTCCATGCCTTGTCCCCAGTCCCTCTCCAGCTCTCCTGGAGCCCCTTCAGGCCCTGCAAGGGGCTCTGAGGTGTCCCTGGAGCCTTCTCCTCTCCAGGTGAGCACCCCCAGCTCTCCCAGCCTGGCTCCAGAGGGGCTCCAGTCCTTGGGCTCCCCTGGACTCTCTCCAGCAGCTCCAGGTCCTGCTGCTGTTGGCCCCAGGGCTGGGGCAGCTCTGCAGGTGGGGTCTCACCTGAGGGGGCAGAATCCCCCCCACTGCTGCCCCAGGGGGCTCAGCCCAGCCCAGGGGGGTTTCTGGGTGCTCACAGCCAGGGCAGGTCCAGCTGTCACCCACCAACAGCCCAAATCCTTCTCCCAGAGCTGCTTTTGGTTCCTTCCCTGCCCAGCCTGGACTGGGCCTTGGAATTGCCCTGACCCAGGCCCTTGGCCTTGTTGTGCTTTATGAGTTTTGCACAGGTTGTGCTTTATGAGTTTTGCTTTATGAGTTTTGCATGGTTCCCCCTCTCCAGGCTGTCCAGGTCCCTCTGGATGCCCCATCCCTCCCCTCCAGGGTGTGACCTCCCCACAGAGCTGGGTGTCAGCTCCAGGCTGGCTGGGGGTGCCCTAATTCCAGTGGAGCCGTGTGAGAAAATCTGCCTTTGTGATGCTTTTGGAGTGCTCTGGGTTCATGGCTCCCACTCACCTGCAGGTTTGTTTTTTTTGAGACAAACCAGTAATTTCTGATGTCACAGGCTCCACTTTCTCTCCCAGCTGTGGTGCAGAGCTGAGGTTTCCAGACGCTGTGTAACCTTTGATGTAGGATTCTCCCTTTGTTCTTCCAGGAACAAAAGGGCAGCACAAAGAGGCATTATGAGATAAAATAACAATTTTCTGCGGGGAGATTGACCCCCTGCTGCTTAATCTGTAGCAAAGTCATCCTGGAGCTGGCTGCTGCTGGCAGACCCCCCATCCCACCCTGGGGCTGCCTGAAGGCTCTCCAGGGCCAAGTTCTATTGCAAGCATCCTCCAGACCTCAAATGTTTGCATCCTAATGAAAAAAAACTGGAGAAGGGCTTGTTAAAATGAACTTTCCACCTCATACAACGCCACAGTTGTTGTTTTTTAATCAAGCTGGGCATTTTAGTCCTGCAGGCACCTGACAATTCACAATGTTCTAGTAAGGGTCAAATTTTAAATATTAAAGACATCTTCTGAAGCTTCTTGGTGTCTGAAAGCACAAAGCAAGGCCTGCTGGCATTCCTTCAGTGTGCTCGTTCATTAATCTGCAATGTTTGGGCATTGTCTGCCCCATCCAGCTCCTCCAAACACAGCACTGAGCACAAAATTAATTCCCACGAGACTGGCACCAGAAAGTGCTTTACTTTCTGCTGGGATAAATGTGTGCCTCAAGTTAGTCATGTGTTTGTGTCCCTGGTGGAACTGGGGCTGGCAGGAGTGACCAACAAAGCAGGAGCTGGGATGGTGGCATTTGGTCACATTGTCCCTGGGCTGGACCCAGTCTCACAGCTCATTCAGGCTCCTGAGAAAATAATGATAAACCTCCTTTGTGGACGAATTTCAGGACACAAAATAAACAACAACAAGGAGTGCTGAGCCCATGCATGTGCTCACTTTATGACAGAGTTTGGCAGCACGGGTTGGTGACGGGGTTTGCAGGGTCACAGAGCTGCTGCACCAGTTGCATTTGCATTGACTAAGAGTATTTCAGCCATTGTTTGGCGTTTATAACCTCCTCTGTGCTCTGCTGGATTATTATCTGAGGAAAATAGAACAATAGATGACCACAGAAATACCCAGCCCAAAACAAAACCTAAGTGCTGGTGGCTTGGTAACCACTGGGAATAATATGTGAGATTGCAGCGTGTTGGACCTGCCCCTGCAGGGGTCAGGGAGGGGTAAGGCCATGGCTGTGTGAGCTGCCAGTGAAACTGGTGTGAATCAGCTGCAGAGGCTTTACTGGGAAACTGGAATAATTCTGCTGAGATCCACCCAAGGCTCAGCTCAGGGATCAGCAAAGCAGGGGCTGACTTGTCCTTCTGCTTTCCCAGTGCTTGTGGAATCATTTAGGCTGGAAAACCCTCTGAGACCCTCGAGTTCAACCCTTAACCTAGCACTGCCAAGGCCACCATTAAACCATGTCCTCAAGTGTCACATCCACATGGTTTTTGAACGCTTCTAGTGATTCCACCACTTTCCTGAGCAGCCTGTTCCAGTGTCTGACATCCTTTCAGTGGAGAAATTTTCCTAATAATTTACATATTTTGGTGCCTTACATTATGAAACTGCTTTCTCCTCATGCACAGTAAGTGCAAGTCACACAGGGCTGGCCCCACACAGCTGTCCCTTGATGGGCCACCAAAAATGCCTGCCACTGTCTGAGGGGTAGATCC
The DNA here is from genome assembly GCF_012460135.2 of Molothrus ater. Classification (NCBI taxonomy): domain Eukaryota; kingdom Metazoa; phylum Chordata; class Aves; order Passeriformes; family Icteridae; genus Molothrus; species Molothrus ater. The sequence continues at coordinate 15,117,001 of NC_050493.2, forward strand.
AATAAGGAATTCCAGTGCTTGGAGAATGGCTTTGATCATCCTCTTGTCCCCCCTACTGTTTTATCACCACCATGACTGGGAGGTCACAGCATCTTCTGGGTGTCCTGGTGGCATCTTGGCTGTTCCTGGGAAGTTTGTGCCCAAGAGGTGAAAGCCAAAAGAGCTCTGTGGGACGTGGGGGTTCTGAACAAAGTCCTGGTCCTTTTTTAAGGTCATGGGTTTGGTTGATAAAGACAATAGTATGGATGCAAATATTGGGATTCACCAAGGCATGTCACTGAGCATTGTGTGACACTTGGGTTTTAAATTAGCATTAAATGGAATGAATAAGGCATAAATTTGATGGCAATATTTGATAAGGCATGCGCTGGTCTTTGAAGTTTGTTAATGAGCTGGTTGTGACTGGGAAGATGTAAATTACTGAGAGTACTTCCAGCAGGAACCTGAGGAGCTGATGATTCATTCATCATTTAATATTGTTGACTCTAATCTAGCCAATAACACCCAACATCTGTCCTGGTGAGGAACGCAGATGACGCAGCGTCTGCGAGTGTGTCACAGCAGTCTCCTTGCTCAGGGAACTTTGCTGTGGCTGGGTTCCTACAGGTTCACCTCTTGAGCTTGTCTGACTGTCAAGCCTGAGAGGGAGCCACTCATAACCAGGCTTTTCCTGGGGCTATGGCATCAGGAAGGCTCCTTCCCATGGGGATTCCCTCCTGCCTTCAAAGACGACATCTAATGGTGTTACTGTGGCCACTGAAACAACATTTTCAGGGTCCGTCCCACTGCCTGGATGCTTATTAACTGGCATGTGTAAGAAATTAGTCATCCTTGAGGATCTCTCTGCCAAAAGGTCGGATCCTTCAGGTGGGGTTGGATTATGAAGGGGAGAACAGCCCCCATTGCAGAGGGACAGCATGAGAGCAGCGCGGCAGGGCTGGATCAGAAGGCTGCCAAACATGAGCATGAGGAAGATGTGATTCCTTTCCAGGCCTCCTCATCTGAAAGGATGTGAGGGGCTCACAGCAACTCAAAGAAAGGTTACAGAAATGAGGCAGGAGCTGGTAAATGTAGTGGACGATGGTAGTTCTTAAGTTCCAAAACACAAAAAAAGGTCATGAGGAAAATCACCTTTGGTGTAGAGGGAGTTCCAGCTCATCAAGGGCTCCACACATGGTGGTCAAACTCAGCCTGGAACAAAGTGTCTGGTGCCTGGGCATGGAGATGACTTTCCAGGGAATTTTGGGGATGAGATTGCATGCAGGTCTTTGTTGAGCTGTCATGCTCCAAGGGTATAGCTTGTGATGTTTGTGGAGAACATCATCATGGATGGGTTAGGAGAGTGGGCTGATGTTTCTGCAGGTGCCCTGAAAGCCATCTCTCTCTTTACTCCAGCAAGACCTACAGGATCTGATTTCTGTCCAAGAAAAGAGGAGGTAAAACAGAGAATAACCTGTATTTAACTGTCCTAGAAGGAGTCACAGATAGGCCAAGAATTTTTGGGTTATGTTTGCAATTACAGCTCCTTCTGGCAGGGTTTAATTTGTGTGGTGTGTTTGCAAAACTTTTGAGCCTTATAGTTGGGGTGAAAACATTCCCAGGAGGATCCATGAGGAGGGGTGCAAGGCAGATGCAAGGCAGGGCTCCAGTGTTCATCTGCCCTCTCTCAGGAATGACAGTTCTCAGCACAGAGCCTGTCCACAGAATCATAGGACCATAAAGATTGGAAAAGACCTTTGAGGATACAACCCTTCCCAGCTCCTCTTGTCCTGAACACACTCCAGGGCAGGGAAGGAGCACTCTGGAGCTCCAGCCCATCACAGGAGAGCTGCACTGCCATGAGATTGATTATAGACCTGAAGCCTTGCACAAGCTCTTGAAAGCAGGGTGTTCCCCTTGTGCAGGAGGAATCTTTGTCTGCTCCCACAGCTGGAGAGCACCAGCCCTGCAGCCTTGGTACCCAGTCCCTGCCATCAGGGGCTCTCTTGCCATATAATCATGTGGGGGGAGTCCTGAGCAGCAGCTGACTGCACCATGGTTTTGTTTGCAGGAGAGAGTTCTCTGAGCTGCTGGAGAAGTTTGGCTCCCAGAGCAACACGGGCTCAGCGCGGAGCTCGCCGGTCCTGCACGGCGGCAGTGAGTAGCTCAGCAGAGAACTGAAAGCCCCTCTCTCTGCAGAGAAAATTTCCTTTATCCCAGTGTCATTCTGAAGGAGCTGTGGTTCCATTTGAGCAGGTGTTGGGGTGGAGGTTTGAAGAAAGCTTTCCTCATTGCAGACCCTTGGTGCATGCCAAGAGCGTGGCCAGTGCTGCCACCGGGTGATCAAGGGAGGCTTGAATTGGGGTCATAACCACTCCCCAGATTCTGCCTGCCTCATGTGCTGGGCAGGTGACTCCATCAGTAAATGCAGCTGTACATTTTTGCTCTGAATTTCAAGGTGTTTCAGAAATAATTCATTTAAAGATCATTATTTTTCATTTGCTAATGTTTAATGAGATGCAACAAGGTTGACCTAGCAAGATGCCAGCACAAAAAGCTGTACCAGGGAAGAAAGCTTTCCCTACAGCTTGGCATCCCACCAGACAGCTGCTGGCCCTTCCCCTATGGCAGAGGTGTGTGGGGTTGGCAGTCCCACGTTGGAAGTGTGTAGGGGGATAGAACATAAAGTAAATAGTAACATAAGTAAAAAAAGGTAGTATAGAAAGTAATCTTACTCCCTAAAGAGTTGCAGCTGAGCCAATTATTAAGGATTAGGAGCAGGCCTGATGTTTACAGGCCACACCTGTAGCCAATAAGAAGCGTGTTATAAAAGAGTGGATTGGGTGGTTAAGGGGAACTGGAGTCAGTTGCCTGCTGTGAGGACAAGGACGAGTCAGTGCCTAGAGGAGCTGCCTACAAGAAACATCAAGGAGGTATGAAACTCTAGCAATATGGAACCCTTGCAATGTAATGACAATAGAACTCTTGCACTATAATGACAACAGAACTGTGCCAAAGAGGCTGAATGTTTCCTCTCCTTCAGCCCTATCCTGATGTCTTTAACCACCACGTGGCTTTCCCCAGGAATCCAGGAGTGCAGCATCATCTCTCAGCAGCAGAGCAGAGGGGAGGGTGATGCTGGAGTGTCTGTGTGCCCTGCACTGACTGTACCTTTGGTGTTCAGGTCGATACCTGGAGAGCACCTCCTCGGGCTCGTCCTCGCGCTCGCAGAGCCCGCTGCTGCTGAGCCCTGCCAACTCCCACGGCCCCTTCCTGGGGAGCCTGCCGCACGCTCCTCACGCACAGTACGTACAGGACACCACCAAATGTCAGAGGGATACACCCACTAAAGAATTCCAGTGCTCGTTGAATAGTTTTGTTCATCCTTATGACCTCTCTACTCTTCTATCACCACAACGGTTCAGAAGCCACAGCATCTTCTGGATGTGGTGGTGGCATCTTGGCTGTTCCTGGGAAGTTTGTTCCAATGGGGGTGAAAGGGTTCCCAGTTGAGACAATTAATATGTCTGCACCATGCAGCAGCTCCTCTTCTGTGGGAGTACCAGTTGTCAGTTTTTCTGAGTCTGGACTGAAGGCACTTGAGACAGTAATTCAAGTGTTTATTATTTCTTATCAGTAAAACAGTCTCATTACTGTGAGTTTGAGAGCTTTTCATTAGAAGGCACAAAATGGCCAACAATCTCTTGGTATAAGGTCTTTGAAGACTAAACTATCCAATTAAGAGCTGACACCTGGATTATTTTCCCTTTTAACCCAATAACTGATCCCAAAGAGCCCCCAATGGGGACTTTTCTGCCCAATTACAAAATGCCACCCAAACCCATGAAGAAGAAGGAAGAAGAAGCATGAAGAAGAAACCTAGGGTAACACCCTGTGCCCTCCATGTTGCTTCTATCCACAACATACTAAAAATCCCAAAACCTCAATTTCTCACCAAGTGATACACCTACACTACTCTCTCTAATCATTTTACACTTTTGTTGGTTCTAGTTTATCTTGAAGTCTGGGAAACTTTCTCCATGAATGAGGGTCAAAGTCAGTGCTCCCCTGGGGGTCAGAGCACCCCAGAGCAGACAGAGAAATATTCCCTGGGGTGCCCTGGGTTTCCACACTCTTCCTCCCCTCTGAATCCCAGGGAGAGGCCATGGTTTACAGCCAGCTGAGAGGGCCCTGCACATCCCCTTGTAAACCACGAGCAGAGTGTTCCTGCAAGGCTGGTGCTGCTTTCAGGAGGTGTTTTTGGAGCTTGTCTCCTATTGCCCTGCTCCTGGCACTTTGACCCCATGCTCCAAGAGCACCAGGCACTGCTGCATGCAAACTTCCCTGATGCCCTTAGCTTTGGGGTCATCAGCCTGCAGTCACCTCATCCTTTGGTGGCCAGAGCATCTCCCAGAGTGTGTTTCCATGTGGCCATCTGCCCTGGCACATTCTGCAGGGTCAGGGGTTGGGACAGGCTGAGCTGGTTTTTCTGCAGTCTCGTCTCCAGGGCCCTTCTCCAGAGGGACAGCTTGGAGGCTGCTCACAGTCATGGAATGGGGACCATTTGTCCCCAGGGCTCACAGCTCCCCTCCTTTGCCAGCACAAACAAGCCAAGGCACTGGTAAAGAGAATCAGCCCTCACTGCAGAACCAGTAAATCCTCTTGCTAAATACCAGCTTATTAGGGATTTGCAGAGGACAAATATTTGGCACCAGAGGTTTAAGCTGCTTGCATGGAGTGAGAGACCCACACAGAGGAGACACCAGATCATCTACTTGGCAGCTGCTTTGTTCAAGCCATCCTCACTGTGCTGTTAATTCCCTCCAGGCTGAGGTGTAGAATCCAGAATGGGTTGGGTGGGATGGAACCTCAGAGATCATCTCATTCCAACCCCTCCACCATGGGCAGGAAAAGGGGCATTTAGGCTAAAGGAGCCTGTCTTGGTGACCTCCTTGCCATGCTGTGCCATGTTCTGCTTGTTTCCATGCAGCTGCCGGGCCCCAGAGGTTCCTCCCCTGGAATCACAGACCACTGGTTTCACCTGAGCATTGGTGGTCAGCTGTGAGATGTAATTTGGGCCATGGGTCTTTTCATGCATGTGGCTGCCACCCCTTCTGCTCACCACAGGTTGTCCCCAGGCTGTGACTTCTCATTGTGGCATCACCTGAGGTCCTGCCCCTCCACTGAGCCATGGGAGCTGGATGCAATGCAATCTCACCACAGTCAGTGTCTGAGATTCTGGGTTGAACAGAGCATTTTAATGCTGATTTCATGACATCATTTCCCTAAGATTGTTCACCTTACAGCAATGTTTTTTCATAAGACTATGGCCCATGCACCCCTTCCCCTGGGGTGTGTGAGCACCAGGGATGGCATTGCTTGGGAACCCGTGCTGGTGTCACTGTGGGGCATGGGATGCTCAGCTGCTGTTGTGTCTGAAGTTGTAACACGAGGAGCCAGCACAGACTCTTTGGGCAGGGGCTGCTGTGGAAATAAACTGAAAATTGAAAACCCAGCTACACCCACCAGTTGCACCCATCCCATTTGGAGGAAAACGTTTGCTGATCCTCATGCACCACCAAATCCTTCCCCAACCCCCCCTGTTGCAGTCTGCCCATGGGAGCTCAGTGAAATCTCTGCTCCCACAACTCTGCCACTGCCAGACCTCCCTGCTGGCACAGAGCCACTGCTGTGGCTGGGCCTTGGTGGCCTGTTGAGTCCTGTCCAGCAGCTCTTGGAGGGAAGGGTTCAGCCTGTTTGGTGCTCCTTTCCATCCTCAACTGGGCAAGCCACCTGCCACAGCAGCAGCTCACAGTGTGGTGGGTGTTGCTGTAAAGGATGCCCATTTCTTAGGGCGTCTTGCATGATTTTGGGTCCAAATCCTGGTTAAGACACACCCAGCTGTGTGTCCCAAGCTTCACTTTGAAGTTTCCTAAGAACTGCTTGATAGCTGGTCCATCTGTATGTTGCTGTCTGGTGATTTAGTTGGATTCAAGCAACAACCATGTTGATCATTTGTGTGCTTTTGGGTATAAAACCAGGAATGCCAAATATATTCTGGTTAAATCTTTAGTTTCTTCTCTAAACAAGTATTCCCCTATTGGGGATTAGGAAAAGCCGTCACTTTAACAACACTGAACAATGTCTGCCAAAGAACAGGAGGCCTCACTTCTCCTTTCCAACGGTGGGTGGAAGAAAGGATGCAAATAAAAGGCTGGGAGAAGGTAGAAGGATCACACATGAAAATAAATCCAGGCAGTTTGTTCAGTGATATGAGAAGATAACCCAGATCACCTTGAGTCACCTGCAGACTTCTCTCCCTTGCAGCTACTCCATTGACTCAGGAATCCAGAGCATTTCTGTAGCAAACTCCTCTGGCTTGGGACTGACAATCAGTGGTGGATCCAACAGGCCTGACGGGCCCATGATTTATGTCCAAGAGCTTTTGCCAGATGGGGACTGTTACAAGGTAAGTCGGTGTGGAGACCCTCAGGAGCTCTGCCATGGGCACCTTTCCTAGAGGCTGTGGCTGTTCTGAAGCAGCTTTTCTAGGAGCAGATGGATAATTGCGTGGACTAATGAGGATTTGTGTTGCAGGAGAAGGCTTTGGCAGAGATGTCCCTTCTCAATGCTGTGTCTCTCTCCCTGTTTGTTTAGGATGGTCGGCTCCGACCTGGAGACCAACTCATTGCTATCAACAGAGATTCTCTGGTGGGCAGCACACATGAGGAGGCCAGAAAAATAATTGAAAAAGCCAAATTCAGGTAGGCATAGAAAGTATTTCCTGTCATCATCAGGTGCTGCTGAGTCTTAGGCAGAGCACTTCATACCAAGGTTTGGCTTCACGGGCACTATTAGCCTTAAATGATTCTTTAAGGTGGTCACATCAGGAAATCTTGAAGGCATGGATCATCCTGAAGTGTAATCCAGACCTTCCTGATGTTCTGGGCCTCATGAGTATCTCCTGCCCAGCAGAGCTTTGAAACAGAACTGAAGTTAAAAAAGGGGGAAAAAAGGAGACTCAGGAGAGACCTTATGGATCTGTACAAGAGGGTGGAGCCAGGTGGGGATGGGGCTTTTTTCCCAATTAACAAGGGACAGGACAAGAGGAAACAGCCTCAAGTAGTGCCAGGGGATGTTTAGATTGGATATTAGGAAAAACTTCTTCATGGAAAGGGTTGTAAAGCCCTTGGCACAGGCTGCCCAGGGCAGTGGTGGAATCACCTAGAAGTGTTCAAAAGCCATGGAGATGTGGCACTGGGGACAGGGGTCAGTGGTGGCCTTAGCAGTGCCCAGGAAATGGTGAAACTCAATGATCTGAGGGGTCTTTCCCAACTTTAACCATTCCATGATTCAATGGAATGCAGCTGGTGGAGATCCAGCTGCACTGGTGCAGGCTGCTCAGGCTTAGGTCAGGTTATCCTGGAGACAACCACAAGCACGGGAGCTCTGCAAATTTGTGCCTTTTGTTTTGTTAATAAGATGTTGTGTGTTTGTTGTTTGTTGAAGACACGAGGGAAGCACAGAAGTGGCCTTTATCCCTGGGAGGGGACGGTTACATCCTGGACTGTCAGTGCACAGCAACAGCCCATCCCCACCTCCAAAGGCTGTGGGAAATGGCCTGAGCTCCTGCAGGCTCAAGGTCCACGTGAGGTCCCCAGAGGTAGGTGGAAATTCATCTCTAAAGAGATATGATACCAATCCTGGAGACAGATACCAATCCTGGGATCTTGCCTTGATCAGAGAACTCTTCTTTAGGGAGTCCCTAGTAGTACTTCTGGAAATCCAGTGGGAAGTCTGTGCTGTTGATGTATTTACCTGCAGGCAGATGTTTTAAATCTGAAATAATTTTTTCTCTCTTGGGTTTGAGACAGAGATGGATCTGTGGAGGTAATGACAGGAGTTTCATCTCCAGGGCCTGCATTCAGACCTGTTTCAAGAGTCAGGTTTAAAAAAAACAAAGCCCTTCTGTGGATAGCAACCTGCATCTCATTCAGCACCAGTCATAGGGCTGGAAGGGATCTCTGGAGTCAGTTTGATCTAGGCTCCTAGCCAAAGGCAGGCACAACTCTTTATTCTTCAAGCCCTGTGATGAGGATGAATCCCCAGCATTCCTGCACAGCCCATTCCTGCTCCTGACTACTCTAATGATAAGCCAGGCTCATTCCTGCTGCAAAGCCAAGCTCCACTTTGTGTTTGCAGAGAAGTGCTCAAGCTGTGAATGGCTGGACAGGGTTTAACCCTCAGGGTCTGCAGCTCCATTCTGTGCATTTGTCACTCCCCTCCTGGGCTGGTGCCATGCTGGGTGTCCTTTCTGCCCTCTTCCACACAAATTTCCTTCAAAAGAAGCTGGCTGGATGTTCCTTTCATGCAAGACCATTCACAAAACTCCTTGCTTTCTAGACCTGTGGGGACACAGGCTTACATGAATGTCACATATGTGCTGCCTTTGGGTGCACCAGGCTGGAGATGTGCCCTAGAAAGGCACCAGAGCCCCTGGAGCTGTGGCTGGGTGCTGTGGTTGGACCCTCACCCTCAGCTTGTGTGATGCTGTGCACTTGTATGAAATCTCACCATTGTCTGGACTGAAATGGCTCCTTTCCTCACTTTGCTGCTGAAAGATGGAACTTCTAATGAGGTCTGGACTTCCACACCAGGGAAAGAGTGCCCAGGCAGGTGTGCTGCCTGTCTGTCTGTCCTCACACCAGTCCTGTGCCCTCTTGGCACCCAGTCCCCAGCTGTGTCACAGCTCTCTTGGTGGTGCTCACCCTCAGATTATTTTTCCCTCTTCCTTGTGCTTTCAGCCATGACCTAGCACACAAGGAAAGGTGTGAACTGATCTCAGCTCCCTGCCCTGCTCACTGGGATAATTATGGGTTTGGGCTAAATATTACACCTGGCTGTGGTCAGACTTGGGACCTCCCTGCTGGATTGGATGCAGAGCTTCAGGGAGATCCTCTGTGGAGAAACCAGGCAAGGCCAAAACCAGCCCCAGCACTCAAGCACAGTTACAGAAAGGACAGAACTGTTTGTGTGTGACCAGAGGTTATGGGGTGGCTCAGCCTGTGCCAGGTGCTCCTAGAGAAACCCCTGGAATCTCTTTAGGCCCACCTGCACAAGGGATGTATGTGGTGCCCTCATGGCTCTGCCTTGAACTCGATCTCCTGCTCATTATTTACAGCAACAGATTCTCCTTAGCAACTGTCTGTGCCATTTTGTCTTGTTTTTCTAGAATAGACGTGAAAATCCTTTTCCTGTGCCTTCTTTGTCTCCAGACATTTGCCCACCAGAGCTCACAGTCTCAGGTGAGTCCTGCTCAACCATTCTCTTTGTGTGGGTGACAAACAGCTGTGCCTCCTCAGAGCTGAGGAAATTACAGAATCACAGAATGGATTGCCTTGAAAGGGACCTTAAAGTCCAGCCCATCCCACCCCTGCCATGGCAGGGACCCTTCCACTGTCCCAGGCTGCTCCAAGCCCTGTCCTTGGGCACTGCCAGGGATCCAGGGGCAGCCCCAGCTGCTCTGGGCACCCTGTGCCAGGGCCTGCCCACCCTCACAGGGAACAATTCCTAATTCCCAATATCCCATCCAGCCCTGCCCTCTGGCAGTGTAAAGCCATTCCTCTTGTCCTATCACCACATTTTTATCAGTGTTTCTACTGCTGGAGTGGAATTTAATGGGGTGATAGTGACACTCAGCCTGCTCAGAGAGAGGGCAGGCAGCAGCTTGGTTTACTCAGTGAGTAGTAATTATATCCATGTTTGCCCATAGTAGCAAAACTCTTCACTGAGGTATTCAAGAAGACAAATTCCTCCACTCTCAGCCTGTGGTTCACTTGCAGCAGTGCCTTTGCCCACCTCAGACATGCAGCAGGTTCCCCACAGGCCACATTCCCTCCTGGGGGGAATGGGGGCTCTTGGACACACAGCATAAAAGCAGTCAGGTGCTTTTATGTACACAGCAACCCTGGGCTCTGAACAGGCTTTGAGGATGCCCTCAATTGGCCAAGCTGGGAAATGGCTTAGATGTTAAATAAATCAGATTTATCTCTACATCCAAACTTCATCCAAGTTTTTGCTTATTTTTTTCATTCCGTGTTTCATCTTTATGCTCTGGGTCTCCTGAGCTCTTACCTTTTGTGGAGAGAACCACTCTGTTCATCCAACAGTGTGGCAGCAATGGGGGTTGAACCTGAATCACCCTGCAGCTTCCCAAATCCCTTAATACTATTGAGGAAACCTCAATAATCCCCAGAGCCCAGGGAGACAACCTCCACAAGGTACCCCATAGCCTTGTGAGAGGAAGGTTACTCCTGCCCTGAGGGAAAGATGGACTTTCCCAACAAATCCTGAACAATCCCACCATTCTTGCAGCCTCAAATCCAACAGCCCTTCCTTCCCTGGGACATTGGCTCTGCTTACAAATCCCTGTGCCTTGCTGCAATTCCCCTCTGGAAGGCTAAGGGCAAGCCCTGGAGCTAAACTGTGTTTAGTCCATGCCTGGGACCAGCAGGAGATGGAGCAGCTGCTCCCAGGGATGCTTGCTCACCTTAGGCAAGCTCAGCAGCTTCAGCTCTGCCTTCCATGCTGCCCTGGAGAGGCCCTGGGATGGGAATGAGCTCTGTCCTCCCTTCCTGAGCGCCCTGCAGGTGCCAGGGACACTCTCAGGTGGCCACCATGGACAGCCAGCCCTGGTGATGGGGACAGAGCAACCCAGTACCAGCAGTGACCTACCCATGGCCTGACTTAGCTGGGGATTTGATCACTCCAGGATTTGAATGTGGGATGCCAAGGAGGCTTTGTGTCAGTGTTGTCATCCATGGAGACAGACAGGCTCTGAAAGAACCACCAGGCTGGGAGCCTGGGCCAGGCAGTGCCTCTCTCTGGGTGCCTGATGGATGCCCTGGATATGGCTGTGTCCAGAGCTGACAGCAAAGGCACATGGAGCTAATCCTGATTAGCCATGGCTCCAAGGGTAATGGCTCTGCCCTTGAACTTGGAGAGGGAAGTGCTGCTGGCTGATCCAGCAAACCCATTTGCTGCCTCTTGCTGCTTCCCAGCTGCTGGCCTTAGCAGAGCAGATGGAGGCCTGGATTAGGAGGATTATGCAGCTCCTCTGCTACTCACTGCCTTCTCCTGGCACCTGGGCCCTGCCCCGATGGCCAGGAGGGTGAGGTGTGAGGGAGAAATGCTGCAGGATTCCAGAGGAGCTGTGGGACCTGGCACAACAGGCTCCCTGTCAAGTTATCCAGAGCCAAGCAGCAACAGGAATTGCTCCCTGGGCAAATCTTGTGACTGGCACCAGAAGGAACCTTGTCACCTGGGCTGATGGTTTGAGGGTGGGCAGGGGCAGGCACAGACACCCTGAACCCTTCTGGAGTCTGGTTGGGTTCTTCAGGAGCAGTAACACCTCCTGCAGCCCTCCTCCATGGTTCCTTACAGGCAAGGGTTAATCATAATTATGATTAGGTGGGGCTCCCTCCAGGAATGGAGGGGCAGGACTGGACTTTTGTGCTCTAGACCTTTTCAGCTGTGCAGCAGTGCTGGCAATGCTGAGCCAGCTGTTGGCAGCTGGATCCTCCAGCTCATGACAGCTTTTCACTAATTCAGCAGCTGCTGCCTCTGCCTCTCTCTGCCTCTGTGCCTGCCTCACAACACATGTGGCTGCTTCTACCCAAAAACCCTGCCTGCCCAGCTGAGGGGAAAAGGGCTCAAGGCTTTTTGCAGTCTTGGGGAGGGAAAAAAAATCTCAGAGTGGTGCTTTTCCACATCACTTTTAATCTGTTCATTCCCATGGGTGTCAGGAATTCTTTCTGGTTTTTTTAATCAGAGTAGAACAAGAACCAGGCAGATTTTAATTCATTTTTCTCACAATTTACCATAACTCAAAGACTCCACAAAACTCTGTGATTGGAAATTTCCAAAGTGCTGGAAATTTTTTGCAGTCCTTTGTCCCTGGATGAAACATGTAACTTTAAACCATGCAGAAGCCCAGTTTCAGAAGGATTTCCCCCAGTATCCAGTCTCTCTAAGAGAGGCCTAGTTCAGCCTTCCAGAGATGGTTTTAGTAAATCCTGGACTTGGATTTTTGCCCTGCTGCACACACTTTATACGAGAGATCTGAGTTTTGCTTTGCAGACACCTCTACCCAAGTTCTTCCCCGTTAATCTTTGGTTTTGATTTTTCAGCACCTGCTTCAGCTTCTAACTACAAAGCAGCTTCAGGCACCAAACCTAAAGTAGCCCTGGATCCCCAAATCCGGCTCAAGGATGGAAAACTGGAACTGGTGAGTGGCAGGGTCCCTCTCCCCACAGCAAGGTCTCCTCCTCGTGTGCTGTGCAGGAAATAGCCCAGCTTCAGCTGAGCTTGCTGGAGGCTGAGTCCAGCCTCTGAAGGTAAAGAGGGTGAAACATCCTGACTGTGTCCAAAGGGGCATTTAAACATCCCTTGGCTCATCTTGGCTATTTCTTGGTGCTCCATGAAGCTCCAGAAGCCTTTTCCTGGCAGCTGCACCTCCCTTGGACATCATGCCATTGGCTAAGGTTGTGCCCTCCAAAGTTTTGGTGCTGCTGTCACTGCTAGGGTGACCTCAGGCAGGCTGGTGTGCGGGAGGGAAGGCTGAGACAGGCGTTATCTCATCGAGGAGCCATCCAGAACCGCTGATTCTTCCATCATTTTGTGGAGAACACACTCCATGGGCATGGAGCAGAGCTGCCCATGTGCTCACCGAGACCCTGGGGAGGGACAGGGTGCCTTGAGGGGCCGTGTCCCGCTCTGGCACCTTGGGCTCTTCCGGCGTTTGAGGGGGGACGTGGGGCCAGAGCCCTTTGTGCGAGGCCCCGATGTGACGAACATCTGCTGCCCCCCGACGGCAGCGCCGCGGAGCCGCTCTCCGAGCCCGCACTTCTGAAGCGGACCCAGGGCGGCATTCGCACAGCGACCTCTGCTCCTCAGGGCACAAAGCAGCTCCTCTGGCTGGCAGGAGCGCAGCGCTTTGCTTCCCTTTCTAAGCCGTGTTAGCTGGGGGGGGACACCGACTGGCACAACCCGAGGTGGCTTTGGGGTGGCCAGCCCCACCAATATCCCAAAGCCAGGGAGCCTGCAGCAGGGCCTTGCTCGGGGGGTGGGCAGAGGAACGGGACAGCAGAGGGACCCCAGGGCCTTGGCGCTGGTGCTGGGAAGGTGAGCGAGGATCCCTCCGAGCCCCTTCCCAGGGAATTTCCAGGAGCTGCTGTGAGCAGGAGCTGTGAGTGCAGCCTGGCACTCGAGCGTTTCACTCGGGCTCTTTCCCAGAGTCTGCTGAGCTCGACTTTGTTTTTTAAAAGCTTCAGTTGCTGCTGCCAGCAGGGAAGTGGGGCTTGCACAGGCTTATCTGCTTCTGTGTGCTGCCCTGAGGTTGAACTGATAAATATCAGTAGAAGTTAGGGCATCAGAAGTAATGAGAGGGCAAAGCATGCAGTGAAGGAGCAAAATGTTTGAATGTCTCCTCTCTCCATGAGAAACACTCTGTTAATAGCTTTTATCTTCCTGGTCCCAAACACAATTTCTGAGCAGTAAGAGAAAGGAGAGGTTGAGCTCTTGGCAGCTGAGTCTTGCTGAAACTCCACTGGTTTTTGATAAAAGTCCTGAAAACTCACTGGAGCTGCAAATCTGATTGCAGATAAAATGTTCTTGGAGGTATGTGAACCTGTGTTCAGGAACAGACATTTCTGTACATGTGCAGCAAAGGAGAGACTGTAAATCCAATCCAAGCCTGTTCCTTTGGGAGATGCTGCCTGGAGAAACCCAGCACCAAGTCTTCCCAGTGCTTATCCCAAAGAATTGCTTTTCCAGTATTTTTCTTTTAAAGGCTCCTTGTTTCTGCTCAAGGTTCTACAGTACCTTGGTCTGGATGTGACCGAGGAGAAGAAGAGGCAGCTCCGGCAGAGCCTGACCACGGACTCACAGGGGACTGTGGCCTATGGAGGTGAGCAGGAGCTCTGCCCAGGGGGATCTGACATTTCTGTGCAGCTTCACTGGCAGCTAAAAAGGGAAAAAGGGACATAAATGGCTGGGGAGACACCTGCCTGCGTAGGGATAGAGCCTGTAAAGAGGGGAAGTCACAAACACAAAAGAAGGCATTCTGTAGAATCATGGAATCCTGGAATGGGTTGGGTTGGAAGGGACCTCAAAATTCATCTCATTCCACCAGACACCTTCCACTATCCCAGGCTGCTCCAAGCCCTGTCCAAGAGGACACTTCCAGGGATGGATCAGCCACAGCTTCACTGTGAAACCTGTGCCAGGGCCCCACTGCCCTCATAGGGAAGAATTTCTTCCTAACATCTAATATAACCTACTCTTTGTCAGTTTAAAGCCATTCCCATTGCCCTATCATAGTTAAAATCAGACTAAAAGAAAGTTGATGCAAGAATTTACTTTCCTTAAAATCCCAGCTTTCCTAGTAGGAACTGGCCAGAGGAGACACACAAAATGAAAGCCAGTTCTGCTTTCTGTGGCCTTCCAGAGCATGGCTGACCTACAGGGTCTGCTCCCCAGAAGGCTTTCAGCAAAAATCCAAAACCATCAGCAATGTCCCCAGCAGAGAGAACAGTCACAAGGCATCTGGATCAATGTTTTGTGCAGAGGGAGGGATGGGACACAGAACCACAGCCCTCTCCTATGAGTGACTGGAGTTGTACTTTGTGGAAACAGAAATTAGGATGACTGGGGGTATTTAGCAAATGTGCTGCTTTTGCAGACTCTGGCTCCTGCTGCAGCCCAGGGACCGTCCAGGACAGGCTTCAGGGTGGGATCATGAAGTTCAACAAGGCCAAGTGCATGTACTGCACCTGGGTCAGGGCAGCTGCAAGCACAAATCCAAGCTGGGTAGAGAAGGGATGGAAAGCAGCAGTGGGAGAGGATTGGGGGTGTTGGAGGATGAGAGCTGGACATGCCCTGGCTGTGAGCACCCAGAAACCCCCCTGGGCTGGGCTGAGCCCCAGTGTGGGCAGCAGGAGGGAGGATTCTGCCCCCTCAGGTGAGACCCCACCTGCAGAGCTGCATCCTCCAGCTTGGGGGCACCTCAGAGCCCCTTGCAGGGCCTAAAGGGGCTCCAGGAGAGCTGGAGAGGGACTGGGGACAAGGGAAGGAGGGACAGGACACAGGGAATGGCTCCCACTGCCAGAGGGCAGGGCTGGATGGGATATTGGGAATTAGGAATTGTTCCCTGTGAGGGTGGGCAGGCCCTGGCACAGGGTGCCCAGAGCAGCTGTGGCTGCCCCTGGATCCCTGGCAGTGCCCAAGGCCAGGTTGGACACTGGGGCTTGGAGCAGCCTGGGACAGTGGGAGGTGTCCCTGCCATGGCAGGGGATGGAATAAGATCATCTTTATGGTCCCTTTGTGCCCAAACCATTCCATGTTTCTCTGATTCTGTGACTGGAAGCTCTGGGACCCTGGTGCCACATCCCTGATGGTCCCCACCTGTCCCACACAGCCCCTTCTGCTGTGCCTTCCTTCATGTCTGAAAGCAAAATTAATGTAGATTTTCAAACTTGTAAATGTAACACCTTTTCTAAGTACTGAACTCACTGAGTTGTGTTTTTGTTTAAATCAGCAACATGAGAAATGGTCAGCAGGTGCCTTTTGTCAGGGAAATGTGGGTTTAGCTTAAAATTTTAAAACTTTCAGAACCACAGTCGTGAAAACTCCCCCGTGAAAATATCTGGGGTTTTCTGGGTTTTAAAAATGTCTTCTTTTTTTTTCAGTTGGATAAGGAACAGGAGTCTAATAAAGGCTGTCAACAACTCATTTCAGCTTGATGGGATTGCTGACAAACCCAGGATCATTAGGGAAACCTGTCTGGCATCTCTAAACCCTGCTTGGCACCAGTGGATGGCCCTGAAATCAGTGGCATTTTCTCCTTACCCACAGCAATTTTCTCTTTTAACCTGGTAAAAACTGCTTGTTTCTCACAGATGTTCTCCAAGCACTCAGGGATCTGATGCAGGAGGAGCTGGACGAGGCTGGTCTGGATTCCAGCTCTGTGCTCTTCACTCAGCACGAAGTGGCCAATTTGCTGGATACATCAGCTTTTCACTCCCTGGTCAGTCACCCCAAAGCTCTGCTACATTGAATCCATGGATCTTCCACATGAAATCCATGGAATTCTGAGATGGGAAAACCTAAATTACAATTTTCTGGTTGTTCTAGAGTTAGAAAGACAATGCAGAACTATTAATTAATCATTTTTTAATAGAAAAGTCTATAAAATACCTCAAACTTCTCATTTTTAATAAGGAAATAAGAGTATCTATGGGATAATATGAGGAAATAGCCTGGCAGCTATGCAGAAGGAGAAATAGCCATAATTAATCAGTTCTAAGTAATTTCATTTGGTTCACAAAGTGAAAATTCACTCTAGCTCAGCCATATCAGCAATGATGGGGATCAGAGAGTAAAAATCTGTGGGGCAAAATGAACCATGCTGGAGCTGAATTATTTAATGTGCCTTTTGATCTATTGCATTAAAATGCTGCCTCCTTTTTTAGGTGATTTTGATTCAATGTGTGATGAGTCTGTCCCTCTCCTTGCAGACCTTTGACTCTCTCAACTGCAATGGCAGTGAGGACCTGGAGCAGCTGCAGCTGGAGATGAGGGATCTGCGGCACGAAGTCCGCAGGCTGAAGGTTCAGAGCAGATTTCTTGGCTGGGGTGTTCTGCTGTAGCTCTCTGTGGGGGTAATGGGGTGGCCTGTCCCTCTGGAGAAGTCACCAGTTTGCATTCTGTGCATTCCTCGTCACACAGGAGCCTCTCACCCTCCACTCTCCTTAATTGCCTCTTTCTCGCTCTCAACCTCAAAGGAAAACTTATTTGTACTCAAAGCATGCAGTCCCTTCTCAGCAGGGAGTTAACATATTTAAAAAGCAGCTCTCATTAAGAATTCCAGTGTGTGATTAACAGAAGCAGCACCTGTCCTCTCACCCTCACCTGGCTGTGAGCACCTCAGCTGTGTCCAGGTGGAATTCTGCAGGTCACAGCTCTAACAGCTCTCCCTGTGGGGGGACAAAGTGCACAGAACTTCTGTAAAATAATATTCTGGTGGGTAGGGGCATTCTAGAAAATGTGCTGTCATTTGTTGCTTCTAATCCGGTGAAAATATTTCCCACAGTGTCTCCTGAGAGAAGTGGAGAGCAGCAAGAAGTTGATGGAGGATGAGCTTCAAAGGCTGAACCAAGTTAGTGGAGGGATTTCTGGGGTGCTGGGGTGGGTTTGGGGGTGGGTTTGGCAGCTGAGGGGGATGTGGAGTGCTCATCAGAAGTTCCTGGTGCTTGCAGAAGGCGCTGGGGTTCCTGTCAGAGAACCGGAGCCTGCACAGCAAACTGCAGATGGCCGAGGTGGTGCAGAGACAGGCCCACAGTGCCGAGCAGGACTACGAGGAAGTGATCCACCTGCTGGAGGCTGAGATTGCAGAACTGAAGATGCAGCTGGCAGGGAAAAAGGCAAAGCACGTCTCTGAAATAGAGGTAATGCAACCCCCTGGAAAAACCCACAACCCTTCAGACTCTTCTTCTGTGGGTTCACAGAGTCATGGAATGATTTGGGCCAGAAGAGATCATAAAGCTCATCTCATTCCAGCCCCCTGCCACGGGCAGGGACTCCTTCCACTGTCCCAGGTTGTTCCAAGCCCCATCCAACCAGGCCTTGGACACTTCCCGGGGTGGGGCAGCCCCAACTAAGGTTACCCTCCTTCTATTTACACAGGAGAAAATGAAACAGCACATAGACCATTTGCTGTGTGGGACCACAAGGCCAACACAGTCTCTGCATCTGTGTTATAATTTGCATAACTTCCACTGTCCCTTCCCAAAGGACACTGCCTTTGCTCATAGCAAATGCCACAAACTGTTGTTTCCAAAAGCCAAGGCTGGAGCATCACCACCCCTTTCTCCTCCTGCTGTGTCCCTGTGTCAGGAGGACATCCTGGAGCTGAGGAGGCAGCTGTCCCTGGCTGATGGCCAGCTACGAAAATCCGAAGTGTCCCGGAAGCGCCTGGAGATCTGCAATAGGAAACTGCTCCTGTTTGTGCAGGTGAGGTGTGCACCTGCCCCCTGCTGCAGCATCACCACGGCCTCTTTCCTTCAGGGTGCTTTTGCAAGTCCAATCAACTTCCTGCTCCATAAGCAAGAGGAGCTTTTTTCCCTCTCTCACCTGAAAAAGTCACTGTCTGTTGGTTAGGAGGAAGCAGGGAATGAGCTCAGATCTCCTCATACCCCTGGGAGCAATGCAAACTCCATGGTGCAGGTTTTGCTGGTGGCTCTGCTCTTCCTGGCTCCCTGTGCTGAGGCTGTCAAAATCATCCATGCTCACCTTCCCTTGCTATAGCTCTATAAATAGGAACCTGGAGAGTGGCTTTGCTCTTCCAGAGCTTTTCCCTCTGGATTTCCTGCAAAATCTCACAGTTTAGTCTTTCAATTGGCAGGTTTTGCACTTCATTCCCTGTATTGGGAACACCAGTATGTGTAATTAATGAACTGGCCAGCATGGGAAGCATTAGTAGTCAGTGTATCTGCTATGGCTACTGGTGACCTGTCCCAAGAACTCCTGAAATCAAGCAGAAACAGTGGAGCAAGAGGAAATGTAGAGACTGTGTCCTCTGCTCCAGAGAAGGAGGAATTAAATGCCTCCAGAGCTTCAGCACTATGTGCTAGAGTCTGTGCAGTTTGGGGTCAGACTTTGGCAATATATCTCACTTGACCCCAGGGTCAAACATCACAGGATTTCGAGCACTGGAGCAAAATGTCTTCCTTTTCCCTCCGCCCCTCAGTAGTGTTGGAGAAGTGCATGGTAATGAGAGCTTACACGTGCAGGTCCAGCCCAGGAGCCAGGGGTTGCTGGCAGCCATGATCCCTGAAATGCAGCCTGCAAAATTATTCCTTGGAAGAGGATTTTTGTGTTGCATTTCATGTATTTTAGCAGTGGTATTAAAATGCAGAATTCAGATGTGTCTGTAAATTCATGAATGCTGCCTGAGCTGCAAAAGGCCTTGAGATATTTGCTTCAAGGGCAATGAATAAGCAGAAGCTGATTACTGTCATATTAAATCTGATCATCAGGAAAAACCCATGGGGTTTGTTCTCAGGAATTATTCATTCCTACAAGTTTGAAACCCTTTTTCTTTTTTCTTTTTTTTTTTTTTTCTGTTGCATGACAGAATATTTACAAGGTCCTGAGCACACACAGTCATTTACCAGATGAGAAAAGGTAGGAGATGGCTTCTGGGAATGGTGAACAGCAACATGAAATGTCCTTTTCTGACCTTTCTCTGGGGAAGGTGCTTCACACGTAACCTACCCAGAGTTTCTAAACATACTTTCACTTTGCAAGTGAAACCATGGGAGAAAGATGATCTGGAGGCTGCTGGTGGGTTGGTGCTGGGGGACTTGGGCCTCTGTTCAGGCTTTTTTTGGGAGTGAGGAGCTGAAACTCAGCTTGGGTTAAATTGCTCTTGTCAGCAGAGACCCCAAGCAGGTTGTTTCAGAGCAGCAGAGTTTTGATCCACCTGCTTTTCCAAACATAAACCAGGTTTTGGCTCTAGGACCACATCCTTTTTTATCAGCAGTTAGAGCAGACAAAGTGTAAGCAAGGAGCTCTCCAGACTCTCAGCTGCATAAATGGCTGCAGAAACAGAGCTCAGGCTTCTGGACTCCCCTCCAACCCAAGCCTATCTCCTATCCCTTGGGCATAAATGTATCACAAGTCTGTGTGTGTTTTTAACTGATTAAATCATTGAAAAGTCACTGTCCCATCGATAATGACCAGTCCCTTTAAAAGCCAGTTTTTAAGAGGGCTGGAAATCAGTTTTTAAGTTTCCAAGTTGGTTATTTCTAATATAATGCGGGGGAAATGCTTTTGACAAATTCTAAAGAATACTTTGCTATTTTTCTGTAACAAAGCAATGCAAGTGTGTCTAACAGACACTTGAATGCGGAGGGATGGAGATGCAACCCCCCAAACACACAGAATTTATGTAGCAGATCCTTCCTGAGAGGCTGGCCAGGATTGTCAATGCCCATTCTCTGATAGAAGTATTGATGGCACTTTCCGTATTTATAAGCGTCAACCATGAGACAGAAGAGGATAAAACAGATGCAGTCTCAGACACATCTCTTCCACCTTCAGATCTTGTTGACCTTTTGCTATCAGAAGCTAAAGAACTGTTAGCACCAATCCTCTCCAACAAGGACGGTAAGCACTAAATTAACTGCAGAAAGCTGAATCCCAGCAAGTCTCAGGGATCTCTGCCAGTGTTATTGGCAGTTTCCAGCACCTTCCATATTTTCCCATACCAGTTGAGCCTCCCTGATTCTCTCATGCTCACTGAGATGTAATTACCCTATATCCATGTGACTCATCTGTGGATCTGCAATGCAGACTCGCAGGGTATGGAGTCAAAGACTTGTGCCCAGGGCCAGAGGAAAGGTGTTTATCCAGGGGAAAACCCCTGACAGGCAGGAGGAGGGTTTCACAGAATCACTGAAATGCTGGTTGAAAGGGACTGCTGGAGATCAGATCTTCTGCTCCAGGTAGAACCATCCCACCAGAAGGGATCTGCAGTGGGTTTAGCCAGCCAGGATGGAGATCCACAGCCTTCCTGGATGGTGTTCCCTCACTGCTCTGTGACAAAGATCTTCCCAGCACCCAGCCTGAGCTCCCCCAGGGGCAGCCTGTGGCCTCTGTCCCCAGTTACACCGGCTGCACTGCCAAAAACATCTCAGCTCCACAGCCTTTAATTTCCCCTGACGTAGCAGTGGGGGCTGTGGAGTTGCCTCCTGGCCTCCTCCTTGCCAGGCTAAACAAGCCCAGCTCCCTCAGCCCTCCCCAGCCTCTCCCTGCAGGCCTGGGGCTTCCCTTGCTGGATCCTGTCCAGTTCCCCAACAGCTTTAAACCCAGGATCCAAACTTTCCTTCTGCCATCCAGGTACCATTACAGCAATGCTGAGCAGAAGGGAACAGTCACCTCCCATTTCCTTGGAGTAAAAACCAGCCATGCTCCCTTTTCCTCACATCTGTGAGCAAACCAGGGAACAGGCATCCAGCTCCAGGGAGTCTGGATTGGCTTTCCCAGTCTGGAGCTCTGAGCTGGTCCATAAGCCATAGACCTTTCTTGGTGGCAATTATTTGACACTGCTTGTCTCTTCCCCCACAAAATGAGTGTCTGACCTCCTCAGTGTCATGTCCAGGTGAATGCACAGCCCCAAACAGGTGCCCAGTCCTTGCTCTTTGATGCTATTCACCAGCTCAGTGTGGCCACAGCCCAGCACTGGCTTTGTCTCAAAGCACAAGACACAAAGAAGTAATTGCAGCCTTTCAGGAGCACCTCTGGTTTATGAGTGCTGTCAGCGTTTTCTGAGCTCCTGCCCCATTTAAATGTGCATTATCATAATGCAGCAGCATTGGGCATGTTCTCTGCACTAACACTTGGCTCTGTGCTTCCATCTGCAGCTCTGCCATGGGACAGGGACCAGTGCCTGCCTGCTGAAGGAATCCCAAATTACAAGGAGTAGGTGTCAAAACTGCTGTGGTCTGTAATTTGGACAACACAGATACTAAAAATTCCTGTTAGTTTTGTTGGGGGTTTTTAACCAAAACTGTTGCTTGATGACTTTTGATCAGACAGTCTAGGAGAGGCCTCCAGATGGCCATGACAGAGAAATACTGTGAAATTCCTAGACAGAAAGAGGCTTCCTGCCCTGCACGGTGTGAATTCCTGGATTTCTCTTTTGCTTTATAAAATGCTGGTTTTCCTTCAGGCCAGATGGGAATTTGTGGTTCTGTGGCTTGTCTAGCCAGCATTTTTATAGCACACTCTGTGTAAGGGAAAAAGCATCACTGAATATGTTATTTTTTTATGCTGTGATATTGAGATGCTGTGAAGCTCCAGACAAGGAAAGCAGGCTGACTTGGCTTTGTTTGGACCTTAAACTGTTAAATTTCCCTGAAACCTCTTCAACTGCTTGTATTTAACAGAGCCATTTCCTAAAGTTATCTGAAAGGGCACTTTGAGACCTAAATATCTCCTGCTGCTTTCTTAGCTTAACTCAACCTGAAGATCTGCCAGCATGGTTTTTTGTTTAGGTACAAAGTACCCATTTGCAAATGATAATTTCAAGGTTATGAAAAGCATTTTCAGACAAAAAGGCGGCCTGCACAGTCTAACCAGGCAAGATCTGTGGCTGCTTCTTCTTTCCTAAATAATGAGTGCTATAATAATTACCCTCTGTGTCCTTCTGCCAAACTACCTAAGGCATATTTCTCCTTTTCAGTCACCTTCATCAGAAGACCACGTGGCCCCCTCCTGCAGGCCAGACCAAGAGTGACCAACCACAGCCACCAAGCCCCACAGAACTGCCTAAGAAGTCGACATAAATATCCCATGGCTTGGTGGTGCTCTGAACCACGGCCATCCATCCCATGGGGGTTGGGAAAGACACCCCCCAGGCACCTCAGCTTCCAGGCCAAGCAGACTGAGAACAAGCTTTCTGACACAAGAATCATTCTTCCTAACTATCCAAGACTTCTTCAGCAACCTCCCCTGCGTGTCTACCTCTGAGTTATCGTACAAGGCTTTTTGCTCACGGTTTTGCAGCTTTATAGGAAAAATATTCTCATGAGGCTACAGAGGCCTGGATTTCTGTGGCAGCCTTTTAGAGCTTGTATTCTGGGTAGCATGAATGTACCTGAGGGACTCAGGGGTCTCCAACAGATCCCTTTTGGTATTTCAGATGAAAAACCAAAGTCTATTTAGTGACTGTAATCAAAGCAGCTTAATCCCTAGTGTCCTAGTTGTCTTGGGATAGGTATTTCTCTTTTTATTCTTTTTGTATAGCTTATCCCAGCTGCAGTGCTTGGAGTGGGAAGCAGCAGCTCAGGCAGTTGTTGGCCAGAGTGCAGGACAGGCAGCAGGGTGCTCTGGTCACAGCGTGGACAGCGAGCCCTCCCTGGAACGTGGCAGGACATAGTGGGCATAGTGAACATAGCTCAGTAAAGGTCCCTGGTGTCACTGGGAAGTGAGATCCACGTGATGCAAGACTGGGACAGCAGTGGATGGGGATCGGATCTGAGATGGGCAGAGGTGTGGAAAATAAAATGGAAACACTCCTCACAAGGAGTTTGCTCTCTGGGTTCTGATTGCAGCTGCTGCGTTCAGCATCTCACAGACAAAGACACAGCCTGAGACCATTTTTCCTCCCTTTTATTTTGGCAGCTCCTGGGGAGATGCATTGAGAAGTTGCAGGAAAATGGGGTACAATCTGGCTTTTACAAATAATTTGTTAAGATTACTTCAAATCTTCCTTGTGGGGGTTCAAAGCATGTGGATTCTTTATTGTTTAAATTAAAGGCTTAGGCAAAATCATGACCCTCACCAGCATCTCCTGCATTCGAGGTATCACTGCACTGCCAAACCAGCAACTGTGTGGTGGAATATATCACACAAATAACCAGTCTGAAATTCTGGGTAAGCTTAATTTCATAGCTTGGGGTAAATCAAATCTTGGGAGTGCATACCTCAGAATATAAATTAAAGGACTTCGTTTAAAAGGAGACATAATCCTTTGGACTGCTTACAAGGAATATTCCCAGGAAGGAGAAAATATTCATCTTGGGATATCCTGTTTAATAGCTCATTCCCCAGTGCTCTCTGCTGTGATGGAATGATAGCAAATCCTGGTGTTACCTGTGGGTTTGGCCCTAGAGCTTTGTTCTCATCTCCTGTGTTACACAGACAGGGAAAGAGGCACACACAGCAAAATCCAGTCTCACCAGTCTGGTGTACCCTGGCTCTGGAAAAACACCTCCAGTTCCCCTGGGGTTACCCAGTAGATCCCAATCTGCCCCTGGCAGGGTCTCTCCAAAAGCATTTGGCTGGAGGTGGCATCCCAGGGAGATGTCTCCAGCCACTGCTTGTCACACTTGTCAGGGAACAGCACAAACAGGATTTTGGGAAGGAGCATGTCTTGGGTTGTGCTGTGTTATTTCATGTACCCAATGTCACTTGAGACACCTGGGAGAAAAAAATTATGGGGGAAACATACCTGTTTAGGCTGCACTTAATCAGCTAGAAAATCAATAATCTGTTGTGGAAATCCATGGAAGTTTCAATACCATCTCTGGCAGTCATGGAATTGAGTCATTTTCTCAAAATACAAGTTCTGAACTCCACCTCCTTGAGTGTTGGAAAGGCACAGAACAGGACTGTCCCAGCAGGGACCAGCTACATGGCCTGAAAGAGAAACTCTTGCTGCTGCTTCCACAGTCTGTATTATTCCACAGATGTGTATTTAAGGTCCCAAGAAAGAAGATTTTGTATTAAAGCATCACAGTGGGTGAGGGTTTGGATGAAATTGTGTGGTTGGTGCTGGCACCTGGCAAGGGGTGGAAAGAAGGGGATGCTGCTCCAAGGCTGCTGTATTTGGGGTCTCCTGAGCTGTCTGTTTCCAAAAGAGCTGGAAAGTTCTCAACCTTTAAAATTTAAATTTAATAATAATAATTTAAATTTTCAACCTCTGAGGCACAGAGCCTCAACAGCTCTGTGCTCTCAGCTTACTGGCTCTGGAAAGGAAATCCTCCATGTTCCCATCAGCCACTGGAGAGCCTCACGTCAAAGAAGGATCAAGCACTGCATGCTTCCCAAAGCTCTTATGTTTCTCAGCTGGTTTCCAGTATTTCCTCTGAATTTACCATATTCCTGTGCCTTTGCTCCAAGCCCAGCAGAGCTCCCTCTCTGTTAACCCTGCTGTTCCAACACCACCTCTGCAGAGCAGTGCTCAGAGCTAAGCTCTGACAGGAGCTGTTCTCCTGGAGGTGACACTGATTTTGGTGACCCAGAAGAGCAAACCTGTGTCAGGCTTTACTCCCAGGCAAGGGGAATCAGGCAGAGCTCAGCAAGGCACAGGGTGACATCTCCTCACAGAACTACCAAGAGGCAAAAGGGGAAATGCATAAAGGAACAAACAGCACAGAAAGAGAAGTTATTTAAATAGGGTGTTCTTTATTCATACAGAGCCTGTCTAGCACTCTACAAGAGAGCTGAATTCTGGGTTAATTTGCAATACTTTGGGCTTGCTTGTAAGGTTGTGGAGATGTGCTGCTGTCACAATGTGCTGTGTTTGTCTCAGAGAATGTGCCTTGGAGGGTCCCAGAATGACTGCACAGAAATGAGAAGGAGTATTTGTGATAAAAATGAGACCTGAATGGTATTAGATCATCCTGAGTGGCCTTCCAGATCCTGAAGGGATCCTACACAAAAGATGGAGGGGGACTTTTTACAAGAACATGTAGTAACAGGACAAAGGAGAATTCTTCACACTGACAGAGAGCAGGTTTAGATTAGATATCAGGAAAGACTTTCTTGTGAGGGTGGTGGGCCCGTGGCACAGAGAAGCTGTGGCTGCCCAGCCCTGGAAGTGCCCAAGGCCAGGTTGGATGGGGCTTGGAGCAGGTGGATGGTGGAAGGTGTCCCTGCCCATGGCAGGGAGTGGAACTGGATGAGCTTTCAGGCCTCGTCCAGCCCAAACCATTCTGGGTTTCCATGATTCTATGATAGGATGGAATATGGCAAATATTTTATGAGCCAAAATGCAGAGAGACTCCCATAAACAGAGCATGTGATAAACTCAAAAAGATGAATTTAAAGAGCATCAGTGGGATCAGCTGTTGAGCTGGAAGCTTTGGGGGTTAAATATTAGTGATGTGATGGGTTTATTTTGTATTTCTCTTATGCAAAGCAGAAATTCAGTTCTTAGCTGCTGGTGGGTCAGAGAGTGGGAGCCCCCTCTGGCTCACAAAACAAACCAAACCAAGATTGGAGCATCCATTTCAAAAGCTGCAGAAGCAGGGAAGGCGGGGCAGGGCGCCCCGGCATTGTCCTGGAAGGTGAATGTAGCAGAGCCATTAGCACAGTGCTCATCTGCAGTCCCACGGGGAAAGGAACCCAATCTCAGCCTGCTGCTCTCCAGTTTCATCTCTGCCACCTCGCTGGGTGACCTTGGGCAGCACATTTCATCTCAGCTTTGCACCAAAACCAAACGGGACTGAGAGTGGCACAGGCAAGGCAAAGGCCAAAGGGATCCACGGGGTGCGAGGCAACCTCCTGGCACCAGGGGGTCAGTGAGGGCTGTGGGGTCCGGTACTGCTGCTCTGCTTTCAGTCAAGAAAGCCGCAATATTTCAACTTTTCCTGCCTCTCAGAACAGCAGATCCAGCTTTTGCTCGGCTCTGGTGAAAGAGAGCGAGAGGAAGTGTTAAAAGGTGTCTTTAGCGAGGTGTGGAGGTGCAGAGCGAGCTCCAGCCCAGAACGGTGCAGGGGTGGAGGCTGCTGTGTCCATCCCAGCGCTGGAGGTGTGTGGGGAGCCTCTTCTTCCTCCCAGCTCCACTGTGACACCTGGACTGCAGCCCACGTTTGGAGAGTGGAATTCACCTCCACGCTGCTTAAATGGGCTCTAAAAGGCAGGTGAACTTTACTGCTGAATTTTTAAAGCAAGCCTTTAATGTTTAACCATGCTGATTTTCTAAGGGCTGTTGGACAGCAGCTCCTCAGAGTGACACTGCACGAAGGGCTGGGCTGGAGGTGTGAAGCTGCCTTTGCCTTTCCCTTTTCCCTCAGGGATCCTCTCCCTGCTCAGGGTTGAGTTACCCCAGCACCTCCATCACAACCCACTGAATTTTCTGGCCTTGCTGACTGCAGCTTTGCCACAAACCTCCTTTGCAAGTTCTTTCAGCTGCTTTCCTAATAAGGTAAATAGGAATAACAATACCATGAACAATCCCTACAAGCTTTTCCTGCACGTGATGTCCCAATGCATTTGAATTGCTGTTGAATTTTTTAATTTATGCCACCAGATGAGGAAGAGAAGCTGAGACAAAAGCAGAATTTGAAGTGAAATGCCCTTGTAAAGGGGGAAGTGGAGGCTGAATGATATCTCCAGACCAGATGCCCTTCCTGGAAGACATTCTCCTTTCTAAGTGCAGGAGTTCCTGGGCTGGGCTGCTGGGGGGTGAGAACTTCTTTCTGAGGAGCTCCCATGATAAAAAGCTGAGGGTCAGTGCCAGCCCTTGAGGCTAACACCCAGTCTGGTAGGTGGGAGGACAGTCAGGGCCCTTGGGAATGCCCTGGAGAGTTGGCCCCGTGTCAGGGGAAAAGGCAGCCCAGTGCCACTGGAAAATGCCAAGGTGACCTTCTGGCAGCAGGAGAAAACAAGTGTTGGAAAATAGGAATTATGGTCAGGGCTGCACAGCACAGAAAAACATGGATTGGGACTCTCAAAAATCCAGCTTTTATGACCTGAACAAAAGGGAAACAACCACAATTAGGGCACAAAGCAGTTTACAGGCTGGTGTAAATTCTGTAGCATGAAGATGGAAATAGTGCTTTATTTTTTCTTCTGTTTTCTCTGAGGAAATTTAGCAGTAAATGAGGAACAGGAGAGACATACAACTTCTTTAAAAAAGAAAGTTGCTTTGTGATAGGAAATTCAGAATATTTATTTGTAAATAAGTACATTTTGTTTTTATTCTGAATATATATTTATAAAGTAGATCTTGCAGGCCTTGAGTAACTTTGTGTCTTTTGATGTCAAGTTGTGCTGCAAAGGTCTTTAGGAAAAGTGCTCTGGCTCTACAGGCACTGGGAGCTCTGACATTTGATGGTCAATGGCTGTTTTTGAGCAGTGTCAGGCTGGTCTCCTCAGTCTGAGATAGCAGAGCATTTCAGGAAATATTGCTAAACAGAAATAGCACTGCAGCTTCCTGAAATGCCTGCCCAGATAAGGGGACACTCCACAGCTGGAAGTGATAAGAAGGCAGGAAAAGAGAATGCAGCAGTAAATGTGATGTTACTTCAACACCAGCAGGCAAAGGGGCACCTGGTCCTTAGGGAGAACCTGAAAGGAGGCTCTGAAGGTGCAAAACATTCCCCAGGCTGTGTCCCACACCCCTCTCCTCCATCACTCTCGGTGCCACACGCCTCTCCTGCCTCAGGACCAGCTGCTCAGGCACTCTTTGACACCCCAAAGTTGGGCAGTGTTGGCACCATTTCCTCCACAGAGCCACGGCCCCAAGGACTGTCACTGAATGGTGACAACTGCCCAGCACATGGCCTGACAAACAGGGGCCACTCACCCTGAGCTGCAAAGCCCCCAGGATTCAGCAAACACTACACAGGCTTTCAGAGTGGTGGCAGAGGGGAAGCTGAGGGGTGAGGATGCCTCCCAGTGTCCTTCTCAGTGTCACTTGTCTGGGTGATCCCCTGGTACCTCATCACAAAGTACAGTTTGGGGAATATTTGCTCAAGGAGTGGGTTCACCGGTGTGTAATAAATCATGTAATAAATCAAACAATACAGTGTATGGAATATTAATCCCAATATTTCCGGGTGGGACGTGCCTGGGCCCATCTGACCCTTGCTGCTGGGCCAAAGGCAGGCAGCTGTGGTGTTTCACCTCAGAGACACCTTTGGCCGGCTGGGTGCTGCAGCTGGGCACTCACAACAAACCCAGGCATAGTAGGAACTCAGTTTACCTCTGGTGTAAAAGGTTCAGGCGACGGTGAAGAGAAAAGGAGAGGATTCTGCAGTAGGGTTTTAATCCAGAGTTTATTCCATTGACAGACCTCTGAATCTTGTAACAGCTCCCAACAGAATCCAGACCGCATGGTCCCATCTCCTTTTAAGCCCGGGGACAGGGGGAGGGGAAAGCAGAGGTTGGCACACCTGGGGGGTTGGGATAGGTGAAACAGGAAATGGCATCACACTGCAACATCAGTGCAGTGATAGAGTAAAGGGCTCAGGTGAGCAGGTCCCTTTGCTCTGATATACCCTGGCAAGAGCAGGATTAGATTGTGTTTGGGAGCTGTGGCTCTGTCTCCTCCTGCCCTGACCCAAGAAGGTTCCTCCTCCTCAAGGGCAGGTGCCAGCTGGGGGAGAATCACAGAAACACGAATAGCCTGAACTTAAAGGGTCCCATCAGCATCATCCAGTCCAACACAGCCCTGCACAGGACACTCCAACAATCCCACCCTGTGCCCGAGAGCGTTGTCCAAGCACTCCTGGAGCTCAGGCAGGGTTATTGCTGTGACCCCCCTGTGGGGTGGGGTGAGCCCATCTCCACACACAGCGCTCGTTATTCTCCTTTTCTGCCCACATGAGACCCCACCTGGAGACGTGCCCGGGGCTGGAGTGCTCAGCACAAGGACACGGAGCTGCCAGAGCGAGTCCAGAGGAGGCAGCAGGATGACCAGAGGGATGGAGCAGCTCTGCTGTGGGGACAGCCTGGGGGAGCTGGGGGTGTTCACTTGGAGAAGGCTCCGCGGAGACTTCAGAGCCTTTTCCAGCGCCTAAAGGGGCTCCAGGAGATCTGGGGAGGAACTTGGGACAGGGGATGGAATGAGAGGCCGAGGGGGAAGGGCAGCGTTCGGTGGGACACGGGGCAGCGCCGTCCCCTCACGGCCAGACCCGCCCGCCCCTCAGCGAGATGGCGGCGGGGGGCGCGGGGGGGCCGCACGTGCGGGGGGCGGGGCCTGCCCGGGCCCCCGCAGCACAATGGACAGCGCCCTGCGGGGGCGGGGCCGCGCGGGGGCGGGGCCTGCAGGGGGCGGGGCCGCCGCAGCCGCGGGAGCCGCCGAGAGCGGGATGGGTCCGGCCGGGCTGCGCCGCGCCCGCGGTGAGGGGGAGCGGGACGGGCGGGAGGGGAGCCGGGGGCTGGGCTCGGGAATCTCTGGGTGTGGGGGACGGGAGGCGGCCGCGGTGGGCAGCGCTCTCCGGGGGTCCCTCGGGGCCGCCGTGTGAGGGAGGGGCGGGACGGAGGGTGGGTGTGAGGCTTTTCCTGCCTCGCGTGTCTGGCCCGGTGCGTCGTGAGGCGGCGGAGCGGGGCCGGTGGGTGGGTGTGGGGGCGCCGGGAGCCGCTCTCCTTCGGACACGGGAAGCCGAGAGGGAAATTTTAGTTATAATCCTGTAGGATCAGGGAAGGAGCCGGTGAAGATCGGGGTGGCTGGGGATCCCTTGGGGTCTAAGGACAAAATGCAGCGGTTCTGGAGTTGTCGGGTCGGTGATGCCGGGGGTCGCTCCCGGCGGGCCGAGCCTGGCGGGGGCTGCGAGCGGGACCCCGGCACCAGCCCCAGGCGCGCCACAGAGCCGGGCACGCCGAGCTCCCCGGGCTCGGGGTTAACAGATCCACCCTGGAACTCGCCCTGAAGTATTTCTAAACTCAAAGGGTGACCCTGGTCAATGGCTGTTAAGTGCATTGATGGATTTAACAGGTTGCCCAGAGAAGCTGTTGCTGCCCCATCTCTGGAAGTGCCCAAGGCCAGGCTGGACGGGGTTTGGAGCAGCCTGGGGTGACGGGGCTAGAACGAGATGGGAAAGGTCCCTTCCAAACCATTCTGTGATTCCATGTTTTCAAGTCAGTTTCAAGGTGAACCAAGTATATTCTCTGGGTCACTTGGCTAAACTCCTCCAAGCAGTAAAATTGGTCTGTAGATGATGAGAAGGTGCTTGTGTTGATGGCACCACTTGTCTGCTGGGGCTGATGACAGCCAGCCTCTGTTAAAGGAAAATACAGCTGCAGACTTAACTCAAGGCACGCTGAAACAGTTTGCTGGTGCTTTGTTGTACTGTCAAGTGAGCTTCTGCCTGGCTCTGCTCTTGATTTACATGTTAAACTGAAGCATGGGGTCCTTGGCAGAAGAAGGATGTGAACTTGTTGAAGTGGGGTCAGGAGAGCCCATGGAGATGTGCCAGGGCTGGAGCCAGGCTGGGAGAGCTGGGGTTGCTCACCTGGAGAGGAGAAGGCTCCAGGGACACCTCAGAGCCCCTTGCAGGGCCTGAAGGGGCTCCAGGAGAGCTGCAGAGGGACTGGGGATGAAGGGAGGGGAATGAAGCCCTTGCACAGGTTACCCAGAGGAGCTGTGGCTGCTCCATCCCTGTAAATGTTCAAGGGGCTTGGAGCAGCTTAGGATAGTGGAATGTGTCCCTGCCAGTGCAGAGTGGGAAACAGGACAGGCTTTAAGGTCCTTCAACCCAGACCATTCCAGGATTCTGTCTCCTACTCTTAAATTGTGTTTGAGAATTGAACTATTTCCTACACTGGATGGATAAATGGATGTGGTATGACTTCTGTGGAGTAGTAAGGTGAAGAATGAGGGGTTTACTTCAGGAATGCTTATCTCCTGCTGCAGGCTGGCAAATAGCAGAGAGTTAATGTATTGCTGTGCATAAAAGTTCCATGGTGATTCTTTGGTGAGAAAATTACCTTATGAGATGGATGTGTGGAAATACTGGCATGGAGCTTGTTGTGATACACACATGGAAGAGAAACAGCTCTGAGAGCAGAGTGCTGGACACTGTTCCCTTTCCTTCTTCCCCTCAGCCAAAAAGACTGTTCCTATTGTGTGGTCAGGAATGTATACATGTTGTTGTTTGGGTGTTTGTGTTGCTTCTCTTTGGTTTTGATCCATGCCAGGGCTCCAGGTACCTTGGCAGGTGTAGGAGCAGTGCCCAGGCTCCATCTCAACACAGTGACCTGCACCCTCCATGCTGCCTCACCTGCTCCAGAGGTGTTTCTCAGGGGCAAGATTAAGCCCTGCCTGAGCAGATGTCTGCTTCTAAAAACTGGTAAAGATTTATTCTGGCACCATTCTGCCTTGAGCCTTCCTTATATCAAGCTTCAAGAGACTTGTTCTTAAGTTCTTAGGTGAAAAAGCTGTAATAAATATCCTACAGCTTGGTACTGTGCTGTTATTCTGTGTGTAAAGCAACAATTACAATATCTCCCTAAGTGAAAGGGGCCCCAGGCAGAGGAAATGTCACACACCTTTCACTCCACCTTTCTCTAGGAGGCAGGAGGAAAGAATGCAGCCCTGTGGATTCCCCTTTTCTAACTGGAAATATCAGCTTAGCTGGGTGCCACAGCTGGCTTTCACGTGGTGTAATGGTATTTCAGGAAGTCAAGAATCCTGCTATTTTCAGCAGTTCTTTGTCAAAAACAAAACAAAAAAACCTGCTCATTTCTCTTCAAGATGAAAAGCAGCCACCACAGGTGGGAGAAGTTAATAAAGTCACTTGCTGCCAGTTCCACATCCAAGAGGCAGCCCCAGTGTGCAAGGAGCTGAGTTCTGTGCCTGGCTGAGAAGCAGGGGCAGGGGGTTTGATTCAGAGATTTCTGTGGATTTAATCTATACACTCATTTCTGATTTCCAACCATCTGGCTGTATTCTGTTGAGTAAGCTGCTCCTACAAAGAGTAGAATAGAAGTCAAACATATGGAAAACCCCTCAGGTGTGCAGTGGTGATTCTGGATGAGAAGGAAACACCCAGTCACTGTCACTGCCTGTCCCTGTGCTGCATGTAGTGATGTATAGGCCTGGCTCCTGGGTTGGGGGAGCTTTGCACACTGGGGGTGCTCCACTGCTTCTTCAGAATCCATTTCTCTGGAATGCTCCCCGAGTTACAGCAGTGCCATCAGGGGTCCATATCCCTCCTCTCCCCACCTCCCTCCCTGGAGCACCCAGCAGGTGGATCCCAAGTGTGCAATGAGATCTCTCTGCTTGGCTCACAGAGGAGTTGCTGTGTGGGCTGGAGCAAAGGAGGTGCCCAGGGGGCTGAGGCTCCCAGGGCTCAGCGCTGTTGGCACAGTGTGCCAGGGGATGCTTTGGGAAATGTGGTGGCTGCTGCTGTTTGCTGTGTTCAGCTGTGCAAGAATTGAAATACTTTTAATACCTACTTGGGATGGGTAGGGTTGCTATTATTGGGATGGTTGTTAGTAGCCAGATTTGTTGCTTCAATGCATTGATGACTCCAACCTCTGAGCTTTTATCAACTACTCTGGGCTTGGCCAGCTGGGATTCAGCCTTTTTCCTGGTGTTTCCCCATGGATGCTCCAGGTGTGCCTCCACCTGTGGATTGGGGTTTCTCTGTGGTCATGCTGCAGTTCAGTGGGTCACTGCTCTTCACCTGAGTTGTCTTCCCTAATATGTTTTTTTAGCCAGATGCAAATAGGAAGTTGAGCAGGGAGCCTGGGCCACTGTAGAGCTGGGAGGATGTTTGAGGAGCAGACAAACTCTCTGGTTGGGTGGTTTCTTTCTGGTGGTTGAACATACCTGTTTATAATTGGAGTGGAACACAAGATGAATTTAAAAACACATCTGTCTTTGGTGCTAAAGCCCTGGGAAGATGCACTCTTGAGCTAGCATGGCCCAGATGCCCAAAGGTAACACCTGGGACTTATTGTCCTCATCAGTGCTAATCATCATCTTCAGCTGGGTGTGCCAAGCAGCCACCTTTCACTGCCTTTTCTGATGGTTTTTTCCTTTTTTTCCAGGACTTACAGCAGGAGTCCCTGTTGCTTTGAGAAGCACGATGACCATCTCACAGCTCTGTTTGGAGGAGAGGGCATAGAAAGTCTGCTGCCACTGCACTCTCCCGAGGTAGGAAAGATTTCTAGGGCAGGTGTGAGTTACCAGCTGTCATTCTTCCACAGCTTCCTGTGGGTGTTATAGTCACTGGCTCTTTTCTCCAGCCTTCCCTCAGCTGGAGGAGCACAGGGACAATAAACCTGTGGCAGTTGGGTGCAGCAGCTGCCAGGAGCAGTGGCTCTGTCCAGATAGCACAGTTATGGCTGCTGAGCTACAGCTTGTGCCATCCCACTGTTCTGTGGCTGGTGCCTCTGTTTCTGGTGCCTCTGTGGGTGATTCTGGACTGGTCTGTCTTGAGCCTTCCTGCTGTGGAGGTTTCTGACCTTCTCCTGCCGAGGTGCAGGAATTCCTGGTGTAGGAGGTGAGGTCAGAATAAGCAAGATCCCAGCTAAATGTGCTTGAGGAGGCTTCTCCCGCTCTGTTGTGCTCACAGGAGGGTCCCTGCCCAGCCTAATCATGTTACAGGTCATGTTCCAAGGTGCCCTGTCCTGTGCCTCTTGGCTCGGGTGTCTGATACCTGATAGCAGCCAGGGCTTCCTGGGATGTGCTTGTCCTGCTCCTCTCGCTGCACTCTGGGTTGGATGCTCTGCTGGGAGTTTCTCTCTGCACTGACTGGCTTGGCATGGACTGGCTTTTAGCCCCAGTGAGACTGAGAGATCCAGCAAGCCCTGACCTTTGCTGCTTGGGTAATGTGATCCTCTGCAGAGGAACTGTCTGATCACTGGGCCCTATTTCTCCAAAAATCCCCCATTCTCAGGTACTCAAACTTTTCAAGTCCTTTTTCCCTCGCCCTTGCATAGGTTTTACAGTGTGATGGCATCTTGTAGCAATTTTTGAGGGAGAATCTATTGCCTATTCATGTTTCACCTCGGGTTTTGGGCTGAAAATGTCAAGGATAAGTTGTCTGAGTGCTCTGACTGTTGAGTTCAGCGCTACAGCCCAGGGCTGTGTCTGCTCAGCAGTGGAATTTGAGTGGGGTGGAATGAGCACAGTGCCTCCAACCAGCCATCCAGCCTTTTGTGTCCTGATGTTCATGGATGGCATTGGCAGGAGCAGTACAAAGGAATTCCTAAAGGAATTGCAGAAAACAGCCTAATAATGCTTTTTATAATGGTTTGTGCACTTCCCTTGAGATGGTGGTGACTGGTGCATGTTTGAGGGTTAAAACCCAGGCAGGAGAGTCTGAGGGAGGAATCCTGATGAGGACAGTGAGAGGTGGCTGGGAGCAGGGAATTACTGAGGACAGGATTGTTCCTGCTCCCTGCAGTTCTTGCTTCAGTTCAGCTGGAGCAGTGGGCATCCAGGCAGTGGGATGTGATTGCCAGCTTAGCATCAGGCATGTTCTTTCTGCATGCTACTTCCTTTTCCTTCCTTTCAGTGAGCTAAAACCACTGAATCCTACTTTGTGCACAAAAGCATTTAAAACACTGAGGTATGGGAAGCTGTGGAAGCTTTCAATGAGAGAGATTTTGCCCTAATGATTACAGGTATAATGTAGGGAAGGGGGATAGGGGGAAGAATTGCTATGTAGGCTCTGTAAGGCTCCTAAGACAGGCTCCTTCTCCAGAGCACAATTTATTCTGGCTTTACATCTCTGTGCTGTGCTTTAATTATTGTGAATATTGTTGGAGCTCCAAGTTGAATTTATTGCAATAGTGCTGGCAAGCAGCACAGGATGCTGGGCACAGCTCTGGACTGGGACTGCAGAGACTTGCCTCTGTCTCTGCCACTCACTAGGCAAGATGTTCTACCTAATAAATAAATCTCCTCTCTATTTGTAAGAAATAGCTCCAACTTCTAGTAAGGTCTGTAAAAATCATCTAGAATGTATTGCATTGCTTGATGTGGAGGATCTAAAATGTTCCAATTTCTCTCTATTACAGGTTTGTGATAAAAATGGTGCAGAAATACCAGTCCCCAGTTCGAGTCTACAAATACCCTTTTGAGCTCGTCATGGCAGTGAGTAACACTCAGCACTTTCCCTGCTCCAGCTGCTCAGGGCCAGCAGGAGGTGGGGGACTGTGGGTTTGGCTGGATTTCTGTGACAGTCCTAATGCAGGGACAGAGCCTCAGCTCCCCTCCTCCAATTTTCCAGGAAAAATAAGGATCAGTATCTCATTATTAAGAATGGCAGCTTAGTTGTTAGAGGGAAAAAAAAAAAAAAACCAAACAAACAAGAAAATCCAACCTTATGTAATTATTCTTTGACAAGGAAGGAAAAAAAAAATGACATTGTTAGGCAGGGTCAGTTTGTGGCCAGACACCTTCTTTGCCATATCACCAAATGCCACTCAGTTCAAAATCTGTCCAGATGTGATCCCAATCAGCACTGTAGTATGTTTGTATCTATAACTGGATTCTGAGTAATACTGAGCTTTTTGATTTGGTTTAAGGCTGGAAATCTTTGGAAAGAGTCTCCTGTATTGTTCTTCCCCATCCACTCTGTGATTGAACTGTCAGGAGACCTCTCTCCAAATCTTGTGATTTCCACAAGGGGCTTGAGGGCTGTCATTGAAGTTCATTCACTGGTGGTGCAGAAGGCTGATGTTGACCATGGGAGCTGCTTTAGGCAGAGTTTCTTTTCAATATTCTGGACTTTGTCACAATTAGGTGTGAGTCAAATACCCTTCTCAAAGGTTTGCTGTTGCATTTCGAGGGCAGCATTTCGGTGTTGTTAGAGGAGCTTGCTTATGGGATCTAGCAAGGTTTTGTTTTGTAATCTGCTGGGCATTTCAGTCAGCTGAAGGAATGCCCAGGTTTGGTGTTTGCCACTTTTAGCCTGCTGCTTCCTCCACTGCCTGTTCCCAGTTCCTTTAGTTTATGGGAGCCCAGAATGAAGGTGGGAAGCTGCAGCTGTTGCAGACAGCTGATGTGATTCCCATGAATGCAAGGGAGAGCCTCTATTGAGTTCCTCTTGACAATGTGGCCTCTTCAAGATTTCTGAGAAATTCATGCCTTAAGATTTGTTTTATCTGAAACAGCCTCCAACCTTTTATTTCAACAGTTAAAACTGGGAGCATCAGTCTGTTCCTCATTGTGAACAGGGGACCCCAAAGGCAGCAGCAGCTGAGAGTGGTTGCTGCTCACTTTGCTCTCTGATCATCCAGATGAACACTGCTTTTGCTGACAGTTGAGCTTCCTCCCAAATCCACCCCTTTTTCCCCCAGTCTTACCCAGATTGGCCATGTCTGTTCACAGCTAGACCAGTAACGTGCCACAGAATTGCCCTGACCAGTCTGGGGCTGATGATTGTGGCAGTGGAGCTTTCCTGGCTGTGCTCTTTGCTCTCTCCGTGCATCCTGTGTAGAGTAAGACACCAGTGCCTGTGATGAAGATCCTGGGAGTCTTTGCTCCATGCACACCTCTCCACATTCCTGTTGTGTCTATTACCAGGATAAAGCTACCACCAGATGCTCCTCAGTCGATTGGCTGCTAATTGAGGAAGGCTGCCTTGAGACAAATCCTTTGTAAGCTTGTTAGCACATGCCTAAAGGCCAGGGGCTGGTAGGCTTATTCTGCAGTGGTTTAAGTTTATTTGCTTTCAGTTTTTCAGCATAACAGAACTTAAAATTCCCTGGGAATTGAGGGCTGGGGTTGTAAATGTCATCCTTTATTGTTCAGCAAATCTTAGCAAAGTTGTCAGTCCTCTTTCTTATGAACAAATTCCTTTTCCAGGGTCACCCAGCAGACTGTGCTGTGGAGTAGGGAGCACAATATAGACCCCTTAGGTCCCCCCACGATGTCCTGTGAAAATCCTGTGTTCCCAGCAGGATCTGCTGTTGTCAAGCAGCATTTCAGCCTTGTGGTGGTCGGTGCAGGCTGGGCTGGCTGCAGGGCTGGCTGCCACCGTTCAGTGCCACCGTTCAGTGCCACCGTTCAGTGCCACCGTTCAGTGCCACCGTTCAGACGAGGCTCCCTCCCGTTTGTGTGGAGGCAGCGCGGATCTCACGGATCTCACGGAGCTGTCAGGTACCAGCTGTCAGTTGCTGGAAGTTTTGCAGGGAAGAGTGGGTGTGCAGTGAAGCTGTTTTGCTCCTCAGCACGTGGCATTGCTGTTAATCTCCTTCACCATAAATCTGACAGCAGCTTCCTCAGCACTGAGATTCAGCTGCTTTCATCTTTTCCCCTCAAATGCTGTGTGGGAACCTTTGGAGTGCCGAGGTCTCAGGCTGTGGTAGGGAAGCAGAGGTTGCAGGGTGATCTCAAGACACCCCCATGTTTTACAGATCTCTGGGCACCCTTCAGCCTGATACACTTGTGCTTAATTCCTCACTGGGAAGGGTCCACCCTCACAACACAGCCTGAACAGAACACAGAAGGAAGTTGGGAAAAGTATTTTTCCCTCAGAGCCTCCTGTGTTTGGACCCTAGAAAGCAGTGGGTGTGCTTTACTCACATAGAGGAGCTTGAGAAATAGGGCTGTCACAGCCAAATTTGGCAAGCTGTTCCCTGTTTCTGGGCTCACACACGTCCCAGGCCCTTTGTGGAGCCCACCCCCAGGAACAGGGGTTCTCCTCCTTGCCCTTGTGCAGAGGCCATGTGTGTGCCTGAGGCTGTGCTCAGGGATGAGCTGGGGCTTTTCCTGTGATATCTTTGTTACCTGTGTCAGGGTAATTGTCTCTGGATTTATACTCTGCCCTTTGCTAATGCCCCTGCAGCTTGGGTTGGAGCATTTGCAGGCAGGAGATTTGAGGTGTATTCCAAGTCCTTGGAAGAACATTCCCCTCCTTGCTCTCTTTGCCAGTCCTGTGCATCTGAGGAGGTAAAAGGGAATCAGCTTAACAAGTCTTTTCTTGTCATTTGGGAGTTCTGAATTTTTTTCTTTTTTCTTGTCCTTCCTTCTAAAACAGATTTAAGCAAAGGCTGTTTTTTCCACACCTGTCCAAGGTCACTATAGTCATTTCCACCTGCTTTGTTCCTAACTTGGATTCACATTAATGGATCAAAAGTATTATGCTCTTCAAACACATATTCAGTTGCCTGACCCCTTTATACCTTATACTTGAAAAGAACCTTGACTTCTGTTAGGCTTTGTTATCTTGTCATGTTTTTCCTTTCTATTTTATCTTTTTTGTCTGTGTCCTCTTTTAAATGGAGCTATTCCTCCAATGGATTGTCCATGCCTCTCTGGGCCTCATCTTGTCTTCCCTTCAATTAGATCAGTAGATTTGACATTGCATGTCTTCTAATTTTATCTTACAGCCAAGAAAATTCCCATTTTCTTTTTGTTGTAGTTGGAAAGCTAAAAGTGATTTTTTTTAATGTTATAATGAATGAAAAATCCAGAAGAAGAGGTACCTCTGCCACATATGAGTGATGCAAATATTTGTGAGCCTTCTGTGATGTACTGGGGAGGAGAATTTGGTTTGGGTGAGCGAGTCCAACATGCAGGAATGGCCAAGAGAGAGACATATTGCATATTTAATGTTATTTGCAGTGAATTATTAGGTTAGATGAGATGGCTGGGGCTGGAGGGTTTCAGCTTTGAACGTGGTAGGGAGTTGTGTTCCTGTTGTTTTTAGTAGTGCCTCAGCCCTTCATGCTCAAGGTTGACATTGACCATTTTCACACACTTTAGGGGATTTATAGGGTCAGGTCCCTAAAGCTACAGAGACCTTACAGGGTCTTTTGTATGTGATGGATAATTTCAGTTGCTGCATTAGTGGTGCAGATGAGAAATCTCTGACAGCACTTGTCAATGATTTGCTCCTCTTGCCACAGTGCACTTCATGTTCAGCTCTCACTGCTAAGAGCAGTTTATGGCTTCTGCTGCAAGAGAGGATCTTTCTGCACTACTCTATAAAAATAAGTCATGATTTGGGGAAAAAAGAACAAAGATCAGGCACTGGGAGGTTTGCAGGAGCATCAACTCCCATTGCCTGTGCAGTTGTATTTTGTGCTTGAGACAAAACTGCCGTGGAGCCCCACACACATGTGCCTGATGTGAGTCAGTGCTGCTTTCTGCTTGACCTCATTTCTTGGTGCTGCCCAGGGCATGTGCTGACACATATCTGTGCAGCTGGGAGCCCGAGCTCTTGGACACACACATGGGAGCCTTGGTGGGTGCTTCTGTGCTGCCTGAGTGCTGCTCATCAGGCCAGGCCAATTCTGCTCCTGCAGCCAGAATTTGGCAGGGGGTGGCTCCTCTGGGGTGCCTCTTTGGTGTGGGGTGTTTCTCATCTCCAGCATCACTCAGAGTCTCTGACAGACCTGTGGCAGCTCAGGAGCCCCCTGCCTGGCTCTGCAGGTGAAAGCTGCAACATCTCAGCTCCTGGCCTGCACTTCCAAGCAGCTCCCTGACTCTTCTGGTTTTAGTGATGATTCAGTGTTCTTTGAATCACAGAACAGTTTGGGTTGAAGGGACCTGAAAGCCTATCCCATCCCACCCCCTGCCATGGCAGGGACACCTTCCACTGTCCCAGGCTGCTCCAAACCCTGTCCAGCCTGGCCTTGGGCACTGCCAGGGATCCAGGGGCAGCCCCAGCTGCTCTGGGCACCTGTGCCAGGGCCTGCCCACCCTGCCAGGGAACAATTTCTCCCCATCTAACTCTGCCCTGTGGCAGGGTGAAATCATTCCCCTTTGTCCTATCACTCTGTGCCCTCATCCAAAGTCCATCTCCAGATTTGTAGGTCTCCAATGTTCTTTACATTTAGTTGATCTGCAGTTTTTTATTTTGCAGGTAAGACAAAGTAGGAAATTAACACTGCATGGTTCTGTTTCAGCTCAGTATAGTTTGAGTGTCAGAGGTTCTAACAAGCTGAGTGACAAGTTTAATTCAGGCTACAAATGCTGCAAGCTTATTTAAAGTCAGAACTTCCTTCTCATGGAGTAAGCAGCAGAAAGATTCCTTCTCCATCATCTCTACTCTCTCCTGCTGCACTCAGGGTCATACCCATGGAAAGCAAACATCCATGGTCCCAATGTAAGATGTCTCTCTCTCGTGCCTGACTCTCAGGAGCAGTCCCAATGATTCTCACTGGATTTGGCAGAGGTCCTCACTGCTCTCCCTCAGCCTCCTCTGCACTGTTTGCTCACTGGCAAAGCTTTTGCTCCTCTCCAGCAGCTGAGGATCTGGCCCAGGGTTACATGCAAGAGTCACCATCCAGGACAGCTAAAATCCAAATGCATCACTCGTTTCACAACCATCTTAACATTCTTTTGTCCCCAGTGTTAGGAGGTTTGTAGATGCAGGCTAATTGAAAACAACTCCTTGCTGTTTTGGCTGTCAGGCTTAGCTGGAGGAGAAGAAGCTCTGAATGCTGGAGGTCAGGTCCTGACAGCCAGAATTGCTTTCCATACACTTATTCAAACTTATTTTCCTTTTCAGCATCAACATGCATTGTGTTAAAGTTTTTAGATTTAAAGTACCTTTATTTAATGACTTCTTCCTGTTGCCTTTAGCAGATTGAATGTATGAAGAGACTGTTTAAGTCCTGGTGTGCTGGGTGTGCTCTCCTCCCCAGTGCTGTGGTGTCTTAAAGGGTTTGATTTTTCACTGGCTGATGAAGTGATGCTCCTGCAACAGAACCTCTGAGCCCCCTTTTGCTGCTTAACACCCAAACAGCTCAGAGTGTGCTGGGAACAGATAAATGCTGTGAGAGCTGGACAATGCACAAGCAGGCTGATGGCTGGCAGGGGTCACATCAGCTCTGTGGGTTTGTCCAGAGTGACAGCTCAATGTGTGTGTTCACAGCCCAGCCAGGCCTCAAAGGCTGCTGCTGTCTTGCTTCCTGAGTGCTGCAGATTGTTTGTCAGGTCACCTACAGTGCCATGGCCCTGATGCACCACAGAGGACACTTTGGGGGGCTCCTGAATGCCAAGGTGGAGTTCAGGCTGGAATGGCCCCATCTGGGGCTCCAAATTGTTGTCACTATTATGGTATTGTCACAGCCTGGTTTTAAATAAAGAAAAGTAGAATCTTAACTGAAATATTTGATGCTGGCTCATAGCCTCTGCTTTAGAGTGTGAGCTCTGGAGCCAGGAGAGCATTTGCTGCAGGGAAGCAGAGCAGCTCCTGGCATCTGGAATCCTGAGGAGCAGCAGTGCAGGCACAGAGGGAGCAGCCAGGGAGGTGGGAGTGGAGCACTCAGTGCAGCAGCTGCAGGAGTGCCAGGGGAGAGGATCCTGCTGCCCTCTCTGTGGGTGGCTGCAGTTGGCACAGGGAAGAGCTTTGCTGTGTCCAGTGCTTGGGAGCTCCTTTGCAGGTGCTGTGATGCAGGTAATGGCACAGCTTTTAGAAATTTTGAAATTTTGAGAAATTTTAGAAATTTTGAAATGCTATTGCTGGGTGGCAGGACCCTGGAGATGGAGAGAAAATCAATGTGCAAGGGGTAAAAATGCTTCAAAACAGGTGTTCTTTGGTGGTCAACCCATGCCACACATGACATGAAATGTCTTGGTAATAACCTAAGCAGTTAAGAAATTAAGAAATCCCTGCAAAACAGGATCTGCTTTATTGTTTATTTGTATGTTTTGTTTATTTATTTGTTATTGATTGTTACATGTTATAGGTGTATGTTACAGATTTTGATTGATGTATAGATTGTTGGGTATATAAAACTTGACAATTCCCCCTTGGATGTGCATGGTCTGTCTGCAGCCATGGGCTGTGCCAGATATTTTAAAGAAGGCAGCTTCCCTCGTCCCTACTTTTTGCTGTGTTTGGAAGGTGAGTTTGCTGTGACTGCCAGAAGCTACTGGGTTAACATTTTATGCACTTAGAGATAATCTAGTGTTGACTCAAGACATGATGCTTCAGTGTGACTTGAAGGCTCGAAACTCTGCTGTCAAGA
The DNA here is from genome assembly GCF_012460135.2 of Molothrus ater. Lineage (NCBI taxonomy): Eukaryota > Metazoa > Chordata > Aves > Passeriformes > Icteridae > Molothrus > Molothrus ater. The sequence continues at coordinate 15,159,214 of NC_050493.2, forward strand.
TACACTAAAAATATCCCCTCATCTTCCTGCTGAGCAGCATTTGGCAGCAGGAGCTGGGGGTGATGCTGTGTGTGCCAGCTGGGCTGGCTCTGCACTGGGGGCTCAGCCCCAGGCCCTGCCACCTCCTCCCTTGGCATGAAGCAGATTGGGAGTGAGCAGTAGCTGGGGAAGGGCTGACATTTCTCCTGGGACCATGGTGTGGGATGGTTCCCCTCAGGTGAGCAGGAGGTGTTTGGTGAGTGCTGTTTGTCCCAGCTGCTGGAGGATGGAAGAGCTTTCTGGGAGGCACTGATGGAAGAACTGCTGGAAACATCTGCACATCACCCTCAGTGTGTTGTGTGGTGAGGGCAGAGGTCTCTGGGAGCTCTGCCACTGCTCAGACTCCATCTGCTGGGCAGGATGGTGCTGACCATGGTGTGACTGGAGAAGGTTTGCACTAATTCCAAGGTCTGTACAGGTTTACTCACCTTTTCCAGCTGCAGCATGGAGGTAATTTCCTTGAAGGATGGGTTTGGTCTCAAGCTTAATCTGGCTGGTGCAGGGATGGCCAAGCTCTGAAGGGAGTTCCAGTTCAGAGGCACAGCACAGGGAGACACCTCCAGCTCTGCTCTGTCACCTTTATCTCATCTTCCAACAGTAGTGACCAACAGACCCTTCTCTACTGAATGTGTAGGTGCAGAAGATAAATTATAAACTCTTCAGCCAGGACTAAAACAGGTGGTAAAATTTAGAATCATAATTAATTCTTACACCTCAACCAATATGGGCTTGTTTAGCTGCTGAGTGCAGTGACCTTCCCAAGTTTGGCCCTGAATCATGGCCAGTTTGTATAAATTCTCACAGCAGCTTCTGGCAATGACAGAGTGTCCTTCTGAGTAGCCATTTGTTTGTCAGCCAGCCTGTTTGATTTTGGGGTGAATCATCCAGCAGTAAATGTGTGATGTGACACTTGACTGCTGTGTTTTGCTCTTTCAGGTGTTAATCACACCAGATCTCTGCTTCCTTGCCTTCCCATTTTGGTTTCTCTCTTCCCACACTGGGCTGTGACAAGCAGTGGTTCCTGGATAAGGTGTCACTTCCACAGTTTTTTGTAAAGGCCAAACCCTTGTGCTGTTGGTGACCCCAGCTGCTCCACACAGAGTTCCTTCTCCCAGCAGAGGAGAGAAGAAGCTGCAGCAGGACAGCTTGAATGGGATATTGTTCCTTCTCAGCCAGGAGGTCAGGCACGTTGGTGCTTCCTGGGAGGGCTTTGTGCAGCTGCAGGGCAGGGCCTGGCTTTAGGAGCTTTGCTGTGGCCCTCAGTTGTGCCTCTATTTCAGTAGATGCTGCTGCTCCCTGAATTGTTTCTTTCACCAAAATCTGAAGGAATGAGGCAAATTCTTGGCTGTAGTCCAGGCTGAGATAACACTGGGTCAATGTTTGTAGCCTCGGTGCTGTTGTCCCATGCACTTCTCGCTGGCAAACCTTTATCCACTGGCCAACAGAAGTGGGGTTTTATTTTCCCTTGGGCCCCAAACACTTTTGCTGTGCATACTCTGCACCTCCTTGAAATAGAGTTCTCTCTTCCCTGAATCAGTGCCTTTCTGTACCCTAAATATGCATTTTGTCCCTCCCACATTGTTCCTTGTATATTTTATCTTACTTTGTGGCTAGTGGGAAGCTGGGATCTGATCTGTTCAAAGCACGTGGATTATTGTGTCTGGTGTGTGCAGACTCTGTGGTTCCCTTCAGCACTGAGACCAAGCAGTGGGAGGAACTGCAGGATGAAATTCTTTTTTCCTAGAAGGCCTGAATCTGCAGAGGAATCTTTATGTATCATTAGAGCTGCTCAAAAGCTGCTCCAAAGGCATCCACTTCCTACTTAAAAGTGATGAGGTGTCTTCATCTTGCTTCTCATCATCTCTTTTCAAAGGGATGATGATCTGGGCATCTTCAGCTCAAAACCTGGTGTTGTACCTCCTCCTCACTTCCCTTCCTCTGAACACAGGAGTTCCTTTTTCCTGGCAACCTGCACATGGCTGTAACATGACCTTGAGAATCTCATTAATTAATACAGATTTAAACATTGTCTGGTTGTGAAAATTTGAAGTGTTTTAGCACAAGGATGAAGTCTTCTCCTTGTCACATATTTGTGTAATATTGACTATAAATTCTGTCTACATCAGGTAATACTGACTATAAATTCTGTCTACATCCTCACAATTAAGTTTCTTTGTGCTCCACACAAAGCAGTTTCCCCCTCACAGCTCAGGTACTCTTGGAGATCCCATCTCACAGAAGCTGCCCCTGGAAGCACATGGAAAGCATCAGGACCCAGGAGGGTGGAGGGAGTTGCCTCAGGGTGTGCAGGGGGTTTGGCTGCTGAGGTTTTGTTTCCTGCAGTAATTCAGTGGTTACATGTCCCTGTTGTTGTGCATTCCTGAGGTCTCTGTGGTGTAAATTGATTTCAAGGTCACTTCCTAGAAAACCCTGCCAAGGAGAAACAGGAGTAGCTGTTAGAGAGATCCTGCCCTGGCCATGTCCCGTGGCTCCTGCAGGAGCAGCAGTGACACAGCTCCTGAGGTGGAGGGCAGGAGCACTGGGGCACTGTCAGGATCTCTGACACCTGGGGGTGTGCAGGGCTTGCAGAGGGCCCTGCTCTGCAGGGGAAGGGGCTGAGCAGGTGGAGTGGGGGGTGGAAAGGAGGGTAATTTCCTCTTTTCTCTGTGGCTGTGAGGCTTTAGAATGGCATTTTTGGGGGTTGACGCTTGTGGATTTGTATAATTTGTTCTTGTTTGGCATGTGGCTGGCCTTTGGAGTACTGTCTTCTCACAGACGTGGGGTTTGTACTGGTTCCTGAGGATTTAGCCAGCAGTCCAGAACACTTCCAAGCATGGCTTCTTGCATTGATCTCAAGCTCTCCTCTCACAAGCTGATTTTCACTTTTCAGTGTTGGTGCATAACCCATTTGGGATGGATATTTACCAGAGCAGCTAAAACCACTTGGATGTATTTCCCAGGAGATCACAGGACAAAAGCTTGGTCAGAGCACTCTGCTGATTACACAGTCAGCTGTATCACTGTTAATGATTGCTCCTTGTAATTAATCATTTGGCAGCTTCAGTGGCACTAAGGGATCTTTGTTGGGATGCAGAGGTCACTGTCACCAGGTGGAAATATCCTCATCCTAGTTGGGGCTCTCTTCAGTGTGAAAGGAAAATCTGACACTATTGAACCTTTGAGAGCTTGAACTTTCCTGCATGTTTTAACTTTTCAGCTAGAAATTGTTTCACTGGGTTTTTTTTCATTTAATTTCTTCTTTGTTGAATTTTTTCATTCCAATGAACTGAGTCTAAATGCCTTTTTTTTTATGTTTAGATGCACCCAAAATAATTGGTTATAGTTCTAAGCAAACAATCTTGATGAGTTCAAACAGATTCCAGGTCTCTCTGTCTTCACTCAGCCCTCTTGTGAAATTGAATGTGTAATTTCAGTTTCAGGACTGCAGGGATTTAAATGACTCTTTGAACTGCTGGTCACAGTCCACTACAACAAAAGCACAGATTTTTGCAACAATTCTTTTGTCAGAAATCTGTGGAAAACCAACTTGATTCAGGGAAGGACACTGGTCCTGAGCCAGCACCTCTCGTGGAATGGTTGGTTTGGGTATGAGGTGTTAATCCCAGTGGGGTTTACAGGAAGGGAGGGAGTGGCTTCATGGCAGCACTAATTTTATTATATATATATTTGTTATATATCTGATTCTGTTGGAGACTTTAGTCATCCCAGTGTCAGTCTGAAGTGCAGTCCCACGGTAGGGCTTTAACACCCAGTGCTGGCACAACACTGCTGTTGTTCCTTCTGGGAAAGGAGAGGCACAGAAGGGAGAGACAAAGCCTAGTTCCTGTATCCTGCTCAGTGCAGAGTTCCTGCAGGAAGGAGCTGAAAGAGCAAGTGCAGGCAGCCAAAGCATTAAAACAATTAATACTAAACACTCTGTGCCTTTCATTTCTCTGGGATGTTCTGTTGCCCACCTTGGACTCTGCAGAATCCCAGAGGAGGAGACATAACAGCTTTGTGATGGCTTGAAAAAAATCAAGTATTTCTCTGTCTTTGTAAGCTCCCTCAGTTTCCCTGTTGCAGCAAAGGGCTGTTGCACAGAGAGCAGGATTTTGCTAAGAGGATTCCTGGGTGCAGGAATGGGCTGCTCTCTGCTCAGCTCAGTCTGCAGGGATGGAAAGTCTGGGTGCTCAGGGAACAGCTTTGCTGTGACTGCAGCGTGGGGCTTCAGCTGTCCTTCATGTGATCTCAGGCATCTTCCCTGCTGTATTTTTAGAGCTGTTGTGCAAAGAAGATTAGCAAAGGACTTAATATCGATGTGGATATGGATTCTTTGTCAAATATGGCAGTGTTGCCCCTATTTAGGCAATGTGTTTGGGCTCGTGTCACAGTTATATCACCAGGCTGTGCCCTGCCATGTGCCTCTGCCCTGGCTTCTCTTCCTGCTCCAGATGTTGTTTAGCTGACTGAAAAAGTGGCTGCACTCTTAGGCCTGGTCTTAGTTTTGCTAATGACAGTTTATTAGGGAGCCTGTTTCCAGCTGGATCAAGTCCATAGTTAGTGGAGAAAGAAGCAGCTGGGAGTTGAGATCCAGTGGTTTACCTTCAGGAGGGAGCCAGAGGCACCTGCATGCAGTGGTGATTTCAGACTGGCTCTCGTGGTCCCTCCATGGTGAGGGGGCACTTACAGGTGAAGTTGTTCAAGTGAGGCTTTTGGAGGGTCCTGGTCCCACTAGAACAGCTCTTGTTTGTCTGGAAATTCCTCAAATGTTCCTGGCACAGCTGCACCCCTGAAAGGGCAGAATCACAGAATAATTTGGGTGGGAAGAGACCTTAAAAGCCCATCCAGTCCCACCCATCCCCCTGCCATGGCAGGGACACCTTCCACTGTCCCAGGCTGCTCCAAGCCCTGTCCAACCTGGCCTTGGGCACTGCCAGGGATGCAGGGGCAGCCACAGCTGCTCTGGGCACCCTGTGCAGGGCCTCAACACCCTCACAGGGAAGAATTTCTTCCTAACATCTGATTTAAGGGTGTCCTCTTTTAGTTTAAGACCCTTTCCCATTGTCCCATCAAACTGTCCACCCTTGCTGTGGAGTTGATGGGGGCAGCATTCTCTCAGGGAAGGGCTTTCAGTGCCACTTCTTGCAAGTGTGTTGAGGGCACAGGTATGGAGTGACATGGGACAAACTGCCCCAAACCAGTTGCTAAATATTCTGGTATTCCAGTGACCTCTGAAGGTGTTCTCAGCATGCACTGCCCAAGCACTCAGGACTCCAGTAACTTAGAATGGGTGGCCTGAGGAGATACATTTGGTGTGTGCTGGAACAGAAGAGACCAGCAAGGTGAAGGCTTTGGCCTCAGGATAGCCCTGGATGGTGGTTTGGAGTGTGGTGGGTTGGGACAGGGCAGGTGGAAGCACAGATAGGGAGTGTTGACTCTGCTTGAGCAGATGAATGGGCTGGTGAGTACAGGGAGGAGAGCAGGTACTGAGGTGTGCAGGCCTCCTGCCAGGTGGCCCTGGAGCAAAGGGCACCAGGAGAGCATGGCTGGGAGTGTCCTGTGGCAATGCCTGACACAGATCCATGAACTCCCATCCTAACAAATTCAGCTGCTCGAAGCAGTGAGTGTGCTTCTCTTGGCTGGAGCCAGCTGGGTCTGTGTTGGAAACAGTCACCACGGGAATTTTGGATTTATCTAAACTGCTTTTGTTATTGCTGTGATGAGGAGTGAAAAGCACAGGTAGAAGAACATGGGAAAAGTTCTCTAAGAAGTGTGGCAAAGCAAGCAGGACGTTGCTGAGGGACTGGGAGAGCAGGGTTTCAAACCTGCCTGCTCTGTTCTGGCCAGGACTCCAGCTGGCAGCTGCCTGCACTTCCCTCCTGATACTGGAGCAACTTGATAATCTGAAATAGCTCCTTTCTCGTCCAGAGGGCCGGGAGCAGGAGATCTGGAATGTGTCCTTAAGTGCCTGGGCTATTTTGGGAGCAGGGACATGAATCTGTGCAGGGGCATCCAGGCTTTGCATGGCTGTGCTAACGGGGAGCTGACAGCCCAGCCCAGCTCCAGCATCAGCACATCAGGGTTTGCTTTTGGGGCAGAGAACCCATGGATATTTTAATTTTTCTGTGCTGTGTAAAATGGTGGTGTCTTCTGGAAGGTGAGAAGATGACAGCAGTCCTAGAGGAATTGCCTTGGAAAGATGGCAGAAACATCTTAGGATGGAAATGTGGAGCTCTGAGAGTCCAGTGGAAGGAGAGCACAGGTTCTCTTCCTGGACCAGCTGCAGTGGAGCTCTGGGCAGCTTGTGCAGCTGCCACATATTTGCAACAGCAGCACAACATGCAAGAGGTTTTTCAGAAATCCAAGGAAAACATTCCATCCTGCAAACATCTTAGAATATAGTAAGAGATGAAGAAGTTAGGGCAGGAGCAGCAGCAGTAGGTACTGCTCATGCAAGTTAACTTCTCTGCAAGTGCCAGGGAAGAGTGGATTTCTGCTAGAGCTGCTAAAGAAGCTTTGGAGAAAGGGCTTTTCACAGGGATGTGCTAATAGAACAGGGAACATTTCAGAGCCAGGACAGAGTTGGTTTAGAAATGGATAAATTGAGGCAAAGTGAGTAGCCAGTAATTGGTGTCTTACCCTTGATAGTTTAGGGCAACAAGAACTGTTTGGCACATCACGTTTTAAGGCTTCATACAGACAGTATTGACCCAGAGATTATAATATTCCAGTCTTTAGCCAGCAGAAATCAGCAGAGCTCTGTTTGCTTTTGCTAGTTAGGAGCTTCCTGATGTTGAAGTGATGATTCCCTTCCTAGTATTCTTCAAGGACAGGATTCTGTTTCTACTTCATGTGTGAAGGGAAAGTTATGTTAGGACATGTTTGGCTGGTGACTGATGTGGTGCTGTCCCTGCTTGTACCTACTCTGCTTTAACTTCACCTTTGAGGAAAACTGGGGAAAACTCCAGGCTTCAGAGGGCTCTGTTTTGTTAGACTTTCACTGTGAGGGAATCAATTAATTCAGAAACAGTTAAAATTGATTTACCCAGAAGCTGAAATTTACTTTATTTTCCCTTCTAGGCCTACGAGAAACGCTTTCCTACGTGCCCAGAGATCCCAGTCTTCCTGGGGAGTGAAATCCTGCACGAATCCAGGAGTGAGGACGGAGCCATCCACGTCATTGAGCGGAGCTGCAAGCTGAACGTGGACGCTCCCAGGCTGCTGAAGAAGGCAGGTGGAGCCTTGGGAGCAGAGAGGCCTGCATTCTGTGGGCTGGCTCAGATAGCTAAAGGCTCCTAGATAGATAAAGTTACTCTTGTCTCTCTGTGTTTCTCCCTCCTCTTCAGATTGCAGGGGTGGAGCATGTGTTCTTCATCCAGAAGAACACGGTGAACTGGAGAGAGCGAACGCTGCGCATCGAGGCCCACAACGAGACCTTTGCCAACCGGGTGGTGGTCAGGGAGACCTGCAGCTACTCAGTGAGAGCCCTGCTGGGGCTGGCTGTGCTGGGAGGGGGCAACTGTGCACTCACACATTGGGGGAAGGTGTCTGAGTGGCTTTGAGCACCTCTGCAACAATGGGATTAGAGACTCTGGGGCTGGAAAGGCTGTTGGGTCCTGAGTGTGGGATTGTTCAATTGCTTTGGAGAGACAAGACCAGGAGGAATGGCTTCCCACAGACAAATTGGACATTAGGAAGGAATTCTTCCTTGTGAGGGTGGGCAGGCCTTGGCACAGGGTGCCCAGAGCAGCTGTGGCCGCCCCTGGATCGGTGGCAATGCCCAAGGCCACACTGGAAAGGGCTTGGAGCAGCCTGGGACAGTGGAATTTGTTCCTGCCCATGGCAGGGGGTGGAACTATTTGGGCTTTAAGGTCTTGATGATCTTAAAGGTCTCTTCCAACCTAGTGATTCTGTGTGTCCATCCAAACCATTCTGTGGTTTCATAAGGCTTGAGAAACTTCTTCAGGTTGATTGTGATTCCCTGCTTGGAGTGAAAGTGGAAAACAGAATTGGTACTCCAGAACTGCTGGTGTTCCCTCAGTTTCTTTTTGATTGAAATTCAGGCTGACAAAAACATCTAGAGCTTGTGCATGTCTATAAATCTGGATGTCCAGAATTAAACCCTTACTGTTCATTATTATAATGACCTGAGCGAAGCCTGACAATTGATTTTGCCCACAAAGAAGTGAAAGTTTTAGCACCTTGTTTGTCATTATTTTCTTGCTCTAAAGATTTGGAGAAAGGACTTGAGCCTTATTTGTGGCCAGGGCTGTCTGCCTGTGTGGCTGTTTCTGTGCTGTTTCACTGCAGTGCTGCTCTGAGGGCCCAGCCACCATGAAACAGCTCAGGTGTTTCTGGAAGCAATCAGATCCTGCTTGTCTTTCCTTACACAAATGTCCAGCTCCTGTTACTTACCTGCCCTTTTGGCAACTGGACAGCAGCTCAGCTTCTTGGGAGGAAACAGGCTGTGAGGAGCTTCAGGAAGGGGAGGAGTGGAAAAGCTGTGAACATTTTGGATGGTGAGGCTGTTCCTGGGCCAGAGATCCCTTGGTGGCTGCAGAAGGCCACCTAAAAACTGCCTAAAGCATCCTAAAAACTGCTGTAAATTAAACTTCCATCATCATTAAAGGCACTGACAGGTCTGAAATGCTCCCAGGTCAACTCTGAGATTGTTACACTTGCCAATTTTGGCTTAGGAAGGAAATGTCAGCATCTGGGCTCTGAGGGGAACAGGGTGGGAGCTGCTGGCTGCATCCTCAAGATGGTTCCCTGCTCTATTTTTACCAGTTCCCTTTTCCCTGCCAGAGTGCACCGGAAGCAGGTTTATTCTCATCTTTCCTTTTCTGCAGCCTTCTCTGAGGCAACTTGGAGAAATATGATCCTGCTCCTGCAGTTACTTAATATCTCCCCAGGGAATTTGTCTTTCATGGTATCTCTGTGTGGGGGCTGGAGTTGTTTTTCTTCCCTGTCAGTTTGTGAACAGCAGCACCTGAAGAGAGGAGGCAGAGCCTTCTCAGGAAAGGGTTAAGTTTAAAAGAGGGAAGGATTCTATCATATATAAAGCAACAGAGGGGAAATAAGGGAAAGGTTTGTGTTGAGCTGAAGAGTGGGGAAACTCCCTGCTCTGCCATGTCCCCAGTGTTTTGGGGAGAAGGCTGATGTCAGTGGCTGAGTCTCCCATCCAAAACTAAAACAGAAACCTGGTTTGCATTTTTCTTCTTTGCAGGTGTAGGAGTTTTAATTGCATGTTCCACAAGGCCATCCCTGTCTTTCCATAAGGACACCTTGACATGATGGCTTGATGTGGGCAGTTCCACTGCTCTTTTTGTGCAGCTTTTGCTACTACAGTTCAGGTCTGCTGGGGCAGGGGTGGGTTTAAATCTTGATTTCCTTGTGCACATGAAGAATGTTGGGTTAGCAAAAGTCTGGATGTCCAGTTCACAAAGGGTTCTCACCAGGGGAATGAACCTGGCTGGTGACTCCAGGTGTGGCAGTGCCTCCTCTGCCCCCTCTCTGGGGCTGTGGAGGTTGAACAGCCAGTGAGGTGCCAGGGCCATGAGCATCTGCCTCCATCCCTCCTGTGTTGTGTTCCCCTGGCTGCAGGTTCACCCTGAGAATGAAGAGTGGACCTGCTTTGAGCAGTCAGCCTCTCTCGACATCAAATCCTTTTTTGGCTTTGAAAGCACCGTGGAAAAAATTGCCATGAAGCAGTACACCTCCAACATCAAACGGGTAAGGTGGGCTTCCCTGGCTGCCTGTGAGCTTCCCTGGCTGCCCCTGGGCTTCCCTGGCTGCCCCTGGGCTTCCCTGGCTGCCCTGGGCTTCCCTGGCTGCCCCTGGGCTTCCCTGGCTGCCCCTGGGCTTCCCTGGCTGCCCCTGGGCTTCCCTGGCTGCCCCTGGGCTTCCCTGGCTGCCCCTGGGCTTCCCTGGCTGCCCCTGGGCTTCCCTGGCTGCCCCTGGGCTTCCCTGGCTGCCCCTGGGCTTCCCTGGCTGCCTGAGCACCCAGACCCTCTGTTTGCCTTTCTGTAAACAGACCCAATGGAGCTTTGTGCCCGTGCTTATGGCTCTGGAGTCCCTCAGGTGGGCAAAGGAAGGCAAAGAGCCCAGAGCAGAGCAGAGCTGGCTGGAATGTGGCTGTGCAGGGATGGAGCAGGCTCTGCCAGGGGAGCAGGGCTGCTGGACACTGAGAACACTCTTCTTGTGCAGGAAGGGAAAGTCCTGGGTGGAAAACACCCCCCTGTGTCTCCAGAGCTTGGGCTTGGGACAGTGGCTCTGTGTGCAGAGGAACAGGGCAGCTATTTGGGTTTGGGAGCAGGAGGATGGGGTAAAAGTGGTAGAAAGGCAGCTGCATCCATAACTGGGATTTGCTGGCTGTTATTGTAATTCATCATTCACAGGAGGCTTTGATACTGGAGGTTTTTTGACAGGATCATGGGGATGGAAGGACAGATTTCCCCTCCGTTTATCCTTAGCAGCATTCATCATCTGTCCTGAGGAAACTCCAGTGCCTCGCTGGCTCTGGAGGAGGCTTTTTCCTAACGAGAGTTCTCCCCTTCAGGGCAAGGAGGTGATTGAGCACTACCTGAAGGAGCTGATCTCCCAGGGGATCACGTTCATCCCTCGCTGGAGCCCTCCCGCGGTGGAGGAGGAGGAGCGAGCCCCGGCGCTGGGAGGCGCCCCCGGTGCCATCCTGCAGGAATCCGGGGCTGCTGGCACCAGCCGGGAGCCGCCTGCCAGCCCCTGCCCGCCCCCGGAGGCTGCCAGCCCCGACGGTAGGCACTGCAGCTCTCACTCAGCAGCACTGACCCAGCAGCTTATTTTCATTTTCATTTCTCTTAGCATCAGGTTTTTCATCTGGAGTGTGGGGGAGGAGGAGGAGGCAAAGCTGTTTTCTTTTTTCAAGGAAAATAAACAATGGAACTTTTTTTCCCCTAAAACAAAAAAGCTGTGCAGGCAGAATGTTTTGGAGCTTAGAAAAAAACGAGGTTTGATCAGCCCTTTAAGGTATTTTATACTTGAAACTAGAGAAGGTGTCTTCAGTATGCTGGAATTAAATACTTTATCTGTTCCAAAATTAATATTCTTGGGGACAGGTTTGGATGGTTTTTGGCCCTGTATTAGGCCAAGACAAACTTGAGGAATGTCTCCTAATGCATTTTTCCCACAAAATCCCTGAATCAAACTTTATCTTTCCGTGTGTTGGTCTGATGATATTTTCTAGACTAAATAAAATACTTCTCTGGCAAAAAGAAATAGGAGGGACCTTTGAATCCAGAGTTGTTGTAATAGAAACAGTTGTTGTCCTTCCTGAGAAGGAAAGGCAGCACTTGTTTTGTTGAGTGTAACTAGGCAAAAAGCTTGGGATTTGGAAATGTCAGTAGTTCTGCTCTCACCTGACATTCTCTGGGAGCTTTTCTGAAAAAAGATGGGAATCCACAGAGAAGCTGATTAGCAGCAGTGTTTGAGATGAATGTTGCCCTCAGAGTGGTGGGTCCCAGCTAGCAGAAGAGCAGAGTAGCCCTTATTTTTCTGCCCATATTCCTGCTCAGGACAGGATTAGCTCCCCTGGGCCTGCTCCCCACCTTGCTGGCTCTGGGGGTTCCATGGGATGTCTCACTTCCAAATGCAATTTCTGTTATCCTGCTTATCCTGTGGGTGTCCAGGCCTCCTTCTGTAGGTGACGGCATCTACTGGAACCTTGTGCCTGACAAAGAGCCAGCTCTGAGGTGTCCCCAGGCCTGTCCCTGTATCTTCCACCCCAGCTGCTGCCTGGGCTGCTCCCCCCAGCTGCCCTGTTCTGCTGGCTGGCAGCTGCCAGCCCTGGGTGACACCTCCCTCTGTCACATCCCTCTGTCCCTCAGTGCTGGCAGTCACCAACCCCTTGTCCTTTGTCTCTGAGCTGGAGGAGCTGCTTGGTGTGCACAGGACTTCTCCTCCTGCCAGAATCCTCCCTGGCTGTCAGAAATGTGCTGTTGTTCTCCCTTAGTCTCTGGTGTCCCTGGGCAGAATGATGACTTGGTTTCCCAGCAAGCCACTGGTCACTGCAGTTGTGCATGAGATTTAGGACACGTGGAGATGGAAGTGCCCAGGTCTTGGAGTGGTTGGTGAGCCGAGTGCCAGAGCTCATGACAGATCTTTTAAAGCTCCTGCTGGAGCAATTCAGGGCTGAATGGAATATTGGAGGCAGAGCCAGGTGGGGTGATCCAGCTGTGATCCAGCCCATGCTGCCATGGCCTTGTGCCCCAGTCACCAGGAGAGTTTCCCTCCATCCCTCCCTCAGGCTGCTGGGATGAGGCTTCTGAGCAAATCCCATGTAAACCATAGGGAGCCCAATGTGTAGAAGCACGTGCTCCCCTCCCTGCTGGCTGTGCCAGTGTGCTCTGAGCTGTTGTTTCCCCTGCAGGTGACAAGCTGGACGCTGATTACATCGAGCGCTACCTGGGCCAGCTGACCCCGCTGCAGGAGAGCTGCCTGATCCGCCTGCGCCAGTGGCTCCAGGAGACCCACAAGGGCAAGGTGGGTAGGGCACTGAGGGGCATCCCCAGCTGGGATGGGCAACCCTGGGTGCACAAACACACAGGGGAATGAGAGGCTGCAGTGTGACACCACGGGAAGGGTCCTGGGGGTCCTGGTGGATGTTGAGCTGAGCACAAGGCAGCCCAAAGGGTCACTGAGGGCACTGTCCTGCTCTGCTCTGTCCTGGACACCACAGTATCAGAAGGTTCTAAAGCTGTCAGAAAGTGTCCAAAGGAGGAACGTGACGGTGGGGAAGGGTCTCAAGGGGAAGCCATAGGAGGAGCAGCTGAGGGCACTTGGCCTGTTCAGCTGGAGGAGAGGAGATGGAGCACAGAGCTCACTGGGGCTGCAGCTCCTCCTGAGGGGCAGCTCCAATCTCTGCTCTCTGTGACCAGGGACAGGGAACAGGGAACAGCTGGAGCTGTGCCATGGCAGGTTTAGGTTGGATATAGGAAAGGTTCTTCCCCCAGAGGGTGCTGGCACTGCCCAGGCTCCCCAGGGAATGGGCACAGCCTCAAGGGCTGCCAGAGCTCCAGGAGTGTTTGGACAGCACTGCCAGGGATGCCCAGGGTGGGATTGTTGGGGTGTCTGTGCAGGACCAGGAGCTGGGCTGGATGATCCTTGTGGGTCACTTCCTGCTCAAGGAAATTCCATGCTTCTCTGATATTTCCCTGAGAAGCAGCAGGAGCACTGAGGGTATCTCTGCTCTGCTGGAATGTCCTGGGCTCCTTCTGGTTAAAGGAAAGTCTCTGTCAGACCAGCAGGGTAACTGATCTGTGCCTGGGAAAAGAAAGGGTCCTAGAGCAGCTTGAATGCCTCAAATGGGGTTTAACTCCAGATTTCCTGATGGAGAGGGACTAGGAGGGAAGGAAAGAAGGACCAAGGATAGCACCAGAGAGAGTAGTTGGGTGGGCTGAGTAGATAAAGGATGCTTAGGAAGAGGAGCAGGTGATCCTGCTTGGAAGCAGAGAACAGCTGGATGAGGTTTCAACAGTAAAAGCTTCCTGGCTTAGAAGGAATCAGCTCAGTCAGTCAGGATGGGTTAGGTGAGCTACTCTGCATTCCTGGCTTTGGGAAGATTTTCATTCTTTTTCCTTTACCTGGCCTTCCAAAAGACACTGCTGCTTACAAGGAGCTTTGCCAGCCCTGCATGCTGTGCTGTATGTCTCAGAGCTGAGCATGTCTCATCTGAGTACAGGGAGTCTGAGCGTGATTTAGAATGCTGTTTTCTCTTGGAAAAGTGAATGTGAATCACCTCTGTAGAAATAAAATGTAACAAGGATTTAGTGCTATTGTTCTGCTGCTCTAGAACTCCTGAAGTTCCCTTGTGTGTGAGCAGGCACGTGGGTTTTGTTGGTACCCAGCAACGTGGATGGAGAAACAGCTCCCAGCAAACCTCACTGTGAAGAGAGCAGGAGGTCTTGGGGCAGTGTGAGAGGCTCCCAGCAGCTGATAAGCTCCAGACACCAACAGTGCTGTTGAATTGTAAGAGCAGATAAATTCCCACCTCCAAACATCTGCCAGAGCTGGCCAAGGCCACTGGTGTACAGTGGCATCAACAGCAGCTTGGATCCCTTGGACAGAAGGGTGGGGGCTGCTGGAGGCAGGTAGAGACTGCAGGAATAGATGTGTGGTATATAATATATTGTATAGATGCACACCTGATGTGGCAAAGGGCCCCTTGAAGGGCTGTGACACCTCCCTGGCAGCTGCTCTTGTGTCCCTGTGATGCTCTGCCCCTGAGGAAGGAGCTGGGGCTGGTGGGTGAGCTGTGTGAGCAGGAGCAGCAAAGGGGCTCTGCTGGAAACTGCTTTTGATCTGTGTCTGCCTGTGATCCAGCCTCCAGGCAGATGAGAGGCCCTGGACAGGCAGGGACAGTCCCCAGGTGTGAGTGTGCTCTCAGAGAGGACAGGAGGCTTTTCATGGAGCCCTGAACAGTGAAGTGGTGTGGGCTCCACTGGGGTAGGAGAGATCTCACCTAGTGGGTCCTGGATGGGAGGACATCCCAGAGACAGGGAGCTTTGTCCCTGGTGTGACCTGCAAGGATCCTGCTTTCATCTGGAACAGGCAACACCTAAAACTTTGTTTGGGTTGAAAAGTATCGACCCACAGGTTGGTTTTCCCCCTCCATGTCAGAGGCTGGGGAAGGAAAAAGTGAGAGCACATAAGCCAGATGTGGAGCAGCTGCCCCTCAGGTGCCTGGAGCTGGGCAGGGAGTGGCAGCCCCTGTCCCCTGAGCTCTGCTGGAGCCCTGGGAAGTGCAGCTGAATCCTGAGCTCTGGGAACAGTGAATCTGCCTCAGGCCTTGGGGTGGCCTTGCTGGGCCTTGTCCCCAGGAGGATATGGGCACACAGGAGGGGAGGTGCTGGCTACTGAAACTTCAGATTGACCCCCCTGACTGCTCAGCTGCTTCTCCTGACAGAGCAGGCCAAAATCAGGAGCTTATCCTGCAAGGCTGGGGTTGTCCCTGGAGAGGCTCTTACCTTGCTGTGACAATCTGTTCTTTTAATTCAGAGCAGGGATGGCCTTATTCCTCTATCAGAAATTATCAAAAAATAGATCTCCTGTTTCTTGGAAAATGGCCCTTCTTATTTTTGTCCTCTGTCCTATTTCACTATCTTTTCCCCATTCCTTCCAAAGCAGACATTACCTTTACAATCAGATATGTTGTTCCTTAAAAAATCTGAGGAGTTGAAGGAACAAACTGTAAATGGTGTTAAAATTGCAGCAACTTAAAGCTCTGTTCAAGGCTTTGCACCATGCAGGAGAGTGCAGCAGTTTTACCAGGGAATACAAAAGCAGGCTGAAATTAAACCTTCGTTTTCTTACATGTGGGAGTTACTGCTTTGGTTGGACAAGGATAAAAGACGAATTCTGCTGTGGAATGAGTCTTCTTGGAGCTTCCTGCCTTTGGTCCAAACAGAAGTGCTGGATTTGCCTCTTGCCTGGAGCCCTGCACAGGGGAGGTTTGAAGCAGGAAAGTATCAAACCTTCCAGCAGCCATCCCCTCTCCTGCAGAGATGCAGGAGCTGTTGTGGGTGTCTGGGCTGGGCCTGATAAGTGACAGCTGCCTCTGAGCAGCAGGAACACAAACCTGAATTATCTGATGAACATTCTGCTGGCTTTAAACTTGCTGTCATACTGAATTCTTCTAAATACTCCCGAGATCATCTTTGGGAAGGCTGCCCTCTCCTTTCCAGGACACACAGATGCACTGTTAGAACCAGTGTTAACCTTCCCCCTGGTCCTAAGGTGCTTTTAGATTGGTTTGGGCTGCCTGAACTCTGCCCCTTCTTTAGGTGAGCCAATTCTTACCATCTCTTGCTTGTGAATCCAAGATTGCTCCCTCCTGACACTGCTGCCAGCCTTGCTTTCTACCCAGCTTTCTGTTTCCCTGGGCATGGCAGTGGACAAAGGAGCTTTGACAGCTGAACATGGGGGTTTGTGTCCCAGCAGGGCTGGGAGTGCTTGGGTTATGCAAGCACAACATGGATACTCTGCAACAGACAATCCCTGCTCCACAGAGCTGGATTTTTTTATGGAAACTTGTAGAGAATGAGGCCAAACACTTTTGGAGAAGTTGGAGTGAGGGACTGTGAATCCAGCAGCACATGCAGCTCTAATCCAGTTGGATTTGCAGCTGACAGGCTCTTAGTCAGATTTGGCACTTCTGTGGAATCCATCAGGTTTGTTGTTAATTCTTGCTGCTTGGCATTCCTGCCAAGCTGTCTTTGATTCTGCAGCTAAAGAGAACATGGCAGATCTGGAATGAGCTGGAATAAGCCATTCTGCAGACTTGCTTTGGGAAGCTTTTGTGCCTGTGATGTGAGGATTAGTGCTAGTGCTGGGGTGAGTGATTGGGAGAGGGTGTGTTGTAGTTTGGGCTGATTTGGATCAAGAGTTATTGTGGTGTAATGGGGCAGGGAAGCCTTTGAAGCACTCAGCAGCTTTCCTGTTCAAACACCAGCAGCAGGGCCTGCACAAGAGCTGGAATTGCTACTGGTGGCATCATTCAGACTGCACAGTTGTGATTCCTGCACTGCCTGGTGTGCTCAGTGTTACCTGTGGCTGTTTGTTTCCTGTTTGCCCTGGGCAGGTGAACTTGCAGCTCCCTGACTTTCACACAGTATTTTGGAGATCCTTGTGGATAACCAGCCAAGGGAAACAGCCAGCCTGGGGTTTGCTGGAGCTCCTGGGAACTGCCCTGGGGAAGGGCTTCCCACAGCCAGTGAGCTGGTCCCTGCTGTTGTGCTCCTGCACCCTCTGCTGCTTCCAGCTGGGTTAGCTACAGAGGGAGGGAGGCGGAAGGGAAATTTAATGTTTGCTGTCTTCGTTTGAAGAGATCAAAAAATGGTGTCAACTGCAGCCTCCTCTGCAGGCCAGATGGAACATTGCAGTGCTGACCCTGGGGCTGTCTCTCCTGGCAGATCCCCAAGGACGAGCACATCCTGCGCTTCCTGCGCGCCCGCGACTTCAACATCGACAAAGCGCGGGAGATGCTGTGCCAGTCGCTGGCCTGGCGCAAGCAGTACCAGGTGGATCTCATCCTGCAGTCCTGGAGACCCCCAGCCCTGCTGCAGGAGTACTACACTGGGGGGTGGCACTACCAGGACAAAGGTGGGTGTTGCTGGCTGGGGCTCTGTACAAATCACCAACGGGACAGGACTGCTGAGGAACTGCCTTGAGCTGTTTGATTTTCCACCATCAGCCTCATTACATGGTTGTGACAATGGGAAGATGCCACCAGCTCACATCCCAGGCAGCAGACCAAGAACTCAATGTCACAACTCACTTTAAGAGTTTTCTGACCAATCCCACAAAGCAAAAGCACATTGACAGTAGTTCTATCCAACCACTATAAGCACAGGTACCTTTGGGTAAACAATGCTTGCTTATTTTGGATACAAGACCTGCTTGTGAGCCTTAAAACACAATGCACAGAGCTCTATTATTAAGCTTCAAACTTCCTAACATCTTACTAGATAAACTTTCCTGCAGATTAGGGTGTTATTCTAGACAAGTGTTAATACACAGACTATTGTTCTATTTATCCTTACTTTTCTACTTTTTACATAATTTTTCTGCGGATCTATCTCATGGCTACTGCTTAGCTCCAATCACAGTTCTGCTGTCTCTGAGGCCTGCCTTTTGCAGCTTTCCCAAAACCCTCTGATTTTATGGATTCCCACAGTGAGGAGCTGCCCCTGGCATCTCACTGGTGGCCTGGTATGTTGAGGAAAGCTGTATTGACATTTTTAAAGTTAACAAAGCAGTTCAGTGCCTGTGAGCAGCCACTCTGCTTCCCTGTAATTGTATTTCCTCTGCACAGATCAGTCAGTGCAAAGCAATTTCTCTGAACAGGTTGCTTTTGGCAGTGATTTTTATCCTTTTCAAATATTTAATGTGGCTTTTAAAAAAGGTATGAGAATGTTATCCTGGGAGACTAAAGTGCTGCCCTCTCTAACCCCTTTGTTTGAAGATGGGCGGCCGCTCTACATCCTCCGCCTCGGCCAGATGGACACCAAGGGTTTGGTGAAGGCCCTGGGAGAGGAGTCCCTGCTGCGACATGTGAGCTGTGCCTTTGTGTGTCACCTGTCCCCTCAGCATGCTAGGGAGTCTTGTCATGGTGCATCAGGAATCCTGGAATAGTTTGGGTGGGAAGGGACCTTAAAGCTCATCCCATCCCAGGGACACCTTCCACTGGCTCCTGTCCAACTCTGTTGCTCCTGTCCAGCCTGGCCTTGGGCACTGCCAGGGATCCAGGGGCAGCCACAGCTGCTCTGGGCACCCTGTGCCAGGGCCTGCCCACCCTCACAGGGAACAATCCCTTCCCAATATCCCCTCTAACCCTGCCCTCTGCTTTCTGTATTTTTAAAAATAAGATCTCCAAGCCATCCTGCTAACTCAGCCATTCTCAGGCTAATCCCTGTCTGTGCTGTCTTTGATTCCAGGTTCTGTCCATTAATGAGGAAGGCCAGAAGAGATGTGAGGAAAACACCAACATCTTTGGCCGCCCCATCACGTCAGTATAATTGGTTTTAATTGGTTTATAACTGGTTTTCCTGAGCCCTTGCAGACTCTCAGTGCCATGGTGAAGGATGCTGCTGTGGTTTGGGGTGATGTCCTTAGGGTTACAGTGCAGACAGCAGTGTGTCTTATGGGCTGGATGGGGACCACACATATATTTATAAATTTATTTGTTGGACTTAAATGCAGACAAATCCAACAGTTTTGTTGGACAACAAGTATTGATCCTTCCTTACATCATTTTCATATCCCATCTCAGAATAATTTAATCTTTCTGTCTTGGTGATTTTAATCCACATCTTTGAAATTCTGGGGTTTTTAATACAGGAGCCTGTCTACCAGATTCCACCTTCATTTAAAATGCATTTTGACATTATTTTTAGCAATAGGTCTGCATACCTTCACCACCTTCTTCCAGAGTGACAGATGTTCCTGCCCTTGGGGTTGGGTGTCTGTGTTACCTGGAGCTCACCTGGATTCTGCTGCCCAGGTGGAGATGTCCTTTTATTGGAGCTGCTCGTGTCCCTTGTTGGCTTCCCTGGATCCTGCACAGGCTGTGGATCCTAAACTGAGCAGCCACCACACTCTAAAGTTCTCACAGGTCTTTTTCTGCCTGTTTATTTTAGATCCTGGACATGCCTGGTGGACTTGGAAGGGCTCAATATGAGGCACCTCTGGCGGCCTGGGGTGAAGGCCCTGCTCAGGATCATTGAGGTGGTGGAGGACAACTACCCTGAGACCCTGGGGAGGCTCCTGATTGTGAGAGCACCACGGGTCTTCCCTGTGCTCTGGACCCTGGTGGGTGAAACCTGGGCTCTGCAGGGTCACTGCCACGTGTGCAGGGTCACAGATAGCTACATCAGCAGAGGCAGGGAGGGAAAATCTCCAGGCAGCTTATGGGGAGCTCCTGAAGAGCCACAGCAGAACCAGGCCATGGGGTACCTGCAGCTCACTGGGTTCTCGTCACTGCCATCCACCAGGACAGCATGAGAAACCTGGATCAGAATTGCCCATTCCACCCAACCTTGGTGGGCTTTCACATAGATGGGAAAAGACAGATAGCTTTTAATTTAATGCTGTAGGACACTGAAGGGTAATAAGTAGTAAGTAATAAGTAGTAAATAATAAATCTGCTTCTGCCTGGTGCCTGCTGACTGCTCTGGCAGTGTGAGAACATGGTTGTTACATTTCTTGTGAGGTTTGTGGGTGAGGCAGTGACTGCAGACTTGCTTTACATGAAGCAGAAAGTGTTGTGAGATAGTAATACAGAGAGAGAGAACATTTTCAGTTTGTTATCCCTCTCTTTGGGAAGTGCCTCAGAGCTGAGAAGCTCTGCACACTGCTGAGACATGTTGTGAGATGGCTCAGCCAGTGTCCCCAGCTGCCCTCAGTGACAGCCATGTCCTGTGTGCCCTTTGTCTTTCAGGTCAGTCCCTTTATCAATGAGAACACACGGCAGAAGTTCCTCATTTACAGTGGCAATAACTACCAGGGCTCAGGAGGGCTGGTGGACTATGTGGACAAGGATGTGATCCCAGACTTCCTGGGAGGAGACTGCATGGTGAGTTTTGCTTCCTCTTGTGCAGGTGCAATCTGGAACTGATTTCCTCTTCCTCATCCCCCTGGCCTTCCACTGCCTTCTGGAAGGGGCTTAAGCCTCTGTGCTGGCCAGCATGGCCCTGCTGTGGGCACAGGGCAGTTCATTTGGGCACAGAGAGCTGCCCCCTGCAGTGCTGGTGCTGCCCTGGGATCCTGGGCTGTAGGAGCGTCAGGGGTAGCACGGTCAGACACAGAGATCTCTGCAGCCAGGTCAGGAACTTGGGGTTCATTGCAAAGGGCCTGGGGGCAGGGCCCTGCTGGGAGCTGCCAGGCACAGCTCAGAGCAGGCCCTGAGAGAAGAGAGGGGCAGAGAGGATGGGAGGGTAAGAGAGTAAGAGGGTAAGAGAGCGAGGTTCCCATTACAATACAATAAATCTTCTTCTGTGTTGAATATTCTAATTCTCACTAACCAATCTAGTACAATACACAAATCCTATAGTATTTCCATACAGCCTATAAGAATCACTACATTACCATACTGTGTTACATTTTAAACCCTATAAACTCCTCTTTGGGCCCCTTCTGCCAAGCTGCAGGGTCTGCTCTGACCCCTGGGCCTGCCTGCAAGCAGAGGGTGTTGTTCCATCAGAAGGGGATCACCTTCAGCTGGCCACACTGTTGTTTTCCCGTTGTTCAGTAACTGAGGTATCTCAAAGCTTGCTTTCATTTCAATCTTGCTTGTAGCTTCCATATTCTCAAATTCTTTTGCCAGGCAATCATATTTATAAGGCTTTCCTGTTTCATCTTCCCCAGCACTGGAGCAGGGTCAGAGGGCAGCTCTGCAGGGAGCTCACAGAAACCTCGGTAGTTCCCATGAGCTCAGAGCCACTGTGCAGTTCTGGCTCAGCTGAGGGCTCAGCCCATGTCTGACAGCAGCAGGAGCTGCTGGCTCACTGCTGGAGCATGCTGAGCCCTGTTTGTCTGTGTGATGTTGCAGTGCACTGTCTCAGAGGGGGGGCTCGTCCCCAAGTCCCTGTACCAGAGCGAGGACGAGCCGGAGAACTCGGATCACATCCGGCTGTGGACAGAAACCATCTACCACTCTGCCAGTGTCCTCAAAGGAGCCCCACACGAGGTACAGGGCACACCCTGAGCTGCTGGCATGGCACAGTGACATGTGTCCCCTCTGCTGGGGCTGGCTGGAGCAGCCAAGGGCTCGGCAGCAGCTGCTGTTCCTGCAAGGGAGCAGCTGCATGTGTGGGAGTGAAGAGCAGCAGTGTCAGCAGCAGAGTCTCTTATCTCTGCTGTGGCCTGATCTTCTGTAAGGTCCAGTCTCTTCCTGCTCCTCCTCCTCCTCCTCTTGGGAGAAATAAAGGGCACTCAGTTTCCCTTGTGATAGTTCAGCTCCCATTCCCAGCAGTGCAGCTGGGACAGTAACAGGGGTGATAAAGGAAGGTGTGTGCTGGGAGTCACCAGGAAACAGAATGTCCCAAAAAGGAGCAAATCAGTGTCAAATCAGCCTTGTGGGCTCTCTGATAGGGAGTCACTCTGATTTGGCTCTTTGTGCCTCAGTTCCACTGAGGTTTTCCCAGAAGAAATAACTCATCTACAAGCAACTCTGATATGGGGAGGAAAGGTAAAAACTCCTGAGTGGGTGTACTGTGATAGGGTTGGGAGTGGGAGGTGGTGTGTATCCCCCTCAGGAACCAGGACCATCACCCAGCTGAAGGATTGTGGAGCAAAGTCTGTTTGCCCCCGAGTGGGGAGGAGCACAGTGCTGCCACCTGAGCACCTGACCCTGTTCTGTTCCTTTCTTAGATACTCGTGGAGATCCTGGAAGGGGAATCTGTCATCACCTGGGACTTTGACATCCTGAAGGGAGATGTGGTGTTCAGCCTCTTCCACTCCAAACGAGCTCCTGAGCCAAGTCACAAAGAAGCCACCTCACCAAGTCCCTCTGGTGCAGGGGACAATGTGCAGCTCATTGACAAGAGCTGGGTGCTGGGGGTGGATTACAGCCGGGTGGAATCTCCCCTGGTCTGCAGGGAAGGAGAGAGCATCCAGGTCAGTGGGGTGGGGTCCTGCCATGGCCTCAGAGTCCTGCCAGCTCCAAATTCCTCCAGGGAGGGAATTGATGGTGTGGGAAATCAGGAGCTGCTAGAAAAGGGGGCTGTGGCCATTCCCAGCAGCAGGGAAGGGGGGATTCTGCCCCTCTGCCCCACTCAGGTGAGAGATGCAGAGCTGCCCCAGCCCTGGGGCCAACAGCAGCAGGACCTGGAGCTGCTGGAGAGAGTCCAGGGGAGCCCATGGAGATGCCCCAAGGGCTGGAGCCCCTCTGGAGCCAGGCTGGGAGAGCTGGGGGTGCTCACCTGGAGAGGAGAAGGCTCCAGGGACACCTCAG
This sequence comes from Molothrus ater, assembly GCF_012460135.2. Classification (NCBI taxonomy): domain Eukaryota; kingdom Metazoa; phylum Chordata; class Aves; order Passeriformes; family Icteridae; genus Molothrus; species Molothrus ater. The sequence continues at coordinate 15,181,736 of NC_050493.2, forward strand.
AGCCCCTGGCAGGGCCTGAAGGGGCTCCAGGAGAGCTGGAGAGGGACTGGGGACAAGGCATGGAGGGACAGGACACAGGGAATGGCTCCCACTGCCAGAGGACAGGGCTAGATGGGATATTGGGAATTAGGAATTGTTCCCTGGGAGGGTGGGCAGGCCCTGGCACAGGGTGCCCAGAGCAGCTGGGGCTGTCCCTGGATCCCTGGCAGTGCCCAAGGCCAGGCTGGGCAGGGCTTGGAGCAGCCTGGGATGGTAGAAGGGGATGGAATGGGCTGGGCTTTAAGGTCCCTTCCCACCCAAACCATTCTGTGATCATTTTCTGGATAGCCTGTGAAAGTGAGAAATCCTTATTTAAAGTGAGTCATTGGAGACTCCAAGCTAAAATTCTTACAGAAATTAAGCTAAATAAGCTTTTTCTTTTCCTGCTGGTACTACAGGGCTGTGTCTCAGGCAGGTGAGACAGGTGAGTGACACCTGTGCTGGGACATTCAGCCCTTCCCCCAGCCACCCCTGCTCACCTGCTGTCCCTCCCTCTCTGCAGGGCTCCCATGTCACTCGCTGGCCTGGCTTCTACATCCTGCAGTGGAGGATGCACGGGCCCCTGCCCTGCTCCAGCTCCAGCCTGCCCCGTGTGGACGATGTCCTGGCCTCCCTGCAGGGCTCCAGCCACAAGTGCAAGCTCATCTACTACTACGAGGTGCTGGCCTCCAAGGACTTCAGGTAGGGCATTTACAAGGGGTTTACTATGAGTTGCACTGGGGGGGGTGAGTTAAACACTTGGATATCAGAGACCCCCACGGGGTGAGTTTCACTGACAAGTGGATGGACACAAAATTGGTGGCATTTTTGCAACCAGTCTCCCCTGGTGCTGTAGGTATTTAAAAGCTCCCTTGAATCTGTGTCCACCAGTGAAATTTGTGCTTTGGGTCTTGCTTGCAGCTGCCTGAAGAGCAGGAGATTTTTGACTCAAGAGGGTTTTTATCTTAGTTGGGAATATTTTGCAAAGCCGATTTTGGAGTAATTTAAATATCAGCTGGGCTGTTTCCCAGATGATTTTGTTTGGCACTTGAGAGGGAGGGGCACTTCTGGGCAGGTGAACAGCCAGCCTTGGCAGGGTGTGCCTGACCCTCTCCTTCAATGCCAGAAGCACCTCCCCATCTGTTAATCTGAGCTCTGTGCAAGCCTTGGCCCTTCCCTGGAGCTGGAGGAGGTGTTGGGCAGAGCAGATTTGAAGGTGGTGGCTTGAGGTGTGACCTGGCCAGGTCCTGTGGGGTCAGAGCAGCAGAAATGCCTCTCTCCAGTCCTGCTCTTCCTTGGGGCTCTTCCTGAGCCCAGCCCTGCTTTTGGCAGGAGGAGCTGGGACTCTGGTGTTCAGTAGCCTGGAGTCCTTGGGTTCACAAGGCTGCATTTGGAGTCCTTTGGAGCTTTCCTTTCTCCTCAGGGACAGCTCCCAGAGGCTCCAGCTGTGTCCCTTTCCCCAGAACAATAGTCAGAGACAAGGAATAATATCTGTAAATGGGAAAAAATGTCTCTGACTGATTAATTTTTCATCATGACACAGAGATTCTTAGAGAGCAAGTGGGAAATGATGGGCCACAAAGCCCTTGTGCAAGTGCTAGAGAGGGAGCTGATCTGTGGGAGGAGCCCCTTCACTGCAGCCTTGCTAACAGCACTTCTGTTCTGTCCCATCCCAGGGGATCCATGTCCAGCCTGGAATCTTGCACCAGTGGTTTTTCCCAGCTGAGTGGAGTCACCACATCTTCCAGCCAGTCCCAGAGCAGCTCCCACCTCTCCAGATAGCAGAGCCAGGGCTGCAGCACCAGGGGCACCCGGGGCTGCTCCAGCCCCAAACCAAAGAGCTCCAGGGCTGAGCCGTGGGGCAGCCGCAGCCATTTGGACACAGAGAGGCCTCTGGGGGCTGCTTCAACCACAAAAAACTGAAATTCCAAGGGCAGGTTTAGGGGTTTTGGGTCTGCTGCCTGCTCCTCAGTAGCCTCCTTCACCACCTGTGGGTTTTGGTGCCTGTGAGTTTGCAGGAACCCACTCCAAAGGGCTCTTCCATCGGTTCTTTCCCCCAGAGGAGGCTGATGTTGCCTTAGCTCCTGGACCTTGAGACAATTCCTGGGTGGCAAAACAAGGGAATGTCCTGGCTGCCCACGGGGTTCTGCTTCCACACTGGGCACTCAGGGGGGCATTCCAGGGGCAGGGCCTTGGCAGGAACTGCCAACACCTGGGTACAGGCAGGATGGTTCAGAAATCGATTCCAGGCCACACCAAAAACCTCTCCTGGTCTGGCAGGATGCTCTGGGAAATGTGTTGGATTTTTTTTAACCCTGCTGAGAAACAAAGTCAAAAGGTTTTGGGTTTTTTTTAGAAATTCCAGGCATTGAATCTGCCTGCAGTGAGTGGCATCTTCCAAACTATTGTTTCTTTTTACTCAGGTTCACAGCAATAATGAGTAGGTCTGTCCCATTCCCGAGTGGATGGGAACTGAATCCAGTCCTAAAGGGCTAAGAAAAGCAATATTTGATTTTCTGAAGGCACAAGATTTTCTGGCAGTATTACAGAACTTGCTTCTTCTAAACATGAGCTCACTTGAACCATTCAGAGAGGCATGTATGTATGTAAGCACTTACTGAAGCCTATTTATTCTATACTAGCTTATTTTAAATTAATTTTTAACTTATTATGTCAGAAATGGCTATTTATTAAATACAGTCACCTTTTTTAATGGGATGAACTTTGTTTTAGAAAGGAATAACTGATTGTCTTCAATCCCAAGCAATCTTTCTGCTTGGGTCCTGATCTTTGTGATCAATGGATGTTCTTGCAAAAGGGCTGCATTGAGTTAAGGGCTTGTGTCACCTTCCTTGTAAGGAAAGGTGAGAGTCCCGTGCTTTTTTAGACTGTTTTTTAGGATTAAGAAACAAGGATTGAGTTCAGGAGTTGTCATGAAGATGCACTGTCTTCCTACACACCAAAAATGCCACGTTTGTCCCTAATCTCTGATTGTTCCTGTAGTCAGGTTGGGGAGCAAAGTTATCCATGTTCTTGTCCAGGTGAAAAAATAATGAGAGCAGGTGTCAAATATTCGCCAAGTTTTTATTCAGGAATCTGTGAAATTCTTCCTTCCCACCCTGTTTTTTTTAATCACTGGTTTTGAAGCACCAGGCTCTGCCAAATGAGAAAAGAGCCAAAATATCTGGGACAACGGGAGACAAAGAACTTGGCATGGTTTTGAGTTGTTTGGTGGGATTTTTTAAGGATTGGAGCCAAGGGAATCACTCTGCACCTTGCATCTCTCCCTGTGAACAGGTAACTTTGTTATGTAGAGCTCAGGGAAGTTCTGATTTCCAATTCTCAGTTGTTCCATAGACTTTCATGTTTCTCCCAGACAAATGAAACTTCTGTCTCTGGCATTTCAGCATAACTGGAATCTGATAAAGAGGGACAAATGTAAATGTAATTCCCACCTTTCCTCTGGGAAGACAGGAATTTTGGAAGCAAAAGTGCATGTGTGTATCCCTCATGGAAAATCCTTGACCCAGAATAAAATCTAATTTTAAAAACAGTTTCAGACTCCCAAAGCCCCAGGAGCAAACCCAGCCCTGTCCCCCTGTGCTGTTTCAGGATTGCACCTTCCCTTCTCACGTGGTTGCAGTGGCAGCATTCCTGTTCCCTGGGTTTGCTCTGGGTAAGAATCTCTTCCTTTGCCCTAGATTTTTTGGGGGTTTTTTTGTCATTTTGTTTTGAAATGTGGGCTATGCTGTTTTCTGCCCAGCAGAAGTTTGACTTGTCAGTGAAGGACCTTGGTCCCTGGCAGATCTCTGAAGGGTGAGGTCAGGGATGGTTCCACAGAGTGTTCCTGGCTCTGGGGATATCCCAATCCCAGTTTTTCCTCTTGTCCCTTGGCAGTCCCATTCCTGTGCCCATCAGAGATCATCCACAGGTCTATGAAGCAGCTTCTGACCTCTCCTTGGCAAGGCTGCCTGGTTTGTCCCACCTGACAATTTACTCTGAAACCAATTTAAATAATTCAATATTTTTTTTCCTTTTTCTCCTGAATATTAACAGGAAAAAAGGGAGCAACAGCCTGGATGCTGTGCTGTGCTTTCTAAACCTGACCTTGTGAACTGCAGATACCAGAGACACAGAATTCTTCTACATCACCTTTTCCCCCTCAAACTACATCAGTGTGCTTAGAAAATAAACTCAGAGTTTTCTTCACAGTGAGCTGAGGCTGGGAGGGATTTTGGATCCTCAAAAATCTCCTGAGCCAGAACCTTGGGCAGTGGGCTCATTGTGGGTGATGCAGCAAAGCCCTCCCTGCTCCCTCCCCAGCAGCCAGGCCAGTGAGCTCGGGCTGTGTGCAGGGATGGAGCTGCTGGTTAAAAAGGGGCTCCCAGAAAATTGGGGCTGTCCCTGGTTCAGATATTCCCTATGCAAACACAACACCTACCTCAGAGCTGGGGCCATGTCCGTGGTGCAGGGGAGTGCAGGATGCTGTGCCAGGGTCACACAGCCACCTGTGGCACCTTCACTGCCAGAGTCCTCCAGGTGTGCCCCAATCCCTGCGCCCTGGCCAGGGCTGGGAAGGGCAAACACAGAGCCTGAGTGAGGATGGACGCTGGATGGCCTCAGCTGTGGTTCAGGGCACGGTCCTGAGCCGTGTTTTGCTGCTCTCCGCTGTGAAAAGGGCTCTGTCCCCGCCGGAGGAGCAGAGCAGAGCCCCGGGGCACCAGGGGCGGCTCCAGCCCCGGCTCCAGCCCCGCAGGCGTCACCGGGGCCGGGGCAGCGCTGGGAGTCGGCTCTGGGGCTCTCAGGGAGGCACCAGAACAGCTCAGCCGTTCCTCAGCTCAGTCATTCCTCAGCTCCTGAACTCAGCTCAGCCGTTCATCAGCTCCTGGACTCAGCTCAGCCGTTCCTCAGCTCCTGGACTCACTGTTGGGAACAATTCCCCACCGTGAGCAGGCCAGGCACTCCATAATGACTGAGATGCAGCTGTGCTCTCTGCTCAGCCACTCTGGTTCTGTCTGTTCCTTTTCAGGAAGTGTGGATAACAATTTGTAATCCCAGTTTGGTTTGTTGGCAGAAGACTTTGAAAATGCCATAATCCACTCACAATTCCCAGTAGGAACTGGTGAGCCCAGCTGTCCACCACACTGGGCTGGGAAGCTGCTGGGGCTGAGGCCAACCCTGCTCCAGGCAGGGAATCCCTCATTTCAAAAGCATTTTATGAGCTCACACTGCTTTAATGTCCCAAATGTTTGTACTGTGGGCAATTAATGCAAGGAACAGCTATTAGAGATTTACTTGACAGCAGCTGTCAAAGACTCCTGCATGCAATTAGCTTCAATATTCCTCCAACACCTTTGTGATGCTCCTTACATCTGATTATTTCTCTCTTGGAAGGTGAAATTGGAATCAAGTCACATTTGCTGGCTTTTAGTGACACCAACACCCCCTTCCAAGCTTTCAGTTACACCTAAGTTAAATGGGCATTAATTAAGTTTTTTAGCAGCACTTACTTTGTCTCCTTTGCAGCTGGCTTTGGTTTTATACACTGAAATCCTCATTTTTCTCAGCCAAAACCCTCAAACCTCCTGTAAGAGCCCACTGCAGGGCACTGAAATAACAGATGTCCTCCTGTGATGGTGTCTGTGTGTCCTGGTAGAGCTGTACTTTTGGGTATGTGGGAAATAAAACATTTCTGAGAACATGTGGAATTGTTTGATTCAACTGTTGAAATTGCAGAGCAGTGAAAATTCAAGCCTGTGCTCTCTTTGCCCACAGAAGCAGAGGGAATGCTTGTATTCACTTTTTCCTGTTTTTTAACTAAAATGTTTGGGGTTTTTTCTACAGAACCAGCATCTTTTGTTTAATTTCCTAGCACAGAGTGGGCTGGAACAGCACATCCTGCAGTGTGGGTGTTATTAAACATAAAAGAGCCCCTGGGTTCCACTGGGGGGCTGAGGTTAACTGGGAAAGGATCAGCTCCTTCTGCAGCTGCACATCAGGAATTCTCAGTTTCAGGCAGGTAGCACTAAAAGACTTTATTCAAGTTTCAAATAAACTTCTGTAAATCATAGAAAAATAGAGTCTCTTGGTTACAGGCTGATTTGGTGCCAACACTGGCACAGAAAATACACATCCTTTACTTGGAGAGGTAAAAAGGGAGTGAGTGCATAAAGGTGTGTGGGGCTCAGACAGGCTCTCACCCCTCTGCAGCATCCAAGGGGCTCGGCCAAGGCTGGTTCCCTCCCAGGGAAGCAAATTCCAACACTGTTTGAAAGGAACTGTGCAGGGATGTGTTCCACATGTCCAGAGGAGGAGCTCGGGATCCTGGCTGGACTGGAGCCCTTGCTGGTCCCTCTGAGGAGAGCCCAGCTGGGGCAGGGCAGCCCAGTCTGTGCCATGCCAGCCATGCCAGGCTGTCCCTGTCTGTGCCCTTCCCCACAGGGACAGCTCCAGGCTGTGCCAGGGTCCCTCAGAGCTGGGCAGAGCCTTTGGCACCTGGGAGCTGGAGAGATGCACAACTGGAACCTGGGACCTGGGAGGGCTTTTTTGGAGCTGCCCCAAAGCACAGCACTCATCACCCTCTGGGGCTGCTCTGGCCTGAGGATTGGTCAGAAAACACCCCAGCCCTGCAGGGACTGTCACAAGCCTGCATGTCACCCCTGAGCCACCACCACAGCCGGGACAGGAGGGCTCTGCTGCCACTGGCTGCTGCGCCTGCTTCAACATTTTAGAACAAACTTTTGGTCACTTTTCTGATTAAAATCTGAGCTTAGCAAGGAAGGGCAGACACTGACTAATACCCTTCAGCCCAGCTTTGTACTAGAGGCAGTTTAACCAGCATCTTAAAAAGCACTGCTCAGGTGAGCAGGGATCTTCCAGAGCTGCTGTGACTTGCATCCCTCACCTGTTTGCCTCCCATCTCCTTTCCTGCTGCAGCTGTGGAACTCCCTCACCCAAGGGATGTCTTGCATCCCCTGATGCTGCAGTCCTGGCTGCTGGGGCAGCAGAGGAAAGGAAACCACAGCCTCAACAGGGCAGTTCCTGGGCTGAGGTTCCTCAGGCAGCAGCTGAGGCTCCCAGTAGGAACAGCCCCAGTCCCAGTCGGTGCTGAGGGGCAATGCAGGGTGAAATCCCTCATCCCATCCATGATTCTAAAGGAACTCTTGGTTTGGGTCCTGAGTGTCCTCAGGCTCCTGAGTGTCCTCGTGCTCCCAGGCAGCAGAGGTGGGGCTGTGAGGGGTGTCCCCGTTGATGTCCCTCAGGGGGAGGTAGTGATAGTCCCGGTGCTGCTGCTGCCGCCGCCCCTGCAGCACCAGCCCCACGTTCCCCAGGGCACTCAGCACCAGCAGCAGGGCCAGGGCAGAGCTCAGGGAGAGCCACGAGCTCCTGTGGGACACAAATCACAGCAGCAACAGCTCACCTGTGTGCCCAAGTGTGCAGAGGACTGCCCTCCCTTCTCTGTGTTCCCAAGCTTGTGGGCCTGCTCTCAGGCAGGACAGAACCACAGAACCATTATGGCTGGAAAAGCCCTCCAAGATCACTGAGTCCAACCATTGTCCCAGCACTGCCAAGGCCACCTCTGACCCATGTCCCCAATTGCCACATCCACATGGCTTCTAAATCCCTCCAGGGATGGGGACTCCACCACCTCCCTGGGCAGCTGTGCCAGTGCCTGACCACCCTTCTGTGAAGGAATTTCCCCAATATCCAATCTGAACCTCTCCTGGCACAGCTTGGGGCCATTTCCCCTTGTCCTGTCCCTGTCCCCTGGAGCAGAGCCCGACCCCCCGGCTGTCCCCTCCTGTCAGGAGCTGTGCAGAGCCACAAGGTCCCCCCTGAGCCTCCTTTTCTCCAGGCTGAACACCCCCCATGCTCTGTGGCAGCCTCTGAGATGCACTGTGAGCACCAAACACTTACTCTGACAGAGAGAACTTATCTTTGCTCTTCTCCTTTTCCAGGGAAGCCAAACACTGTCCAGCTGGAAAACAAAGAGAGAAGAAAGGTGGGGCAGGGTGTAAAATTCCACTAAAAAAGAGCAAGGTTAAGCAGAGCTGGTGACTAAGCAAACACCATTATGCACTAAAGCTGCTCTTCCAGCTTTTCCTCAAGCCCCAGCCCATGCAGGGATACCTGTGTGTAAGTGCTCCTGCAGTGCCCCGTGGTGGCTGATGTTGCAGCTGCCCGTCTCGGGGTCACAGGGACACGAGTGGTCACATGCACAGCGGCTCCGGCAGCTCGGCCCAAACCAGCCCGGGGGACACTCTGGGGATGGGATCACAAAGGGATTGGTCATTGCCACAGCTCCACCTGCTCTGAGAGCGCCCAGGCTGAGGCTGCAGCTCCCTCAGCTCAGCTGAGCCCGCAGCAGCCTGGGAGCACCATGCTGGAGTTCAAGGCTGCTCCTTGGTGTGCTTCAGAGGGAAGTTTGTGTAAACCTGGGATCACAGAATCATCGAATGGTTATTTGAGTTGAAAGGGATTTCAGAGCACATCTTGCTCCACCCCCTGCCATGAGCAGGGACATCTTCCACTATCCCAGGTTGCTCCAAGACCCATCCAACCTCGCCTTGGACACTGCCAGGGATGGAGCAGCCACAGCTGCTGTGGGCAACATCTCTGGGATGGGATTGGCTGAGTGCTCCCAGGAACACAGCATCACTGACAGAACCAGCCAGCCAGGAAGTTCACACCCCCTGTAATTCAACTGTTCACTCAGATCCAGGGGACCTGGAGTGGTTACACCAGGCAGAACGCTCAGCACTGGCCCAGGGAGTGTGAGGGTGGATGGCTGGACAGCCCTGTGGAGCATTCCCCAGGCTCTGACCTGCAGCACCTGAAGCCTGGGCTTCAGCAGGGCCTGGTGCAACACCCTGGAGCAGAGGATGTTTTGTGGTCACTCAGGGGCTCTGGGAAAAGAATGCAGTTCTTTGGGGCTGAGACTGAACAGGAACCCACAATTTTCCATTGAGGAAGCAAACTCCTCTTTCCTCTCTGCTCCTTCTGTCACAGACACACATTATGAAAAATCCTTTCCTTAAGATTTTTTCTCCTGAGAAGCTGAAAGGCCTCAAGAACAAAATGTAACCAATGGTTATCTGCTGCTATGGAATGCAACAGGTGTATCTGTGATTGGTCTCATGTGGTTGTTTCTAATTAATGGCCAATCACAGTCCAGCTGTCTCAGACTCTCAGTCAGTCACAAGATTTTATCATTCCATTCTTTCCTTTGCTTGCTAGCCTTCTGATGAAATCCTTTCTTCTATTCTTTTAGTATAGTTTTAATATAATATAATATTATTTTATATATCATAAAATAATAAATTAGCCTTCTGAAACATGGAGTCAGATCCTCATCTCTTCTCTCATGCTGGGACCCTTGTGAATACCACCACACTCCTTCCTCTCCTTTTTAGCCCATTTGGGTAGGCCAGGCAGGCCCAGAAGAGCTGGGAGCCGGCTGGTGATGTTCAGGCCTGAGCTCCCTGGCAGAACTGCCCCCAAGAGGCGGCTCAGAGGTGACACAAAGCGCCGTCCCCAGCCCCAGGGGTCGCTGTGATCCTTACCATGCTCACAGCTGGTGCCGTAGAAGCCGGCAGGGCAGGAACAGGCGCCGTGCACGGGGTCACAGGAGCCGCCGTGCTGGCAGCGGCACTGCTGGCTGCAGGACTGCCCGAAGGAGCCAGGAGCACACGCTGCAGGAACAAACACAGATGTCACCAGGGCAGAGGTGAGCAATGCCAGCACACAGCCACAGCTCATCCTGTGGGGGATGCTCCCATAAGCTGAGTGTGTGCCCTGAACAAGGAGCGAGGACTCGAGTGTCTCCCACCAAGCCAGCTGTAGATGCTCCAGCTGCATTGAACTCACACTGCCAGAAACGAGCAGCCCAGCCCACAGGGCGGCCTTTCCCTTCCCTGCTCCCCCCCTCGGGCACGCAGCTGCTGGAAAGTGGCTGTGCAGAGGCAGGGGAGCAGCAGTCAGGATTTACCTTCAGTGCAGTTGCTGCCAGTCCAGCCGGCGTCACACAGGCACCCAGCTATGCAAACATGGAACAGGCATTACTGACAACAACAACAGCACAATTACAGGCAGCAAGGACTTGAAATTAGGAGCCTCTGCCTCTTGAGGTGCCCTCTTACCCCTGCCAGAAGAGGAACCCTGCACTCACACAAAGGGTGGGTTCACAGCCCCCCTCCCCAGCTGCCACATGCAGCAGAATCCCTGATGGCATTCCCTGGGACCAGCTCTGGGGCAACACCTGCACCCACCAAGCTCTGCCCAGCCACTGGGGCACACTTGAATGAAAGTGGAGTCAGGAGGACAGGACCAGGGTAACAGGGATGGGCACAGAGGGGCAGAAGCTGGGGACACACATTCCAGCAATCCCTAGGCTCAGATTCATGGAAGAGTAGCAACTGCACACTTGTAAAAATTATGAAATAGGAGAGGCAGGTGAAGAAGGAACAGTAAGAGGAGAGGACAGAAGCAGCTGCTGTCACACAGCATAAAACACAGCCCTGCCCATCAGCAGCCTCACAAAAAACCCAGAGCACAACCCTGAGGCAGAAAAGGAAACTGAGGCACAGAGCTGGCTCCTAAAGGCAACGTGTTCTGGCCGTCTGTGCCTCGGATGCTGGAGCAGAGGGGAAGCAGCCCCACCCACCCCGCTGCTGCCTGGCACACCAAAATCCCCCGGGCCATTCCCCAGGGATGCACGGCCAGGTCCTGCCCCCTGCTGCTCCCCGGGCCCCCCGGTGCCACCGGCACGGGACTCACCGGCGCTGCAGACGCCGCGCAGGCTGCAGTTGGCAGGGCCGCAGTCCAAGGTGTCACAGGCGGGTCCCGCCCAGAAGGGGCTGTCGCAGCGGCAGTGCCCGGCCACGCAGAGCCCGTGGCCGCTGCAGTCGGGCGGGTCACAGCCCGGCTCGTGCACGCACACCACGGTGGAGATGCTCCGGGGACAGCGCCACATGCTGTCAAAGGAGCTGGGGACAGCAGAGGGGACAGCCTGAGCTCGCCCTGCACTGCCCGGCCCAAGCAACACCCGTCACATAACCCAGAGATCTCCTCCTGAGCCACACTGCCAAACATGAACATTAATACTGGGGAAATATGAACATCAAACTGCATTGGAGTCAACGTTTTAACTGAGTTATAAATCCCATCTGATAGGTATCATTTCAAACATGGAATTACAGAAGCAACACAGTCCCCCTTAAAGCAGTCCCAGATTCCCTCATTTTGGCACACATTTTCTTGAATGTTATTTGCTTTGATATACATTACATCACTGTAGTTATGGCAACTGAATGTTAAATCCCTTCATGTTTACAGTCAGAACTGACTAAAAAGTTGAATTTAAAACAAAAATATTCTTTAGATTTCCTCCAATGAGGAAGGGCAGGGTCTCCCAGTCAGTGTTTCTCTTCCATAATAATAAGCTGCTGACAGATCTCTGCTAATTCCCTTGGATGTGCAGCTCTGAATCTCCCAGACTAAGAGCTGCTGCCTTATCCAATTCCCACATCAGCCACTCAGTCACAGCCACAGCTTTGCTGCCTGTCTGGAACCAGCTCAGCTTTAATCCTGGATGACTAAGTGGAAAAAACATGGAGTCACTCAATCTCTTTAAATTCCAGAGCCGCTCTCTCCTGCCTTTGCTGTGGCCTCCCAGGCTGACAGGAGCTGCAGGGCCCTGGGCAGAGCCAGCAGCACCTACCAGTGCTCAGAGGGGTAGTTGGCCAGGGTCCCATTCAGGACCAGCGTGGCAGAGCCTCCACCATCCAGGTTGATAGCGTTGATGACTCCCTGCTGCTTCAGGAACTCTGCCATTTCCCACAGGCTGACCCTGCAAAGCAGAGGTTGGGTGGTGATTTGCCTTCAGTGAAGCTGTTAGATCAGGAGCCTGCTGCTCTCTGTGCTGGAAGGGGAAGCTCTCCCATCCCAGGCACCCTGAGGAGGGCTCTGTGAGCCTTTTCTGGTTCCCCTGAGCTCTGCAAGTCTCTGCCTTAAAACATGTCCCTGACAGCTGCAGAGCCCCTGCAGCCCCAGGAATTGAGGACCTTACCAAGCCCTTACCCTCTGGACTCTGTCTGTCCATCCACATGAACCAAGACCAGCCGGCCCTGACGGTCGTGTCCCACTGCAGTCCTGGCTGAGATCACATTGATGAACCTGTCAAAGGTTCCTGCAGCACAGGGAACAATTCACACTCAGCTGGGGCACACAACGGGCTGCTCAGACACTTCTGGCTGCAAAGAGCTCCCAGCAAGGGCCTCATCTGAACTGAAGCACAGGAGAGCACAGCCCAGCCTCCTCTCATTCATCCAAGCCCTACAAAAATGCTCTTGATTAAGTTTTTGTCTGTCACAGGGACAAAGCAGGGGATTCACAATCCCTTGGCTTCATATTCCTGTAAGAGGCACCTGCTTTGAGTTTCTTGTTAGACAGGATATTGGAATTCTTGGCTGGGAGGGTGGGCAGGCCCTGGCACAGGGTGCCCAGAGCAGCTGGGGCTGCTCCTGGATCCCTGGAAGTGTCCAAGGCCAGGCTGGATGGGGCTTGGAGTGACCTGGGACAGTGGAAGGTCCCTGCCCACAGCAGGGGTGTGGAGTAAGATGGTCTTTAAGGTCCTTCCAACCCAAACTATCCCATGATTCTATGAAAGTTGGACCTCTTTGTGGTGTTCACATTTTCTGTAAAATCCCTTCTCCCAGGATTTTTCTCCTGGGAAGCTGAGAAGCCTCAGAGAAAAGAGAAACAATTCTTATGTCATTTGCTTCTCCTGTGTTGTGCTCATGTGGAATGTGTTTGGAGATTGTTTACCACAGGTGATTGTTTCATTGGTTTCTGCTGTGAGTTGTTTTCACTCTTTGGCCAATCAGGGCCAAGCTGTGTCAGGACTCTGGAAAGAGTCAGGAGTTTTCATTATTATCTTTTTAGCCTTCTGCAAGTATCCTTTCTGTATTCTTTAGTATAGTTTAGTACAGCATTCTTTAATATAATATATTATCATGAAATAATAAATTAGCCTTCTGAGAACATGCAGTCAGATTCATCATTCCTCCCTTCATCTGGGGCAGCCCAAACACAATACCTGTTAAGTGCCCTTGTCCCCAGAGTGCCAGGGACAGAGAGCCCCTGGGCAGGCTGCAGCCAGGCCCACAGAATTTACCTGTTCTCTGGGTGTCCCCACACTCAGCTGCCCTGCTCTGGTTGATGTACAGCTCTCCATCCCTCAGCAGCCAAACCACGCCGCTCACCAGCTGCACAAAGGGGTTGGACTGATCCAGGACATCCTCCTCAGACAGGTAGCTGGGAACAGAGGGCACCAGGGTTACCCACAGGCACTGCACATCATGGTAAAGCCTCTCCTGCTGCCAGCAGGCTCCTGAAGCAGGGAGGAGGGCAGGAAAAGGCAGAATGAAGGACAGTCCCATCCTAAACCAGGGGCCAAGCAGTGTGAAACAGCACTTGAGCAGCCAGAGCAGCCCCTGCCCTCTGCTCTTGTGCACAGACCCACAGTTAACCATGGTCCCAGGCCACTGTGCCTCAAACAATGGGGCCAGCATGGCAGCAGTGTGGCCAGTGGATCTGAGCCAGGGTAATGAGCAGAAAGCATCTGGCAGAACACAAGGACAGAGCTGTGGAGATTCTCAGTTCAGTCAAAGAGAATTCTCCCAGGCTTCAGGCCTGGCAAACTTAGAGAGGAAGAATGAAAACAATTATTCTCTCTCTTTCTGTTCATGTTGTTTGTAGATATGTACCTTCAGAGTGTGCTATTCATAGCTCCCCAATAGTGTGGAAGGTTTTCACTTTGAGACCAATTGGGTTTCACCTTAGTGATCTTGGTTATAAAAGGACACTACCTCTTAATAAAATCTCTCTTTTTTGCCTTCTGAACCATGGAGTCATTTCATCCATCCCTGACTCAGCAGCATCACAGAGCCACTGCCAAATACTCAGGGATCTGTGGCAGCAGCTGTAACATCTTGCTGCCTGTCAGCTTCTATTCTCCAAAAATGTGACATCAAACAGCTTTGGAGAACATTTGGAGCTACAGCATCCAGCCTGCCTGCAGCTGCACTGGATGGCACCTGCTCCTTCCATCTGGGAAGGAGGTTCCCCTGCCCCTGCAGACAGCAAAAGGACAGTTCAGTGCCACCTCCATGCTCAGGTGTTGTGTCACCACAGGGTGCTCCCCTAGGGATACTGCTCTCTCCTGAACTGGGTGATGGGAAACACCTGCCCCAGGGGAGCCTGGGCTGGGGGATGTTTGCAGCTGAGGGGATGAGAGCAGGGGCTGCACAGATGTGCTCTGCCAGAAGTTTTGGGTTTAAAGGTGACTTTTGTGATGTCTTGTGGGAGCTGGATGCTCGACTTTTGTTTGGTACCCATGGCTGCAGGCAAACAAAGCTTTGTGCTTTGTAGAAAAGTGTAATTGCAAACACCTGAATGGAAAACATGCCAAACAAGTTCCCTTTTCCCATGGGAAAGGAACAAGACAACATGAACATGGCTGAAAGTAGATCAAACTACAAAACAGTTTGGGCAGGGACTGGCAGCTTCCAAAGCCTGGATTCACCCAGTCAGCCCAGGGAGCAGCAGCAGCAGCTTTGCAGGGTGGGGTCAGTGCCCTGGGCTGTCCTGCTGGCCGAGATGCAGGGTGAGAGTGAAGGTGTGAACGACTTTCCCCACTGTCCCGACAGCCAAAATTACTTACACCCAAGCTATTTTTCTGATCATGGTTTGGAAGGCACAAAGCCACCAAAGACCACGATAGCTCCATTTAACAGGGACATCCAGCCAGAGCTGGGGAGCAGCAGGGCAGAGCTGAGCTTAAGGACTCAAGAGTGACCCTGAAATTGCTGTTGAGTTGAGAAGCCCCCTCGCTGAAGGGACATGTCACTGACCCACCCAGCCCCTCTCACACATAAATCAAGGCCATGGTGCTCAGGGCTGCCAGAATGGCTGCAGGGTAAAGCCCTGGCTTGGCACACTCAGTGTGGCTTTGCAAGGATCCTTCCTGAGGTCTGGGACTGAGCTACCAGAAGGGTGGAGGATGCAAATTCCAGGCTGCTGCTGCATCTTCTAAACCCAGCAGAAGGGTCCTGGGAACCCTTCTGGGACTTTCAGGATCCTCCTGCTGCTGGGGAAGGGCAGCTCCTGGAAGCCCTGCACTCCAGGAGAGCAGTACAGTCTCTCAGTCAAATATTCCTCATCAGAGGGTGGTTAGAACTTCTGTCTCCATCTGCTTGGGGAGGGTCACATGCCCAGGTGGGCAAGAAGGGCCAGTGATGCCTGGCCTGGACCAGCCACAGTGTGGGCAGCTGGGCCAGGGCAGTGACCATGCCCTGTGCTGGCACTGCTGGGCACCTCCAGTCCTGGGCCCCTCATGACAGGAAGGACATGGAGGGGCTGGAGGGTGTCCAGGGGAGGGAACAGAGCTGGGAAAGGGCTGGAGCACCAGGAGCAGATGAGGGAGCTGGAAAGGGGCTCAGTCTGCAGAAAAGGAGGCTCAGGGGGGACCTTGTGGCTCTGCACAACTCCTGACAGGAGGGGACAGCCAGGGGGGTCGGGCTGTGCTCCAGGGAACAGGGACAGGACAAAGGGACACGGCCCCAAGCTGTGCCAGGGGAGGGTCAGGTTGAACATGGGGAAAATTCCTTCATGGAAAGGGTGGTCAGGCACTGGCACAGCTGCCCAGGGCAGTGGTGGAGTCACCACCCTTAAAGTGTTCCAAAAAACTGTTAATATGGTCCATCACAGGTTTGCCCAGAGAGGATGTGGAATCTCCATCCTTGGAGATGTTCAAAATCCAACCAGACATGGCCCTGAGCAGCCCACTCCATCCAACCTGTGCTGAGCAGGGTGCTGGATGAGGCACCTCCTGAGGTCCCTTCCAAACCCAGCCTTTCTGTACTGCAGCCAGAGCACACACACTGCACTCTGTGTCTCCTCTGCAGGAACACAGAGCTCTCTCCCCTTCTACCCCACCCAGTGTCCCCACTGCAAGCTGGGAGAGGAGACACTGGAACCCAAGCAGCTGGAGATCAGCACTTACTGAGCTTCTCTTCAGCCTAGGACATGAGCCAAGGGCCACAGAGGTATCTAGCTCCACCAGGTACAGCTAGAACATCCCTAGCTTCAGCATTCCAAGTGAGCTTCTGCTCTAACTGGGGAGGCCAAGGAGGCAGTGCTGGGATGAGCTTCCTGCCCAGTGATGCCTGAAAGTCCTCAGGCTAGAGAGCATTCTCTGAACACCTCCCAGCTCTTACCCGAACACCATGGTGCCATCTTTCCGGATGCCAAACTGAGCGTTTTGTAGGCCTCCCGAGTCTCTCACCAGCCTCCCATCGCTCACAACATTCCCAAGGCACTCTCCAGTTTCCATGTCAAAGTAGCCGCCGTTCTGGGCCACCAGACACTTCCTGAGCTTTGCAGTCTCCTCCACGGGGGCTCTGCGCTGAGCCCCGCAGCCGCCGGCGCCGCCCGGCTCCAGCACGGAGAAGGTGCTCAGGGGGTTCCTCACGAAGGTGAAGTGCCCGTAGATCACCTTGCGGTCGCTGCCCTCCGGGTGGATGTACGAGACAAACGTCCTGGTGACAGCCACCGGCCCGGCCGTGCTGTTGTCGCCGGGCCACGCTTCGTGGGTGACGTTTCCGTACTTGACGGGCTGGCAGTCCCTGACGTGCCGGTGGCCGTGCCGAGGGCCGTGCTGCCCGGGCGGGTACGGCTGCAGCGAGGGCTCGCCGGGGCCGCTCCTGCAACGACAACACCCGGTTGCCCCAAGGCCGCACAGGCAGGGTGGTGAGAGCGGCGCAGCTCGGGGTGGGCACGGCCTCGCTGACACCCAGGCCCGCTTCTCCCGCGTCCCCGCTGAGACCCGCCGCGGTTCAAGGGCGGCCGTCCCGCCTGGCACCCGCTCCACCGGCCCGACCTCAGGGCACCGGGGGCTGCCGGAGCCGGGCACAGCCGCGCCCCGGGACAGACGGTGCCCAGACACTCACCCGGCGCCGCGGGTCACCTGCAGCGAGCCGAGCACCGCCAACGCGGCCACCAGGACCGTCCCGACCCCCGCTCGCCCCGATCCCCGTCCCGGGGCCGGGCCCACCCCGACCCCCGCCCGGCCGGGACCGCCAGCCGCGGCCCCCGCTGGCCCACACGCCGCCATCTTGGCGGGCGCTCGGAGCGCGGGCGGCGGCACCGCCCCCTAGCGCCTGCCGGGGCCGGGCGGGCGTCGGAGCGGGGCCGGGAGCGGGACAGCTCCCCCAGGGACACGGGCGAGAACCGGGACAGCTCCCGCAGGGACACGGGCCGGGGCTGGGACAGCTCCCGCAGGGACACGGGCGGGAACCGGGACAGCTCCCCCAGGGACACGGGCGAGAACCGGGACAGCTCCTGCAGGGACACGGGCCGGGGCTGGGACAGCTCCCGCAGGGACACGGGCGGGAACCGGGACAGCTCCCGCAGGGACACGGGCCGGGGCTGGGACAGCTCCCACAGGGCGGGAACCGGGACGGCTCCCACAGGGACACGAGCCAGGAACTGGGACCGGGACAGCTCCCCCAGGGACACGGGCCGGGACAGCTCCCACAGGGACACGGGCGGGAACCGGGACAGCTCCCACAGGAACACGAGCAGGTACCCCGGGCTCTCTCTCCACAGCACCTACGGCCCTTCCAGCCTCTGCAGATCCATCACCCCTCTTGGAGGACTGAGACTCTGTTTTCCAGAAGGGAAAAATAGCTACACTGAGGGAATGATGGTACATTGAAGCAGCTCTGGGTTATCGTGAATCTAACTTCAGTGAATCTAACTTACAGAATCATGGAATGTTTTGTGTTAGAAGGGACCTTAAAGCCCAGCCCATCCCACCCCTGCCATGGCAGGGACCTTCCACTGTCCCAGGCTGCTCCAAGCCCTGCCCAGCCTGGCCTTGGGCACTGCCAGGGATCCAGGGGCAGCCCCAGCTGCTCTGGGCA
The DNA here is from genome assembly GCF_012460135.2 of Molothrus ater. Taxonomy (NCBI): domain Eukaryota; kingdom Metazoa; phylum Chordata; class Aves; order Passeriformes; family Icteridae; genus Molothrus; species Molothrus ater. Next base: position 15,199,738 of record NC_050493.2, read on the forward strand.
CCCTGTGCCAGGGCCTGCCCACCCTGCCAGGGAACAATTCCTAATTCCCAATATCCCATCCAGCCCTGCCCTCTGGCAGTGTAAAGCCATTCCTCTTGTCCTATCACCACATTTTTTATCAGTGTTTCTACTGCTGGAGTGGAATTTAATGGGGTGATAGTAACACTCAGCCTGCTCAGAGAGAGGGCAGGCAGCAGCTTGGTTTACTCAGTGAGTAGTAATTATGTCCATGTTTGCCCATAGTAGCAAAACTCTTCACTAAGGCATTCAAGGACTGAGGTATTCAAGAAGACAAATTCCTCCACTCTCAGCCTGTGGTTCACTTGCAGCAGTGCCTTTGCCCACCCCAGACATGCAGCAGGTTCTCCACAGGCCACATTCCCTCCTGGGGGGAATGGGGGCTCTTGGACACACAGCATTCCCCTTGGCTTATCACATTGCCCACGTCCCTCCCCAGCTCTCTTCAGGCCTTGATTCCATAAATGAGGTGGGACAAGGACAAGAACTGTGGTATTTGCTGGGTCCCCAGGATGAAGGAGGAATTGAGAATCTGACTTCATGCTCTTAGAAGGCTAATTTATTATTTTATGTACTTATATTATATTAAAGAATGCTATACTAAAACCTATACTAAAGGATACAAACAGAAGGCTTAACAAGAATGATGATGAAAAACTCATGACTCTCCAGAGCCTCAACACAGCTGGCTGTGATTGGTCATTAAGTTAAAACAATTCACATGACACCAATCAAACAATGAGCAGTTGGTAAACAATCTCCAGACCACATTCCAAAGGAGCAAAACACAGGAGAAACAATCAGATAATTATTGTTTTCATTCCTCTCTGAGGCTTCTCAGCTTCCCAGGAGAAGAAATCCTGGTGAAGGGATTTTTCCAAAAAGATGACAGTGACAAGGAACCACCCCTGTGCCCTGGGGCTGTACTGCTGCAGGAGAGCCCAGGGCTTCCATGGCCAGTGGGTTATGCCTCACCTTTCCCAGGATTAGCACATCTGGTTCAGATAATAAATGTGCTGCTGTCTCAGGTGTTTTGCAGGTGAAAAAATGGAGTTTTGTGTCACAAATTAACCAGAAAACTCCCTTAGGGCAAGCCAGTGCATTCAATGATCTTAGCTAATGGGTTATTATGCCTCCAGTTTTATTCAGCCATGGAGAACTGCAGGTGTCCTGCTTGTGTTTCCAACTGGAAACAAGCTGTCCAGTGGAACTCCACGGTGGCCTAAAGGTGGTTTTCATGGTCTGAACTCAGCTCTACATTAAGCATGAGTAGAGCTGCAAGTTTGTGCTTGGTCTTTTGCTCAAACAGCTTCACTTTTCACAGAGACCCTCATGAACTAAGGGTTCCAGTGGGAGGCTTCCACCCACTTCCCAAACTCACCCAGTCCTTTCCATGAGAAAAGATTACAAGAAGAGAAAAGATTACAAGGCTTACAAGAGAGCCTGGAATCACAACATGCAGTGTAGAATCCATGAGCCAAAAGCCACCTTTGGAAGTCCACAGGGAACAGAAACCTGTTCCAAATTGGAATGAAAAACAAAGCAGTACTTGAAAAAGGAAGTCTCTACTTTCCAAATAGTGCATTTGCTTTTCAGTTTACTTTCCTCTCTAAAACAGCTCCTTCCACCTAATTAATATTAAAGTGGAGTACAAGGGACTTGTTTTTCCAGAATTGCTCGGAGGAAAGGGTGGCATTGCCAGAATTCCAGTGTTTGTTTTGCAGTGACACATGATTTCCCCACAAATTGAGATAACCACCTGCTGTTAAAGATAACCAGTCTCCATTCCAGGTCGTGTCACAACCACAGTCATGTCCCAAAATGCAGGGTCTAAAGTACACGTGTGTGCAGAGGCTGAGAAAACACCTTGTGACCACATTGAGCTTTGGTATGAAGACACAACCCCAGCCCTAACTGAAATCTAAGTCAGGCTCTAAGTCAGAATATCTCTGCTTTGTCCACTCAGTGGAGGTCAGCAGTGGGTGTTTTTTTCTGTAATCAGAGTGAATATCATGAGAGGAATGTGCATGCTGATGTCTAGAGCTAATACTAATTCCAATTATACATTGGAATATAAGGCAGATATTCTTCTGTCTTGAGCCTGAAGTTCAGTCCAGCTTGGAAAATGTGGGCATGACCACAATTAGGAAGTATTTTATTATTTTCCTGCAATCTGAAAATTTTGTGTTGTGAAAAAACTTACTAATTTGAATTTTCCTATAGCTGGTAACCATACTGGCTTTGCTTTTCCTAATTATCTCCCTTCTTCCTCTTCTATGCCCTGGGAGGAATAAAAAATGTAATTCTATAACCAAAACCTGTACCTGTGTGAAAAGCTGTCAAAGCCAATACAAACCATTCAGGGGAAACTGTCTTTGGGAAGTTATGTAAAAATTTCCTAGGTCACTTCTTTTACCTTCACTCCTTCCTTAGGGATTTTTTGGGTGAGGAGAAAATGAATAAAGCAGATAAAAAACAGCTGGTGAGGTTAAAAGGCAGCAACTGCAAGAATGGCGCAGAGTTTGGAGTGTTTGAGGAAAAAAGAGTACTAAAAGTGGCTTTTCATGTAGTGGGTTGGAATGAGATGATCTTTAAGGTCCTTTGCAATCCAAACTCTTCATTGATTCTGTGATCCTGTGCCATTTTCCCTGTTGACAGGAAGGTTGGAAGGCTTGGTGAAAAGTTTATGGGAAACAGCTGACATTAGATGAGGTAAAGCAGGTGCAGGTGCTAAACAATAACATTAATTTAGTATTTTAGAGCATGGGGACTGTCCCTAAAGGAACATTAGGGCTAGTCCTCCCTTCAAACCCCTGAGGTTTTTCATCTCCAAGGCAAAGCCCAGGGCTGTCCCAGCAGCACCAGAGCTGGCTGTGGGCTCAGTGCTGGGACACCTGCAGTGGCACCTCAGACCACCTGGAACAGCTTCCAAATTGAGGCTGTTCTGCAGCCAGCTCCTTTCATCTCCACTGTGGTGGGGGTTGTGCTTTAGAAATGGAGCAAAAAGAGAACAAACACAAGAAGCAAATTGCCTTGCTGTTAAAAATGGCCATAATTTATCCCTCATGATATAGCACAGTGCCAGTGCTCGCAGCCCTTTGGAGTCGGGGTGAGCTTGTGAGGATTGTGCCCCACAGTGCAGGTGTGATTGGCGCAAATACTTGTTACTGGGATAGTCCATGTTATCTTTTCAGTGCAAATAAATAAATAAAAATTTTTTTAAAAGTGGGTTTTAAAAGGTTGCAACTTCATAGATCATGTGGCTGCTATATGAGTAACCAGAGTAGCAGCAGGCTGTCATGAGATTTGCTTGAGACATTTGAATTGGAGATTTCTGGGATGAGAGAAGATCCATTTGTGAGAGGGATTTTGGCTGCTCTGTCTCTGTTTATTGCACTCACAGCAGTCCATTGAGGCAGGGGGACTGTGCATGGAGCTTAAACAGACTATTTCTAGGGTAAGTGCAAACAGCATTTCCAAACTTTCTGAAATGGTCAGGAAAAAGAGACAGGAAAAGGCTTTTGTAAAAGAGAACTGCTATTCAACACACATGAAAAATTCTCCAGGCAGAGATCAGTAGTCTCTGAAAATACATTTCTCTCAAGTGTATCCCTGTTCTCAGAGTCTCAGCCAGAAGTGATGACTGCACCTTATTTATCTTTCTCCAGCTAAGTACTCTGAAGATGACATAAGTCAAGAGGACTTTTATTGCAACTCTACCTTCATAAACCAAAAGTCACTGCATCCCTAAAGCTGAAACACTTGTAATTTTAAGTATTTTGGTCACCTGCCAGAAAATACAGCTGTATGGAGTCAGAGTGTTATACCTGATAGCCTGCAAGAATCCATCAGTCCCTCATTCCATTGCAGCCGGGATATTTGCACTTGACTCAAGGAAGTAAACAGAAAAGCAATTTGCATTTTGCATTAAAATGGTACAAGCAAGGAGCTGTCAGGTGAGATAGGAGGGACTGAAAGGAGGGATTCCCGCAAGATCAGCCCTCCTACAGGATGGAATGGATGTGTGTAACAGCAGGAGGGGGTGTGGGGCTTTTCTTGAGGAAACCTTGGCTCCCCAGGGAATGGGCACAGCCCCGAGGCTGCCAGAGCTCCAGGAGTGTTTGGACAGCGCTGCCAGGGATGCTCAGGGTGGGATTGTTGGGGTGTCTGTGCAGGGCCAGGAGCTGGGCTGGATGATTCCTTTGGGTCCCTTCCCACTCAGAAGATTCTGTAATTCCATGTTTTGTCAGTAGAAAAATATGCATTCCAAGCAGAATCTTTGAACAAACATTGCAGGCTTTATTTTGTTGTGGAACCAGTCTGCCCACACTTGTAATTAGTTATATGTTTTAAAAGGGAACAGTGGTTTCATTGTTACTGCCTACTTGCTGTTTGGCAATATGGAGAGTTACACTGGAAATGCAACATCTGACATCTGCCTTTGTCAAAGGGGGAAAGAAGCACTGGGACAGTGGGATACCATTCAGATGGGGAGCCACAAGGTCTGCAGAGGGAATCCTGGAATTGTGACATTTCCTGGTTGGGAAGAGTCTCACAGGGATCATCCAGCCCAGCTCCTGGCCCTGCACAGACCCCCCAACAATCCCACCCTGGGCATCCCTGGCAGCGCTGTCCAAAGGCTCCTGGAGCTCTGGCAGCCTCGGGGCTGTGCCCATTCCCTGGGGAGCCTGGGCAGTGCCCAGCACCCTCTGGGGGAAGAACCTTTCCTGATCTCCAACCTAAACCTGCCCTGACACAGCTCCAGCCAGTCCTGTCTCTGGTCACCAACATGTTTGTGTCTTTATCCCTGTTTGTAGTGAAGAAATATCATTTGCTCTCTGCATTGTGTGACAATCCTATTGGATTCTTGGCCTGTCACCATCATATTTTCTGGAAAAATCCCCTTGCCCATGATTCTTCTCCTGGGAAGCTGAAAAGCGTCAGAAAAAGGAAAACAATATAATCTCATTTGTTTCTCCTATGTTTTGCTGTGTGGTTTGGACATTGTTTACAAACAGGTGATAATTCATTGGTTTCATGTGAATTGTTTTTACTTAATGACCAATCACCATCCAGCTGTGTCAGGGTTCTGGAGAGAGTCACGAGTTTTTCATTATTATCTTTTAGTCTTCTGTCTGTATCCCTCCTCTATTCTTTAGTATTCTTTAGTATAGCATTCTTTAATATAATATAGATCATAAAATAATAAATTAGCCTTCTAAGAACATGGAGTCAGATTCACCATGTCCTCCCTTTGACAGGGACCTCAGGAAATACCACACTTGGCCAGTACAACTGAACTCAGTTTTAAACTTTTGTACAATTTAATGATTTCTTCAACGTGTTGTTCAGTCACTTCCATGGTGCCAAGGTAATGTGGCAAATGCTTCTGTTGGCAAGCTTCTGTTTGGTCTGTATTTCCACCAGAAAGCAGGGATCAGCAAACTGAAAACAGATTGAAATTGTTTATTAGGTACACATATGAGAAACCAGTGGGATGCAGATGTTGAAAGGATTTAGTACCTGGTAGGATCAGGGATTGAGACAACAAAGTGAGGGCTAGCACAGAAACATGTAGAGTATTAACTCAGATCCAGAGAAGGGCTGCTTAGAGTTTAGCTGAGTTCAAAATAAGGAAAAGGGCATGCATTGGTTGGTAATGGGACTGCGCCGAAATGACCCCTGACTTCGAGATGCTCTAAAATGTCCGAGGAAACCCCACACTGCGGACGAGTGTCCAGTGCCGCTGTAATTAATTAAGCCCCGTCTATGCTGTAATTAATGAACCATTCTCTCGTGTAATTAAAGCATTCTCTCGGTAATTGCCGGTGCCGCGGCCCGCCCGGCTCCCCTCAGAGCGGCACCTCCGCTCCGCCAGGGGGCGCTGGCGGCGCGCCCTTCCCGCCCTGGGCGCTCCAAGATGGCGGCAGCGGGGCCGTGGCCGGCCCTGTGGGCCATGCTGGCGGCTCTGCTGCTCCTGCTGCTCTGGCGGCGGCGGCGGGCGGGCGGCGGGGGCCGGGTGTGTGTGGCCGTGCTGGGGGACGTGGGCCGCAGCCCGCGGATGCAGTACCACGCCTTGGCGCTGGCCCGGCACGGGCGCGAGGTCGCTCTGCTGGGATACCTCCGTGAGTGAGGGGCGGCCGGGGCCGGGCGGGGCGGCCGCGCCGCTGAGCGGGCTCTCCCCCCGCACAGAGCCGGCCGCTGAGCGGGCTCTCCCCCCGCAGAGAGCCGGCCGCTGACCGGGCTCTCCCCTCGCAAAGAGCCGGCCGCTGAGCGGGCTCTCCCTCCGCACAGAGCCGGCCGCTGAGGGGGCTCTCCCCCCTCAGAGAGCCGGCCGCTGAGCGGGCTCTCCCCCCGCACAGAGCCGGCCGCTGAGCGGGCTCTCCCCCCGCACAGAGCCGGCCGCTGAGCGGGCTCTCCCCCCGCACAGAGCCGGCCGCTGAGCGGGCTCTCCTCCCGCACAGAGCCGGCCGCTGAGCGGGCTCTCCTCCCGCACAGAGCCGGCCGCTGACCGGGCTCTCCCCTCGCAAAGAGCCGGCCGCTGAGCGGGCTCTCCCCCCGCACAGAGCCGGCCGCTGAGCGGGCTCTCCCCCCTCAGAGAGCCGGCCGCTGAGCGGGCTCTCCTCCCGCACAGAGCCGGCCGCTGAGCGGGCTCTCCCCCCTCAGAGAGCCGGCCGCTGAGCGGGCTCTCCCCCCGCACAGAGCCGGCCGCTGAGCGGGCTCTCCCCCCTCAGAGAGCCGGCCGCTGAGCGGGCTCTCCCCCTGCAGAGAGCCGGCCGCACCGGGACGTGCTGCGCTCCGAGAACATCCGGCTGGTGCCCGTGGCGGAGCTGAGCGGGCTGCGAGGTGCGTGAGGGCCGGGGAGCCGGGGCTGCGGGGGAACGGGGGAGCGTAAAGAGCCCACAGCGTGTACGGGTCCAGCCCCGCCGCACGCCCGGCTCCCACCCTGCTCTGCCTTTCTCTTTAAACAGGAGCCGCTGGAGTTAAACACTGCCGGTACATTGGTGCTGTTCACGTGCACAGTGTAATGGGGAAATGATTTTCATTCTACCTCTTTCTCCCCCACCTTGTGCTTAACCCTGTTGCTCAGAGCAGCTGTGGCTGCCCCTGGATCCCTGGCAGTGCCCAAGGCCAGGCTGGGCAGGGCTTGGAGCAGCCTGGGACAGTGGAAGGTGTCCCTGCCCATGGCAGGGGTGGGATGAGATGAGCCTTAAGGTCCTTTCCAAACCAAACCATTTAACGAGTGTAGGATTTCATTCTACCAAATACAGAATGAGAATTTGTAGGGATCACGAGATGTTTACGTGGCATTATAGTGATCATAAAATAAAATCACAAAGGTTGGAAAAGCCCTCTAAGAACATTGAGTTCAACCATTCTCCCAGCACTGCCAAGGCCACCTCTGACCCATGTCCCCAAGTGCCACATCCATGTCTTTAAACCCCTCCAAGATGGGGACCCCACCACTGCCATGCACAGCTGTGCCCATGCCTGACCACCCTTTCCATGAAGAAATGTTTCCAATATCCATCCTAAACCTCCCCTGGCACAGTTTGGGGCCATTTCCCCTTGTCCTGTCCCTGTTCCCTGGAGCACAGCCCGACCCCCCCGACTGTCCCCTCCTGTCAGGAGCTGTGCAGAGCCAGAAGGTCCCCCCTGAGCCTCCTTTTCTCCAGGCTGAGCCCCTTTCCAGCTCCCTCATCTGCTCCTGGTGCTCCAGCCCCTTCCCAGCTCTGTTCCCTCCCCTGGACACCCTCCAGCCCCTCAGGGTCTGCCTTGGAGTGATCCAGCCTGTCCAGATCCCTCTGCAGAGCCTTCCCACCCTCCAGCACATTGACACTCTCACCCAGCTTGGTGCCATCTCCAAATTTGCTGAGGGTGCACCAATCACTTACCCAGGTCATTGGTAAAGTGTTTCCATTTTCATGTTATTCTGCCCCTGTCTCTGCAGAGCTGGCTGGTTCTGATGTTCACATTTCTGTGGGGAGAGCTGTAATTCTCTTACCTGTTTTTCTGTCACTTGCAGTGGGGCCAACGCTTTTGCAGTATGTCCTGAAGGTGCTCGTGCAGTCAGTGCAGTTACTGTACACATTGCTGAGGATGGATCAGCCATCCTATATTCTCCTCCAGGTATGTTTTGTGTTGGGACTAATTTCAGTACAAATAAATGGTGCTACATTACAGGGTGGTTTTACCCATCTCAGACGTTGCTGTAATTATTTCAGAGCTGAGCTGGCCTCATCAGTGGTGTTAACCTGCATGCAGGTATTTTTTGGCTCTAAACTTTGATTTGTTAACAAGTCAAGTTTTCTCTTCCTGTTAGTTGTTAGCTTTCAAACTTCATTGCCATGGGTAGCAGTAAAGAATAAATCTTACTGGAAATGTTGGTGTGTTTATTGGAGGGGAATTTTGATCTTGATCCAGGGTTAAATTTGAAATACCTGCCAGTGTTCATAAGTGAATACAAACAGTCTGTGTTCATGAAGCTCATTTAAGGTGATGCAACTTCAATTTGATTTTTGCTTCTGGTATTTGCTTTGTGTTTGTCACTTGGTCACACCTGATGCTATTTTGGTTTTGTTTTTGAGCAGAATCCCCCAGGCTTACCCAGTATAGCTGTTGCCTGGGTGGCAGGGCTGTGGTGGGGGAGCAAACTCATCATAGATTGGCACAACTATGGGTACAGCATCATGAGCCTGAGTCACGGGAGGAGCCACCCACTGGTCCTGGTTGCAAAATGGTTTGTGCACTCATTTCTGCTCTCCATACATGATGTGCCTTGGTGAATTCAGAATGGAGGCCAGTGGAGAGGATGTAACTGGCACAGGGAGGGGTTTCTGGCCTTTGCTGTGTGGTTTCTCTGCTGCAGCTGCTTTGTTGAACAGTGGGAGGGAGTTGCAGGAATTGGGCAGGTTGCTTTTCCCTACCTATGCAAATGTTGATCTTGTTATTGGAATTTCTTTATATGTCCTGGGTTTTTTATTCTCTAATGCTGCCTTACACTCCAGCTCTTCTTTGAGCAGCTCCTTGCTGAATAGAATTGGTTTTGTGTAGTTAAAGGCTTTAAAGGCTTTGGAGAACAGGAGTCCATCAAAAATTGGCAACTAGATTTCAGTTCTGAGGGCAGTTGGGTTTCTTTGGGTTTTGTTTGGCTTTCACCAAGCATGGGCACTGGGAGCAGTTGCTGCAATTGCCTGCCTGTGGTTGCTGACTGATATTTCATTTTTGTCAGGTATGAAAAGCTTTTTGGGCGCTTGTCTGACTATAACCTGTGTGTCACTGATGCCATGAAGAAAGATCTCTGGGTGAATTTCAAGATAAAGTAAGTCATGTGCCTCAATTGAGTGTGTGTGTGCTAAGTGAATGACAGAACAGATCCCTGAGGATTCAGGATTCAGAGGGATCTTACAAAAGCAGCTCTCCTGAGCTCACCCATCACCACTGAAACACATCAGCTCAGTTTTGTGATGGGCCAGTGTGGTGTGGCCATTCAGGAATCTTCATCATCCTTCTGAGCTGACACATCCCAGTGCCTGAGGTGGCAGTCCAGGAGCCAGGGCAGTTTGCTGCAGGCTGCCTGTGGAGCCAGACAGGGACAGGTGTCACTGGGGTTTGAGCAATTACTCTGGCCTGCCAGCTTATCTTGAGGGCATCAAGATTAGGGGCAGTTAAGGAATAAGTTTAAAAATCAGGACAGTGATGTCTGCAGTTCTTACAGGTGCATTTCACCCCTAGAATAAGCACACAAGAAAGGGGTTCTTTGTTACCTGTGCCCACCTTGGTGTGTTCCAATAAACTTCAGGAATACAGGAAGTTGTAAGAGTCAAAAAATGAATTACTTTGCTGTATAATTAATTTTTTTCGTTAATTTTTTAGTTTTCTAGTTAATTTTTTTTTCTGATTACATTGTTGCAGCCTGCCACTGTACCATGTGCATGTTGTTACATCTGTATCTTATTTAATCTGCACACTTCTTTCCTCCCAGGGCTGTAACATTGTATGACAGACCAGCCTCTTATTTTAAGGAAACACCATTGGACCTCCAACACAACTTGTTCATGAAACTTGCCAAGGACTACGAGCCCTTCAGACCACGGTATGTGCAAGTGCAGCTGCCCCTGCATCCTTCCCCAGGGCACATGGAGCTGTGGCACTGCACTTACCAAAATCCTTGTGTGGGGTATTCTGACCCCAGCAGGCACAGGGGGCACTGGGGTGCCTCAGTGTCCTCATAGAGCACAGCAGCACAAAGCATGAGTCCATCAGAAGGGTGCAAGAGAGATTTATTACAGCAACATGTTGCTTTTATACTCTTGCAAGATATTTAGATTCACTTAACATGCACATTCACTGCCCATTGGTTATAGGAAAGAAGCAAAGTTCTGTCATTCTGTGAGCCAGCTGGAGTCTGTATCTCTTTACTTTCTCTCCTTCATCACATCTCCATGGTGACAACCTTGGTGTCTTCCTCAGGAGAGATATGGGGCTTTCCTTTACCATCAGGAGGCCCTTGCTGGCTCACAAGAACAGCACAGAATGTCTCTCCTGCACCTTAGCTGTCACTAGAGAGGCCAGCAGAAATGAGATGGTTGAGCTGTGGTGACACAGGGAGTGAGATGGTTGAGCTGTGGTGACACAGGGAGTGAGGTGGTTGAGCTGTGGTGACACAGGGAGGGAGATGGTTGAGCTGTGGTGACACAGGTAGTGAGGTGGTTGAGCTGTGGTGACACAGGGAGTAGAAGTGTTTTGTTCCTAAAGCAGTTGGCAGCAGCACTGAGGCACTGTGCTGAGTGTCTGGGGTGGAGCTCTGCCTCCCACTGACCCCTCTGCAGTGCTTGGATGCTTCCTTAATAGCATCCCTTCCTTAATTACTGTGCACAGCCTTCAGGATCTTGGTCCAAGGGTTAAACACTTCCCTCTGGCAGTGCAGGATGTCACCTGCAGCAGATGTACCAGGGAGGTGACTTCACCAAACTAAAGCCTGAAAAGCAGTGAAATCCACAGTGCATGGTGGGGATTTTTTGGAAATGCCAAATGTGTAGATTTGTCACTATAGGACACGAAACAACACGAGCACATACTGCTGTTCTCAAGGTGAAAAAAGGGAAGTTTATTTTCTGACTCCAGCATTTATAGATTTCCAAAAGTGCCAGTGGATTGGAGGGTGAAAGTGCTGCCTCTGCAATAACACTGGAGAAACTAACAGTCTATCAAATTTCTCTTCCTCTATAAAAGAATGCAAAACAATAAGTTATTTACAGAAAGTGTGTGAGCAAGTTCCTTACAAGAATGTAAACATTAGAAAATCTTAAAAAATCAAGGCAACATAGGTTCTGAGTTTAGTTGAGTAAATGTGCTGTTGGGCTGCATGCTGTGGTAAGTGTGAGACAGATTGTGGAAAGGGAGGCTGACTCTGCTCGACTTGTGAAGGAAAACATTTGGCTGGAAAGTGGAATTGTGCCTGTAGCAGCAGGAAAGAGGGAGAAACGGCCTGTCCTGTCCTGGTATTTCTGTAGTGGAATGGTTCTGTTTCTAGGCACGTTGAGCAGCCAGTCTGAAGGCAGATGTGTGGGAGTGGGTGCCGGTCAGCAGAGCGCTCCCTGCTGTCGCTGGCTGTGCGCAGCTCGTGCTCAGCAAGTTGTGTTTCCATAGTACAGAGCTGTGAGTCCCGCTGCTGACAGATCGGCCTTCACCCAGAGGGATGGCAGCGCTGGCAGTGTGCTCAAGGCCGGGGGCCGGCCTGCCCTTCTCGTCAGCAGCACCAGCTGGACAGGTTGGGAATCGCTTCTATTTTCCATGCTAATAGGGTCCTGGTGCTTCCTCACACTTGAAGTTGTGTTTGTCCTTTGTTTTCCTGGGAGAATTTGAAGACAAGGTGTGTATGATGCAACAAAATGTTGTGTAACTTAAATAATACTACAAATGAATGATTTTTTTTTTAAGTTGGATTTTAATTATAAAGCTCAACTTTAAGAATAATTAAAAGAGGTTTCTTTTTTTTTTTTTTTAGCTTTCATTCTAGGCATACAGTCTTGCATGGTGTAAAACAGATTGAGAAACTCAAATATTTACTGAGAGCACCCTGCACCCTGAAGGTGCCTCTGCCCATGGCAGGGGGCTGGGATGAGCTGAGCTTTAAGGTCCAATCCAACCCAAAGCAATTTGTGATTCCATGATTTCTGATGATGTTTATTACATAATTATGTACATTTTTTCCCTCTGTATGAAGAAGGGAACAAAGACTGGAAACAAATCCATTGCCAGTGACCATGGGCAGGATTGTCTTTATCTTTGAACAATCAGGGCAGTTTTTACACTTAATTCTCAGCTTTAGAAACTAGAAAATTTTAACTTGATAGCTTCAAAGATGTAAAGTATTTGTAGCTGGTTTATATGTCATGTTGCCCACAAGGGAGATAAATAGACACTGTGTATGGTTATGGACTTTTATTTATGAAAATAAACTAGGGGATTTTTTAAATAAACTATTTACTAAAATGTTTAGTAAATTTCAGTAAATAGTAAAATTTTAGTAAATAAGTACAAACTATGTACTTAACCTTTGAGTACATGGTATGTGCTTAAATTGTGTAGGTGAAGGTGAGAAAAATCTCAATTGTTATTTAAAGTAAAAAAATTTAAATGGTAGAAATATGAATGTTACTAATAAAACCTTCTCTTTCAGAGGATGAAGACTTCTCAGTCCTTTTAAGAGCTTTAGAAGGTTGGTATGAAGGAATTGGTATCACTCTTTCAAAGAGGTCTTCTGGACACTTAAGAGGGGTTTTGCTAAAGAGCAATGCTTCTATATTCAGGTGAAAATGCAATTGTATTTGATTAATTAGCACTAATTTCAGATTAGTAATTGAAATACAGCAGTGCAACATCTAAATTCAATTAGAGGAGTTGTCAGGGAGAGTTAAATCTCCAACTGGCTCCTAAACTGCAGTTTTATTTTCTGAGCTATTACATCTACTCTCCACAGGTATCTGCTAATGGGAAGGGAGGGAATACTTTGTCTTATCTTGTAGACTTTGCAGCTGCAATTCTAAATTGATCTATTGAAGCAACTGATTGGGGAGCAGTTGAAGAAATGCTTCATGCATAAACAGCCTGATTTATTTCTGGAGGAGTCTGTAAATGTTAACATTTCTGGATTTACTGCTGTGTTACTCATGCTTGTAAGGAAATTGCTTGTAGTGGGAAGCTCAGGAATTAATGCATTGTCACCACTCTTCAACCAAGCCCCCTGAGATTTGTCAGCTCTGACCAGTTTTTATCTTCTCCAGATTATGAGAGGTTTATCGAGGAGGGAGCTGAGCTTCCAGCTTTGGTGTGTGTGATAACAGGTGAGAATGTTTGTCTTACAATTCTTCCAGTGCCAACAGAGGGTTTAGTTGTCCCTTTTGTTCTGGGCTGACTCTTCTGTTGCTGGGGGGAGGGAGGAGGGACTGTTGCCTTTGTGTCTGGTTATCAGGACAGTGATTTCTAGCTGAGTTATTGCACCATCCACCAATTATGGCACATCCTTAAAGAGCCTCCCTGTCTGCTCCAGCTCTGCATGAGAAACACTCTAAGGCCAATGTTGAGATGATGCTGCAAAGGCAATGTCAGGGGAAGCAGCCTGAGCTGTGCCAGGGGAGGCTTAGACTGGATATTGGCAGAATTCCTTCCTGGGAAGGGTGGTCAGGACTGGCACAGCTGCCCAGGGCAGTGGTGGAGTGCCCATCCCCGGGGCAATTGAAAGCCCTGTGGGTGTGGGTCAGTGTTGGCCCTGGCAGTGCTGGGGAACAGTTGGGCTTGATCTGAGAGGGCTTTTCCAACCTTAAAAACTCCATGATTCTACACTGATGGGAAACTAATTGAAATACTGAGTAAGAGAAGTCCATGTGCACATTCCTTTCAAGGAAATTAAGATTTTTCATGTCTTTTTAGGGTACCACAAGTGTTGTATCCTGTTTGTGCACCTGATCCAACAGGAGCTTGCATTTCACTGTTTTCAGTCATCTTGATAAAACCTTTTCTGTTTTACACAGGTAAAGGACCTCTAAAAGATTATTACAATGGGCTGATCCAAAAGCTGCACTTGAAGCATATCCAGATCTGTACTCCATGGCTGGAGGCTGAGGATTACCCTCTTCTGCTTGGTAAACAGTGGGGATGGAAAAGGCTTGAGGATGTGTGGGAAACAGCTCAGCACAGTTGCAGGGGCTGATGCAGACTGGGAGAAAATAGTCAGGAATGTTTCTGGTTAGTGACAGGATATTCATGGATTTGACTCATTCCAGCAAAGAATTGTTGGAAATTCCTCTGGCTGGCTTTTCCCTGCTTTCCCAAGTAGTAGCTGTGGTGTTTCAGCCTGTTCTTGGCACTCTTTGTTTCTTCCAGCTGTGCTGAAATACAGGTGCCTGTTCTACTTTACCTTCAGGGTCAGTCCAGTAAATGAAATGAAAATGTTGTTGGCTGAGCAACCAAAAGTAGCTGAAATTCTAAATTAACATGTCATTGGAATGTTATTCCCTCAGCATCTTCATTGCAACAGCATAAAGGGGGAGTAATAGAGTTATAAATATATATTCAATGTGATCTTCTTTCTGCAGGGTTAGAGCCTGACAATTTATGTGGCTGTAAAACACTGTTTATTTGGTCCTTTTTAAATAATGAACAGAATGTTTGTAAAATCACACTACAGTTCCTGTGTTTGAGCTGGGAGAGGTCACTAGTGAGGTCACATACTGATGGGGTTGTGATGGGGTTTTCCTTTACTTACCCATTTTTAGCAGATTAAGAGGCAGAAAGGCTGTTTTAAGATACAGAAAACTTCAAAATCCCCTTTAATTTAACATGCACCCACTTACTATTTTTCTAAAACATAACTAATTTTGAGCCCCAAATCACCCTGTGCTTTATTTTTTTCCCTGATTGCTTGAAATTGTGTCTGGGTAGTTGAAAGTTTCACTTGCTCCATCCAAAGCAGCAGGAGAATGAAGGTTTGCAGGAGGACAGAGGATCTGCTTTCAGAGAGTTCAGACTGTGTTGTGCTGGATTTCAGGCTCAGCAGACCTGGGGGTGTGTCTCCATAAATCCTCCAGTGGTTTGGATTTGCCCATGAAGGTGGTGGATATGTTTGGCTGCTGTTTACCTGTGTGTGCAATACATTTTGAATGGTAAGAGCTTATTCTGTTCCAGCTCAAGGCAATCACATAAAACAATATTCTTACAAAGCCAGAGTTCAGCAGCTACTGCAGGAATTCAATGCGATTCCTGTATTTTGCCATTTTAAAAATTAAATAAGATAGAAATCAAGGTTGGTTTAAGTTTAAAAGTTAATACTAGTTTCTAAAAAATTGGGAGCATTTAATGCAAGCACTTGCCTTAAAAAAGTCCCTGTGTTCCATTGTTTCCATATATTTAATTTTAAAAGAATCTTTCTTCTGCATAGACACACCTGTTCAGTGAAAGACTGAGTGTATGCATGGGCATTTCTGGAATTGATGGTCCTTGGGAAAACAGTAGCTTTACAAAAGAAGATAAATTCCTGTGAAAATTTCATGATGGATCATGGACAGATTTTCCTTGTGGAAAAAAAATCTAGTTTTAAAGTAGATAATTGCCCTGGTTTTTAATGGATGTCCAGATGAGTGGCACAAAGACAGAATGAGGGCCCTTTGGTACAGTTGTGGTAGGTTTGGTCTGACATAGAAAGGAGAAGTCTTTAACTGTTTAACACTGCCTGTTTATGATGTCAGGTGTGGGGCCATAATGATACAGATACCCTGGTCTGGTCCTTTGGATGTCACTGTGCAACACTGCAAATGTCCCACTCGCTGCTGTTTGCCTCAGCTCTCCTTTTGTGGCTTTTTTCACAGTTTACATGAGCTGGTGAAGCACAATGAGAACGGGCTGATATTCAGGGACTCACAGGAACTTGCAAAGCAGCTGAAGGTAAAGGCTCTGACTGATTTCTTTCCCCCAGAAATAACCCCAGAGGTGCCACTGTGTGAGCAGCCCTTTCAGATCTAACATCACCTGTGAGTTTGCATTCTCACAAGGTACTGCCTGGCCTGGTGAGCATTGTTTGCCTCACTTCTGTGTGAATGTGAACCTGAAGCTGGCAAAAGCATTTCAAACTCTGTCCTTGTTTTCTCTTCATGGGGCCAGACCCCAGAACTGCAGCTGTAGTTGAGGGTTAACACTGGCGAGGCTGGAATGAGCCTGAAATGAAACATGATAGTTATTTTTCTGTGGTTTTGTTTGTTAAATTACAGATGCTTTTCTTGGATTTCCCCAGCCTGGAAGGAAAACTTGCCAGCTTCCGAGAGAACCTGCGAGAGTCGCGGCAGCTGCGCTGGGACCAGAGCTGGGACCAGACTGTCCTTCCCTTGCTGGGCAGCAGGGAGTGACTGGGGCAGGGGGTGTCAGACACATTCCTGCAGCTGCAGGGATCTGGGAAACAGTGAATAAAGATTTTGTATTGTCTACACTTAGAGTTCCTAATCCTTTTCTTGGCTCTCACACTCCTCCTTTACAGTTTCAGCTTCCTGGGTGAGTAGGAGGTGCTGGAGGTGCTGAGCTGTTTGTTCTGTGAGAACCTGTGCTGCTTGAAGGGCCCTTTTTGGTGAAGATCCTTGAACACAGATAGAAACTATAGCAGCTTCACCTCCTGTACAGTCAGCACTTTAGTAGGTGACTTGGGTATGGTTTCTTTGGCACATGGCAGATGCTTTTCACTGGAGTTGTTTCATTTCAGCTGGTCAGTTCGATGGCCAGCAATTGCCCAAGCACTGAATCC
Organism: Molothrus ater; assembly: GCF_012460135.2. Taxonomy (NCBI): domain Eukaryota; kingdom Metazoa; phylum Chordata; class Aves; order Passeriformes; family Icteridae; genus Molothrus; species Molothrus ater. Next base: position 15,216,548 of record NC_050493.2, read on the forward strand.
TCCTGTGTGGATTTATTGGGACAGAACCATTTTGTTTCCAAGTTGTTTTTCCTTTTGACAATGTGAGCAAGGGTGTGGAAGCACAGCACTGGTGTGTGACAGCTTTACTGGACACTTAGAGCAAAGCAGAGCTTGCAGTGAGTGTTGTCCCTGTACTCTGAAATTAATGTCCCCATTTACCTTGGGAAAGAACTGAAAATTCCTCTCTTCTTAAACAGATGGACAGAAAAGGGAAAAATAAACCCAAAATACATGAACAAAGTATGTATAACTTAGTCAAAAGGCACTTTGCTTTGTGAGTGCTTACTCGGGTACAGCCTTCAGCTTTTTATTAAGCTCAGTATTCACATGCAAGCCTAATGCTTAAAAGGTTTTTTTCATCACCTTTTTGATGATAAAATAGATGTCAGTCATTGGTAAATGTACTTGGCTTGGACTGGTTTACTGCTCCTCAGAGCTCCTGCTTCAGGCTGGGAGGTGAGGGCTGGGCTCTGCACCAGCAGTTTTAAACTCTGACTGAGCAGCTGTTGAATATCTGCTTCTGTCAATAGAGAAAAGGTGAAAATAGGGTCAAGTTGCTTTACTGCAGGAATTTGGCAAAACTTCCAGCTTATGGATTGAAGAATGATCCATAAAGATTGATTTGCCAATTTTTTAGTGTTCTTTTCCTGTTGTCAGTCAAAATCCTCTCTAGAGGTTTGGTCATTCCTGTGCACATGGAGGTAAATTAGGCACTTCTCTAATTAAACAGTAATGCCAAAGGCTTTAGAGAGGTTTGCTCTTCATATAACAGAACTTTTTAGATCCAAAATGAGCTCTATACAGAACCTTTGTCTTGAATTTTGTATGAGGGGAGATAAAGGAGCTCCTGTGTGGGCTGCCAGTTTGTGTATACTCTGGAAATAACACCTCTGAGTTCTTTTTGGGGACAGGGAGCCAAAACCTGGGCTGGGGTTATTTCTGCTTGATCCCAGCAGTCATGGTCTCCTTAAGCTTGAAGAATAAGAAGATTCTTCAGGTCTCAAGTTAGGTATCATCAGTTTTCTATCTATTGCTACAGAAGGAGGAGGAGGTTGAAGCTTTTTCATTTCAAGTAGTTTTTAATGGAGAGAAGGAAGCTAAAAGAGAAGAATGAGCATCACTTTGATGTTTGTGCTTCAGGACCAGTGCTGCCCAACAGAACAGGGATGAATGGATGATCAGAGGGTTCAGAGCAGGGGAGCTCAGTCCTTCCTTTTTGCAGGATACCTGGAACACTGCTATGGAGAGTGATTCCTTTTTCATTGGCAGCCCTGCCTGGATTCCCAGCAGCCACTGTGGAAGTGGCAGTCCTGTGAGAGAAAGGGCCATCAATTCTGACTTGTCATCACTGCAGAGTAAAGGTGCACCTGATTTACAGCAGAGTCATCCTGGGACACAACTACAGCTACTGGTCACTGTTTATTGGGGGTTTTTAAGCCAACCCAAACTGCAAGTACACACAGACATAAAACACCAGAGAAGACTATTACAGCTGGTTTTAAAACCAAAACCCATTGATTACTGTGAAGCATGGCTTTGCTCCCTTGTCTGGGGAGATCCTCACCCTGTGATCCTGCAGGTTGCCCCAATACTCACAAATCACAACACAGTTGGGAAAAATCCCTGCTTGAATTCTGCTGTCTTCTACAGAATCCAAGTGAAGTGTGATTGGGGCTTTTTGGTTTCTGTTGATTGAAGTTCAGTCACTTCCTAGGGGCAGCTGCAGGCTTGGATCCATGCTGGGAATTAGAGGAAGGACTCCATGTGTCCATGTGTCCAGCTGTCTCCTCAGAACCTCCTTTCCAGAATTCAGGATAATCTTGTTACAGGGCTGACACAGCTCCTGTTTGTCTCAATATTCCAGTTCTGTTTCCAAGCCTATACAAATAGCTGTAGAATAGTTACATCTGGCTGCACATCATAGAGAAAATTACAGCTGCTGTGGGCTGGAATCACCTGCCACCTGATCCCAGCTTTATCTGTGAAGAGAAACACTGGGAATCATATTTATGCCAATAAAATGAAGAGCAAAAGTTGCATGACAAGTTCTGTAAGAAGAGATCTTCAGCATGCTGTGATTGTCAGGCAAATGCTTATGAGTGTTTTTGTAAAAATCTCATTAATGCCTCTGCTGAGCACTCAGTGTCACTTTGTGAATTAACCAGAATTCCACAGAATATCCTGAGTTGAAGGAACCCACAGGGATCATCAGGTCCAGGTGGTGAACACCAGCTGACACTGCAAAAGATAGGCTTTAGAAGTTTATATGAAGAAAAATCCCCAAATGTATTTTATTTAATCCCTAGTGGGGGGTTTTTGTCAAAAGAGAAAAGGTGAAAATAGAGTCAGGTCAAGGAACAAGTAAGGTAAGATAAAGGGTTTAGGCTGCATCTCAGGTGTTATCACTGACAGTGCAGCACTGATGGCTCCCTCCTTTAAGCTTAAACCTCTTTTTACTTTCCTATTGGCACCAGATTACAAATCATCCCTCACAGATGTGAGCTGTGATAGCCAGGATGTACCCAAAGGTGAGTTCCAAGCTGATGAAATCCATGTGCAAAAGCTACTGCTCCTAAATCCAGCTCTAGGATAAGATCCTGCCCTTGGACAATGCTCCTGCTCCTCTGTACCACAGAACAAGTAATGGGGAAAGGCAAAAAGGCAGAACTATTGCACACTGGATGGAACAGGCACCCACCCAGCTCGGCCTGGAACAGCTGATACGTGTCTGGGTTTCGGATTGTGGAGGCAATGAACACCTCAGGAGCTTTCCTGTCTGCTCTGGAGGTGGAGAGCTTCTGTAGCATCCCAATGAGGGCTAAAATTATCTCAGGATCATACACCACATCTACAAAAAAAAAAAAAAAGAAACATACAATATTTATTGAGAATCGAGCAAAAACCAGAATAAAAATTGCAAAGCAGAAATAAAATCTTCACAGTGTGGAGAATATTGACATTTTATGGGCTATGCCCTCATCACTAAAAATCAGTGCTCCTTTTAGTAAATGGAATGTCAGATATTTTATTTAAGCCCATCCTAAGGGAGGCAGCAGAACCACTGAGTGTTGGTGCTCTGCTCCCACTGCCCTTGGCAAAACAAACCTGCCTTGTTAGAAATGAGTGGTTTAGAGGCTGCTGCCAAGGACTTGCAGATGTTTTCATCTGGAGTCATTCCCTGGAGAGCAGAAATGGTGGTGAGAGGTCAGGGAACACCAAGGGGAGCAGAATGCTGATGCTCAGGGGGGGCTGTTTCCTACACAGAGGTGTGCAGGTGTGTGCTCCACTCCAGGTCCTTGTGCTGCAGTGAGTAACAGCAAATAGCAGAGAGATGTCAGTGCCCCTCAGCTCTTGCCTTCAGAGTGCAGCTGGGGCTGGTTTGGGCACTGAGCAGTGTCACTGCCATTAGGAACCATGCAGTGACTTCAGTTTATACAATTCCCATTCACTGCATCCTGTGATACCTGGGATGCCAAAGTCATTTTTGCACCTGGATACTCAGGTTTTTCTTTGCAAAGCTCCAAATCAGGGTGTAAGTCCTACAGCTGAGACATTCTGCTCTCACTGGGTATCACCACCATCATCCTAATGCCACTAGGTTCTCCATTATTGGATTTTTTATAAATCTCCCTCTGAATTTATACACAGACAAGTACAAATAAGTCTGTAGCTGGCTGTTGTTATTTGTTACTCCTCAAGAGGCTGCTGGGGTCGCTGAGCCCTGCCCAGCCCTGCTCCCTGTGGCTGCAGTACCTGCTGCAATGACAACGTCAGCTCTGAGAGCCAGCAGTTGTTTTTCTGTCACTGAGCCCCAGTCAAGCTCAGCCACCATCACTTCTGGGGTTTGGCAGCTCTGTCCTTCCCCCTCCTGCCCTTGGGACTCTCTTTGGGTGCTCCAGGTCACCTCAGGCCCTGGGGTGAGGCCGTTCAGCTGCAGGTTCTCCCCCAGCTGTTGGAGAACACGGGGGTGGCAGTCACTGAATATGAACGTCCTGGGCTGGCAGCTCTTGCAGATGGCAATTCCAGTGAAGCCAATCCCACTCCCCAATTCCAGGACTGTCCTGAGGGTAATGGAGTAAAAAGTACTATCAGGACTCTGCATTGAGTTAGAAATCAAAACATTCTAAATATAATTAAAGGTAAAATCAGTTCCAGATAATTACAATAATTTTTGAGTGAACTATCCACAATCTAACCTTTATGCAAAGCAACTGGAGAGTTGGGAATAACTGAGGGTGGAATTGTCAGCATAAAATTAATTAGCTGAAATGCTGATTTCTGTAAGGCACAAAGCATTCCCACCACAGGGAGGAGAGACATTCCCACCTGGCCTTGGCCATCTGCAGCACAGTTGTTTCCACCTGAGCTGGCTCTCCAGTTTTTAGTCAGTGGAGAGAAACAGACACTGAGCAGCACAGTTCCTTCCCCTGTGAGCTTAATTATTATTAAATTATCTTTCCTCAAAACTCCTTGCTCGTCTTGACTGCTTATAAATAAATTGGAAATGATGTGATCAGAGCTGCACACTAATCTAACACAGATAATTCTTGGTGCATCCCATCATGAGGTGAAGGTCAATAGTGAAATTACTGAAAACTGAACAGCTGATCTCACAGAGCAGGGCAGACTGCACAGTGCAAGGGTTTGATCCCAAATCATGTCCTAAATCAGGTCCTCTCCTTGGTTAAAGTTTGGCAGAACAGACAAGAGCAGCAATTACTCAGCAGCAAAAGGGTGTAATTTCAGTTATTTTGGGTGCATAGTCTGTTATTAAATATTTATGTTATTAAATTACAGTTGTGTAGCTCACAGTATCAGAGGGCTGGAGCCCCTCTGCTCTGGAGCCAGGCTGGGAGAGCTGGGGGTGCTCACCTGGAGAGGAGAAGGCTCCAGGGACACCTCAGAGCCCCTTGCAGGGCCTGAAGGGGCTCCAGGAGAGCTGCAGAGGGACTGGGGACAAGGCATGGAGGGACAGGACACAGGGAATGGCTCCCACTGCCAGAGGGCAGGGATGGATGGGATATTGGGAATTAGGAATTGTTCCCTGGCAGTGCCCAAGGCCAGGCTGGGCAGGGCTTGGAGCAGCCTGGGACAGTGGGAGGTGTCCCTGCCCATGGAATGATGTCCCCTCCCAGCCAAAGCACTGTGTGGTCCTGCAGGATCACAGCTCTTTGGTGCAGCCCTGCTGCTGCCATACCTGCCCCTGAAGAGGCTGGGGTTCTGCAGGGCCCACTGGGCCAGGTGCAGGGCAGCCTCCCAGGTGAGGAGCCCCGTGGTGCCCCCGGAGATCAGCGCTGTGCTCTCGCAGAGGCTCACACAGTCCCCCGAGGGCTGCGGGACACAGGGAGGCAAAGATGCATCAGCACAGGCCATGACTGAGAGCTTACAATCAACAGGGGCACCTGGAAAAAGGCAGGAAGCACTCCAGGCTCCAGGGTGTATGGCATTCACATTCTCTGAAAAAATTCCTCCAGGCTTTTCTCCTGGGAAGCTGAAAGGCAGCAGGAGAAACCACACAGAAAAGGAAAACAATTCTTATCTAATTCTCCTATGTTGTGCTTGTTTGGAATGTGTTTGGAGATTGTTTACCCACAGGTGATTGTTTCATTGGGTTCTGCTGTGAGTTGTTTTCACTCTTTGGCCAATCAGGGCCAAGCTGTGTCAGGACTCTGGAAAGAGTCAGGAGTTTTCATTATTATCTTTCTAGCATTCTGTAAGTATCTTTACTGTATTCTTTAATATAATAATAGTATAGTATTCTTTAATATAATATAGTATATTATATATATATAATATACTATATTATATTAAAGAATACTATACTATTATATATATAATTATATAATAAATATATAATAAAATATATAATACTATATATATTAATATATAAATAAATATATAAATAAATGTATAAATAAATGTATAATACTATATATATATAGTATATATAAAATAATAAATTAGCCTTCTGAGAACATGGAGTCAGATCCATCATTCCTGCCTTCATCGGGGCACCCTGCATTTACAATAAAGGTGAGTGTTTATAAAGCCAATTATTGCTTCATTTGGGTGAGTAAATGTGGTTTAGAACAGTGTAGAGTCAGTTTTTACCAGTAAGTAGTTTTTGTAACAGTGAGTAGATTCTTCTTCTTCTTTTAGAACATCTGCCAGTGCCTCATAGAGTTCATCCAGGGGTTCAGCTGCTGTGGATTCAAGCTGTGGGGGAAGAGAACAGGGCAGCCCTGAGCATGACATTGTCATGAAAGACAAAACAATTGCACTCTAAGCCCCATTTTAGTACAGTGAATTTACACTGAATGTTGTGGTTGGTTATTACATGAGGTATTCTCAAGGGAAAAGAAAAAAAGAGAAAAACAAGTGAAAAATAAGCTGAAAAGCAAGAGGTACCTTTTTGATGAGCTCAGTCAGGAAGCACCTCCTGTACTTGGCTGAAGGGGGATATTTCACACACAGAGGGTGAAGAATTGTCTACAATGAGAAGAGCCATGGAAACCAATTACCCAGGGCAGGGCTTAGGAAAGGCACTAAGGACCACAGGAGGACCATTAATTGGGTCTGGGTGCCATGAAATACTTTGGAATTTAGTCTGTACAAGAGATTCTAAGCCAGAAATTGAAATGGGATGATTTCTGACAGGTCTGTGAGTTTACATAACTGTGGCCACAGATTTCTTACTTTTAGTGGCAACAAAAATATCCCTTTTCAATTGCACAAAGAGGAAAATAGACTGAAAATAATCCAATTTACTCTCCTCCTTCTTTTGCTCTTCTCTTCCTTCTTTCCGTTTTGGTTTGCTGCCTGATTCGTGATCTCCATCCGCAGGACAGTTCAGCACCCCCATTCCCTGTATCCCAAACATCCCGGAGCCATTCACCACATCAGTGCTGCGGCACGCGGGTCTGTTTTGATCTAAGAACACCCAAATACCGGGCAAAGAAGGGAATCTGCGAATCTGCGGGGCCTAACGAAACACCGCGACACTGGATCACCGATCTCCGGATTTCTGAGCAATTCCGGCGGATTTGGGACACCCCGGTGATGGCTCGGGATGACTCCGAGCCGCCCCTCACCTTGTGCAGAATATCCGCCAGCAGCGCGGAGTCCGGCGCAGTCCGCAGGCTTTGCTCGAGTTCCTAGAACAGGATAAATAAATAAATAAATAAATTAATAAACAACGCCGCGGTGCCGCCTTCCCCCGCCCGGCCGCCCCGTACCGGCCAGGGAAGCGAGCGGAGCGGCCGCGCCGCCAGGAAGCGGCGCTGGAAGCGCAGGGCCAGCCCCGGGCGCGGCTCGGCCATGGCCCCGCAGCACACACGGCCGGGCAGGGCCCGGGTCCCGGGAGCAGGAACCGCCCCGAGGGCGGAGCGGCACCGCCCCACGGGCCCGGAGCACGGAACGGCCGAGCGGGGATCGAACCCGCGACCCCCGGACACGGCTGCCCCACAGAGCTGCCCGGGCCGCAAGGGGGCGCCACGGCCCCGCTGCCCGAGCAAGAAACACCGGGAGGGGGGAAACACACACCGGGATGGGGGGAAACACCACCGGGATGGGGGGAGCACACACCGGGATGGAGGGAATCACACACCGGGATGGGGGGAAACACCACCGGGATGGGGGGAATCACACACCGGGATGGGGGGAAACACACCGGGATGGGGGGAAACACACACCGGGATGGGGGGAAACACACACCGGGATGGGGGGAAACACACACCGGGATGGGGGGAGCACACACCGGGATGGAGGGAATCACACACCGGGATAGGGGGAAACACACACCGGGATGGGGGGAGCACACACCGGGATGGGGGGAATCACACACCGGGATGGGGGGAAACACACACCGGAAGCGGGGGAACAGCGGGAGCAGGGGAACACAGGAATCAGGGGAACATCGAGATCATGGAGCACTGGCTGGCATCGGGGAAACGTGGATCAATGAATCATTGAGATCATAAGAACCATGGAAACATTGCAATTTATGGAATCGTGGAATCACTGGAAACACAGAATATTGGAATAATGGAATCAGGGGATCATGGAATGGTTTGGCTGGGAAGGGTCATTGGGGACCAGCCCATCCCACCCCTGCTATGGCAGGGACACCTCCCACTGTCCCAGGCTGCTCCAAGCTCCATCCAGCCTGGCCTTGGGCACTGCCAGGGATCCAGGGGCAGCCCCAGCTGCTCTGGGCACCCTGTGCCAGGGCCTGCCCACCCTCACAGGGAACAATTCCTAATTCCCAATATCCCATCCATCCCTGCCCTCTGGCAGTGGGAGCCATTCCCTGTATCCTGTCCCTCCATGCTGTTGCAAGTACACTTGCCCTATCTGCTGCCTGCGGGCACTGTAAGAGGCCCCAGCTGAGTCCCCCTGCGCTGTCCTTTCCCCAGACCCTCCCGGTTCCCGGGCTCCCCTCACGGCAGAGCCGCCACAGCCCCGCCGCCACCTCGGGGGCCTTGCCTGCCGCGTCACCACTGCGCGCCCCGTGACGTCACCGCCGCGCGCCGCCGCGAAGGACACGGCGCCCGAGAGGGACCGGAGCGAGCCGAGCGGGGCTGAACGGGACCGGAGCGACCCGAGTCGAACCGACCCGGAGCCGAGCGAGCGACCCGGGCGGGCTGAGGCGCCATGAGCAGCCCCGCGCAGGATGAGAGGCTGCGGGTGCAGCAGCTCCGCGCCCTGCGGCGCCGCTGGCTGCGGGACCAGGAGCTGAGCCCGCGGGAGCCCGTCCTGCCGCCGCAGCGGCTCGGGCCCGTGGCCGCCTTCTGGGAGCGCTTCCTGCGGCCCGGGGAGCCCTGGCGGCAGCAGGTGAGCGGCGGGACGCGGGCACCGCGCGGCCTCGCCCGGGCCGCTGGCCCTGCCTGACCGTCCCTGTACCTGCAGGTGCACACGTTCTACCAGGGCGGCCGCTTCGTCCTGCTGCGGGTGCTGCTCCCCGCCTGGGCCATCACCTACTACCTGAAGTACCATCTCCGGGTGCGTGCGGGCCCGCCGGGGGGAGGGAATGCCCGGGAAAGGGCCGGGGGGATGGAGCGGGAGTGGTCCCACAGCGGGTGGGGGAGGGTGCTGCTCACGTTCGGCTGCAGATGAAGGTTATTCCCCGTGGCCTGTTCACCGCTTGTGTTGCCTTGCTGGGGTAGCACTTACATATAAATTTAGTGTGACACTTCATCCCAAAAATCACCCTTGTGAGACCCTACCTGCAGAGCTTCCACAGCCCTGAGCCAACAGCAGCAGGACCTGGAGCTGCTGGAGAGAGTCCAGGGGAGCCCATGGAGATGTCCCAAGGGCTGGAGCCCCTCTGGAGCCAGGCTGGGAGAGCTGGGGGTGCTCACCTGGAGAGGAGAAGGCTCCAGGGACACCTCAGAGCCCCTTGCAGGGCCTGAAGGGGCTCCAGGAGAGCTGGAGAGGGACTGGGGACAAGGCATGGAGGGACAGGACACAGGGAATGGCTGCCACTGCCAGAGGGCAGGGCTGGATGGGATATTGGGAATTAGGAATTGTTTCCTGTGAGGGTGGGCAGGCCCTGGCACAGGGTGCCCAGAGCAGCTGGGGCTGCTCCTGGATCCCTGCAAGTGTCCAAGGCTGGACGGGGCTTGGAATAACTTGGGATAGTGGAAGGCTTAAGGCCCCTTCCAACCAAAACCATTTCATGATTTATGGCAGTGCCCAGCTTCTCCTGTGATCGAAGCAGAAAAGCTATGTCTGAATTGTTCCTGTCCTGCAGGAACAGCCCTGGGAATAACCAGGGCAGCAGTTGGTGTGGGGAGGGAAAGGGGCCAGCCCTGCCCTCCCTGGCAGGTGGGACTGCTGCAGCCTCAGGCATTTCTCTAAGTAGTGGAAGGTTTAACAGGACTTGTGCTTAGCACAGTTTGTATCCTGGAAGGGTCGTGGTGCCCATTTTGAACACCCTTTGTGCTTTCTCCAAGTAACACTGTTCTCTTTGCCCCTTCCCTGTGTTTCTCCCCTGCTTCCAGAAATCGCCGCACGGGGTGGTTATGACCAACCCACGGATATTCCCAGTAAGTCTCTCATGACCTGTCTTATCTTCCAGCTGTGTCACACAGACAGGAAGGGGTTTCCAGGGAGCTTTGTGCAGCACCTAGGAAATGTCTAGTGACAGCTTTCCCAAGGGATGTGCTGGGTTCTGTGGGCAGCATAGCAACAGTGGGTTTGGGCATTTTAATCTTATCTCAGTGCCTGTTTCAGTGTTACCTCTCTGTAGAACCTGGCTGATGCTGCCCTCCTGGGTGGAAAATACAAACATTCCTTTTGGGAATGGGTGTTCAAAGCCCCAGTGATTATTAACACATGGAATCACACAGGAGTGGCTCTGCTTCTCCTCGTTAAGCCCTGAGAATGTTGGTTCTGGCTTGGTCCCAGTTGTCCCTGAAGGTCCTCACACTCAGGTGTCCCCAAAGAGTTGGGCCACCTTAGCTTAGGACAAGTTCCATGAAGCAGAGTGTCACAATGTTTGGTTTTTTCTGTTTCCAGGCTGCTCTGAGCTGTTACTGATTGGTGTAACAAGTCAGAGGGCAAATATTCCTACAGAAGATCAGCTCTGCCCTTTCTGACTGCTGCCCATTTCTGGCATAATACCTCCTAATCATGCTCTATCTAAAATAAAATTATAAAATATTCCATCCCAAACAACCACAAAGCAACATGCTGAAGGTCAAGCTGTTGGCTTCTGTCTTCAGCCTCATTTTTCATTTGAGTTAGGTCAGCTCAGCAGGCCAAGACTGTGCCTAGAGCTGGAACAAGTGGCACTGGGGCAGCAGGTTGATTTTTGAGGGATTCCATTGCTCTCCATGGCCTCTGGGCCATGGGGTTGGACTCACTGATCACTGCTGGAGGGGATTATGCAGTGTTATGAGTAATTTTTAAAACAAAACAGCTCAAAATGTGTGGCTGCTGTTCTGTAGTGAAAACAAGGGGTAAAGCAAGCACAGGCTCCAGGAAATTTTGCTGTGATGTTACTCCAGCATTCTGGGGATGTTGGGGGAATAAGGGTGTTCTGAGTGAGTTGTGCTGAGATTCCTGCCTGGAAGTGGGGACAGTTGCAGGTTCCCTGAAGGACTGGGCTGTGCAGGGGGAGTCTGGATGCCACAGGGAATGCTCACCATGCTCTCTTCCCACAGGGGGACAGGATTTTAGAGACTGGAGAGATCATGCCACCCCTCAAAGATGAGCACCACAGGCACCACTGATGGCCAGGAGCTGATTTCCTCTGTGGGTGAACATGGCCAGAGCTGCACCTGCTGTGTCTCTTCCATAAAAGAGTCTTCATTGTGCATTGTCTCGGCTCCTCTGTCATTTACTGTCTCATTAATCCGTGTCATTCCAGGTGCTCCTCCTGTGGGAGTTCATCATTGTGGATGCTGGGGATCTCCAAGGCCCTTACTCAGCTGTCAGTGAGACCTGGCAGAAGAACAATGTGGGCCTTGGGGTGACAAGAGAAACACTCTGGATCCCGGGGATTTTGGAGCAGGCTGCTCCAAGGAGCAGAGCTGAGCCCCTCACACACACTTGGTTCACCTCTCCCACTCTACCAAACCCTTTCTACCAACCCCTTCTGACAGACTTCAATGAAAACATAGCTTCCACCTATGTCATCCCACCCCTCTGCCTAGGGGGGTGGCAGAAGAGGCACTGCTGCCAAAAACCCTTTTTACCACTCTTCCCTCTGCCTTCAGCTCTTTCTGAGGAAGAGTCTCCAGCCCCCACATCCCTGGGACACTTTGTACTGGGAAGACTGGTCTCTTAAAGAGCAGTGATCCCTGTGGGTCCCTCCCAGCCTGACATATTCTATGATTTGAAGGCTTTAGTAGGTACTTTGGGGATAGGAATGGTTAATTCTTGGTAAATGGTTAATTAATGGTAAATTCCTGCCCAGCAATCCAAAGGGTAGCCTGGGCAGCTGTGACACAATCCCCTCATGGAGCCATGAGAGAGCAGCCCAGCCCGTGTGTGTGAGGAGCAGGGCACAGGTCAGAGCCCATGTACTGTTGTTTGGGGACAGCCAGACCCCTCAGAATGGCTCTGGTGGGGACTGGAACAATCGGGGCCATGGCAAACATGGGTAAAACTGCCCAACACTCCAAGGAGATGAGGGAGGCCATGGACTCCAGGCCCTTGCCAAAGCCACATCCCTTTCTTTCCTTGGGCAATCGGTGGCTCAGGGTGGGACAGCACTGAGGAATGAACTGGGGGGCAGTGGGATCCTCTGGGTCATCACTGGGGAAGGTTGGGGCTCACTGGGGGGGCAGGAGAGTGAGCAGGGGCTGTAGGGGAGCACTGGGAAAGTAGAGAGTCAAGGGGGAGCCTGGGTGTTGAGGGGTGCTGGGGTTGGTAGAGGGGCTGCAGGAGGATGAGACCTGTCCTTCCCAAGGCCCTGGGGGTCCCTGTCACCACCCCTGCCCCAAGGTGTGCCCAAGGGCCACAGTGAGCTCACCCCCCTGGCCAGAGACAAGGGGAGGCCTTCCCTCCCTGGGCTCCCCTGACACCCCCACGCCACCAAGGACAGCTGGGGTACCCCAAATCCCCGAGGTCTCCGTGCACTTGTGCAATGGTTGTGAGGAACTGGGGACTTTGACATCTCCTGGGGACACCACACACCCAGGGGGATACTCTCAGAGCTCCCAGATTCCCCCAAGAAGGCCCTGATACTCCCAGGACTCTCCAATTCCCCTAAGGAAATGCTGACAACTCTCCTCCTCTAGTGAGAATTCCCCCAAGACTGCAGGGAATTCCCCATACCCCCAGAGTGCTATGAACATTCCCACAGCTCCAGCAACCCAAGAGACACCCCAATCCCCCATGTCCCCATGATGTGGGGCCCAGGGGTCCGTTTTAGGCACAGAATCAGTGCCTAAAGGACAGGTGTGGGGCCCTGGGATCACCTGAGGGTTTTGGAACAGATAATCCTCTCTGAACAGAGGGGATGGATACCTTTCCTTCAAGCAGGGAGAGGTTTGAGTGCCATAACCACACCAAAAAAGACAACAGAGCACCTTGAACGTGTCCTGGCACAGCTGCAGCAGGATCATTCACCTCCATCCCCTCAGCTGTCCCTCTGCAGGTGGCAGCACGTGGTGCTGGGCAAGCAGGAGGAACCACGAGTCTGGTGTCAGCCCAGGCACTGCTGACAGCTGCTGGGCCTGTGCAGTGACCATGTGCCTCCACAAACACAGTCTGGATCTCCCCTGGGCCATCCCTGTACCTCTCAAAGTCACTGAGTCCAATTTCCCTCATACCAAAAATGTGGGAGATGCATTCTCTTGCAATGAAAGCAAAATCTGGGTTTGTACCATATTCTTTCCTCAAGTGCCCTCAGTGTTGCACACACAGATATTACACACAGCACTACATCTACAAAACTTTGAGATCCCTACCACTAAAAACATATCACTGATCAGTAATAGATAATCACATAGATAATCACAGAGTCATGGAGTGGTTTGGGTTGAAGGAACTTTAAAGCTCATCTCTGTCCCACCCCCTGCCATGGGTAGGGACACCTTTCACAACCCCAGCTTGCTCCAAGCCCTGTCCAGCCTGGTATTGGACATTTCCAGGGATCCAGGGGCAGCCACTGCCCAGGGATCCAGGGGCAGAGCCCAGCTGCTCTGGGCACCCCGTGCCAGGGCCTGCCCACCCTTATACAAAATATATAGATTATATATTTAGTAAAGGGTTGCATTTCCTTGCACCTTCCATTGCAACAGCTCAAGGAGGAAGATCTCCTCCCAAAGCAATGATGGATCTAAGGCTTTCTGTCCTGCCCTCTGAAGGCCATCAGGACCTCCTCGTGCTCAGGCTGCAGCTGGGAGGGTTGAGGGCAGGCACCAGGAAAGAGCCACTTGCCAGCAGAGGTGAGAACTGAGGGAAGGCTCAGTCAAGCTTGGTGTCCTAGGAAATGAGGACTGTGGAAGATCCTGGCATGTGGAACATGCAAACCCTTCCTCTCTCTCACCTGAGGTGCCTCAGGCAGGAGCTGCTGGTTCCAGCACTGCCAGAACACAACGGGAATCCTCCCTGTGCATCCTCCAGTCCCTGCCAACCCTGGGTGTGTACCCCTGGCCTTGGCCAGCTGGGTCTGCTCCAGGCCACCTCCCATCCTCTGGGGTATCCCATGGCACAGCAGCTCGGGATCAGGGCCAGGGGAGCTCACAGAGACATCCAGAGCTGTGTCTGGGCTGACATACATCGATCCACAGCTGCTTGGATCTCAGCTGTGCCAGTCCATGGCGTGGGGATGGTGCCTCAGGTTTTGGCTTTTCTGTTTTTCAGATTCTGCACTGCTGTAGTGTGCACTTCTGAGCTTCACCATTAGGGGATGGTGACCTCTCTTCGCAGAGTAGGGAGACAAAACAATTCCTTCTCTAGCTGGGATCGAGGACAAATGATCCAAATCTCAGGCCCAAGAGCACAAACAACGTGGACTGGAGAGAGAAAAACAAGCAGGATGGGACTGCATGGGCTAAAGCTGTAACTGGACAATTAACTCCAATATACAAATGGAGCAGAACTCATAAAAGTGAGAGACTCTGTGCCCAGTCGTGCATTTTGTGACCATTTTGGTTCATCTTGGGTGCAGTCCTGGCTGGGCTCTTGTGCTGCCCAAGGTGCATCCATTGAGCCCTCCTAATAAATCACTACTTTATTCTTTAGCTCTGTTCAGTCTCTGTTCTAGGGCAGCCTGAAAGAGGCATCAGGGAGAGCTGGCTGACACTCTCCTCTGTCAGATTTGGGAAGTGCTGGTGGTGGGGGAGAACCTTTGCAGCCAGAGGAATGCAAGGTTTGTATGGTCAGAAAAAGCTCAGGATGGTCCAGGCAGCCCAGGCAGCTCCAGGAAAAGCCCTGGAATAGTTTTAGGAGGCATGGCAAGTGAAGGAGAAGCTGGGCAACAACACTTGAAAATGATTGTTTTCTGTGATGGGGTTTGCTCAGGGCAGAGCAGGAGGTGACATTCCTCTGACCTTTCATTCCCAGGAATGCAGCTCACTGCAATATTGATGCCTCTGCTGCACCAACTTAATGTTAGATCCACTTTATCATCCATGACAGGAACAGGAATTTGCCTGGAATAACTGGAAACCTCTGTCTTACTCCAGTGCTCATAGATGAGATGGGCACTGCCAGTTATGGGCCTCAGTTTATCCAGCTAAAATTAGGGAATGTGGATCCCAGTTCATTGAATTTCTGACAGGCTGGGAGAGCTGGGGGTGCTCACCTGGAGAGGAGAAGGCTCCAGGGACACCTCAGAGCCCCTTGCAGGGCCTGAAGAGGCTCTAGGAAAGCTGGAGAGGGACTGGGGACAAGACATGGAGGGACAGGACACAGGGAATGGCTGCCACTGCCAGAGGGCAGGGATGGATGGGATATTGGGAATTAGGAATTGTTCCCTGGGAGGGTGGGCAGGCCTGGCACAGGGTGCCCAGAGCAGCTGGGGCTGCCCCTGGATCCCTGGCAGTGCCCAAGGCCAGGCTGGGCAGGGCTTGGAGCAGCCTGGGACAGTGGGAGGTGTCCCTGCCATGGCAGGGGTGGGATGGGATGAGCTTTACAGTCCCTTCCAACCCAAACCTTCCCACGATTGTAATTCCTAACTGAACACGCTGAAAACATCCACTTTTTGAAATCACTTTCTAACTGGGCAAAGTTTGCTTCACACATTTATTCTCCAAATGAAGACGGCCAGGCTGGTGACACAACTCCAGCCAGGAACTCCTTGTCATGCCAGAGTTGGGCTCTGTGCTGTGAAGATGTTGAAGCCCACATGAGCTGCAGGGACTCCTCTGCTGTGCTCTCACACTCATCAATAAACCCGAGCATAGCAAAAGGAGCTGAACCCAACTCCCCACACATGGGCTTGTTCTGGGTGCTTTGAGGAGCCATCTGCTATTCCACAAGGCTGAAGGGATCAGGGATGAAGGCACCCAGCAGCTCTCATGTGACCTGTGGGGCCAGGACCTGGACACCTGAGGGGACCTCATGTGGCACCAGAGTGCAGCATGGAATGTCCCCAAGTGCCCAAGCTCCCACTCCAGCTACTGCTCCATGGCTGGTGACAGATCTCACTGGAAACACCCACCATGGTGGAGCCAGAGGATTCTTTTAAATTCTCCCTTTCCCAAGTGGATCCTGAGAGATTTTGCCCTACAATGGGCAAGACAGCCCCACTGGCCATGGCAGGATTCCATTGCAGGGCCAGCAGTTGGATTTGATGATCCTGGTGGGTGCCTTCCAGCTTGGGATATTCCATGATCCTGTGATTTGGGGGATAGCTGCTTGTGCTTCCCTCAGGCACTGCTGGAGCACCAAGGCCTCAATTTCCCCAGACCAGGAATCCCATCTGTGAGTGAAGGCAGCATGGGGCTGCTCCTGCCCTGGCCCACCACAAAGAGCAGCAGCAGAACTATGTCTGCAGCCTCTAGAAAAGATGTCTGCAAATAAATGTGTTGATATGACTGGCAGTCACATTTTACAGAGGGATGAAGGGAAGCCCAAGCTCTTCATCAGCTTTTGGTCCCTGCAGTGTCCTACAGAAGGTCTCATGAACATTTGCCATTTCAGTAGCCCGCAGAGAAAGCCTGGGGGGCCCTTTGGGGAGGGTCCAACAGCCTGAAGAGAACATTCTCCCTCTTTAGCAACTGTCATGTTTCACTCAGCAGCCACTAACCACCCTCCAAGATTAGTGGCTTAAATGATGCTGCTTTTGCTGGAACAACGACCACTGAGTTCCCATCAGGGTGTGCTGGACCAGCTGGCCTGGGTCCCATCTGGGGCCCTCTCAGTTTTCCCTCGTGGCTCCGGGAGAGAGCAGCCCAGCACGGAGAGTCGAACTGCTCCCATCTCTCATCTCTGTGGGGTGGGAGGGTGTGAAGGTGCTTCTTAGCCCGGCGAGTCTGGCCTTGGTTTGGCTCGGGACGTGGGTCAGGGCTCCGAGGCCGGGCGGGTGCAGGCCCCGGCTCGGCCCGGCCCCGCTGCCCCGTCCCACGCCGAACCGCGGCTGCACATCGCCCGCAGCGCCGAGCACATCCCTACGGCCCCACCTTCGCTTCATGTGCCGCCAGATCATTAAAGCTGTAATTACGAGCGGCTTCTGCCCAGGTTGGCTCAGCCGCCGGCTCTGCTCCGCACAGGGAAGGCCCTGGGATCCTCCATCCCCTCGCGGCGGCGCCTTCAGGGGAGCGCCGGGGACGCTCAGGGGCGCACGGAGCCTCCGTGTGAGGGCTCAGGGCCACGCACCCGCCTTTCCCAAGCCGCGGCCCCGGACGAACGGAGCCACGGGATCCCCGGAGCACCCCCGGGACCCTCCGGGACCCTCAGCCCGGGCAGGTCCCACCGCCCCCGAGGCCAGCGCCGCCTGCGCTGCGACCCCCAGCCGGGGGTCGGCGCTCTCCCACGGGCCGCAAGGCAGGCTGGGAGTCGTAGTCCTCGCCCACCGCACAGCGCCCGCCGCCCCTCACCGGCCGCTGCGGCCCGCGCCCTCCGCGCGCCCGGAGCTCGCCGGTCCCTCGGGCCCGAACCACCGCCGCTGCCCGGGGCTCTGCCGGGCCTGCCCCGGCCCCGAACAGCCGCTCCCGGTGCCCCGCTCGGCCGCCGCTTTCCGCTTCCTGCGCGCGGCGCCCCTCGGGGCTCGTAGTCCCGCCGCGCTATTCACGACGGTCCCTGCGCTGTCTCCGCGCCGCACGCCCGCGGCCGGGACGGGGCGCTGCGCCACGGCGGCGGCGTAGGGCGGGCGCGGGGCTCGGGCGGGCGGGAGGAAGGGCCGGCGGGGCGGCCGGAGCGGGTGCGAGCTGCTCCGCCCGGGGGAACGCGCGGGGCCGGGGGGACGGAGCGGCAGCGCGGCGCCTCCACTCCCAGGTGAGCGGCGACGGGGGCGCGGGGGAAGGGAGCGGGGACGGGCCGGCCGCCCGGGGCCTCCCGCCGCAGCCCCGCGGGCCGCGGCTCCCGCCCGCGCCGGGGGTCGCCCGGGGCTCTCCCGGCCGGAGGCGCCGGCTGGGCCCGGCCGCCCCCGGGCCGCCCCGCACCACCTGTTGCCGGTGGGCCCGCGCGGGGGCTGGAGGCCGGGGGGCCCGGGGGGGCGGGCGGTGCCGGGTCCCGGCTCGGGGCTGTGCGGCGGCCGGGGCGCCTTGCCCGGGGCTTTGGAGAGACCCGGGGGCTGCGGGGGACCCCGCTCGCCCCCGGCCCGGCCGCACGGTCGGAGGGGCTTTAACGGGCTTGAGGGTCGTGCAGCAGCCGGGGGGGACGGGGCGGCTCCGTGACTGCCCGCCTCAGGCTGCAGTGCCTGCCCTGCCGTCGCCCCGCGCCCGGCGCGGCGGGATCGCAACTCCCGGTGCTGCCGCGGGCAGGGGAGCCCCGCCTGGGGCACCGCCGAGTGCCGGCTCCGGGCTGGAGCACGGCAGAGCCCCCAGCGCCCCGGGCTGCCTGTCCTGCAGTTCTTCACTCTCACCTCCAGCTTAGACACTCGTGCTGGGGCTGAGCAGGGCTTTATGCAGAGTTTCTCATGCCTCTGCGAGTTTGCCCTTTAGAATCAGTTGACTGGCTATTATCCTTGAGTCTTGAACATCCTTGGGTCCCAGTGTCTCATCAAGACCCCTGGATTTTGCTGCATGTCAGCTCAGCTTGCAGTTGAAGCATCTCAGCCTCTAGGTCCTGGATGCAGGAGCCTTAGAGGATGGAAAAAGCTCTGTACTTGCCAGCCTCTCCATTTACTGAGTTCTCTCCTCTCCCTGCTCCTGGGGTACATCCCCCCAAGCACCAGGAAACAACTGTTGAGGGTGATCATCCGTGGGCCTGTTAGAGGAGATGGGATAATGTGAACGTTGTGTTTGAAATGTCATACTGTTTCCTCCGAGCTGGGAATCTCAGTGGAGCTTGGCTCTCCATAGGCCCGCAGGCCCGGGATGTGGCTGGGTGGGTTCCATGGTCAGACAGAAGGTTGTGTGGGAATTGCTCACTGCACGTGGCCTGGGGCACTGGTGCAGGACAGTGCTGCACTGCTGTGGGTGAGTCAAGAGCTGGTGGAGACTGGGAGATGTGTTTGGAGGGAGCTAAGGTGGAAGTGAGGGGTGCATATCCCAGACTGTGGCTCTGAATGCAGAGATCTTGCCATGCTTTGCACGTTGTCACCTGGGACTTGTGCTTCAGGGCTGTGCTCTTCCCTAAACTGGAGCACACCTGCAGTGACAGACTGGCTGCCTGTGACTCTGAGAGTCTGCTTGTGGCTTTTGTCTGGCCATTTTTTGAGATCCTGCTGAACAGTCTGGCTCGTGCCCCTGAGTGCACCGCAGCAGGGCTGAGCTGTCTGAGCATAACCTGTCCAAGGCATGATTCAAATTACCCTGATTTTATGTGTGTGGGGATATTAACTCATTTTGAGTTGCATCAGCTTCTGTTTGTATCCAAGGCTTT
Source organism: Molothrus ater (assembly GCF_012460135.2). Lineage (NCBI taxonomy): Eukaryota > Metazoa > Chordata > Aves > Passeriformes > Icteridae > Molothrus > Molothrus ater. Next base: position 15,236,012 of record NC_050493.2, read on the forward strand.
AAGAGTTGGAGGCAGAAGGCAAGACCCAGCATTGCTCCCTTCCCGGGAGGGGTTGAATGGCTGGAGAGCCCTTTGAAGGCCTGATGTGACTGGCTGGGTTTGCTGAGCCCGATTGCTTTGGCAGGAGGGAGAGCAGCCTCCTCCAGCCTGATGACTTGGTGCATAAGGGAACTGGAGGCGTGGGCCAGGCACGGTGTCTCCTGAATTGGAATAAATCTTGGAAAACAACCCAAAAGTGCTAAAGTTGCACGTAAAAAAGGTCAGGCGGCGTGCCCAGACTCGGAGCTGTCTCGTGGTGGCGTTAGGGCTGGATGACCCCACAGAGGAGCCTGGATGTCCTCAGCAGATGCACTGATTGCCCCTCTCTCCTGCTTGCTCCCCCCTTATCTTTGCTCTGGCACCCTTTATCTTTGCTCGGAATTCTGCTGGCTTTGCAGAGGGAAGTGGCCATGGCCCTGGTGTTCCCTCAGCCAGCTGAGAGCAGTTGGCTTTAACTCGTGGAAAACACGCTGCTCTCTTCTGTCCTGGAGGTTTTGTGGGAGCTTTCCAGGTTTGTGCTGGTTATATGTGAGATCCAGAGAGAGACTCAGCCTGCGTTATGTGTCCATGGTCATGTTGATCCCCGCTGCTGGGAACATCATCTGCTCCTAGGTGGAGAAATGCTGTTTTCCTCCCATCTTCCCGCTTCATATGAATCCAGGCTTGTTTTTTTCTGGCTTTGTTCTGACCCTTCCTGTGAACAGAGGACCAGACCCTGTGGCATTTCTCCAAGTGAGGATTTTTATGAAGCAGAGGGAAGCTCGAGTGAGGGACTGTGGCTGCCTTCGGTCAGAGGAGGCAGATTTGGACAGTGTGTGTCAGCCCAGTGTCCTGCCACCATGGCTCTCTCCCAGTGCCCAGAGCTGGGGAGAATCTTGTGAGCCCCTGTTTTGCTGGAACTTGGGGCTCTGATCAAGGTCGCACTCAGTGCAGCCTTCAGTGGGAAAGCTGCTTATGCGGGTGGGACAGGTGAGTCAGTGGCTTCCTCCTCATTTTCCGTCATAATCCCACTCTGGAGCGAAGCGAGCTGCCTCCCTGCTCCTCTGCATCTGCCTGTGTTCACCTCAACCTCACTGCTTGCTGTTGGAGCCTTCCTGAGAGGTTCCCTGCTCTCCAGGCCACAGTCACCAGGCTGGGCAGGGAGGAGCAGGCTGCTCCGAATTTCTGTCACATTTGCTGTTTGGAGTGTTGACACTTGCCTTGCGTTTAGCAATGGCAGCTGAGGAAGCCAAGAGAGGCAGAAGAGCTGCTGCCTGCTCACGAGAAACATTTAACTCTTGCCCTCACAGCTCCCTTCCCTGCGTGCTGGCAGCTCTCAGGTTGGCTGAGAGGAAATGCCAGTGGTGTTCCCAAAATTTGTTACTGTTCAGTTGCTCAAAGGATGAGGAGGGTTTTTGTGTGCCATTTCCTCTTGCTCTGGAAGAAAAGAACGCTGGTGCCCTGGTGCCTGGGCAGAAGGGAGAAGGGGGAGCCCTGGCAAGGAAATAGGATCCAGAGAAATGTGTCACCAGCAGAAAGAGCAATTGTTTTCCTGCATTTCCATGGCAGAGCCTTGTCCTGTTCAGGCAGCCCGTGTTTGACAGCCAAGATAATACATTTATATTGATGTAATTAGCAGGACGTGGAGTTTGCTGAATGGCTCGGGGGCAGCCTGCTTTTCAGAATAACTCCAGCAAATAGATCAGGGAGGATTGGAAAGCTGCCGTGGGTTGCTGGAATTGGCCCGTTGGGTTTCTGGAGGTTGAATACATAACTGCTGATATTTCCTATTGTGCTGTACCCTGCCTATTTGAAAAGAAAATAACTCAAGGGAACATGGGGCTATTTTTGCCAGCTTGAGATGATCAAGTTTGATTTCTAAAAACTGAAGCCGAGTCTTTAGGCTTGCACATTAAAACCAGTGTTGGAACCATATCTCTGTTCCTCCACAAATGCGTGCCTCCACACTTTGCCAACGGTGTAAACTCTAATAAGTGTTCATATAAAAAGAAAGAGCTTTTCTGTTCCTGCAGTTGCAGCCCCTTTTGTAGGAAATGCTGTGGGCCTGAGCAGGCTCAGCAGCAGGGATGGTGGCAGTGACACAGTGTCAGGGGACTGAGCTGGTGTCCTGCCCCAGCCCTGGCGTGAGCAGCCCTGATAACCTCTGGGTTATCAGTGCATTCTCAACTTGGTGAAATAGAGACCAAGAGCTTACAAAAAGCTGTTGTCCTCCTCCAGTGATGCTGCCCAGCTCCATTTCTAATGTGATGCTTCCAGTGGCACCAAAGTTTCCCCTTCAGCATCTTGTTCCCAGTCCCAGCCCAGGTGATTTCAGTTTACTGAGGATATCACAGGCAGCTTCCCAACTTGTGTCCTTCTGCTTCTGTAACAAAAAGGTTTGCAGAGAAAGTTACTCATGGACAGCTTTGTTGGCAGCAAATCCCCTGTGTTTGTGCTGGTCTGTGGAAGTGGGAGCACAGCATCAGGGTCTTTGTGTGCTGAGCTCTGTCCTCTGCTGTGGCCATGCACAATCCACAGAGGCTGCAGCACTGGTGTGCTCAAGGTCTTGCTCTCCAGCTTGCCCCTTGTCAATCTGCTTCCTGCAGACTCTGGCCAGCAGGCAGAGCTCGGGAAGTCCTTGGAATTCCAGCCCTGGCCAGCAGGTCTGTGCTGAGCTGCTGGGAGCTGAGTGCTTTCCCTTCCTATCCCATGGAATGTGCAAGGATACTGATGTGATGTGGCACTTGGGGGGTGCTCTGTCTGCTGGTGTTGGTCTCACTGCCTTTCAGTGCAGGAGCAGCTCACTGAGTGCCTTGGAGGGGCTGTGGGCCTGGAATTCCCTGTGTAGCTGCACAGACCCTTGGGCTGAAAGGATCAGGGTGGTCCCTTTGAGCCTGAAGGGTTCCTGAATCAGTCCTTTATTTACTCATTACTGGTCCTGAGGGGTGTTCCTGGCCCATTCTGTACACCCTCCCTCTGCTGCCCTGGTTCTGTTAGCAGCACCTGTCCAGGTGTTCACCACAGGGCACCTTCTCCCCACTGCCTGGAACTGTCAGTGCTGGAAAGTGCTGGAAGAGAAAAGCTCTTTGTGAATTCACCATCACCTACCCCAGGGGTATCACACTGCATCTGATGGTGTGGCTGTGGGGATGGTGAGCAAGGTGAGGGGGCAGAATGGGGTGCCTTGCTCTGCCATGCTGCTAAAGAGGCTCACTGATCACATGGTGCCAGCTGAATCCTTATTTCTGTCCTCCCTCCCCAACCTAAAATAGAGGAAGTGAGAGTGTGCTGGAGAGCCAGACACTTAGGGACAAGGGTTCTCGTTGCCACCATCTGCTAAAAGCCTGTCCCAAAGGAGACAGCACTTCCCCAAAGCAGGAATTTCATTAAAACAGGTTGTTTTGAGAGCACAGAGTATGAAGGAGGAAGGGGAAATATCTCAGAGGAGGGAGGTTTGCTGAGGCAACTACTCAAACGTCATGGCTTCTGGGGGTGGGATGGGCATGTTTGGCATAATCAGAGGAATTTGTACTTCAGAATCTCCAGGAGATGTAGCTGGTAATGATGTCCTGGCTATGCAGAGTAATTAACATCTGTTTCTGTATTTGAACATTCAGGCAGCGTGCCCCGCCAGACATCGCTGCGTTCCCATCCGGCCCCTCGGGAGATCCTGCCCTGTTGCTAATTGTCGAGAGCTGTCCAGAGTCCTCCTCCATGTGATCCTGCTGTGCCCCATCCTGCTGTGCTCCTGAGGTGTGCCATTCCCTGCTCTGATGACAGCCCCCACCAGGATGCTGAGCAGCAGCCACCGGCAGGGAGGGAGGCCAGTGGTGGGCACGGAACTGTAAAGTCACAGCCAAAGGTTCTGAGAGCACGAGTGAAGAGTTTGAGCTGACCCAAAAGCTGTCTCCAGGGGGGACCAAGCTCCAGCTGGATGTCGTGGGGAGCTCTGCAAGCTGAAGTTCAAGGGGATGCTGATTGAGGGACCAAAAATGTGAGGTTGGTTGTCTCTGCTGGTGCCATGCTGATGGGCCCGGAGTCTCAGCAGTCATCTATTCTTACGTGCCGTTTTTCACTCTGTCCAGCAGCTTGGGACAGCAGCTGCTCCTTCCAGGCTCGGTGTGCTCCCAGTGCTCGGTGCAGGGACCTTCTAGCATGCTCCTCCAGCCAGGCCACTCAGCGGGTGCCAGCAGCAGGACACCAGGCTGACCCTACAGCGACAGGCACTGCACCTGCCAAGCAGGAATCGTGTTGGGTGAGAGGCTTTTCTGATTCAGCTGGCACTGGGCTGGGCTGGGAGGGGCTGGAAGGAAGGAGACCTTCTCTCCTCTGGTTTGTGAGCACAGTTACCCTGCTTCGTGTCTCTCATGCCTCTCGTTCTTGTCTTTCTTCCTTGTTTGAATTCCTCCTTTGAGTGTTTCTGTGCTGGCTGTGTGAAGGCTACGTGCTTAAATGGGTGGGGATACCAATATCCTCTGGTTTCCTCATGGTGAAGAAGGAACTGTGAAAGTGGAAGAGAAATTGTGGGGTCTTCCAGCACCTCGCAATCTTAATCTCACGTGGCTGTCCCAGGGTGTGTTTGAGGCAGTGCAAGGACAGGGCAGTAAATGCAGAAACTGCATGGGTTTGCCTGCAGTAACCACAGAGCTGTGGCAGTTCCCAGTCCCCTGGGACAGAGAGGTGACTGTTGTGCCTTGTGTGCCTGGGCTGCTCAGGAGGCAGGATGAGGTGCTGGGAAGCCAGTCTGAGCTTGGACCATCAGGATACATTTGCAGTGTGTGATGGGGTTTCCTTGTATTCAGATGATCCAGGTTGATGTGGCCTCATCCAGGCTGGGGCTTTGGATTAATCAGATGGACACTGGTGCTTGCTGTGTGGTGGCCCATCTGGCCTGGCTGGTTGTTTATGGCCTAGCTGGAATCTTTATGTGCTGTTGATGCCCAGCCACAGCAGAAGGTCTGCAGGAACCTCTCATGGCTTTGGTGAAGCTGGGCTATGAGCCCTCTGCTGTTTGAGTGGTGACTGTCACCAGGCAGGTGTTGGTCAGATCTCCACCATGGCTCCTTCTCATGGCTGAAAGGATGAGGTGGTGTTCCTGCTCTTGGATCTGTTTTGAGACAGCCTTGGAATGTCTTCCAAAAGCTCCTGCCCTTGTTCCTGTTGCCTGACCTTGCCATGTCTTAGCAAGCAAAGCCTGCTGGAGGGTCTGCAGCACCACACAAGGCTCAGGCCTGTGGATGTGTCTTGCAAGGCATGTGGGAGTGGCTCCAGTAACATGATCTCCTCTCCATCTGCCCGTTTTGGTTCGGGATGCAGCCAGCAGCCCTTGGTTAAAGCTCAGCTCCCTCCTCATGCTGGAGGTACCTCGTGTGGCTGGCTGGCTTTGCTCCACCATTACTCAAGCCATCTGCATTGTGTTTCAGCCCTCTCAGAGTACAGCCTTTTCCTCATGTGACCATGGTGTTTGTTCAAATGACTGTTCCCAGAAAATATTGCTTAAGATGTGTGTAATTGAACACATCCTACAATTGCAGCTGTACTGGTGTAGCTGAAGAGGAGCCACTTGTGATGGAGACAGTGAGCCAGTAAAGCTACTCTGGTGAGGAGAGGGGAGGGTTGTGGTGGTCTCAGGCACTGTTTTGTTTGTATCACTCCCTTGTGCCAGGTGTTATTCCACACCTGTAATTTCAATGCAGGATGATCTCCTAACAGAAGCAATGGCATGGCTGCCACGTCACTGTGCAGAAGGATTGGTGTGTTTTTCAGGTGTCATCTGGAGGTGAAGAGGTGGTGAGCAGTAATGTGGTGCTTTATTATTAAATGATTGTGCTGAGCTGTGCTGCCCTGTTGCTCAGGGAAGCTGTGGCTGCTCCATTCCTGGAAGTGTTCAAGGCCAGGTTGGATGGAACTTGAAGCAGCCTGGGATAGTGGAAGATGGCAGGGGGTGGTGGGAGATGGGCTTTAAGGTTCCCTCCAACTCAAACCATTGTGTGATTCTGATTCTAGATGAGGAACTTCCTCTCTGCCCCCTGAGTCTGTCCCACCTCCCTGTTCTCTCCCAGTTCCCTGTGCTCCTGGGGAAGGCAGGGGCCTCTTGTGCAGGTCTCAGCAATTATTGTGCTTTTATCTCTTGGTTGTTTGTGATAGAAATGCCAAATGGCACCATTGTCTGACAGGCTTCTTCCACCTCTGTGCTTGCCTGAGGCACAGCTAGAGATGTGTTGGCTTAAATCTAGGCCAGTTGGTTGGAAATTGGGACGTGGTGCCTGATGAAAGCCAGAAAAGGCCAAATTGCATTAAAATGGCAGAAGGAGACAGCCAGGTGCTGCTGCCTGTGTGGCTTGGGCAGGGCACTGCAGTGTGGACTGGAGCTATCTCTAGGGAGGGATGCAACTGGATGTGTCTTGGGCAAATGATATATTTACTGTCTGTGTAATCTGTGTTAGAATTAAAGCTGTGACTGGACTGTCTGGGGACAGTGTGCTCAGGGGACATCTCCACCTCCTGCCTCTCAGGCTTTGCTTTCCAAGTCTGTGCCCTGAGTTTTCACTGGCTGTGAGACTGTTTCTTGCTGCAATTCTCTTCCCCTCCCTTCTGCAGTGGCCAGCCCTTCATCTGCTTATCTGTCAACTTAGCATGATCTGAAGATACAATCCCTGCTGTCCTTTTGGGAATGACCTTGTGTCTGTGCTATGTCTGGGCCTCTATGAATTTGGATTGCTGAGTGATGGGGGGGAAGGAACTTCATGGGTCATCAAGTCCAGTTCAATGCTGCTGAAGATGGGCAGTCATCTCATGCAGGTCGTGAACTTGTCCAGGAACTAATTATTGGAACTCATGTTGTGCTTTTTTCCCCAGTGCTTCTGGAGCAGCTGGTCCAGAGTTCTGCTCTTGGAAAGGTTAGAAACCCTCCTCAACTTCCAGTGTCCACTTTTCCTGGGTTGGTTTGCTGTGCCTGTGTCATTGCAGAGTGTTAGCTTGCAGATGAGATGATGACTTGCAGATTTTTTTCCTTCTCTGGTTCTCTGTAACCTTTTTGTCCTGCAGCAGTTGTGGCTCTGGTTGGAGATTTGTCCTGAGAAATGTGCTGAAGGCTGTTTTGTTTTCCCATTTGGGCAGCTTGGGTTGGCTGGGCCCATTTGTTTCCTTGTTGTGCTTTTGAGTGTTGCAAGTGCAGGTGGAGCTGTGAGCTGCACAGTTTGTGAATGTTAGCGAGTACAGAAGAGCACTTTATGTGCTGCTGTCATTTCTGTCTTTTCTTTTTTAATGTTTGTCCTTGCTACTTGTGCCACCTTGCCCCTTCAGGAGGGAGAGATGTCAGAAACATTTGAATCAAGGTGAAGCTGATAAAGCAGTGTGTTGAAGAACCAGTGCCTGGCTCTTACTCGTGGCTCTTATTCATGTTTATCTCTAGCTGTGAATGTGCAATAACAACAGTTCTGTTCAGCACAGGCTGGCACAGCCTCAGACAGGAAGATCTGCTGTTTACCAAGCAACACTCTGCTATAAGTGAGAAAGAGGGGAAAAAAGTGGTTTATTGCTGCTGGGTAGCTCAGAGTGTAGTTAAACCTTTCAGAAAAAAGAGGAAACTAAGAGCACATGTGTTACTCAAGATGCATTTTTCCTGGCAAGAGTCCCATGTGTGTGCTCTTCTTGCAAAGCATCCCTGCGTCTGCTCCTTCCCATTCAATCCACAGCATATTGGGAGCAGGCAGGCAAGAGCTTCCTGTTTTTATAATACAACTGGTCTCAGCAGGCAGTCTGTCGAGGTGATTTTTCAGCCTGACATCTTTTGTAGCTGGGGCAGCCTGTGAGCTGAGTAGGATGGCAGAACTCTGCTGCAAGGATTATAAACACGGGGAGGAAAAGATCTGGAAATGAGATCTGCTGGTAAAGCTTCCCGGGATTGGATGCTGTGGCTTGTGTTGTTTTGTTCCTTCCCCTCTGAGTGTCCCTGTGGCTTTTCCTCGCTGCTGGTGCTGGGAGGGCCCTGCCAGCCCACCCACGCTGTGCTGAGCTCCGGAGTCCCCACAATTGGCCGCGAATTGCGGGACACACGCGGCTCGCTGCACTTCAATGGAGCAGTGTTAATTGACTTAATGGAGCCCTGGGCTTGGAGGGAGTTCGTTGTGTGGGTTTTCTTAAACGTGTGTGCACTCAGACCCTTCTGCAGCAGTGCCCTTGTTGCCATTTTCACGCTGTTCAGAAACTGCTTTGCAGTTGTCAGTGGAGATGAGGTTTGAAGTTAACCCTTATTTTGAAAAATCCTTCCTGCTTCTCCTCTTGTTCTCCCTCCAGTTTGTGATTAAGATGCTGATTGCCCTTTCAGATCTGTGTAATCCCCTCTCTCAAAGTGACCGGGATAGATTGCCAGGAGCTCCCTGGATTATCTGTCACTGCTTTACAGTGTCCAGTGCAAGGGAGGAGAGGAAACTTTGTTCAGACTTGGATGGTAGTTGCTGTGTGGCCAAGCTGGCTCTGCAATACATCTGCTTTTCCTATCAATCTTTCACTTCACACTTCAGACGCCTTCCTCTGCCTGCAGACTTACAAAGAGTCAGTGCTGGGCATTAAATGCAGCTTAGCCCAATTCAGCTGCTGTGTATGAGTTTCTTCTGGGCTAAAGTTGGGCCAGAACCAGTGTCAAAGCAGCTGAAAGAAGGTAAAGACCCTCAAGCTTACCTTTGCATGTTGGTGTCTGTGGCCAGAGACCTGTGCTGCTGTTCTGGACTTTGTAGCATGGAGTGTGAGATCCTGTTCTGTGCTGCTCTGGGACTCCAGGTTCAATTATCTTGTTACCTCATTAATAGCCCATCTGGAAATCTGCTTCCAGACAGTTCACTTCAGCTGGGGATATCTCTGCAAGTGGTGTACTGCTCTTATTTCTCACCAAGACCTGGAAAACAGCTCACTTAAAGCTTCCTGTCCCCTCAGTTTCCTGCAAGGCCAGAATATCTGACTCTCTTCCCTCAGCCCTCTGCCCCAGAACAAACATTTGGGTGGGTGAGTTTCACCCTTCTCTCCCTTTTCTGTGTCCTCCCATCTGCAGTGCTTGCACACTGCCTGTCATCCTTGTGCCTTGCACACCTCAAGACTCCTTGGTCCTGGCAGATAAGGCAGAGCTTTCTGAGTCACAAAGCCTTGGGGAGCTCTGTGTGGAACACAAGGGCTGGAAAAGCCTTCCCCATCCCAGCTGAATGTGCCAACCACTGTCCCATCCCTCCAGCTGTACCCCTGCCTCAGTCTGTCCTTGGAGGTGCCTTCCCACCCCTCTCTGTTAGAAGCTTTGCAAGGAATTGGAACTTGCTGACACCTTCATTTCCTGCCAAGACTGCAGCACTTGGGCTGGCTTGGCAGATGAGGGCAGGGAGAAAGAACAGCAAAACTTTGTCTTGTCCCCAGCTGTGTGCAGGACACCTGCTCAGCACAGAGTGTTCCAGCTCTCCTGCTGCACTTGAGCCGTGGAGCTCTCGTTGGGTCGGCGTTTGCAGCTTGGCTTTCAGTGCTGTGTCTGCCTGAGCTGGGTGTCTTGTTGCTTGTCTGGTTTTCCCCTGCTGCCTTGTGGAAAGAGAGAGGATTTTTCACTTCCTCTCCTGGGGTTACTTCTTTCTCAGGGTCATGTCAGCCTGGTGAATTCCAGCCATTCTCTTTTTGCTGCTGGTGCCTGGTTTTGCACATCCTCAAGTCCTGCCACTCTGCCTGGAGTGGGGGCTGGCTAGATCACACAAATGCTTGAGCTCCTTTCCCTTCCTTGGCTAGCATAACACCATCAGACACTCCCCTCTGCATTCTTAGCTATCCCAACCTGCTCTGGCACTCCTTAGGCTGCCACATCTCGTGCTATGCACCTTCCAGCCCTGCACACCATTCCCATGTGCCTCCTTCAGGGCAGATCTGCTGTGCATGAAGGCAGCATTGGTGGGAGGCCAAGGCTTGGCCATTCCTCCAGGATGCCTGAAGTGCTCTCCTCCAGCTCAATGTCCCCATGCAGCCCCAGCTCCTCCAGCTGTCCTTGGTGTTTAAGGGTGTGAGTCACATCCTGCAGTCCCCAGGGAGGAGGCTGCTCCTCCAGGGCTGTGTGTGGGCACTGGACAGTGAGAGCTCTTCAGGAGCCCTGGCTTCTCCCTGCCAGCAGCAGCTGACATGAGACTGAAGGCAGAGAGCTCCTCCTTTGCTGGTGATGGTGGTACCAGGTCCCAGCACATCTGTATCCCCTGGGAATGGTCATGGCCCCCAGGCTGCCAGAGCTCCAGGAGTGTTTGGACAATGCTCTCAGGCATGGGATGGGATTGTTGAGGAGTCCTGGTGCAGGGCCAGGAGCTGGACTTAAGATCCTTATGGGTCCCTTCCAACTCAGGACATTCTGTGGATCTTAGTCAGCCCCCAGGCAGAGGAGCTCACACAGCAGAGGGAGGAGAAGGGCTGGTACTTCACCTTCAATCTTAGAAGAAAGTCTCCTGCAGCTTCCTCTGGGCACAGCTTTGAGGGATTTGTTTCCCTCAGGTACATGGTGAGCCTTCCCCTGGGCCAGCTGCTGGCCCTCACCTCAGACCAGAGCTGTCTGGAGCTCAGTATGTCTGATGGTATTTTCATTCCTGGATCTTCCTTGGAGCAAGGGAGTAGCTCAGAATTGACTTGATTTATAGGCTGGAGGAGTGGAGGAATTAATGAAGTGGCAAAGTCTTGTCCCTGAGTTTCCAAGGCTGAGAACCAAGGGAGGCTGGAAAATTCAAGCAGGAGCAAAGCTGGCTCGTGCCACATGGATCAATAAATCACTAGGAAAAGGAGTGTGGGGGTATCCCATCACCAACAGGGGCTGCTGCACGTGGGACCAGCTGGGGTGAGTCTGCCTCCCTGGTTTCCTCAGTGGCTGCAGCAGCTCCAGGGACCTCTGTCTCTTCTTCCTGCTGCGTGCCAAAGGGAAGAGTTTGAGGCTGATGCTAGGAAAAGTTGATCCTGCAACTTCCTAGATGCATTGAAACACATGGGCTAGTTCCCTTTTTTTTCTCTCTCTCTTCAGAGCCAAAACTTACTTTGAAACTGGAGGGAAGGAAAGGGGGTTGGGTAGATCCCCACCCTTCCTGCCTGCTCTGCTGTGACACGAGAGCTGGGGCCCAAGGGTCAGCACTGCTCACTGGTGTGGAGGAATAAGGTTATGTGGAAGCATCCAGGCTGTCCTGGCAGCAGGAGGAGCTCCACGGGACAGCTTTGCTGTCCTGCACACTCTGTACATGCCTGCTGCCCAGGGTCTGGTGGAGAGTTTGAGGGAGGGTCTGCATCATGTAGCACAGAGCAGGATAAGCAGCTGAGATCTTACTCAGCTTGGGGCTGGCGAGATCAAACCTGGTTTCATTTTGGAAGTGATATTTTGGGAGCAGTTACCCAGCATCAGTTCAAACCTGGTAATTATTGCAGCTGCGAGGGGCAGAAAACCAAAATCCAAACTCAGCATCTTGCTAAGGTGCTTAACTGTTAATTTCCATGAGTGAGATCCACCCTTCTCAAGACACTTCAATCTGTTCACATTGTTGCTTCCTCTCTAGATTAGATAGGTGGAAGCAGTGCTTTGTTAATTAGGGGAAAAATCCTGCTCCCTCCTGCCAAGACAGAGGAACTCTTGGCAGTTTGCTCCCTTTTAGTGACTGAAGCCTCCCCTGTTCAGCCACGTGCCTGCAGGTGGGGCAGCTCCCTGCCCAGTGGCAGAAATTCCTCAAAAATAAGGCTGAGTGCTTCCAGGGTGGCTTTCTTCTTCTTTAATTGACCTCTTTCCTTTCTGGGGTGCAGTTTCCATTCTCACCTTGACTTCTTGGAGGCTCCTCATTTGCTTAGTGTTGGCCAAAGGCGTTTCAGGCTCGGCATGGTGAGCACGTACGTGCTTTGCATTGGGCTGGAACGCTGCTGCCACTCATGTTCTCAGACTGGTTCACCCTCTCCCCACCTTTGGGCAACACTCCCCCTTCAGTATCACTCATTGGCTGCTCTCACCTGGCATGAGGATGACCCTGAGGAGAAGGATTTACTGCTTTGCCTGGAGAAATCCGATTTCACGCAGCACTCACAGCCAAGCAGCCCAGTTAGACCAGACAGTCTCGGAGATCACTCCGACTTAGCTAGGTTATCCTCCACCTATTTATAGCTCCCTTCCTCTCCCAACTCCAGCCAGAGTGGGGTTTTACTGCAGGTTCTAAAGCAGGGCTCCCAGCCTTTCCCCTCCCTGCAGAGCACAGCTGCCTGTTCTGGCTCCTGGAGACAGGCTGGGACAGCAGCAGGCATGTCTGCCTCCTCTTGGGATGAGCTAAAACTGGCATTTCCATGGGCAGCAGGAGGAAGCCAAGGGTTCTGCTTTACCAGCTTGAGGAAGTGATCTTGAACCAGGCTGTGGAACTGCTTTATGTGGCAGTTTAACCCAACTCAAGGGGCAAAAAGGCTACTGATGCCTGAGCATCCTTCCTCTGCTTGGCTCAGCCTGCATTGAGGGGCTGTTCTACCCATCTTGCCTTTACTTACCTATTTTATCATGATAGAACCTGAGGTTTTGAGGTAAGAGACAGTTTTTTTCTTCTAGTAGGTGTCAGAGTTGCATCCCCTGTGCCTTTGCTCCTGGGATGGGGCAGAAGAGCCAGAGACACCACAGGTGTGGGATGACTGATGGCTCCAGATAGACTGAGCTGATGGTATTGGAAGTGCTCTTCCCCTCACATCGTGTGGCTTTCATTTAGCCAGAAAATCAGATTTGTTACAAATTAACTGCTTGAATAGCAGGAAATGAGAGGGGATGTGCCAGGGATCCACTTTGGGTGGATGTGCAGAAATCAGTGAAACCTTGCAGTTGGGTAGTGGGGATTGGGGGGGGGGGCCTGATACACAGCAGGGAGGCAGCCCAATTAAAACAAGGAGGAGGTATGGACTTTTTTCAGATTTGTTTGGTTCATCCAGGCTTTGCAGGCTACAGAGACCATGACAGAGCAGTTAACATTCTTCAGTTAATAACCTTGTGCAGGCACATTCTGGTATTGAGCTTGTAACAAAATTGCACCTGTTCCTTGAGCTGCTCCTTTTGGGAGTCTATTAGCTATCAAGGCCTTTCTTGATCCCTTAGATCAATCCTGGGATTGAAAAGCTGTATTTTAGGACTCCTCATCTCAGCCTTTTTACGGCAAAAGTAGTTTCTTTGCAAAGGTCTTTCTGTGGTTCATTCATCTCCTTAAATCCTGGTGAGTAATTGAATAAGCTCAGCTGTGCTAATTTTTCCATCTTCCTTGTTTCTTCTTTTTTGCTCTGTTAAATGTTACCTTGATCCATTGCTCCTGACATGCATCCAGATTGTCCTGCCTTTTCACTTGAAGGAGAGACGTGTGTGTGTTTCAACTTCTTTTAATACAGAGGACATGAAATGTTTCTGGAGTTTAATTGTGAGGATGCTTGAAGAATAAGTTCTGAAAAGTAGGAAAGAGAGAGGGAGAAAAGGAGGAGCAAAGCCCCAGACCTGCTTCTGTGGGTAGGGGTGTGCTCAGGATAAGCTAAAACTTGCCTTGGGCTGAAAGTAAATAGTCACAGAAAATACTTGTGCAGATCCCCAGTCTGCCCAGTTCCAGTCCTACTGGGGTGTTAGTGGGAAACAGGAAAAGAGGAATATTTTATTTTACATGTAAGCACACAAACCATCCAGTCCTTGTAGCTGAGTAACTTAGAACTGGTGTGCCAGTAAGAGCCCTGACTATCCTGGTGTGTGTGGTCCCCAAGGGCTGCTGGTTTGGGCTCCAGGTGGGCCTGGCTTGTCCCGTTTTCTGCTTCTTTCCTCTGTGTGAAGGGCTTTGTGCTGGGTTCTGCTGTGCTTCCCTCCATCAGTCGGTGCTTCCCTGTGCCTGGGAGCTCCTGGTGCTTAACTTGGGGGGAGCCTTTTCTAGAGCCCCCACACTCCCCATCTCCAGCAGCAAAAGCTGGATTCAGTGACAGACACAGCCCTTCCCTTCCCAGTGAGCTCTGGGATGGGGACCCTGATCAGAGCATGCATTGATAGGCTTTAAAACTGGAGGGTTGTTGCTGAAATCGTACCTTATCTTTCTCTCTTTTTCTTTCCTTTTTTTCCCCTTTCTCTGTGTTTGTTTGTTGTTTTGTTTTTTTCCAACTCTGATCAGAACCGACCCTCCTTTGTCCAGCGTGCTGGGATCTGTGCAGCAGCCCATGCCGCAGCGCCTCGCCCGTTCCACCCGAGCTGCCCATGCCACTGGCTCCGACCTAACCTAGGCTCAATCTCAGCGTGGCTGGGCAGGGGGGAGCCATGGGGAGCTCTGCCTCATCGCTGGCCGCAGAGACGGAGTCGGACCATGGCTTCAGTAGCTCGCCCTACCCGGGGCACCCGGCCGTGGGCTGGTATAGGAGCAGCCCCGGCGGCCCCGTGTGGGAAAGTGCCCTTATAACGCGGCAGCAGCAGCACTTCCAGCACCGGCTGCGCAGGTAAGGACGAGGGGAGGAGCCTGCTCACCTCTCCCTGCTCACTGCTCACCTCTCAGCTTCAGCCCCGCCGCTGCCTTTGCCACACGGCTGCTTTGCATCCTACTGAGTGTTGGGTCCCTGCATTCAGAGGCTCAGTTCAGTTCCTCGGGAAGCCAGAGCCAAATTCCCACCGATTTGAGTGATGTCAGACCCTGGCTTTACACAGGGGGGCTGATGTCTCCTGCAGAATGGACTGCAGGACTCATCCCAGCTCTTCCTCCCTCACCTAAATTGTCAAGGTGGCTGCCTGGGAGTGGGATCTCAGTTCCTTGTTTCCATGTTCTCGTGGCTCCTTTTCTTTCTGGCCTCCCAACCACACTGTAGTGTCACAGGTGGAGGATTGTGTCTCCGGGTTGGGTGGCACTAAGTTGCAAGAGTTTCTGAACTTGGAAGAGCCAGTGGAGCTGTTTTCCTGCAAAAGCAGTGAAACACTTTTGAGTAACAGATCCACAGGAATGAAACACACCAAAAAAGAGTTACTCTTAAAACCAGATTAGTGTTTCCAGCCCTCAATTCCTATCCCACCTTGATGAAATCAGCATCTCACATGTGTCTCTGAGCTGTTGCCTCTGCCCCTTCCACATCAGCCACTTGCAGTGAGGAGTTTCTCTTGTTTTGGGGGGCTAGTGTCCTGCATTCAGTCTCTGACAGGTTGAGAGATTTATCAAAAAGCATCCACCACCCCTCTGCCCAGGGGCTTGGCTATAGAGGCTGCCGTGTTTTGTGCTGGTAACGTTTGAACCTTTGCCTAATGCCTGCTTTGTGTGGACTCCAGCCTGGAGGGGTGTCCATACCTGCCTGAGTCTGTTTGGAGCTGCTGGTCATTGAGGAATAGCTGCTTGCTGAGTGTCCCTGAGCTGTCCTGGCTTTCCCCTGGAGGTGTTTGCTGTGATGTTGGTGCAGTATCTGTGGTGCAGTCCTTGTTTTCCTGCCTTCTGCTGCTTCAAGGCCCAGGATGTGCTTCCTGGGCTCTGGTGCATGACTCTAGAGCCTCCCAGCAATGTCAGGCTTTGCTCCTTTCTGGTGCTCTCTTGGGTCTTGTTGAGCTGGGAACAGTGTGAAACCAATAAGTTGTTGTCTTTACTCTCTAGCATAGACTTGAGTACCTTTAAAAAAGATATTTTGTGCAGTTCCCAAATTCTGTTGCTGTGTGTGCCAACCTGTGTTACTGGTCCACAGCTCTGCTTGGTGATCTGTGCTGTGTGGGTTTGTTCCCTCTGGTTTAGAGGGATTCTGCAAATAGAGCTGGGTCCTTCCTGCAGGATTATCCCTTCTGGACTGCTGGTTACCTCTCTGTTACCTTGAGGAGCTGGGAAGGTGTCCCAGCTCACAGATAACTCCCTGCTTTGGCTGTGCACAGCCACAGCTGGAATTTAGGAGCTTCCAGTGTACACCTGGCCCTGGGCACTAAAAAAGGCAGTGTCTCTGCAGCCTCATGTGTGGTAGCTGAGGCTGCTCATGGCTCCAAGTCTGTAGTTTGAGGAACTAAGTGATATCTTGACATGTGGAAATACATTTCCTGAAGAACCAGCCTTGGTGGTGGAGCGGATGTTGGGGCAAGAACAGGAACTGCCGGTCTTGGCGCAGATAATGCCGGTGTCCTGTGGGGACAGGAGTGGCTTTTGTGATAATTCCTTATTCCCCTGCTAAAGGGAGAGCAGAGTTCATCCCCACTCAGTGTGGTGTGGTTCCTGGAGACAGGAAGAGCAGGGGCTGTGATTCACTGAGCAGCGAGTTGCGTGGGAAGAACTCGCTGCAGGCAGTGGTGATGGAAGTGGGTTCAAAAGCTCTGCTGAGATCAGCCAGGCTGCCAGGCATCAAAGGGCCGCCCTCCCCGGGAGCCCCAGGGCCCAGCAGCAGCAGGGGATTGGTTTCCAGAGAGGAACAGATAAATATATTCCTTTAAAAAATTAAGTAAGTCAATAGAACAAGTCAGGGTAGGTATCCTGCCTGTGCATGTCCTCGTCCCCGGAGTCATGTCGTGTAGGAAGGAAGTGGAGTACTGGGGAGTCAATTTGAGGCTGGGCAGGAGTTCTGGGATAGACTTTGCTTTTCCTGCTGATTTTCTGTCCCTGCCTGCAGCCACCTTCAAAGCTGATAATGCTTTGGCTGCTGTGGAGCAGCACAGAGCCAAGCTGCTCTGAGCTGTCTCAGGGATGAACACAAACCTTCCTCGGCAGAAAAACAGGGACACAAATAGTGAGTGACTTTGGTCTGTACTTGATGGGGGAGCTGGGGGAGTCATCCCTTATGGTGGGATGGGAATAAGGGGAGAAATCAGTGCTGTTTGGCTTTCAAGATTGTAGAACCTGGGAGGAGGCTTTACTGTCTCCTTTTGCCTGGGTGAGGCTGATGGTGTGGAATTCCCTGTCTGCTGAAGAGAGGGAGACAAGAGGGAGTAGGAAAAGGGCCTTAGTGGTAGAAGCAGCAGACTTGTGACAACCAGATTGGAGTCCCTGGTCTTGTCTGGACAGGGCTGCACAGTCTCCTCCTGTGTGTCAGTATTTAAACAGGAGCCTGTCCCTTTCCCAGCATGCCAGGAGGACAAGCATACCAGGTATTAGGTGCATGTTGGAGGGATCTGATTGCAGAAATCTCTGCTTAGGGCAAAGATGGGTTTGAATTCACCCCTGGTAGCTGTGTGCAGCCAGACAAATTCTGGCTCAGCTACAAGTCCCCTTGGGCTCTGTCTTGCTCATGTGCTTGAAGGTGCTTGGCCTGGGCTGGTGTTGGGTGGGAGGGTTCAGCTGAGCCCAGGGATCCATCGTGGCCAAGCTCCCCATGTGCCAGACCCTTCCTGGAGCTGGGAGCAGGAAGGGGCAGTGCCACAGGCTTGGTGCTGGCAGCAGGGCATGGCTCCATTGCTGTGGCTGCCCCTGTGGGGTGTTTGGGAGCTGTGGGATCACAGTGGTTTCCAGGGGTGGTGGCACCTCTCCAAGGTGCATCCTTCCACATTGCAAGGGGTTAGGAGGGAATTTGGGCTCTGAACTGTTTCCTGATGAGATTTAAGGGAATGTTCCTGTTCACCTCTTCCTCACTGCCAGGATTTATGAAGAGGGTCCTGTTGAGTACTGAGAACTTCTGGATTTTGCTCTTGGGAGAGGCTTTTGGGGAAAGGGTTGTAAGGTCTGTGCAGCTGACCTGAGTGGCTCTTCCCACTACTTGCTTTGGCTGAAGCTCTCTGAACTCCCTCCTCTTCCAAAGATATTCATTTCCTGGGCTTTCCTGCAGTGTTCTGCAAAGGATTTTTATTTTTCTATAAAAGCCTTTGCAGAATGAAATACCTCTGGGTCTCAATGACTATGGAGGGAGGAACACACTCTTATTATTCTTTTATTTTATTATTATGATATGCTAAAAATATGTAAATCTCCCTGCTTTTAAGGGAAGTGAGGGGACCTGCTTTGTTGCTGGCAGGTGGTGGGAGGGCACTTGCTGTGCCACCCCCTGCTCCCCAGAAGCTCCTCTCACTTCTGGGGAGAATCTCTGGGCAAGCCTGAGTGTCCTGTTTGTGAGCCCTTGGCTTAAATACATGAACAGCAGCGTGTCAGAACTGCTGGGCAGCATCACAGAGGCTTTTCTGCAGGCTCTGAGTTGTTTTGAGGCTGGTGGAGATTTCAATAACTGAACTCTGGCATATGGAAGTGTGGCAGGGAGCTGTGTGGAGGAATGTGGCTCTGTGCTCCTCCTTCAGCCTCCTCCTGTGGCACTTCAGCTCTGAGTGCAGCACGAGCAGAAGTGTCTGGAGACACCAGGACAGTGCTTAGTCTGGAGAAAAGAAGGCTCAGGGAGGATCTTCTGGCTCTCCACAGCTCTCTGACAACAGGAGGGTGTAGCTGGGTGAGGGTTGGGCTCTGCTCCTGGGGAACAGGGACAGGACAAGAGGAAACAGCCTCAGGTTGTGCCAGGGGAGGGTCAGGTTGCATGCTGGGGAAAAAGTTCCTCACAGAAAAGGTGGTCAGGCATTGGAATGGGCTGCCCAGGGCAGTGGTGGAGTCACCATCACTGGAAGTGTTCAGAAAGCATGTGGCACTTGGGGACATGGGTCACTGGTGGTCTTGGCAGTGCTGGGGCAATGGTTGGGCTCGATGTACTTCGAGGGCTTTTCCCAACTAAATGATTCTGTGTGTTCCTTGGTGTGGAAACCAGAGCCCAGAGAAAGGAGATTCTTGAAAAAAAAGCTCCTGGTAAAGCATCAGGTGACTGCAGGGAATCACCTGGTGATCACCTGCTTCTGTTTTCTGCCATCAGGTCTCAGGCTGGGCATTGGCCCTGGGAGGTCTGGCAGCCTCAGCAGGACAGGAACCCCAACAGGGCTGGGGTGGGGCAGGCACAGATCCCTGGGCTTGGTCAGGAACCTCCCTGGATTTGGGTGTGCTCAGAGAGTTTATTTTGCACCTTTCAATAATCGCTGACCTCAACCACATCAACCTCAACCACTGGTTGAGGTTGGAAGGGATCTCTGGGGTCCAGCTGCTCCATCTCCCTTCCTAAGCCTCCATGCAAAGAGCAGATGTGGCTGTGGAGCAGGTGGGGATCACCAGCACGTGCTCTGAGTGTGTGTCCACAGAAACAGGAGCCACTCATCCAAAGCAGAGGGCACTGCCAGCAGCTCTCATAGTCAGGACATGCCTGCTCAGCACAGGAGTGAAGCCTGTGCTCCCCAGGTGCTGCAGGGAGGCAGATCCATCCCTGTGTGGGCTGTGCTCCCTCTGGAAGTTGCTGTGGAGTTCAGCTGGGATTTGGTGCAGTAAAGATGCTGCAGGTTGTCGTGGACACCTGTTTGGTGGGAATGTTTGGCTTGTAACTGTTTGCTCCCCAGTTCTCACCAGAGCCTGTGGGATCTGGAGCAGTGTCTTGCTCAAGGAGGTGTTGCAGTGCCAAGGAGTTGGCAGCATGGAGTCTGTTTCATCTGCCTGAGGCTCCCAGCCCTGCCCATCGTCTCTCCCTGCCTGCTCCAGGGTCACAAAGCTATTAGTTGTTTAAATTAGGGCTATTTATAGCTCTGGAGCCATGAATATCTCAGAGGGTGGTGCAGAGCAGTGGAGACCAGAGTTCTCAATAGATCCCCAGACAAACCCTCCCTTTGCTCCCTGTGTGCCCTCCAACCTTCCTCTTTTCCATGTCCCACAAGAGCCATCCTGCCTCAAAGGAGGTCAAATCCAGGGCAGAGGCAGCTGGAGAATGTCCTCATCTTACATGGTAGGCTTGGCCAAAGCTGAGCAGAAATGCCTGACCCTCCTGCCTGGGTGTTGCTGTCACAGCATGGAGAGCACAGCTTTGACAGAGCCAGCCTGGAGAAGGGAAAACCCAGCACCTTTACCTGGTTTGGGGATGCTCCTGTCTGCAGGAGCTGAGCACTTTTGCTCCAGGACCATGGGTTCAGGTCCTTCTCCATGTGCAGGGTGTTGAGGAGTTTTGCTTTGGATGTTGAGTGTGGGGAGGGGGAGGAATTGGCAGCTTGTGGGTTTTTTTGGTTTTTAAAAATTTTTAAGAGTAAGTGGAGCCAGAGCAAGGATTTTTTTTTTTCCCCAGAGTAACCCTTCTGCATTGCTTCTTTGGCTGCATAGAGAGGAATGTGCTCTCGAGTCTCATGGCAAATCCCTTGTCCCCCTGAGAGGTGTCACACATGTAGCCTGGAGTTGTGAAATGGTCTCAATCCTATGGCAGGAGCTGGTGGATGGATTTGATGATAGTGGGAAGCTTGGGAACCTGGCTGAGCTGCTGCAGGGAAGGAGGAAATGTAGGAAGGTGTGTGTTTGGGGGTTATTTCTTCTCTTGGCATCAGGCTGAAAGCTGCAAACACATCCTGCTAACAGTGTGCAGCATCTCTCCTGGGGGGACATGGGCCTGCAGTGACCTCGTGGTGTGGGCTTGTGAGAGGAGGGGTGAAGGCAGGAATATCCTCCTGCTCTCTGGGTGGGCAGGGAGCTCCCTTCCCTCTCTGCACCCAGCACTCCCTGGGATCACTCCAAGCCCATTGCTCCCCTCTCAGAATTACCAGGTGCTGGTTGCTGTGAAGGGCACGTGCTGGATTTCTCCAACCAGTAACTTAATCCAGTTTGACACTGGTGGCTCTGGGCTGGAATCTGACTAACATGAGTCACAAACAGCTGGGAGGGTGCTCAGAGCTGCACCCACCTCCCTGCAGCCTCTTCCCCTGTGATCCCCAGCCCGTGTCCCTGAAAGGCCCCTTGATGCCAGTGCAGCCAGAGCCTGGTGCTGAGCGTGGAGGGGAGGCTGTGCTGAGGGAACCTCTGCAGGCCTTTGTTCTCTGGGATGGAACAGCCCTCAGCACGGGGCTGCTGCCGAGAGAAGGGCACACAGAGGAAAGGGAGCCCTGCTTGGGTGCTGTTTGCATTTGCCAAGCTGTGCTGCATCTCTCTGTTCCTGCCTGGGCACCCACAACCCACCCACAGGTGCCTGTTCCTTTTCAGCCACTCTCTTCAAACAAACTGCCCTGGGCTTTTCTTTGACTTGGGCACCTTCCCGTGCTTCTCACCCTGCCAGCATTGCCACTCTGCATGGCAGGGCCCCAGGATGCCAGGCAGCAGCCCTTGCCAGCTCACTGCACCGCGGGCATCGCTGGGCCCTGCGAGGGGCAGGTGCTCCAGGTCACCCTGAGGAGCTGTGGGGAGCTGGTCCCAGGAGAAGGGAGCTGCTCCTGCCTCACAGATGGCATTTCTGAGGCTGCAGCAGGACATCCACACCAGAAGGAAGCTGGAAGTGGAGTGTGAAGGCAGCCTGGAGCCCTTCTGGATGGCAGCAGGAGAGCTGGGGCTGCCGTGTGGGGGTGAGGAGAGTTTGGGCTGCAGGTGCTCGCAGGCTGCCAAGGCAGCAGCTTGCAGGGGGCTGGGGGGGCCCTTGCTGCCCTTGCCCAGAGCTGTGCAGAGCTCAGGTTCCAGCCCTGCTGCTCCCAGTGCTCCCTGTGCATCACACACTGGGGCTTGTGCTTACCCAGAGCTGGGCTCTGGCATTTGGAGCGTGGCAGGTTACAGCAAAAGGGGATTTTGGGAGGCTGGATCTTGCCAGCTTTTGGTGGGAGAGGACAGTGTCTGCACTCCTTGGTCTTCAGCAGCATTCCCCAGCTGTGGGGTAGGGAGAAGGCAGACACAAGCAGGATCTTTTGTCTTCCTTAAAATCTGATTTTAATCTCCCTGCCTTGGAAAAGTGAAGCTACAGATAGGTAGATGGATAGATGTGTGTGTGTATATACCTGTATTTTTCCTCTGCTTGCTTGGGACACCAAGGAGAGGCCACCTTTCATTCAGAGCCCTGGTGTTGGTTGGCCCATGCCCCTTGCAGCTGGGATATTCCATCAGAGCCATGCCACCAGCTGGACCTTCCCTGCCCAGGAGCTGAGGCTTCTCCTGCTGCCTTACCCACAGCTGCTGTGTCTGTCTGTGGGGAGGGACAAACAGTGAAACATTTGCTGTATCTGGAGTATGGAAAGAGTGTTGTTCTGCAGGAGCTTCAGTCTGCAGCTCATGGCAAGAATGGAGTGACCATTGCTGCTGTCTTGCCCAGCAGCCCCTGTGGCACGTGCAGGGACTGGCATTGAGCACTTTACATTTACACTCAGCCCAGTGAATCTCCAGCAAGGCTTCCCCCCAGGACCTGTTGTCCCTGGGTTGTGTTCTCCTGCAGTAAATGTGTCTTGTGGGCACTGCAGTGCTTGCTCAGGGACTGCTGCTGGTGGCAGTGCTGGGGAGGGCACAGCAGCTGACAGGGAGGGCCCTGTGTCTGGTGCAGCATTTCAGTCTCCAGGGCACGTGTGCTCCTTGCTCCTCTGTCCCATGCAGGTCAGCAGTGATGTCCTTCAGGGTGTCCTTGAGGAGTCTGTGTGCTGAGCTTACCTGGGGTTGCCTGTGAGCGTGTGTGTGACTTGATAAGGTTCAGGAGCTTTAAACAACAGCAGGAGCTGCTCTCCTTGGTAGAAAACTGAGTGTTGTGCTGCAGGGGAGGGACACTGAGCTGTGGGAGCAGCCCCAGCCTGGCCTTCCTGGGGTTGCTGTGCTGGCAGGATGCCTCCCTCTGGCACGTGGACTCGGAAGGGTTAATGGCACATGCTCCAGCCAGGAGCATCCTCCTGGTTCCAGCTGTCACAGTACTGAGTTAAGTGTGTGTCATCTTTACAAGGCAGTAAACAGTGCTGCAGTCTGAATTACCCAGCCTGGAGGCCTCCAGGGTACAGTATAACTTGGAGGGGTTTCCCTGGTAATTCCAGCCTGTGCCTCCTGGAGCCAGCCAGGCTCAGCTGCTGCCTCAGTTAAGGTGGCAATAGATCCAGAGCTTGGGTATGACCAGAGGGAGCAGCTTGGGGTGCTGGGTGGTTGTGTGTCTGCCCCAGCATAGCACTGTTCTGCTCTACTCCTGGCCCTTCCATAAAACCCATCAAATCCTCCTCTCTCTGTCCAAGAGGCTGGAGAAACCAAACAGCCCCCATTGTGAAAGGGCACAGTGATGCCAAACTGAATCTGAGGCCAAGTGTGGATTCCTGTGTTGACCCCGTGTTTGATGGGGCTGTGGTGGGCTTCTGGTGTGGCCCTGTGTCCTCCTGGAGCCTGGAGGTGTTTGCTGATGGAGCCTGGAGGGTGATCTGTGACTGGCAGCTGCCTGGGATAGCCTCGAGGCACTGCTGACTTGGTGCTGATGGGGCAGGAGGTGCATGGAAGGGTTTTGTGCTGAGGGAGCCCCTGTCACTGCCCACACAGGATGCTGTGCCAGAGGATACAGGCCAGCCTCCCCTCTGCACACCCTGAGCTATTTCACCTGCACACTGGCACTGAATGTTGCCCAGGACTGTCCTAGAAGCTGACAGTGCCAGGAAATGAAAATGCCAAGTGGGCTGTGCATGATGAAGCATTCCCAGCCAAACCACAGGAAGGGCACTGTGTTTTATCCCATTGATATTCTAGGGAACTCTGGCTAACTGTCCCCTCTAAAGTTCAGCACATGAGAAAGAGGAGTGACCTTTATAGGTGAGGAGCACACCCACAAACAGATCCATTGCTGTGGGTGGGACTCAGCCTGTGCCCAGGATCCCATCCTCTCCCATCTCCTTGCAAGAGGGAGCTGCACTCAGTTGCT
Source organism: Molothrus ater (assembly GCF_012460135.2). Lineage (NCBI taxonomy): Eukaryota > Metazoa > Chordata > Aves > Passeriformes > Icteridae > Molothrus > Molothrus ater. Next base: position 15,259,616 of record NC_050493.2, read on the forward strand.
GGCTGGGGCACCTCAAGGAGGTATTTCAGGCAGGGCTTGAGAGCTCCCCAGTGCCTGTGGGGTCAGTTTGGATCCATAGTTTGACCTCTCAGTAAACTGAAACCCCCAGCCCTAGGATGGTTTCTGGAATGAGCAATGAGCCTGGCCTGGCTCTTTCTGCAGGGATGCCCAGGGCTGAAAGGCCAAAGTCTCCTAGGCTGTAATTCTGAAATTCCTCCATGGTTTTGGCAGTTTAGGACAGAGGGCTGGCTCAGGGCATGGGGATGAAGGGGTGATGTCAAAGGAAAGCTGTTCTGTTGAAGTTCACTAAAGAGGTTTTGCTTTTGATTTTTGAAGACTGTGTGTCACCCAGTTGTGCAGAGCAGAGTCAGGATTCCCTGGGAGCTGCAGGGCACTCTGACCTTCCCTTGGCTTCTCAGGGGAGGGGGCAATGGGGGCCTGGTGGGGGAAGCCCATGGCTCTCTGCACATGCAGGGATATCAATCTGTGCCCTGACAGCCTTTTCCTCCAGATCTAGTGTGCAGAGCTGGCAAACTCCTGGAGGTGCAGGGGATATTTTAGCTCACCTCTGACCTCAGCAGGTAGGAATAGTGTTTAACCAGTGCCAGAATGAGAAGGCAGTAGGTGACATTTGGGATGGGGGTGTCCCTTCTCCTATCCTTGGTGGCTGCAGTGTGGAAGTCATGTGAGCAGCCACCAGCCTGCAGATGTCCTGTCCCTTTTGTGCCATTCTCTGCCAGGTGTATTTATTGAGCCTGACAGTTCAGGTGCTGTGGAGATGGATGGATTTCTATTAACTGATTTCTATTAACTGTGTGTGCCCTGCTGCAAAGCCAGCCCAGGCATTGGCATTGCAGGGTCTGAAGGCTGGAGCACAGCAGCTGGAAATGCAGAGTGATTGCTTCAATGGAGATGTGAGAGATGGAGCAAACAGCTTTGGAGCTGTGCTGTTCCTCCTGACCAATTTCCCCTCCCCTCTCTTTCATTCCCTCTTTCTCTTCCCCCACCACTCTTCCAATTCTATTTTAACAGCACTACAAATTGCAGCATAAATCTTTAGCTGAGCAGCAATTTGGCTTGGCAGCCACCAGTAAATCTCTCTTGCAGCCTCCCCACGTGAGGGAAGTTGCCCTGGAAGTAAGGGGACATAGGTGAGTCCTGACTTTACAGTCCATCAGGTTTTCCTGGCTCTTTCCAGCTATGGGCCCAGAGCCTTAGTCCCACATCTCTCTAGTCCTGGGAAACAGGAAAATTCTTCTCCCACCCCAGCCTTCATTTCAAGGATCAGGTGTGTTGGGAAATGGTGTGAAACAGCCTCAAACATGGAATAGGAGGGGTACCAGCATAGCTTCCAAATGCTCTTGTTCAGGTGTGTGATCCTAAAGTTGTTCCCTGTTCTTGAAGACAGTACAAGGTGTGTGTGTATGTGTGTGTGTGATGCTCTTCCTGTGAGCAAATGCACCTGTCCTTCCCAAGTACCCTGCACACACAGGTGCCTTTGTTACCTGATGCAGAATGTGTGTATCCTCCATGGGCTGTGGTAGGAGTGATGGAAAATAGCTCTGAGTGGTGTGTGAAAGGCAAAACTTTTGCCATTTAGTCCATGCAAGGGATCTGTCTGACAGTCCCACACCAGGAGCTGTTTGTCCCAGCAAACATTTTCCAGCTTGGTTCTGTGTCCTTGGATATGTTCTGCCTGTGTTTGTAGCCCCCTTCCAGCATGTTTGAGCTTGACCACTCTGATGTTAGGAAGGAATTGTTCCCTGGGAGGGTGGGAGGCCCTGGCACAGGGTGCCCAGAGCAGCTGTGGCTGCCCCTGCATCCCTGGAAGAGTCCAAGGCCAGGCTGGACAGGGCTTGGAGCAGCCTGGGACAGTGAAAGGTGTCCCTTGGAATGTGATGGACTTTGAGGTCCCTTCCAGCCCATTCTGTGGTTCTGTGAATATGAGACCAGGATAAAGTGCAGCCCATGCTGCCTTTGTCTTGGCCTCTTCTTGACTGGGTGTGAAGCTTTAAAGGCATTTTCCATGCTGGATTCTTCAAACACTGGGCAGGTGTTGAAAGACACAAGGAGAACTCTGCCTGAAGTCACCACCACTTGCTTTTTGTGTGATGTCTCAGTGAGAAAACCAAGGTGCAAAGGGGAGAGGCACGTGCTGGAGAAGTGTGTTAAAAACCAGAAAGGTTCTGGGGCTTTGGAGCGGAGTTTCTTTTTTTTGTAGAGAAGCACAAGTCCCTGCAGTGCTGGCTCCAGATGGCCACCCCACCCTGCTCTGTCCTCTGGGGAGTGCAGGCTCTTCGAGGCAGACCACAGACCCTCATTTAAAAAGAAATTCCTTAATTGGCTTAAAGACAGAGAAATGAAAACAACAAGTAGAGATTCCTCTTCATCCAGCCTGCTTTCCTCAGGGGTTGCTTTTGAAGTGACTGTTCAAACATAGCTCAGGTGTGGGGAGCTAAGTGGATGGAAACAAGTCCACCTTTGGTCCCACGAGTCCACCCTCCTTGCTGAAGCTGTCCCAGCTCCTCAGATGAGAGAGAAGCTTAATGAGTTCAGCTTCTTACTCCTTTCCTTGCCTCCTCCCCTCCCTGCTGAGAGCAGGTAAGGCTGTCTTGTGAAACAGCCGTGGCTATCAGCCCCAGCAGTACTTCCCTTCCTTCCCATTTCCCAGCTGAAAGGCCTCCCTGCCTGCATCCTGCATCCTACACCCCTGTGCTTCATTCAGAGAGCAGCCTGTGCTACCCTTGAGCCCATTTCAAATGGAACCTGGAGACAGTGGATCCACACTTATTCCAAGGATCTCCATGCCCAGATCTGTGGGCTCCTCCTGTGGTCCCCTGGCAGCTGGGGTGAGGGACACATCAGCAGGTTTCCCTTGGGATCCTTTTCTCTCCCAAGAGAAGCTGTGCTCCTGTGTTGTGGGATCTTTATCCAGCTGTGCTCACCCAACTCGAGCACAGAGCTTTTGGTGGTGGTACTGGGGTGATGGAAGCTCCTGGTTAGATCCTGGCACTGGTCTTGTCCTGAAGATTTGGCCCTCATCCTGTTCAGGGGGTGGCAGCTGTCCTAGAAAGGGCACAGCAGTCCTGGTGTCTCCTGGGCTGGTATAAACCTCCTCACTAGCACTGAAGGACCTGCTGTGATGTAGGTGAGCTGGCAACTCGTTCACTGGGGTGATGTTTGCAGGCAGAGCTGGCTCTGCTCCTCTGGGGCCAGGCACTGGTGCCTGGGTGCTCAGAGGTCCTGGCATCCTTCTGGATCTCAGGATCAGATTTCCCCCACACATACACACACCCTTTACTAGCTGTAATAAACCATATGCCCTGTTATTTAAATAGAATAAATTTAAAAATGGAAAAGCCTCCAGGAGCATCTGGAAGTTTAGCACCTGTGGAAAATCGGCAGCTGAAGGAGCTGTATGTGAAGTGAGAGTGGGGAGAGGAGCCTATAAAGGGCTCAGTGGAAAAAGAGGAGTGTCTGGAAGTCTTTCATCTTCCCATTGCAGTGTTCAGATGCGACTCCAGCTGCTTTCTATTCTGGGATGCAGGGAAGTGTGTGCTCCTACTCGTGGCTATTGCAGCTCAGGAAGCAGCTCTGGATTGACCCCAAGGTTGGGAAATCATTCTGCTGTACAGTGAGAGGAATTCAGATGCTGAAGGTGCATTGCCAGGGCTTGAGAGATTCACATTTCATTTCTGAATTTGTCTTAGACTTAGTGGTCTGTCAGTGCTTTGGCTGCTGTCTAGTGCCCATGGAAGAATCCAAGGCTCTCTAAAAGACTGCTGCAGGCACAGAGCTGCACAGAGAAGTCTATACAGGTGTGAAGCCATATTCCTTTTGGGTGCTGATGGTCTTTCTTAGGTTGCAGTGGGAAAAACAGTCCCAGTTCTGTCTGGAACCCCACCAGGTACTTTGTGGAAAAAGGGAATGTGGCAGCCAGGCAGGTGTTGCAAGCTGAGGAGGACACAGCCATCTCTCTGTATTCACTGGAGACCAAATGGACACTGGAATTCCTTTGCTTCAGGAGGGGCTTCTCCCTGTTCTCTCCTGGCTATTCACACAGCTGGAATTCCAGATTGTCCTTGTTTCAGGTTCCTTAAAAGTTAAGAATTTTATTTCCTGTCCTTCTGTACAGTCAACTCTTCACACTCAACAAGAATTCATTTATGAGCTTGAGATGCAGATATGAACATCCCACTTGTGCTGCATTGCCCTAACCCCATGTCCCATCCCAGACACTTCTGCCCAAACCTTCAACCCCTTTGGAGGCTGAAGGGCCAAGGCATGACCCCTCTGGAGCAGGGGACACTGAGAGGTGGCAGTTAGCAGCCCTGAGAGGGGGGATGAGCAGTGCTGGCTGGCTGGCTCACACAGTGCTCACCAGCATCCCAGGTGGGCAGGCAGGGATCTCCTGCAGCCTGGTTCTCCTGAGCTGCTGATGGTTTTCCCCCCAGGAGTGATGCATATCCCACTTGACTGCCAGGCCCTCCCCTCTCCTGGTGTGGTTCACCAGCTTTGACAGGAAGGGCCAACCCTGCTGCAGGCTCTCAGCATTTGTCACAATAAATTCCTTCTTCTCCTGCTGCGTGGGGGAGATGCTGCTCCCTGTGCCCTGAGTCTGAGCAGCACCTGAGGCTGCTTTCCCCCTCCTTGCTCTTCTTCCCTCCAAGCCTGCAAGGAGAGCAGAGCCTGCTGCAGCTGGCAACAGGCTCCCCAAAGCTTGCCTGATGCAGCAACGAGTTTTGTGTGCTCTTGCATTCAGCTGCTTGACCTGACATGACATGGGGCAGGGAGCAGAGATGGAGAAGGTGCCAATGCTCCAGGATCAGGAAAGGCAGGAGCAGGAGCCATCTGTGAGGCTGGGGGTCTGCTGCTGTCTGGGGTGGCCCCTCTCCAGCACAGGTCAGTACAGTGGCAGGGCCTGGCTCCAGCACAGCAGCTGCACCAGGCCTTGGTGTGTCTTTTCCAGCAGCTGGCAGGGAGTGTGAGTGCACTGGAAGTTGTGTGTGGAGCCAGGAACTCAGTGGAGAGTGTGAGTGTGTGTGTGTGTGTGTGAGTGTACAAACTGCAGTACCCAGTTCAGCAGGGACTCTGCTCTGGGCAGCTTTGGACAGGCTTCCTGATGTAGGAGAGGGGGCATTCAGGTTTGTCCTCTGCCATGCCCAGGCAAGTCGAGCAGGGTATGCTGGTGGTGGCAGTGGCTGTGGGGGACCCTCCATCCTCCCTGCAGTGGCTTCATTGCTGTGCCCTGATCAGCCACACTCTGAACTCCAGGGGTGCTGGGAGCTGCCAGAGTTCCTCTCTCTTCCTCTGGCCCCTGGCAGTCTGTCTTTCTCTCTGCAGATCAGTGCAAAGCTTGTTGGCTGAGATGTTAATGGTGAGCTGCTTTCCTGAGGACCAGGACTGGCTTAGCTCTTCATTAAGGCCTGTTAATCATGCTGAGGAGCTGACAGCTGCTGGCCATGGAGCTCAGTGCCCTGCTCCATCCCAGCTCTCTGGGATGGTGCTGCCCAGGGTGCCCCAGTGCCACTGGCAGCCCTGGGAAGGGCACTGCCTGCTCTGGCATGGGACACTGCAACTGCAGAGCTTGGCTTGAGAACTTTCCTCGTTTGCAGGAAGAGTTCCCAGCAGCAGCTCTGCCAGGAGCTGGGATGGTGGCCAAGTTCAAGCCCTAGGAGAGGAGGAGGAGGAGGCTGGGGGCTCTGCTTCCACCTGCCAGGCTGCAGCCTTGCTCTCCTTGGTCTCAGACCTCATGGCTACATGAGTCTTTCTCTCTCCCTCCTTCCCAAATGGTACCAAGCTCTTATTACTGTGGGTTTTTGTCTTAATTGCACCCTGGAGCTATGCTTTGATTTATTTTATCAGGGAGAACTTAGGGGAAAAGATGGTTGTTTCTGAAGCAAATAGCAGCCTGGCCAATGTAGGGCTGGTGGGACAAAAGGAGAGGGGGGCTTGGCAGTGCCCTCCCAGCCCTTCCTGTGGCTGTGCCACGGTGGCTGCAGCACCCCAGAACCCCCAGGGGGCTGTGAGAGGGGCAGGCAGCCCCCTCCACACTCGTGGGGCATCCCCCAGCAGCACAGGCCTCAAAGGCAGCAAAGGGCTTTGAATTTCCTTCTCCTGCTGGGGGATTTAATTTACTCTCTGAAGGTACAGGGGGGTGCTCTGGAGCTGAGCTGGTGGTGCTGGCTCTGAGAGGGAGTGGGGGAGTGGAGCTGCTCACAGAGCATCACCTGCAGCTCCTCAAACCTGTACCATGCCTCACTCTCCAGACATGAGACACCCAAGGAGATGTCCTCCACTCCATTCCCTCATGCCTTCCATCTGAAACCTTTCCATTCTGAGCTCTTCTGGCCATCCCTCCTGCTTCTCCTGCTCAAGATTCTGTTTGGTTTTTAATTAAAACCTGCCATGATTTGAAATGAATTAGTGTAGCAGCAGTATTAAAGAACATCATCTTCCCAGCTGTTCCTCCCCAGCATCTTGCTAGTCCTAGAGCAGATGTCCTGCTCATAAATCCTCTCCCTGCTGTTCTTGATACTCCCTGATTTCTGTACATCTTACACTGCCCTAACACCAGAGGAGGCTTGGAGACCTGTGATCCCATCCCTGTGTGATGTGACCTGCTCACATGTTCAGTGCTTCCTCTGTTTTAGGTGGTCACAAAGTTTGCTGGACAAGTTTATTTTACATGGGAAACTTTCTGCTCAGACCACAGATGGAGTGTAGTTATAAAAACCATACAGAATAGGTGATCCAATTATTACCAGGCTTTCTAAAAAAACAAAAATACATTTCTCAAAGTGTTTTCTTGCTCCAAGTGTGCAAGAAGCTGAAGCTCCAAGTATCCAACAGAAATTGGGGCCATCAGTCTTCAGGCCTTTTATTGACAAAAAAAAAAAGATAAAATTGTTGAATTCCTGTATTGCATTTGCTGGAGGACTGTGGGCTTTTTTCCCCTGAAAAAAGCAGCTTTTTGGGGAGCTGCAGGCATGCTGAAACACTCACTGATGTTTTGGCAGACCAGATGTCCTTTGTGCTTTCTACACCCAAGTTACACCAATTTCATGCCACTGTGACAAACCCCTATAAAACTGCTGTACCTCCTTTCTGTATTTGCTCTTGAGAGGGTTTAAATATCCATTTAATGTCGATTTTGGTCAAAGTCAGTGTTGTGTAGTCAAAGCAAGGCTGTTCAGTTCATCACCTCCTCAAGCCAAATCAATGTGTTGATGGCCATGGAACGGTGCTGGCCCGAGTTAAGGACACAAATTTCCTCCCCCTGCTATAATATTTGGGTGTAAATGGAGCTTGGTATTTTTTGTTTTTAATTTCCCCAGGCACACGAAGGACTGGGGAAATTAGGTACAGAAAAGGTAAATAAAGTCATTGAGTAAGAGGAATGATGGCAGCAGTAGCGCTGTGCTAAATTGGTTTCTTTGAAGTAAAGTCTGATTGCAGCTGCAGAAATTTCCCCTGCTTGCATGCAGGGAGGCAAGATGAGGTTATTAATTATAACAACAGGCTGGAATTGATCTTAATGAGAAACAGTGCAGCTTGGGAGGAGCTGAGGCTGTGCTGGTGTCTGTCTCCAGGGCTGGGGCTCCAGAAGGACCTTCCTGGGCCATTCTCCTGCCAGCCTTGTTGCTCCAGAGCCTGTCCCATGAGGATCCTGTGCTACTGAGTCCCTCCATCCTGGGTTTTGAGCAGGTCACATTGCTGTTGGCCATCTCATCTGGGCCCTGCATCTCAATAACCTTGGACAGGTGCAGGAGGTGCTGCTGTAGGGTGAGAGATCTCATCAAAAGCTCCTGAATCCAGAGCCTGCAAAGCTTTCGAGCAAAGCTGGAACTTGGACTTTGCTGACCCTGGAATACTCAGTCTGCCTCCTCCTTTTGTATCCCCAGGGATTGTAATTGTTGCCCTGGCAGACATGTGGGAAACCTGCTCATTAGCTGAGGAGCCTTTGGGAATGCTCTTGTCCCAGCGTGCCCGTGCTTTGCCAGCCAAACTGGTTTTCTTCTGAGAGCTCCTTTCTTACAACACTGCAGCAATTAAGGTGTATTAAAGGCTCATCATGCCCAGCCTGTTTTTCTCACAAGACAAGCCTTCCAGATTCTGATTCTGCTTTGATGAAGAATGATGAAAGCCTCTTGTCTCCTGTCCATCAGTTTAGGGTAACTCTCCCTGTGTGTCCCCAGGCTTGGAGAGAAGGCACACTCCTTCCAGGTGTGTGTCACTTGGCACTCCTGCAGCAGCTCCAGTAACTGCAGATGGGCAGATCCAAAGACTCTGTCCCTTCCCTCCCTTTTCCTGAGCAAAACCCAGGGATTTCAGCCATGAAGAGGACTCTGCAAGCCATGACAGTCTCCTCAATTTCCTTTCCCCATTAAAGCCAGACTTTGGTGTGTGTCACAGGAGCTTTTAGGGTGCCCCTGTCCCAGCTGTGCTCCTGCCTCCTCCCACCACACTCTGAGCACATTTCTTGGTGTCTCTTCGTGGCTGGTGGAGGACAGAGGAGTGTTCTCTGTCCCACTTGTACCCCTTGCCAGCACTGGTATTTACAGAGCATTGCCCTGGAATTGCCCAGTGCTCTCAGGGGTGCACAGGGAGGGATTGTTGGGGTGTCTGTGCAGGGCCAGGAGTTGGACCCATGATCCTTGTGGTCCCTTCCAGCTCAGGACATTCTGAAGTGATTCTCTGAAGTGATTCTATGAAGTCCTTTCTTGCCTGTCCCACAGCAAGATGTCCCCTCTCACCCTCACATCTGACGGACAATCCGTTTTTGGGGAGGTGACAAGAGAGTAAATTGCAGGGACAGCTGCAGTTTGAGAGTGTGTTCTATGGCTTTGTTGGCTGCCAGAAAACTCCTGTGCTGAGTGCACCCTGTACAGCTGGGCCAGTGTTTTTTCTCTCAGACCTCTCATTAGCAGAGATCAGCTTTCCCCTGGGAACTTCTCATTAAAACTCCCAGCCTCTTCTCTCCCTGGCTGTTGGAGCACATCTGAGCTGCTGGAGCTGTGTCCAGTGTGGGAAAAGAAGAAACTCAATAAAACTGTGCTAGAACCATCTGGAGGTTTTGTGTCATGGGACCAAGAAATTCCCAGGAACTGGAGTGCATCATCAGCTTGGGAAACTCTTTGTGTCTGTCTGAGCCTCTTGGCACCTCTAGGGAGGGTTGTGTGGTGTTGCTGGGACTTTTATGGCCCATTTATCATCAAGTGCTCACCCTTGCATGGTTTCCTGCTGCAGAATTAGACCTTTTTTTTTCCCCTCCCTTCTGCTTTGATGAGGGATTTTTGCCTGCCACCATTGCTTTATTAAACAGGGCAATTCCAGTTGTCCTGTTTCAATTGACTGCAGGTTATCACCAGTAGAAAATGCCATTTTCTGCATAAATGTGATTGTCCTGCTCCAGTGAATGGTCAGGAGCACTGATACCTCCAGAAAGAAGGGATGACCTGGCCACAGGAGAGTTTGTCATGGAAGGGGACCAGGCTGGTACCTTGGCTGATTTTCCATCCCTGACCTAAGCTCTGTTTCTGGGAACTCCTTGACAGTTTGTCCTGGATTGACATCAAAGAACGAGAGCTGATATAAATATATGATAAAGCTCTGGAGTGCTCAAAAATTAATATTTCAGGATCAAGAAGTCTTTATTTCCTCAAGTGCTCCAACAAAAGGAGGAATTTGTGTAGTTGTAGTTGTTGTGGTTCCCTTCCACCAACTGAAGGGACAAAGGGAGCTCAGAGCAAAGCCCCAGCTCTGGTCCTGGCTGAAGGGGATGCCTGGTGCCAGAGGCTGCATAAAGAACGTGGTGACCTTTTTGGAGCTGTTTTTGGTGTTGGGGTGTTTTGGTGATCAGGGTGCTGGAGTGTGAGTCCTGCAAGGAGAGGGGGAGGGAGCTGGGCTCAGTCAGGAATTCAACCCAAGTTGCCTTGCTGGAGTGAGTCCAGAGGAGGCCCCTGAGTTGGTCACGTAGAGCTGGAGCCCCTCTGCTCTGGAGCCAGGCTGGGAGAGCTGGGGGTGCTCACCTGGAGAGGAGAAGGCTCCAGGGACACCTCAGAGCCCCTTGCAGGGCCTAAAGGGGCTCCAGGAGAGCTGGAGAGGGACTGGGGACAAGGCATGGAGGGACAGGACACAGGGAATGGCTCCCACTGCCAGAGGGCAGGGCTGGATGGGATATTGGGAATTAGGAATTGTTCCCTGTGAGGGTGGGCAGGCCCTGGCACAGGGTGCCCAGAGCAGCTGTGGCTGCTCCTGGATCCCTGCAAGTGTCCAAGGCTGGACAGGGCTTGGAGCAGCCTGGGACAGTGGGAGGTGTCCCTGCCCATGGCAGGGGCTGGAACAAGTTTGGTCCCTTCCAGCTCAAACTATTCCATTATCCCTTGATTAGTTCCAGCTGGAGAGAAAGCATTGAAGGAGCTGTAGCAGGACCTGCAGACATCATCCAGAGGTCAGAGCCAGGCTCTTCACAGCAGCACATGGTGGGAGGGCAGGAAACAGCAAACATAGGATGAAACAGGAGAGTTTCAGACTGGGTATAAGGAGAAGCATTTCTGCCCAAGGACAGTCAGTCAGACAGACAGACAGCTGCCCAGAGAGGTTGTGAAGTCTCCATCCTTGGAGGTTTTCAAGAACAGAATGTCTATACCTGCTGCAATCCCTTTAAGAAATTCAGCTGGAAGCAGGAGTTTGAGCTGGAGACCACCCTGAGGTCTCTTGTGCCCTGTTGACTCTGGGATCCTCCATCCCTGCTCTTGTGGATGTGGGGTGCTGCTTCTGCACACACATGGAGAGCCTCTGGTTTTTAGGAGTGTTTGTGCCATTGCAGTGGGACCTGGCACTGCCTGACATGGATACAGTGCTCCAGAAAGTGTGGCTGAGATTGGGGGGGCTTTGCTGTCTCTGCCCTTGCTCAGCAGATCTGGGAGAAAAGGGCAAAGAGACAGGTCCCTTCTGGTGCTTTATTTTTGTCCATGTCTCTCCAACACAGAATATCCTGAGCTGGAAGGGTCCTGGAAGGCTGGGGTGAAGGTCACTGGTATTAAAGCCTGGTTTATTTTCCTATTTCACTTTGGAGGCAGGATTTGGAAGTACTTATGCAACCTGCCCTGTTTGGATGATGCCAGCACCGAGCTGGCGACATTTTCCCTTACAACCTCAGGGGTTCAGAAGTGTGAATCAGAGGCTGTTTGTCTCCACTGATGCTTCTATAGAAACTTGTACCAAGTGGAAAGTCCCAGCTCCCCGTGTTTCTGTGTTGCTCTGCCAGTATATCTGCTGCAACCTTCCAGGTCCAGCCTCCCAGCCCCTGCCTGGCTCTGCAAGAGTGAGTCAGCTCAGCCAACAGCATCTCCTCACCCGGGCTTCATGATCCCAAGCCACGTGTGCTCCTAACAGTGCACTGCCAGAGGGATTCTGAGTGCTTGCTGACCTCCTGCACCCCTTCCTGGTGGGCACAGGTGCCTGCTGCTCCTGCTGGCTCTGGAGATGTGGTAGGTCTGTGTGGGAGAAGGCTCAGCAGTTCTCTCTTAGGTCAGGGTCCGCAGTGCTACTGAAAGAAAATTAAATGGGAAATATTAAATAGAAAGGATGGGGTTGAGGGGAAGGGATTCACAGCTCACAGACATTGAGGCAGGATTTGTTTAGGGGTTTTTGGTAATTTTTCTTTTCTTCCACAAAATTCAAGTGCTTTTTCTTGTATTTGTCAGTGAGGATTTTGCTGGGATGCATTGTGTGTCAGAGAGCTTGGGGTTTGTGTTGCTGACGAGAACAATTGATTTTTATTTATTTGTTTATTTACTGCGGGAGAGAAACGAAGCCATAAGTTTTAAGACTTTAGCTGCTCTGGAGGAATTTTATTTAGAGAAACAGCCTGATTGTGTTGCTGTGTGTGATTGACACAAGCTCCTCTAATCCTGTTGCCAGTGTGGGCTCTGCAGCAGAGCCCTGGGATCTCTCACTCCAGTGCCCAGGTCACCTCAAGGTGTTCTCTGGCAGTCCAGAGTGCTTCTGTCCAGGGCTGGGTGCCATCTCCTGCCCTGGAGCTCAGCTGCACCTCCCACAGCCCTGGCACACCACCAGCTCCCTGCCAGCAGGAAAGATGCGAACTGCAGGTTTTTGGGCTCTTCCCAGTTTCCCACCCTGCCTTGTTCCTTCCTATTTTGCCCTGCTTCAGAGATGACTTGGGTCCCAGAGGGTGCCCGAAGGTGGTGGCCATCCCTGGGCAGTTTGGTGGCTGTGTAGGAGCCAGGGCTCTGCAGCAGCTGGACCCACAGGGCTCAGCAAACTCAGTACTCAGCAGAGCCCGGGCCGGGGATATCACTGCCCTGAAGTGGTTTTGGAAGGTGACCAGCTGGAACCTTTTAATCCCTGGAGCAGTGAGGTTCCCTGGGACCTGATCAGTGTGCTGAAAGCTGCCTGCTTGCTAGAGTACTTTCTATATTATTTTTTAAGCATGATAATTACACTGCTGTGATTGCCAAGGTAGGGGCACGCCTGCCAATACAGTGGTGCCTCCTGCCAGCTGATGTCTCCTGCCTTGCTTGGGGAGAGCTGCTGTGGTGGGAAGCACAGCCATGTGGATCCATCCCCATCCATGCTGCTGGAGGTGTGGGGTTGTAGCCTGTTACCCTGTCCCTGGATCCCAAGGTGCCCTTTTTGTGTTCACCCCAAAAGAGCCTCCAGCAGCTGCGTGCTGCCCGGCTGTGGAGTGGAGCCCTGTGTCACCTGTGAAGTGTCCCCCAGGAAAGCCCTCCCGTGGGTGGGTGCTGCCAGGTCCCTGGTTTCAGAGGAGCTCCTCTCCCCCTGGAAGGTGGCAGGCAATGTTTATCTCAGTTGTGTTTGCTGGGGCTGGAGAGTGACTGTGTTAACACGCAGCAGATGGGCCTGGTGAATAGGTGCTGGAGATAACCCTGTTTCCTCATGCAGCCTTGTTGCCTGCTGGGAAAGGAGCCAGCCAGGCTGTTTAAGGAGAAGTGTGGAGCTTGGACAGGCTGAGGATGGATTTCTCCTTCAGCTGGTTCAGTTTTGGGAGGAGGTTGTTGCTGTGGGACAGAGGCTGCTGCCACAATCCACCACGTTCTGGTACGGGTTGGACCATGTACAGGCAGGTTCCAGCCTGGTGCCCACTGGGATCTTTGGACCCTAAATCTAATTCTATTTCAGGCAGGGACTGGAATTGTCCATCAGTCCTAGGCAGAGGTGTGGGGAAAGCAGGCTGCAGGCTGGTGTCCTGCCAGTTGCCAAGGCTGGGGGGGGATATTGGTGGCTGGAACCCAGAACTGGGGCACAGCTGAAGGTGTCCCGTGTCCTCTGCCATGCTGTGTGCCTCCCACTCACCTTCAGGGAAAACTGTGTGGCTGCTGGGCACCACGATGTGCAACAGAAGGCAGGGGAGTCTCCTGCCAAAGCTTGTCACAATGGTGGCCCTGCCACTGCAGGACCTTTGGGGGAAGAGCTGATGGCCATTCTGGAAGGCTTTTTGGTTTTCCTGAGGAAGTAGATGGAAATCCCAGCAGCAGCTGGACAGTGTTAGGGGCCAACTCCTGTTGCAAGGGGCGAGAAGATGGGACGAGGAGGGGGACAGTGTGATCAGAGAATGTCACAGCTCCCCAGGGCCATTCCAGGACACTTCAGTGCCCTGGCTTCCACCTCCCTCCCAGCTGCCTGGAGCCTGGATCTCCTGCCCAGCCAAGTGAAATGGTGCTGCCTTCCCTGAGCCTGCAGTTTGTTGCTGATGCCACATCAAGCAGGTCTGGGGACGTGGCTCATCCCAGTGTCCCCTCGTGTGGTACTTCTGTCTTTTAGGTTATCCTAGGTTTTCTCCTCTCTGTGGGAAGGAACAGGGTGATTCCTTCCACAGTCCCATGGTGGCACTGCTAGAAGCCTTTGCCTGCTGGGTAGGACCATGGGTGTGTGAGAGATGGACAGGAGGAAGATTTGTGGCTGTTTGTCCCAATCCACAGAAAGCACTGCAGCATCCACGTTTCAGGGCAGATTGATTGGAGCCAGTGCTCTCCTGCACTGTGTACACAGCATGGGGGAGGCTGGAGGTGGATGGCACAGGTTACTGACAGCCTTCCCTTGCCTTTTGCTGATGCCTGTGCTTTGATGAACCTCACCAGAAAGACAAATGGATGTAACAGGATCACGGTGCCCTTCATGGCCCCATTGGCTGCCAGAGCCGGTCAGCAGCTCCTTCCCCTCCTCTGCTTGAGCAATGATCTCCCTTTCAGATGTTGTGGACATGGTGCTGCCACAGGGGAGAGGGATGTACAGTGGCTCCCAGCTGTAGGACTTGAGGCAGAAAAATCAATGTTTATCTTTCTCTTAGCTGGGAATAACTCCAGTAAATAAACACCTTGCAGAGTTCAAACGATGCAGGCGCCGTATATGAACCAGAATGAATTTTCAAGCTCTCTCTTGCAATAAAATGGATTTCTTGATTTCAGGCTTTATTTAGAGAAGCGTTTGATTTAAGAAGGGAGTTGAAGGTTATATCTGATCTCTGTGAGATGGAGCTGCTCTTCCAGTGGCTGTGGAGCGTGGTGTGGAAATGTGGTTGGATTGCTGCTGCTGCTGGAGTGTTCCCAGGAGAGTTTCTCATGTACCAGCCGAAGGGAGGGTCACTTCCCTCCTCCCCAGGGGGGTTCTGGCTGCATCCTCTGCCCCTCCAGACCTTGCTGCTGCATTGCAGTCTGCTCAGAGCCTTGGGAAGCTGTGTGTGCAGGTGCTGCTGCTTGGGATTCTGGAGGCCAGCCAGGACCCAGTTCCTTCCACAGGCTGCACCGGCGTCTGGAGCTGTCTGTGCCTGCCCTTTATGGGATTAAACACCCTCCTCCCCTTTGTTCCAGCCACTGTGGTGCTTGAACTTGGTTGTTGTAGGGATGCTGGAGAGGGAGCCAGTGGTGAGCCCACTGAGGTGCAGCTCCCATGACTTAGGGTGCTCTTGGTCTCTGGAGGTCTGACTTTGCTCTTCCTGGGAAGAGCTGAGGGCATGGGATGGGCTTGGAGGCTTCTTCTGCACAATTGGCCCTGTCTGTGGTCTCAGGCAAGCAGAGTGGGGTGGAAGGGCTTGGAAGGGAGGGGCCTGCTCTGCTGGAGAGAGGCACAACTGACCTGGAGCTGGGGCTCAAGATTGGATTTATGGCTTGGCCACCTTATCTGGGAGCAGGAGTGCGTGGAGGGAGGGCTCCAGCCTCCCGGTGCATGCTCAGATGAGGGAGAGCTGGTTTGTCCTTGTGTGAAGGAGGAGGAAGCAGAAAACTCTGCTTTAGCCCCACCTTTGCTCCAAGCTGCAGGAAATGACCCCGAGCAGGGAACAAAGGGCACCATCCAGGACTGTTCTCAGTGTGAGTGCACCACATGGCAGCCTGAAAGCACCGGGAGGGCCGCACTGGGGGAATGCTGCTCCCTGCAACCCAGGGATCGCCGTGGAGCTGCTGCTGCTGCTGCACTTTTGGAATATTGAACCTGCCTAGAAAACAGAATTGTGACTTCCTTCCCCAGGACGAGGTGGTTCTGTCGTGCGTTGGACCCATTCTCCCATCAGGGTTTCAGGCATTCCCAGGCAACGTTGGAGGTTGAAACCAAGGGCTGGTGCAGCCAGGAGGGCATTATGGCCTCTCTACTTCACAGATAAGTAGGGAAGCAGCTGGAGCTGGGACATGGTGCTCCTCTTTGCTGAGCTTGGAAGCTGCTAGTGAGCTGTCCTGGCACTGGTGCACCACAGAGCTGCTGCTCCCAGGCTGACTGGGCCAGGCTTCCAGCCCCAAAACCTACAGCCAGGTAGAAGCACCTCTGCACACCAAAGCTCGGCTTCCTTGGCTTGGTGGTGTCTGGTGTGGGATAACACAGTTATCGCAGTGTGGAGCTGAAAGGAGAGGAGGGAGACAGGAACAGAAAGTGAGACAGGGGTGGGGTGGAGCAGAGAAGGAGAAAAGAGTTGATGCTGGAACAGCAAGAAGGCAGAGCAGGGTGTCACCTCCTCCCAAGAGTTCCAAATGACCTGCAGACACACAAAGTTGCCAGGGTTGGGCACAGAGATGGTGTTTGCTTACCAGGGCACAACCCCACTGTGAGGATGGGGTCAGTGGGTGCTGAGCTGCTTCTTTTGCCCTTCCTGAAGCATTTTGGATGGAAGCCAATGCATTGCCATACACCTGGAGAATTTGTCAGTGCCAGAGGAGCAAGTACCAATAGAGCAGTGACTGGATTGATAGTTGTTCCCTTCCTGGAAGCGAGGTCCTGACCACGCCAGCCCAGGAAACACGTGGTACCTCTGCCTATTGGGTGGCCTTGGCCTCAGCCTCACACTGTGTCTTCTTTCTTGCAGCCACTCCCACTCTCCTGGCTCCATGGCTGCCGTCCGTGAGTGGTCCTGCACACGCTGCACCTTCCTGAACCCCGTGGGCCAGCGGCAGTGCTCCATCTGCGAGGCTCCCCGCCAGAAGCCCGACCTCAACCACATCCTGCGGCTCAGCGTGGAGGAGCAGAAGTGGGCCTGTGCCCGCTGCACCTTCAGGAACTTCCTGGGCAAGGAAACCTGTGAGGTGTGTGGCTTCACCCCCGAGCCGGGACCCGGTGGCTCCCCCTTGCCCGTCATCAACGGCATCTTGCCCAAGCCTGCCGTGCTGATGGAGCCCAAGGGCACATCCAAGGAGGAGGCTGCCAAGGCAGAAAGCAGCAGCGAGGACTCAGAGGGGAAGAGCCCCGATGAAGCAGAGCTGGAGAGCGGCTGGGCCTGCCAGCGCTGCACCCTGCACAACACGCCCGTGGCCAACTCCTGCTCCGCCTGTGGTGGCCCACGCAAGCTCTCCCTGCCCAAAATCCCACCAGAGGCGCTGGTCGTCCCTGAAGTCATCACCCCGGCCGGGTTCCACATGGCCCCCTCCACCCCGCAGCCTTCAGTCTCCTCAGAGATCTCTGATGGTGATGCTGCGACCACCCCAGGCCCAGTGGCTATGGAACAAGAGGTGCAGAAGATCCCAGCCTTCAGCCCCTTCTCCCCGGGGCTCCAGAACAACCCCGTGCCCCGAAGCCGGCGGGAGGTGCCCCCACAGCTGCAGATGCCAGGCCCCGAAGGCTCCCAGCCCGCGGCCACGGGCGCCGTGGGGCAGAAGGGCTCTCCCCAAGGTCAGGCCAGGGCCGCCCCTGCCGCACGCTTCCCGGACCTGCTGTCCAACAAACGGCTGAGCGTGCTGGAGGAGGAGATGGAGGTCAGTCCGTCCCACTGGAAGTGCAGCTCCTGCTCCCTGCTCAACTCCGCCGGGGCCAGCAAGTGCGAGGTTTGCAGCACCCAAAAAGGCAGCGACACCATCAACCTGGTGGGGGACTCGGTGAGGTTCACCCCGTGCAGCCCCTCCAGCCCCGACTTCACCACCTGGTCCTGTTCCAAGTGCACCCTCAAGAACCCCACGCAGGCCCAGAAGTGCAAGGTGTGCGGCTCCTCCAAGCTGCACGGCTTCCAGGAGCACGGGGGCCCGCCGGGGGAGCCGGGGCCGCGCTGCCCCGACTGCGGCGCCTGCGACAGGGACAGGCCCGGCTGCTCCTGCGGCGCCAAGGCCCCGTCGGCGCGCAAGGTGGCCCGGCTGTTCCCGGCCCCGCCGCCCGGAGCGCAGGACAGGCCGGGCCAGTGGGCCTGCCCCGCCTGCACCCTGCTCAATGAGGCGAAGGCCAAGCACTGCGGCGCCTGCCACACCCCCCAGCAGTACGTGGCCCAGCACAAGGGCCTCAAGCCCCTCAAGAGGAGGGAGAGCATGCACGTGGAGAAGAGGAGGCAAACGGATGAGGGCGAGGCCAAAGCCCTGTGGGAAAACATCGTGACCTTCTGCCGGGAGGTGAGTGCAGTGCTTGCTTGTTCCTGCCTCCCCATAGGTCTGGGGCAGCATCTTCCATGCCTTGGGCTCCAGAGATCTTCCCTTGCAGCAGCTGGATGCTGGCTGTTGGCACTGAAATGTCATATTTTGGTGCAGAATGACCTCCAGGGTGAAGACAGCCCATACAGCCCACTCCTGGTGCAAGAGTAAGGAAGTCTAAAACCTAGTGCTAAACCTGCAAACTCTGAAACCCAGTGGTATTTTAAATCAGTGAGAGGGAACTTCTGGGATGTAGGGGACATCCTTAGGTGGTCAGTCCATCTCTTTCCAGTGTCTAGTGGTGGGAAAGGCAGAGAGTGTGCCTAGGTTTGCTGGTGGCACACTGTCCATGGATGCAGGGAATCTAGGATGCAGCAAGCAGAGGCTCAGGATGAGAGGGCAGGCAGAGGAACTGCTGCCCCTGCCAGCAGCTGCAGGTGTTACAGAGCCATGGGCTGGGCCTTGGTATTCTTGGTTTGGGTGTTGCAAATGCAGAGGTGCAGCACAAATGGCTCCCCCTGTTCTGGGCAGGCCAGCTGAGCTGTAGCTGTAGGCTGGCTCTAGTTGAAGGTCTCAGGAGTACGTGCCAGCACACACCTTCCCACTGTGAGGTATCTGGTCCAGTCAGTTGGGTTTCAGCCTCAAACACCACTCTGTTGGCCTCATTTTTTTCCCAGTATGGCATTAAAAGCTCCTGTGGATGCTGCTTTCTCTGGCCTCCTTCTGGGGGAAGCCTCCAGCTCTTCTGGACCAGATGGAGAGGGAGTTGCAGTCCCATGTTGACGTACAAACAAGGCTTTTCCTGCCTAGTCTGAGGATCGTGTCCATTCCTGTGCCTCCACTGCACAGTCCAGGGAACAGAGATGTTTGGCTCAGAGGGGAAGCTCTGAGAATGATCTTGTTTGGGCTTGTGATTTTTTTTAAATTGCTGTGTGTCCTTCCTAACAGGCGTGGGTGTCTTTATAGCAGAGACCCAGATTCTGCTTATCCCCATCTTTTAAGCAAGTGAATAGCCTCTTTTGTAGGCAGGGAACATCTGTTCCATCAGGATTCAGGCCTGAAGGATGAATCACGATGATGGCCAGGCTGAATTAGCAGCATGGCACTGCCAGGAAGGGGAGCCTGCCTTGCCCCGTCCCGCAGCTGAGCCTGTTGTGCTCCTTAACCCACCCATAATGGGCTGTGAGGTGCACGTGGGCCATCTCCCAAAAAGCCCCCTCCAGCCCAGCCCCAGCTGTGCTCTGGCACTGTTTAGGTGTGAGGTTAGGCCTGGCAGCAGTGGAGGGACGATGCTGCTCCTGTCCCTGTGCTCCTGCTCAGGCTGGCAGGGGAGGTCCCTGTGAGCTCCCTGCTGCCCGAGCGCTGCCCAGCCTGCTCAGCCTGCCCTGGAGGAGCCAGGCTGGCCGAGTTCTGCTCCGTCTGTTTGGCCCCCTGCCCCACATCATGTGGAGCAGCCCCTATTGCTGCTCCCTGCCAGCATTTCTGCTCGAGCTCCTGCTGTGGGTCTTCCTTCCTCTGCTATTCCAGGGATGCCTTTTCCAACCCTTGTCAGTGTGTGGTCCCTATTTCAGCTTTACCCTTTCTCTTCTGTTGGGGAGCAGTGCAGAGCTGACCTCTTCCACTGGAATCATGGAATCAGAATGGTTTGGGATGGAAGGGACCTTAAAGCTCATCTTGTTCTAACCCTGCCAACCCACCTCACCTTCCACCACACCAGGTTACTCCAAGTCCTGTCCCACCTGGCCTTGAACACTTGCACAGATGGGGCAGCCACAGCTTCCCTGGGCACCCTGTGCCAGGGCCTCCCCACCCTCACAGGGAAGAATTTTTCCCCAGTACCCAATCTAAATTTCTCCCCTTTCAGTGTAAAACTTTCCCCTTGTCCCATCACTGCTTGTCCATGTGAAAAATTGTTTTCCCTCTTACTAAGAAGCCCCCTTTAGGCAGTGCAAGGGGTCTGAGGTCTCCATGGAACCTTCTCCAGGTGAGCACCCCCAGCTCTCTCAGCCTGGCTCCAGAGGAGAGGGGATCCTGCCCACAGAGCATCTCCATGGGGTCCCCTGGACCTGTTCTAACAGATCCACATATTTGTTATGCTGAGTCCACCAGAGATGGACAAAACTGGGGTCTCACAAGGGCAGAGCAGAGGGGGAGAATCCTCTCCCTCGTGTCCTCATAGTCCCTGCACAGTAAGTTCCTGCAGAGCCCAGAGATCCATGTGCAGGGATGGGTCACAGCCAGGTCCCCAGCCAGGCTGTGACTGAGGCTGCTGCAATGGTGGCTGCTCCTCAGCTGCACAGGGCAGATGCTCCCCTGAGAGAGCAGGACAGCTATTAGCTGAAAACACCCTCCTGCAAAAGAGGAGCTGGAGTTGCTGATTGAGGCACCACAAAGGAAGCATTCAGGTAGGATTGCCACAAAAGAGGAGGTCAACTACTAATTGGGTGTGCATAAAGCTAATTTAAATCAGAACCAGCTTTTGCTGAAATAATTTAATTTAATTTAATTAACAATAACAAAGAAACACCTGTTCTCATTTCACCCTGTGTTAGACTGGAAAAGCCACCCTTCTCCTCTTGGTGAAGTTCTGTGCTTCCATCCCTGTGGTTAATGCCTATGGGATTACCTGCCCTTCCACCCATCCTATTTATTTATGATGCAGCAGCTGTTGCAGGAGGCCTGGGACGTGGGATACCCTCACTCTGAAATTGCTTGCCTGGCTGTGGTCTGGCTGAATGCAATTGCAAAAGCTGCCCCTCCCATCCCCCATGGATGTGCCTGGGGGGTGGCACAGGGCTGCCAAGCCCAGCCTGTCCCCTCCGGGGCAGGGACAAGGCTGGTTGAGGTGTGTTTGCGTGCCAGGTGGCTCCTCAAAGCCTTGCTGTTTGCAGGCTTTGCTGCTTGTGGAGGCAGCCAAGGCCCCCCACAGCCCAGCTTTTAGCACCAGCACAAAGTGTGAGACTGTCCCTGCCCAGGGAGGCTCCTGTGAAACAGAAAAAGGCAGATTGGAGTCACAGTCACAGCCCGGAGCTTGAAACCAGAGAGGTGAGCCTGAGGCAAGGCTGAATGCTGGACCTGAAGCACAAGAAGCATCTCTGCTGCTGCCAGCAAACACCAGCATAGTCCTGCCCGGCTGTAGGGCTGGGAGGAGACTGCCTGGGCCCGGCAGGAGGGCTGGGGGCTCTGCTGTCTCTCAGGGGGGCAGTGGGCGGCTCTCCAGACTCCCCAGGTCCCAAGTGGCTCCACTTATGCTCTCCTTGCCTTTTGCCCTCACAGAACAAAGTCAATTTTGTGGACGACAGTTTCCCCCCCGGGCCCAAGTCGGTGGGGTTCCCGGAGGGGGACAGCGTGCAGCAGCGGGTGAAGCAGTGGCTGCGCCCCCATGAGATCAACTGCAGCATCTTCAAGGAGCGCTCGGTGAAGTGGTCGGTGTTCCGCACGCCGCGGCCCTCGGACATCCTGCAGGGACTGCTGGGCAACTGCTGGTAGGGGCCAGTGAGCCGGGCTGACACCCTCCTGCCCCTTCCCTCTTCCCCCCTCTCCCTCCAGCTCCAGCTCGGCCCCCTCAGCCCTACTTAAACCCCTTTATGCCCCCAGGCTGTAGCCCATGCTCTGCCTCACCCCCTCCCAGCGCTGCGTGGCCGGGCAGCTCGTGCTGCCCATGCCCTGTGCTGCCCGTGCCCGTGCTGCCCATGCCTGTGCTGTCCATGCCCATGCCCTGTGCTGCCCATACCCCTGCTGCCCATGCTGCCCATGCCCCATGCTGCCCATGCCTGTGCCCCATGCCGCCCATGCCCCGTGCTGTCCATGCCCATGCCCCATGCTGCCCATACCTGTGCTGCCCATGCCCATGGCCCATGCTGCTCGTGCCCGTGCTGCCCATGCCCATGCTGCCCATGCCCCATGCTGCCCATGCCCCGTGATGCCCATACCCGTGCTGCCCATACCCGTGCTGCCCATGCCCTGTGCTGCCCGTTCCCTGTGCCCCATTTCCCGTGCTGCCCATGCCCATGCCCCATGCTGCCCATGCCCGTGCTGCCCATGCCCGTGCTGCCCATGCCCGTGCCCCATGCCCCGTGCTGCCCATGCCCTGTGATGCCCATGCCCTGTGCCCCGTGCTGCCCATACCCGTGCTGCCCATGCCCCGTGCTGCCCATGCCCCGTGATGCCCATACCCGTGCTGCCCATACCCTGTGCCCCGTGCTGCCCATACCCGTGCTGCCCATGCCCCGTGCTGCCCATGCCCTGTGCCCCGTGCTGCCCATGCCCGTGCTGCCCATGCCCATGCCCTGTGCCCCGTGATGCCCATACACGTGCTGCCCATGCCCTGTGCTGCCCATGCCCCGTGATGCCCATACCCGTGCTGCCCATGCCCGTGCTGCCCATGCCCCGTGCTGAGGCCGCCCCATGGTGCCCGGCAGGTTCCTGAGCGCCCTGGCCGTGCTGGCTGAGCGGCCCGAGCTGGTGGAGAGGGTGATGATCACCAGGACGCTGTGCCCCGAGGGCGCCTACCAGGTGCGGCTGTGCAAGGACGGCACGTGGACCACGGTGCTGGTGGATGACATGCTGCCCTGCGACGAGTGCGGCTACCTGCTCTTCTCTCAGGTCAGTGCCATGGGGACGGGGGTGGGCAGTGCTCCAGGCCTCAGGGAGCCTCATCCCAGGCGCTCCCAGGACAGGCAGTGGGAAGAGGCACTGCTGGGGTTCATGTGAGGCCCCTACTTCGTGCTTCATTTAGAGTCATAGAGACACTAAGGTTGGAAAAGGCCCCAAAGATCCTCAAGTCCAACCACTGATCAAATACCCCCTGCTCACTAAACCATGCCACAAAGTACCACATGGACTTGTTTTTTAAATGTTTCCAGGGGTGGTGACTCCACCAGTGCCCTGGACAACCCATTCCAATGCCTGACTACCTTTCATTAAGGAATTTTCCCAATATCCAAGCTAAACCTCCTGTGGTGCAACTTGAGGCTGTTTCCCCTTGTCCTGTCCCTTGTTCCCTGGAGCAGAGCCTGACCCCCACCTGGCTGCTCCCTCCTGTCAGGAGCTGTGCAGAGCCACAAGGTCCCTCCTGAGCCTCCTTTTCTCCAGGCTGAGCCCCTTTCCCAGCTCCCTCAGCCCCTCCTGGTGCTCCAGCCCTTCCCAGCTCCATTCCCTTCTCTGGACACATTCCAGCCCCTCAATGTCATGCCAGGTGCCACTGACCTTCTTGCCCACCTGGGCACATCTGACTCACGTTCAGCTGCTGCCAAGCAGCACTCCCAGGTCCTTTCCCAGCAGGTACTTCCCAGCACTCCCAGGTCCTTTCCCAGCAGGTACCCAGCTGCCCCAGGCCTGGAGCTGCCAGGGCATGCTGTGACACAAATGGAAGATCCAGCACTGGTTGCACCCTGTTTGCAGCTCAGGACACTGATCTTCACTGTGCCCTCAAGACAGGTGAACTCTTTGAAGCCATAATATCCATCTATTTAGACCTCTTTTGGCATTTCCCAGGCTGCAGTGAAGAAGTTTCATTTACAGTTGCTTTTCCCTCACTCCTTGCACCACAGCCACTTCACTTGCAGGGAAAGCCACCCTTATCCTTCATATAAAAGGAAAACACTTTAACCTGTGTTTTGCACTGTGAGGGAATGAGGGAAAGCTGTTTCTTTCCTCTGAGGGGAGGTCTGGCAGCTTGGCTGTGCCAGGGAGGGCCTGTGGAGAAGGAGGGGATGGCACATGGAGCAGCCGGTTCCGAGCCAGTGCCCAGTTGCTCTGAGCACGCTGGGGTGGCATCTGCTCGGGTCAGTGGAGCTCCCTCAGCCCCTCCAGGACATTGCTCTGCCCTGCCCTGCCTGCCAGGCCCAGGGGCTCTTGCTGGGACTATGTCCATGAAGGAGACTGAGAACGTCTCTATTGAAACTCAGGGGGCAAAATCTGCCAAGGAAAACAAAGTACCACTGTCAGGAGGAGACAGGGACTGGGACTGCTGGCTTGGATTTCCTTCTGCAAATCCAGTCCTCTCCTCTGGGTTTTGACACACAGCCATGTCAGGACAGGAATCAAACTTTAGAGAAGGGAAGAAGGAATTTGTATCTATTCTGCCTCTCAGTAGACAGAGGATACAGATGCATTTCTTTATTTCAGCATAAGATTTACCTGTCTTGGTTTTTACCTTTTCCTTCCATCTTTCATGAATTTTAAGTCTGCTTTTGAAGCTTTTTTAAGATTGGAGGTTTTCACATGGGCTGGACTTGCCTTGCCTCTGTTTCTAGGAGCATCTGAATCGTGATGAGATTTTTCTGCTGAGTGTTCAGCTGTGGGAGCTGGATGTGGGGGATATAAAAGGAAAATCAGAGTTTTAAAAATAAAAGAAAATCAGGCTCTTATCTGAGCTCCCTGGCTGTGGTTCAGGCAGAAATAAACAACATGGATTTTGTTGAGTGAGGGACCCAAAAACCAGCAAAAAGCACTTTTAAGCTCTCTTTATCCGTCAGAAAGAAATCTTCACTGCCCTCCTTTCCTCTGCCAGCTCTTGGCTGCCACCTGTGAGTCACACAGGCACAATGTACCAGTGATTTTCCCTGCTGCTCTCCAAGCACCGGATACCAAACCCCATTTGCTGGGAAAAAACTTGCATCTTGTAATTAGGGCTTGTAGTTACTCCCTGTGCTGGAGTGAGGACTTTGCCAGTCCAAGCCTTTGGAGCTTGTCCTTGAAGCAGTGTCTGTGTTGCCTGGGTAGAATCCAGTCAGTCCTGTGGCCAGGGGCACTCTGGGGAACCTCCTCTGCCAAAGGGGTGTTGGTTTGGGTTTGCAGAGGTGTGTGAGTTAAAGGCAGCTGTTCCAGATGTGCTCCACATCACAGAATCCTAAATGTCCTGAGTGGGAAGGGACCCACAAGGATCATCAGTCCAATTCCTGGCCCTGCACACACCCCAACAATTCCACCTTGTGCCTGAGAGCACTGTCCAAATGCTCCTTGAGCTCTGGGAGCCTTGGGGTCCTCTTCCATTATTAAATGGTTCTAACTTCAGGTTGAAGTGGACAGAAGGGGCTCAGGGTGGGCACCCACCCTGCCAGCCTAATTGCTGGGCACCCCAGGGTGCAGCTCTGTCAGCACCCAGGCCTCTTGGGTGTTCATTCCAGGACTTCTTCCCAACAAAACACTGAGCAAAGAGCCAACGGGTCACCCCTGGCCAAGGGGACCAGCTCCTGGCATGGCCCTGCTGCTGCTGCCTCTCCAGCCAGGATGGCTGGTGGGGATGGCTGGGAGGGGCTGTCCCACCCCTTGCCCGGGGGCTGACGTGTCCCTCCCTGTCCCTGCAGGCCCAGAGGAAGCAGCTGTGGGTGGCCCTCATTGAGAAGGCGCTGGCCAAGCTGCACGGTTCGTACTTCGCGCTGCAGGCCGGGCGCGCCATCGAGGGCCTGGCCACGCTCACCGGGGCGCCCTGCGAGAGCCTCATGCTGCAGGTCAGCTCCACCAACCCCCGCGAGGAGCCCATCGACACCGACCTCATCTGGGCCAAAATGCTCAGCTCTAAGGAGGCTGGGTAAGACGGGGCAGGAGCAGGGACGCTGCAGAGGGGGATGAGAGGGAACATTCTTGTCTTTAGAGGCTCAGGAGAGGGGTCACTGCATCAGCTGGGGTGGAGTCCACCACCCGTGCCACTCATCTGGAGCATTGGTGGGGGTCCCACTCCAAGTTCTAAGAAATTATTTCTCCTTTGATTCTCATATGAAATTAAGAGCCTGGTGACCTTCCACTGCTGTCTTGCAGGAGTTAGGAAGAGGCACTGAGCCCACTTGCTTTGCTTTGAGCTTTTCTGTTTTGTGAATGCTTTACCCTGCCCAAGTCTCCCACCCGTATGTGACATCTTTGCTAATGACACCTGGCTAGCACGAGTCTAGAGGGGGCGCAGCCAAAGCAGAGACCTCCTGCTCATCGCTTGGGCAGGAGGGCAGCTGGGTTGGCTGAAGGCTGGGGTATGGGGCCACATGGATAGATAGCTCCCAGCATATGGTGTCCCCCTAAACCTGACTGCTGCAGACCACCTGCCCCAAATAGTGTCCTCACCCCTGCTAGCTTGTCTAGCTGATGGACTCCCTGCTTTTCTCTGTGGCTTTCTGCCAGCCAGCAGAAGTGGGCAGGACCCTGGGGCCTGGTAGAAATCAGGGGAGGTTTGGGGCAAAGTTCCCCAGCAAAGCAGCTCTCCTTGGAGCTTGGGCTCAGCGTGCACGTGGGCAAGGGGAGGGAGCTCTGGCCAGCAGGGCTGGGCATTGCCTGGGGAGTGTTGTTGATGCCAACAGTGTTGTTGCAGAGTGGGAGCATCCAGGAGCCTCCTGGGAGGAAGCTGTCCCATGCTTTGAGTGGCAGGGATGAGCTTCCCCCATGGCAGGCCTGGCAGGACCCCGAGGGTTTGGTGTCCCCGTGCAGGTTCCTCATGGGCGCGTCCTGCGGCGGGGGCAACATGAAGGTGGATGATGTGGCCTACGAGAGCATGGGGCTCCGGCCCCGGCACGCCTATTCCATCCTGGACGTGCGGGATGTCCAGGGCTTCAGGTGAGCTCGGCCTGGAGCCTGCCATGCCTCTGCAGCTGCTCCTGCCTGCAGATTCAGCAGAAAACCTGGAGATGGATAACTGAGAGCATGGTGAACGGGACCCTGGGGACTCTTTGGTGTCCCATCCTCATGGCCAGCAAGGATGACACCATCCTAGGGTGTCACATAAATGCTGTTATCATATGAGCTGTCCTTGCCTGGTGCTGGCTCCATGTCCAGGGGTAGAATGTTTGACCTGTGTCACAAGACACAGAGGACTGAGTTGAGCTCTCATTTCGGTGAGATGCTCAGAGCATATTGCTCATCTTTGAATGGAGAGAGGAGAAACTGGGTGCCACCCTGACAGCTGGGCTGCTGTAGGAAGCTGTATTTTCAGCCATGTCACTCAGCAGCCTCTCCCCTGCTGAGGCCCCTTAGGGCAGGGAAGGGCAGAGGGAGCAGCAGCAGGAACAGAGCTGCAGGACAGAGACCTCTGGGGCCACGATGTGGGTGACACATTAGTTCTGGGATGCTGTGAGAAGGCAGGAGTCACAGGGTGTCCTATGTGGGGGGCAGGCTGGGTCTCCCCTCCCTCCTGGGTCTCTGACACTTTTCCCCTTCCCAGGTTACTGCGCCTCCGGAACCCCTGGGGCCGCTTCTCCTGGAACGGCAGCTGGTCGGACGAGTGGCCGCACTGGCCGCTCCCCCTGCGCCATGACCTGATGCCCCATGGCAGCAGTGAGGGCGTCTTCTGGATGGAGTACAGCGACTTCATCAAGTATGGCACAGCCAGAGCAGAGCTGTGGGGCGGGGAACGGGGCAGGGATGGAAAATGGGATGTGGGATCATGATGTGGCAGGCGGGACCAGTCATCCCTAGGGAATGTGGGTGTCCTGCAGCATGCAGTGTGCCCCACCAGGATTGAGCCCAGCTTCCCCACAGGTATTTTGACTCTGTGGATATCTGCAAGCTCCATTCGGACTGGCACGAGGTGCGTGTGCAGGGCATGTTCCCCAACAAGGCCAACGGGCCGGTGACGGTGACATCGCTGACGGTGTTGGAGCGTGCAGCTCTGGAGTTTGCCCTCTTCCAGGAGGGCAGCAGGTGAGCTGGGCAGGGCAGTGAAACTGGAGGGCTCAGCTTGGAGAAAAGGAGGCTCAGGGGGGACCTTCTGGCTCTGCACAACTTCCTGATAGGAGGGGACAGCCACGTCGGGGTCAGGCTCTGCTTTCAGACTGGACAAGGGGAAGTGGCCTCAAGTTGCACCAGGGGAGGTTTAGCTTGGATATTGGGGAAAATTTCTTCACTGAAAGGGTGGTCAGGCCCTGGCACAGCTGCCCAGGGCGGTGATGTAGTCCCCATCCCTGCAAGGATTTAAAAATCTTATGGATGTGGCACTTGGGGACGTGGGTTAGTGGTGACCTTGGCAGTGCTGGGTTAATGGTTGGTTATTGGTCTTGATGATCTTAGAGGACTTTCCCAACATTAATGATTCCACAACTCTGTGGTTCTGTGGGCCCAGAAGAAATCCAGACACATTGGCCTCCCTCGGGATCACAGAGCTCAGGGATAGGCCCCCATCACCATCTCCACAGATCTTGGGAACTGCTCATGTTTAGCTGGAACCCAATGAACCCAACTCGTGAATGCAGGGCTGGTTCCTGGGGCAGTGGGATAGCTCTTCCCTGGAACTGCTGCCTGTGTCCTGGGTGACGTGTGACCCTTCCTTCCTGGCACAGGAGGTCAGACACAGTGGACAGCCACTTGCTGGACTTGTGCATCATGGTTTTCCGGGCCACCTTCACCAGTGGGAACAAGCTGAGCCTGGGCCGGCTGATGGCCCACAGCAAACGAGCCGTCAAGAAATTTGTCAACTGCGACGTGATGCTGGAGCCGGGCGAGTACGCCGTCGTGTGCTGTGCCTTCAACCACTGGAGCGCTGCCCTGGCCGGCCCTGCTGCCCAGGGTGAGGGCATGGAGGGGCCCTGGGGGAGGGAGAGGTGCCAAAGCCCTCGGTCCTCTTCATGGGGACCTTCTTCAGGTTGCCTGTTGCATGTCGCATGTGCATCAGCCCAGGAGCACCATGCTCCTGGGGATTGTGGGCTTGGTGACAGTTCCCTGATCCCTGTTGCTCTGGGTGTCTCTGCAGCTTCCAGTCCCACCAGCAGCCGACCAGCCACTGATTATTCCAGCTACATCCTGGCTATCTACAGCTCCCGCCTGGTGATGGTGGAGCAGGTGGATGCACAGCCCACCACGCTGGCAGATGCCATCATCCTGCTGACCGAGAACAAGGGCGAGCGCCACGAGGTGGGTGGGGGGCACAGGGTGGGGCCTGCAGTGGGGAGGGGGGTGATGCTGTCAGAGGGAGCCTGGACATGTGGGGTCCATGGGCAGGGGTTGGGCAGGGCTGTGCCAGCTCTGGCTGCCACCCCTGGATGCCCCCCCGCTTTGCTCCCTCAGGCAGCATGGGGCACCCCAGCAGATGGGCTGCCCTTGGCTAGAGTGGAGGATGCCAGTGCAGGGGGTTTGATTTGGGGATGAGGGTGCCCAGAGGCTTCATCCCCTTCCCTGCTGTCTGCCCCAGGGCCGTGAGGGGATGACCTGCTACTACCTGACCCACGGCTGGGCAGGGCTCATCGTGGTGGTGGAGAACCGACACCCCAAGTCCTACCTGCACGTGCAGTGCGACTGCACCGACAGCTTCAACGTGGTGTCCACGCGCGGCAGCCTCAAGACACAGGACAGCGTCCCCCCCCTGCACAGGTCTGGGGTAGGCAGGGGTGGGTCACAGGGGCTGCCATGGGCCTGCCAGGAGGCTGGGAGAAAGGCAGAGCCAGGGCTGGCAGGAGGCTGGAGAATGGCAGAGCCAGGGCTGGCAGGGAGGCATGGACAGGGTGGGATTGCCAGGAAAGAGGTGGGATTCTAGAGCAGAGGTGGGATTGCCAGGAAAGAGGTGAGATTGTCAGGACAGAGGTGGGATTGCCAGGACAGAGGTAGGATTGCCTAGAGCAGAGGTGGGATTGCCAGGACAGAGGTGAGATTGTCAGGACAGAGGTGGGATTGCAGGGACAGAGGTGGGATTGCTGGGACAGAGGTGGGATTGCCAGGAGAGGATGGGATTGCCAGGACACAGGTGGGATTGCAGGGGTGGAGGCTGCTGCCCTGAGCCCGTGGCTCTCTCCACAGGCAGGTGTTGGTGATCCTGTCCCAGCTGGAGGGTAACGCTGGCTTCTCCATCACGCACCGCCTGGCGCACCGCAAAGCCACCCAGGCCTTCCTCAATGACTGGATGCTGACGAAGGGCACCCACAACCCGCTGCTCACGCCCGAGGTCGCTGGGCTGCACGGGCCCCGGCCCCTATGACGAAGAGCCTCCCCCTCCCTGCCCCGCCGCCCCGTTCCTGTCACCGAGCCTCTGGCCCGGGGTGCCCCCCGAGCCACCAGCGCTGAGCTGTGGGGCAGAGCTGGAGTGGCACCCCCAGCGCTTTGCCCCACGCCGCGGGGCTGGGGCGAGTTCTCAGGGCCAGCACCAGCCCTGGCACCGCTGCCCTGGCGCCGCTGCCCCCAGGCACTTTACGAGGAGCAGCTGGGGGCACGGGGCCATCTCAGGATCCCACCTGCCCCATTCCTGTGCTGGGCCCGGTGCCCTCTGCCCGCCCCGGGGACTGTGGGAGAGGGAGGGGCTGGAGGTTGCTGTCAAGACCCTTCCCAGGCACCACGCTCAGGACTCTGCCCCTTCCCGTGGCACCAGGGCACTGGCGCTGCAAAAAGAAGAATATACCTCTGATGTCTGTCCGTCTGTGTGACCCTCCGTCTGTCCCTGGGCCCTTCCCTCTGTCTTGTTGCCCCCTTTGTCTGCTGCCAGGACCAGTGTGGTGCTGAGGCTGGGCTGGGGGGTGCCAGGGTCACGCTGCCATGGTGCCACCCATGCCAGGGACCCCCCCACCCTTCCTGGGTGCTGGGGCTGGTGGGGAGAGGGCACAGGGTTGTTGCAGAAAGCTGCTGCTGAGGGGGCTGTGCTGTAATTGGGGTGAAACTCAGAGGTTTCACCACCTCCTGCTCGGCTCCGGGTGGAGAGCGGGGCCCCGGGGCGCTGCAGGCGGGGGCTGTGGCCCGTGCCACCTCTCCCTGTCACACAAGTGTTACTATGCAAAGGCGGCCGTGGGAGCAGTGCCTGGAGGGAAGCCATGGCCCGAGCTGGGCTCAGCCCCTGGCACTGCCCTCTGGGCCCCCCTGTGCCCCATGGAGGGAGGCTGGGCTGCAGGTACCGACCCGGGGCCAGGGAGCAGCTCCCTGGAGTTAGCACGAGTCCATGTGCTGGGGAGGGGGTGGCTTTGGGGGGAAGCAGAGAGCCCCCTCCTCCAGAGCCCGAGTGCTGTGGGAGGCAGTGAGCACAAGGCAAGGGCTGCACCTCAGGGTGCTGCTGGCCCTGTGGGTGCTCTGAGGTGAGGGCTGATCCTGGGGGGAGCTGCACCCCACGTTTTCAGGGCTTCGTGGCTCTCTGACTTGTCTGACTTGACGTGTGTGTGTGTGTGTGTGTGTGTGTGTGTGTGTGTGTGTGTGTGTGGTTTGGGGGTTCCCCTGTGTACTGTCTCCTTCCTGAGCTGTGTGGATTTACAGCTGAGGGGGGGCTGATGGGCAATGCTGGACCCTGTTCTGGCAGGGGCCATGCTGGGGGATCCTGCACCCCAAACCCTGCACCAGCAGCTGGGCTGGGCAGGGGGTGCAGGCTCTGCCCCTCTGTGTCCCTCGGGGATTGGGGGTGGCAGGGGGGGTGGGCTGCCCTGGCACCTCCCAGCCCCCCCAGCTGGGGCTGCTGAGCCAAGCTCTGTCTGTATTTCTGTTTGTTGATCTGTTTTCTCTCTTTCCAGCTCCTTCCTCCTTGGGATGATTTGTCCTTCACTTTTTTTTCTCCTCTCTCTTTATGTCTTTCTGAGCTGTGAATATTTTTAACCCTGTAAATACTGTCCAGCTCTTCAAAATCATAGGATATTTTATCAATTGTAAATCAGATCAGTAATCCCTGTATGATATGAATTATCCATGGGTGGTTTTCAAACTCAGGTTCTGATGGACCAAATAAAGTTTTGTTTTTTACTGAAGCTGCCTGGTTTTCCTGTGGAAGAGACAAAAGGGATGAGTGGGCTGGTTTGGGGGTCAAAGCAATGGGTCTTGCAGGCATTTCCGTGGAGCAGTGACAGTCGGTGCTGGGGGGAGAGCTAAGCACCAATAAAAGGGGAATTGGAAGTTTTCCTGCACTTGGGGGTGTGGGAGCACAGAGAGGGGTGGAAATAAAGCAAAACAGAAGCGAAATCCAGAAATTCCCATAAAATGAGCGGTGTTCTCTCGCAGGGCCGAGCAGGGCTGTGCCGCGGCCGGGAGAGGGCACCCACCATCCGCCTGGATGCTCTCCCGCTCGTGCCTCAGTTTCCCCACCCGTTCCATGCCGGGCGGTGCCATGGCCGTGCCCGCTGCATGCCCGGCCCCGTGCCCGGGCTGGGGATGCAGGAGCTGCTCCCTCCTCGCAGCTCCCAGGGCAGCGCCCCTGCTCCCGCTCCGTCCGTGCCTTTGTCCGGCGGCGGGGCCGCCTGGCGCGGGGAGAACTTTCCGGCTGAGCGGAGGCGGCCCCGGCTGCTCTCGCCCGGGGTGGGCACCTTGAGACCAGTAGGGAGAGACAGAAGGAGAGGATTTCGCTCTTTCTTACAGCAACTTGTAATAGATTTTTCCGGGCGAAACATCTTTGCATTCAGGAGGCCCTGTCACAAGCCATCAGCCTCAGCCGGGGAGAAACAGATGGAGAGTTCATTTTGGCGGGGAGGGCACTGCCACGCTCCCTCCTCTCCCTCAGTCTGTTCAGGGAGAGGAGCCGGGTTGCGGCCTCGCGGCCGTGCCGCCCCTCGCTGCCGCCTCCTGGCGATCCCGGGGGGCTCTGGGGCCACCACGGGTCCCCCCGCCCCGCTCGGTGCTGCTCAGCGCCAAGGACACGCCGGGACATCTCAGCGCGGTGACCTGGTGCTGGCTCTTGTCGTGGTGACCAGCGCAGGTGGGTGATCGTGTCCTGCCCTCCCACGGCCGCGGCTCCGCGTCCCGCTGAGCCCCGCGCCTGCCGACGATGGGAGCAAACCCGGCCATGGCAGGAGGCTGGCACAGCAGTGCCCGGTGCAGCCGGGGACACTCGGGTGGGCTGGGGGTGCAGGGGACACCATCTCCCAGGAGAAGGCACGTGTATGGCAGTGAGGGCACTGATTCTGTCTGGACACTTTGGGAGCCCTCAGAACACCCCCGACATCACAGACCGGGCTGAGAGCTGTGGTGTAGCCATGGAAGGGCTGGAAGTGAAATCAAACCCTAATTGTGCCCAATTCCCAAGGGCTGAGGCAGCATTAACTGCTTTATAATTACAAATAATTGTGTGGCAAAAGATAAAATTGTGTTTGACACATCAGCTCTGGAGGAGGGTGTTGCTTCATCAGGAAATTTGTCAGCCTTTGGCTCTGTCAGTCTTGAGCCTGAGGTCTGAAGGGGGAGATGGGGATGGGCAAAGGGAGCAGTGGGTCAAGGGAAGGATGGATGGAAGAGAAGGATGGACAGCAGGACACTGTGGAGGGGAGGTGGAGGAGGAGTGCTGTGGTACTGAGCCATGTGAAGAGCAGAGGCACAGGTGTGACAGCTGGGGCAGGGCTGTTCCACTGCCCTGGCACGGCTGTGGCTCCTCACCCAAGGGGCTATGGCTGCAAAAATGGCAGCACAAGTCACCCCAGGGGTGTCCCTGCACCAGCTCATCTGGTGGGACAGCGTGAGCAGGGCAGGGCTGGGGCCATGTGAGCCCACCCCACTGCAGCTGCCATCCCATGAGTCCCCTCCACCCACAGCCCTGGTGCTGCTCCTCCCTGGGCACACACGAGGATGCTCGTATGAAGGTGATGAAGGTGAAGGGTGGAGACGCCCTGGCACAGGTGCCTGGCACAGGTGCCCAGAGAAGCTGTGGCTACTCCTGGATCCCTGGAAGCGTCCAGGGCCAGGTTGGACAGGGCTTGGAGCAGCCTGGGACAGTGGAAGGTGTCCCTGCCATGGCAGGGGGTGGAACGGGATGAGCTTTGAGGTCCCTTCCATGACAAACCAGTCTGGGATTCTCTGAGGCAGTCGCCGTCTCATCAGCGCGGTCACCACCCCTTGACCTGCTGGGCCCGGGGAACATCCCCGGAGGCAGAGCCGGGACCGGCCGGGCTCCGGCCCCGTCAGGCCCTGCTCGGGAGGGGGCGAGGGCTCCAGCGCTCTCTGTGATTCACTCTGACTATAATGGGAGCTGCTGGTGAATATTTTATGGCTCCCACAGGGCAGATAGAACATATTGTGCATTTTACGCCACAAATCTCCGCCTGGAGACAGAAGGAAGCTTAAAAAAGAGCAGCACCAGCGCTGTGCTGGGTTGAGGGGGGCAGAGCTGCAGCGCTGGTGCCAGCGTGAGCATCGCAAGGGTGCTGTCGCCCACCTCCATCACCCTGCCGGGGGTGCCGATGGGTGCCCTGCGCCCAGCACGGGCCCGGGCTCGGGGCTGCTCCCGGCCGCAGCACCGGGCTGTGGTGAGCGGCTGCGGCGGCTGCGGCCGCTGCCCCGGGCCAGGCCCGGCAGCTCTGCGGCTCTGCGGCGCAGGCGAAGTGCTTTGCCCGGGGCTGAGCCCTGCAGGAGGGTCCCTGCCTGCGCCCCGGCCTGCCTTCCCCTTCGTCAATAATGCAGCCGCTGCCCCGGGCGCCCGCCGGCGCTGCCCGCAATAATGGATCGGGATGAGAGCGGCCCCTCCTCATCCTCCGCCGCGTCCCGCGCTCTGCCAGGAGCTGCCGAGCCACGGAGGAGCGCTCGCCTTCACCGGCAGCAGCCGCTGCTGCGGCCCGGCCGGCAGGGACAGGGACGGGGGGTCCCTGCAGGCAGCCCCATCCCCATCCCCAGCCCGGCACCTCCCTTCAGCAGGGACACAGGGCACGGCCAGCACCGGCACCGAGCGCCAGCAGGGAGGCTCGGGCTGGGACCTCAGCCTTGCCGAAGGGCCGGGCGTGCATGGGCGAGCTCTGGGTGCCAGGGTGCTCACCCTGCCTCCCTCGGGCACGCTCCATGCCGGGCAGGGAACATTACCGATCCTGCACTGCCTGCACCCACCCGGGCTGGGCTGGAGCGGGGGAGGTGCCTCGGACCACGGCAGCAGCGGGAAAGAGGAGGAGGAGGAGGATTCAGGCACCAGTGGGTCAGGGCCAGCCCACGTGTGCCGCTGTAGGTGGTGAGCAGCCCTTTGTCCTCCCACCCCGGAGACCCCCAGCTCCCCCCCAGCCACCAGCCAGTGGAATGAGGACCTGATGCTTGGGGTCAGCTTCTTCCCCCTTCCGATGAGGGAGAAAGCCCCCGAGATCTGTGTCAGGCCCAGGCTACCTAGAGAGCAGCCCCCAGCCCCCCGCCACGGCCGGGCAGGCTGGGAGGGCACAAGCAGCCGCCAGAGGGGACCAGCCCGTGACTCAGTGGCATCACGGACCCGCCACCTCCCCCGTCCCCAGCAGAGCCCTCCAGCATCCCCCCACTTCCGAATGGGGGAACAGCAGAGCCGCAGAGGGCGGGGTGGAGCCGCTCTGGGCTGCCCACCTGGGGACACGGGGGCACACGGCTGGGTGGCTTCACAGCAGGGCTGCCATGGCATCCTAGGGTGCCACGCTGTCCCTCCCGGTTTCCCCAGGGATGAGACTCAGGGGGTCACCTAGACAGACAGGAGGAAGGAGAAGACTTTGCCGGGATGAAGAGGAAAACCCGACCCCAGGACGGCTCCTCTCCTCCTCCTCCTCCTCCTCCTCCTCCTCCTCCTCGCGGGCTCCATCCGAAGGCAGCGGGCGCGGGGCCGCGCAGGGTCCGGGCCGGCACAGCTGGGGCCGGGCTGTCACGGGCTGGGCTATCGAATCTGAAAGCAATTAAAGCCATCACCAGCGCTCGCTCGGGGCTGGCTCCAGGCTGCAGGGAACCTGCCACAACAGATCATGTGCTCGATGCTGCTGGCCCGAGGACCTGCTCCCACCCGCGCCCCGACACGCTCCGGTGCCAGCCCCGCGCGGGGGCCCGGGCAGGGCGTGAGGGCACCGGGAGGGGCCACGGGGTGGCCCCCGCAGCCGCCGCGGTCCTGCCGCTTCTCCGTGGGGCTCTGCTGCCCGGGGCTCCGCACAGGGGCTCGGCCACCAGCTTTGGCCACGGCCGCTCGTGGTGGCGAGGAGCTGGCGGTGCTCGGGGGTTCCCGTGGGTCCCGGGCAGGGTTTGCTGCCCGCCGCTCTCCCGTGGGCACGGGGCGGGGGCGGGCACGGCTGGCAGCTGCCTGTGCCCGTGGATGTTCCCGGCAGAGTGGCCGTAGCTGGTGACCCACGGCTTGTCCCACACGGTGACAATGGGGACAGCCCCAGCAGGTCCTATCCTGGGCTGGGGGCAAAAAGCAGCAGACCCTGATCTGGGCAGCTGCTGGAAGCAGGGTGGGCGCTGTGGAAGGGCAGCACTCCTCTATCGTGGGGTGAGGAGGGGGCATCACCAAGCCCCTTCCACCCTGTCATTCCCTTTTCCCGATGGATAACGGTGCCAGGATCCCCTGCCCTCCCCACCCCGCCCCCACCATTTTGGGGAATCTGCGGCCGCCTAACCCCCCTCCCACGGCCCAGGGCCTGCTCCAGCCTTCGGGAGCATCTCCCGGGGCTAAACCCAGCGCGGGGCTCCCGGCGGGGCGGGGGGTGCCCCCTCCTCGGGCACCGCACAGTTAAGCAGAAGTTTGCTGGTACGGAAGTTGCACATTGTCTTGAGGCACATTTTCTGTTTTTTCACTTGTGAAATATTTCTGTCAGAACCAGTTAATGTACAAATTAGCAGCGGTGGTCTCTCTTACGTCTTCTGACTCACTAATTTGACAGGGGGTGTTTCGGTGGCGGAGCTCGCTCTTGACAGGCAAACGGGAGGTCAGGGACCCGCAGGGGGAGGAGGCACCGAGCCGCAGCTTCCCGGGGGTCTTCTCCTTCCTAGCCCACCCCACCGCTCCCGTTCACTCTGCCCTGGCAGGAGCAGTTATGCTCGGATTTGGCGTTTTTTCCCTCAAACAAAATTATCCCCAAAGAAGGGCCCTTGGGATAGGTGGGGAATCCAGGGGTGGGGGTTTTGCTTTTGGTGTCCTACGGGCAAACCCAAGGGATCCAGCATGAGGAGGGACATAGGAAAGGGTTCCCTGCACCACGGCTGCATCCTTCACCTCCTCCAGCCTGGGAATTCAGCTCTGCCTTTCAGGACACCCCCCACGCCCTCAAGACCCCCCATCCTCCTCCTGCCATTAGAGAGAAACGAGCTGATGTTCCCTCTCTCTGTGCACATCGCAATCCCTCCAGCCCCGGCTCTGGATGAGCCAAGAGGCCGCACAGCGCCCTTTTCCTTCTCCATCTGTACCCTGGGATGTTGCTCGGGGGGGAACTGGCCTTGGGGGGAGCAGCCAGGGCCCTGTGAGCTGTCCGTGCTGGGCCCGTGCTGGGCCTGTGCTGTGCGAGCTCCTCCGTGCTGGGCCTGTGCTGTGCCCGTGCTGGGCCTGTACTGTGCGAGCTCCTCCGTGCTGGGCCTGTGCCCTGTGAGCTGTCCGTGCTGGGCCCGTGCTGGGCCTGTGCTGTGCGAGCTCCTCCGTGCTGGGCCCGTGCCCTGCCAGCTGTCCTGGGCCAGCGGCTGCTGCAGACGGTCCCAGCTCCGTGCCCGCGGCTCAGCAGCTCCCGGGGCCCTGCGCTGGAAACCGGCAGCCTCTGCCCGTGCCACCCTGCCCTGGCACACAGGCCCTGCAGCCAGCCGGCCCAGGATGGAGCTGGGTGGAGACAGGCACCTCCTGGACCAGGGAAGGAGCTCCACAGCCCTGCTGTGCCAACCCTGCTGTGCCAACCCTGCTGTGCCAACCCTGCTGTCCCTGCCCTGCTGTCCCATCCCTACTGTCCCATCCCTGCTATCCCATCCCTGCTGTCCCATCCCTGCTATCCCATCCCTGCTGTCCCCATCCCTGCTATCCCATCCCTGCTGTCCCATCCCTGCTATCCCATCCCTGCGGCTGCTGGGACTGGAAACCAGCCTGGGGAGGGGACCCTGGCTGTGGGAAGGGCACTGGGTGCAGGCCTCTTCTCCTCATGTCCCCTCTTCCTGCTGGTGTTTGCTGAGGGCTTTGTGAGGTCTCCTGCTCATGGAGTTTACTCCTAAGGAAATAACCTCCCCTGGATGCTGGTGCTGCATCCTGTGACCAGCAGACCCCTGTGTCAAGCAGATCCCTGCAAAATCCTGCCTCTTTGGGTCAAGCAGGGTGCCTGGGTGACCAGATTTGGTATTGTATCCTGAAGAGTTCTGAGCTGAGGTCTCAAACCAGCCTGACCACGGTCCCCACCTCACACAAGGCTCAGCTCTGTTTTCAGAGACTCTGTAGCCACACCAGACCCCCAGACACTGCCCTGTACCAGTGAGACACCAGCAATAGTGAGAAAACTGGTTTTATATCCCACTGCATAGAAACAGTGTCTCTGTCCAGCCTCTTCCAGGAGCCCCTGGGCAGCAGCAGCAGATCTGGAAAGGAACTGGAAACTCCCACTTCCCCCTTCTCAATGAAAAATGAAAGTTTGCTTTCAAGGGGTGAATCCATGCCCAGCTGGCAGATGAACCAGTCTGTGGTAATGCTGCCAAGGATACCCAGGTGGTTCCTACACAGCCCTGCACCACAACACAGAGGGGATTGTGACCCTTGAGGGAGCCCAGCTCCAGCATTGGATCCTCCTTGTCACAGCAAGGCCAATGTCAGAGGCATTCACCACCCCAAGGCCTGTTGGCAGCTCCATGGAGACATCCCACTCCTTCCCATACCCGAGAAATCCCCACTGGCCATGAGCTGGCATGGAAACCCCCATGCTTCCAGCAGGGACAGCTGCCTGCTGCCTCCATGGCTTCCTGGCTCACTTTTGGCATGAGGATTTGGACAGACAATGGGCTGGGAGAGAGCTTTGGAGTGAGGCAGCAGCTCTCCCTCTCAGCCAGGTCCTGGCCACCTTGGGGCCACCTGAGAGGCCACATCATGCCAGTGTAATGGAGACCCTCTGAGAGCAGGGTTAGATTGCATAGTAGAGAAAAATTCATCCCTGGCAGGGTGGGCAGGCCCTGGCACAGGGTGCCCAGAGCAGCTGTGGCTGCCCCTGGATCCCTGGCAGTGCCCAAGGCCAGGGCTTGGAGCAGCCTGGGACAGTGGAAGGTGTCCCTGCCATGGCAGGGGTGGAACAAGATGAGCTTTGAGGTTCTTTCCAACCCAAACCATTCCAGGACCCTACAGATGTTGCCCACAGCACACACAGTGGCTCAGGGAGGGCTCTGTACAGGACTTGTGGCTTTTAGGGGCTGCCTGGGAGCTCCAGTGGGGAACAGCCCACCAGGAAAGCCTGGTGAGGCTGGAGAGCAGAGACAGCTCAGAGCTGCTGGATAAGCCAAGGCTGCTGCCAAGACCTCCCCAAACCCAGCCCCTGCCAGGGTGGGTGTCCAGCTCAGCCCAGGGCTCCTCAGGGCTTCTGCATCCCGAGGTGCTCCAAGAGCATCCATGGCAGCACCCCTGGCACACCCAGCTCCCAGTGCCCGCTGGCCCGTCCCAGCAGAGACAGGGACAAGGACCAGGACCATGGCTGTCACTGCCGTGTCCCAGCAGGGACAGGGACAGGGAGCGGCACCGTGGCTGTCACTGCTGTGTCCCGGCAGGGACAGGGACAGGGAGCGGCACCGTGGCTGTCACTGCCGTGTCCCAGCAGGGACAGGGACAGGGAGCGGCACCGTGTCTGTCGCAGCCCCCGGAGCCGCCGTTCCCGGGGTGAGGGGCTGCGGGAGCAGCGGGCACCGAGCCCCAGCCCCGGCGCTGCCTGCGAGGAGCCGCCGGATGCAGCGGCGGCCGGGGCGAAACAGCTCAGGCAGCACAAATCGACTGTGACAGCCCCAGAAAGGCTGAGCCCGGGGGTGCGGAAAAATACAAGTTAGTTTCCTTTTCCTTACCATATGCTCCCCTTCAGCTGTGGGCGGCAGGATAATTACTGCCATCCACCATGCTGCTCTGGCTTGTCACACACGCTGCCGCCTGCTCCCGCCGAGGGCTCAGCCCGGCACCGCCTCCCGGCCCGCGGGTCACACACGCTGCCATTTGGCTTCCCCGGCCGCAGGTTTGGTTCTCCCCGGCACCAGAGACATCAGCTTAAAAGCGGCAGAGGTGGGGAGAGAGATGCAGCCCCCTCCTCTCAGCTGTGTCACCTTGCGTTGGCTTTGGTGTTAGCTCCTCTTCTCCACCTGTGAGCCCCGGCTGCACTGTCGCCAGGTGAGGACACCTCTGTCCCTCTTCACAGGACGCTGCTGGGGCTGTCCCCTGCTAGATCCCATGCCCGGGTGCCAGGAGAGCTCTGGGGACAGCCACTGCTTGGGCAGATTGGAAGACAAGCTGTGCAGGACACCCCAAAGGTCAGGGATGGAGTAGGCTGTGAGCAGGACCAGAACAGCTCCAGAGGCCCCTCCAAGTCCCAGCAGGGCTGGGGCTCTGTGGGGATGAGCTGGTGCTGTGCAGGGGGAGCACCAGGGGCCGAGGATGTGCTGTCACCCTGGCAGGTGCAGGGCACCCTCCTCCAGGGCACCCTTTGGGCCAGCAGGAGCAGGCTGGGGGCTGGCAGGGGGCAGCTCTGTGCCTCGAACACGAGGTCCATAAAAATGGGGATGGAGGTCCATAAAAATGGGATGGAACTCTGCTACACTCCTTGGACAAGCAGCCGTGGCTGTGTCCTCCAGGACCATGCAGAGTCCAGGACTCAAATCCTGGCTGGCTCCTGTCTCTCTGGGTCAGGGACAGGTTTGTCTTGGTCATCATCTTCCCTGGGCATGGGTCAAAGTGGATCTTCATTGCCCAGTTAATGCCTGGCTTGAACATAAACTGCTTCAGTGTCTTCATTCAGGAAGAGAAGGACGAAGCTGTGGCTGCCCCTGGATCCCTGTGACTGTTCAGGGTCAGCTTGGACAGGGCCTGGAGCACCTGATCCAGTGGAAAGCGTCCCTGCCCATGGCAGGGGTAGAATGAGATGAGCTTTGAGATCCCTTCCAACCTGTTCCAAGATTCCTTGAGGGGCCTTGGCATACACTCAGCATCTTGCAGGACTTGTTTCTCACAATGTACAATGAGACCTGGATGGAGACACGGTGCCACAAATCAGTGTGGTCCTGCCAGAGTGCCACAGCAGCCACAGGCTGTGCTTCCACCCCTGCAGCAGCTCCTCCTGTGGCTCCTCTGGTGCCAACAGCATCACAGCCCCACTCCTGAGCCCCGTCCATCATGTCTTTGGACAGCACCTCTACACAAGCACCTGGCTCCTGCCTCAGTTTCCCCATCTCCTCAGATCCCTCCCTGGCCACAGCAGCATCCCAAAGAAGCTGGACAGCTGAAACACGGGGAGATGCAACAGCTGAAAAAACCAATCCAACTGGCAACTTCCCCGGGATCCTCTCGAGGCCGTGCTGGAGAGAAGAATGGATCTGGCCCCTGGCTGAACCCTCCTGTCCCAGTGCCCCTGGGGCTCAGATTACACCCCGTGAAGCAAAATTTAGGAGGTCTGAGGTGCCGTGGGCTCTGCACCTCCTGGACAGGTTACGTGGAAGACAAACATTCCCACACACCAGGCAGGGCTCTCGCTTCCCTTCCACATCTGAAAAGGAAACTCCCAAACCCCATCTGCCCGCCCTGCCCATCCCTGGGCGGTGCCCGTGCCTGGCGGTGTCTGGCACCCCTGGCTATGCCCGGCACTCCTGGCTGTGCCCGGCTCCCCTTGCTGTGCCCGGCACTCCTGGCTGTGCCTGGCTCCCCTGGCTGTGCCTTGGCTGTGCCCAGCACTCCTGGCTGTGCCCGGTATGGCAGTGCCCGGCACCCCTGGCTCTGCCCGCACCCCTGGCTGTGCCCTGGCTGTTCCTGGCACCCCTGGCTGTGCCCAACACCCCTGGCTGTGCCTGGGTCCCCTGGCTGTGCCTGGCTCTCCTGGCTGTGCCCTGGCTGTGCCCAGCACTCCTGGCTGTGCCCGGCTCACCTGGCTGTGCCCTGGCTGTGCCCGGCACCCCTGGCTGTGCCCAGCATCCCTGGCTGTGCCTGGCACCCCTGGCTGTGCCCAGCACCCCTGGCTGTGCCCGTGCCCGGCTCCCCTGGCTGTGCCCAGCACTCCTGGCTGTGCCCGGCTCACCTGGCTGTGCCCGGCTCCCCTGGCTGTGCCTTGGCTGTGCCCAGCACTCCTGGCTGTGCCCGGTATGGCAGTGCCCGGCACCCCTGGCTGTGCCCTGGCTGTTCCTGGCACCCCTGGCTGTGCTCGTGCCCGGCTCCCCTGGCTGTGCCCAACACCCCTGTCTGTGCCTGGCACCCCTGGCTGTGCCTGGCACCCCTGGCTGTGCCTGGCACCCCTGGCTGTGCCTGGCTCTCCTGGCTGTGCCCTGGCTGTGCCCGGCACCCCTGGCTGTGCCCGTGCCCGGCTCCCCTGGCTGTGCCCAGCACCCCTGGCTGTGCCCGTGCCTGGCTCCCCTGGCTGTGCCCAGCACTCCTGGCTGTGCCCGGCTCCCCTGGCTGTGCCCGTGCCCGGCTCCCCTGGCTGTGCCCGGCTCCCCTGGCTGTGCCCTGGCTGTGCCCGGCTCCCCTGGCTGTGCCCGTGCCCGGCTCCCCTGGCCCTGCCAGCCGCTTGAGTGCCTCGCTGTCTCTTCACCCGGCTCTGCGGCCAAGGACCGGAGCCGAGTGGCGGAGCGGGGCCGCGGCTGATGCGCTGTGACAGCCCCCGCACACCTCCCGCTGCCGGGCTCGGGGCGCCCATCCGGGCAGGGCCGGGGGGCTCGGGGCCGAGGGGGGCTGGGGAATCCTTCGCCATGGCCCGATGTCCCCTGACGTCACTGGAGGGCGGTTTAATTTCCGTCAATCGCACGGAAAATCGCATGTTTGGCCCCAGAGCCCTCCTCCCCACGCCCCCCCAGCCGCCTGTCCTATTTTGAAGGGCTCATTTTCCCGGCGCTAATGAAAGCGACAGCCGTGCAGGGCTGGTATTTGGGGTTATCAGTGAGAATATTAATGGTGCTGCTCGGCGTTAACTCTTTGAGAGCCGGAGCTGGGCGGCCGCTGCCACTGAGCTGCCCACAGCGGAGCCCGGACCCCTCAGCACCACATCCGGGACTGGGGGCGGGATGGGAATCCCACTTCCACGAGGGTTTAATTGATTTAATCATTTCTGAGCCCCGGGGAAGGGATTGACCCGGCTGCCTCCTGCTGAGGGAGCCGAGGTGGAGGTGAGGGGATGCTGTGGGTGCTGTTACCGGGAGCA
The DNA here is from genome assembly GCF_012460135.2 of Molothrus ater. Taxonomy (NCBI): domain Eukaryota; kingdom Metazoa; phylum Chordata; class Aves; order Passeriformes; family Icteridae; genus Molothrus; species Molothrus ater. Next base: position 15,302,370 of record NC_050493.2, read on the forward strand.
GCAGCGAGGCTTGGGCAGGAGGGGAGGATGGGGACACCAAGGGACCTCCCCGGGGGAAAGGCAGGTGCCAGAGGTGACCTGTCACAGCCAGGATGTGGGCAGGGAGAAGGGATGAACTCACCTTGCACAGGAAGGCTCTGGCAGTCTGAGCGTGTTCGTGTTTGGCTGGAGATGTTCATGGTTGACTGGAATGCAGAGCTCCCCACGAGGGCTTTGCAAACAGCTGTGTGCAGATGTTAAAGAACAAACACATCCCAGCAAACATCCTCTAACACTCATGGTACAGAAATGAGCCTTTCAGCAGGGCCTGGTGTGATAGGATGAAGGTGGTTTTTAACTGAAAAAAGGGAGATTTAGGTAGGATATAAATAAGGTTTTTACAATGAGGGTGCTGAGGCCCTGGCACAGGGTGCCCACAGGAGCTGTGGTTGCCCATTCCTGGAGGTGTCCAAGGCCAGGTTGGAGGGGGCTTGAAGGAGCCTGGGCCAGTAGAATCCCCATTGCAGGGAGGGGTGGAACTGGATGGGCTTTAAAGATCTTTCCAACCCAAACCGTTGTGTGGTTCTGTGATTCACATCCTCACTCCACTGGCCTCTCACTTGGTTTCAAGGTAATTCAGGTCACTGCCATGCCAGTGGGGGTTCTGTGTGAAGTCCCCAAGCCATTGACCCTCAGTGGCACCTCAGGGTGGCTTCTCCTTGTGGATCCCACTGGGCATGAGCTCGTTGGAGTGGTGAGGAGGTGCTTGTGCTGGCAGCCCTCAGTCACAGCCTGCAGAGGAGTTCATGTGCCCATGAAGGGCATGAATGTGCCCCCTTAGACTCCCTAGGGAACCATCCTAAGGGATAAAGGATCTCCTTGGGCTGAACCTCAGAAAGAGATTATCAAAGAACCATAGAATAGCCTGAGCTGGGAGGGACCAACTCAGTGCAGGGATCACCAAGTCCAACTCCTTGATTGTGGTCACAGTGAGAATTGGCCCACCAGCCTGTCATACCCAGCAGAACCTGACAGTGGGGAAGGGACAGGGGAGTTGTGCTGTGCCCAAAGACTCCAGGCAGCAGCTCCCTTGGAGATCCAGGGCTGCTGAAAACTGCAGCAAACACTGACTGATTTTATCCCAGCATCTACCCAAGCTTTGAGTACGACAGGATTCACTGGCAGGTTTCTTGGAGAAAAACCAGGCAGGATGCTGGGAATGCCACCAGGGCCTCAGCAGTGACAGGTCCCACCTGAGGAGAGCCTGGTGCTTGCCAGGGGGAGAGCAACTCAGCCCCAGCCTCAGTGAGGACACGAGGTCTCAGAGCAGCCCCTGCACTCAGGAGCTGCCGGCTCGTCCCTGAAGCTTCTCTAATTGGATGCATTTAAAGATGCTCCTGAGCTGTCTGTGTCTCCAGCAGGACACACATCCCTAAAATGACACCAGCTAATTAAGTCCGTGGAAGCCCAAGGACTCTTGTGTGCCTTGTTTGTTATCCAGGAGCCTGAGGCAAGGCTGAGGCCAGTAGGACCCTGACAGGCAGCTGGAGAAAGCTGGTAATGACAGGGCCACCAAACCGGCCAGGGAGGAAGAGGCAGGAGAGTACAGAAATCAGCAATGACAATAACAACTGGCCATGCTGATGGTGCTGAGACACCTCCTGTGCCTTGGAGAGCTGGGATCAATGAACCACAGAGCTCCTCACCCTCTTCCGGGCACCTCCAGGCCAAATGGGATGCAGGGTGGCAGCAGTGGGCACTGGGGATGGAGTTTGCTGCTCGAAGGTCAAGAGATAAGTCTCTTATCAGACTGCTCTCGTGATTTCTGGCAAACACAGCAGCACCCCTCTAGTTTGGCTGGAGAGCTGTCTGGGTGCCCAGCTGCCCAGGACAATAACCTGGAAAGCCCTTCCTGCTGGCCTTCAGGAGCCAGAAACCAGGGCAGAAGGTTTAACATGCACAAGTGCAAGGCTGGACCTGGGAGAGCAGTTATGAGAGGACATCACCTGCCTCCCCTGCTCTCAGTATCTCCTCCTGCTGTCCTTCACTCTCTGCTTCTGCATTCTGGACAAAAACCCTCCTGCAGCAGCCTGGAGCCCCTTCCCACCTCCCTCACCTGAGCTGTTCACAAAACACTGGACCAGGATTCCAGGGCAGTGGTGTCCCCATCGCTGGAGGGGTTAAAAAGCCATGCAGGTGTGGCACTTGGGGACAGTGCTGGGTTAATGGTGGCGCTCAATGACCTCAGAGGGCTTTTCCAGACTGAGTGATTCTGTGATTCGATGAGATCTCCTTTACAGGGTGTGTGTCCACTCCACTGCTCCCTTTTCTCTGACACCACCCCATGGGAGAGAAAAGGAGATGATTCACGTGGCTGCAGCAGCTGAGCAGACACCAGGAGTGCAGCACCACACCATGGCTGATGGTCCATGGCTAATTAATGGTTAATGACTAATGGTTAAGGGTCTGCTCATCCCTCTGGCCCTGTTCTGGTGCTAGAGGAGCTGCTGAGGGAATTCCAGACTTTGTTTTGAATTATTTTGAAACCAAACCAGGGACAGGTGTCTGGAGAGGGCTTTCAGCCTTTCGAACAAGGTTTCCCCAGCAGCATCTCATGGTCAAGAGAAGCCCACACAATTCCATGATTTTTATGTTTGTCCTCCATTTTTTGAGCTTCTCAGGTCTCCTTTGTACAGGTGATGGATGCAATGGTGGGTGAGACATGACCCACCTGGAACAAAGATACCTGGTAAGCACTTTAGGGGACAGGAAAGCTTCAGAGCAATAGCAAAATTCATTTTGCCCGATTTCAGACACCTGGATGATGCTCACAGTGCCATGGTTTCACTCCAGGTGGTCCTGCAGGGAGCAGGGAGCTGCACTGGGTGATCTTTATGGTCCCTTTCCAGCTGGAGATGCTGGAGATGCTGGAGATGCTCTACAGCTCTGTGTCTGAAGGTGGGAGGAGGTGCAGAGTTCTGGGTGTACCCAGCATTTCCCCTGTCTATGGTCAGGGCAAGGAGCAGCCCCAAGCCTGGTATTGCTGTCAGGAAGTGTTTCCAGTGAGGGCTGGGAACTGTCTGTCCCAGTTTCTCTGGTGTGAATGATTATTTGTGTCTGCAGATGGACCTTCAAATTCAGCACTGACCAGTAACAGAAATACCCAGATTGCACCTGAGTGGGTGACCTTGAAATAAAGGAGACAAACAAGGACCAAAGAACACCAAGGATCAGAACCAGCAGAGAACTCTTTTGCCATGAAATCCATCCATTCATTATAATTTTTTAAAAAATTCAATTTTGGCTGTAATGGTGACTTTTTTCCCCAGCAATAAGCACGTGGGAGGAAATGGATGTGCTCAGCTGAGGAGGGGCCAGTGGTTCTCTCAGCTCTGCGTGTGATGCTGCGTTCCCAGAGAGGCTCTGGGGAGCCTGCAGCTCTCCAAGGAACCTCATCACATTTCCTTCTTCCAGTTACTTCTGATTCCCTGAACATCCAAAGCCTGCAGTTTACATTATATGACAGAGCAAAAATGTCCTATGGGCAAGGGTCTAGGGAATCACACAAATAGCAATTTACTAATTTCATGCTGCCTGTAGAAATCCTAAAGGCCTGGGGGCCTGGGGATGGGATGTGAAGCTTTTCTCTTTTGGGGCAATTAGTTTCAGTGCAGCCTTTCTAATGACTGAAGGTTCTCACTCGCCTGAAGGGACTTCAGAGGCCTGAAGGAAAAGGGTCAGGGTCTCTGTGCAGCTCAGGTCTCCAGATCATCAAATCCACCTCTACACATTGGGCTGTCATGGGCCAAGTCAATGAGGTTTCACCCTTTAGGATGGTGAAAAGATTCCTAATAAAGATGGAGCTGGTGGACAAAGGTGTGGAGAAGCCTCAGCTTTCCCCATTTCCATGGAAATTGTGAACCTGAGTGAGATTGCACAGAAAGCTCCTGCCTTGGCTGCAGAGTCTCTACAAATGATTTTAGTCTGGTCTTGGCCAGACACAACCAGAGTCTAGATCCCATTCCACAGCCACAGCAGCAGTGATTCACCAGGTACAGGAGCAGGTTTCTGCTCTGAGCTGGAGCCCCCAGGGTGCTGAGCTCCCCTGCCCATAGCCTGGCAGCTCAAGGCTCATGGAGCAGACCCTGGTGCTCCCCTGGATTTTGCTGGGGAAGGTGAGCAGCAAGTCCCAGCCTGCTGTTGGTTTTGTTCTTATGGAGGTGTCACCATAAGATGTTGTTTGGAGTCTGTATTTTGTCCTGTGTCAGTGATGGACAAATGTTTGCCTGAGTAAAGACATGGTAAGGACTCCAGGATCCTCAGAGAAGATTTGGAGTGTTTGGGGGGGTTGTCTGACATGGGTGTGACCTGGGGATTTTGGCCAGGGAACCACTCCCATATGAAGCTGAGAGAAGACCCTCGGGAAAGGCAGTTGGAACCAGAAGACCCTTAAGGTCCCTTCCAACCCAAACTATTCCATGATTTTGTGAATCTTTTACAGAGAAGATCTGATATGGGACAGAAGGACCTTCTTCCCCTTGTTTCAGCATCTCCCAGAGCAGCAGCTCTCTCTCCTCAGCACCAGTCCCATTTTCTGGGGATCATTTTAGCTGGCAGTGCCCCAGCACAGGGCCCTTTCCGCAGGGAGCAGGAGTGACCACGTTCCTGTGGCAGTCACAGGACAGCCCCACAGCCCCTCACCCCCAGCTCCATGGCTGTGCTTCACCGTGCTGCCTCCTGCAGGTATTTTCCCTGTGGCCTTTCCAAGGGCTGGCGGTGCTGCAGGGGTGCTCTGGGCAGCCCAGCCCAGCTCCAGTTGCAGCTCAGCAGCCCCAGCTCCGGCTCACAGCTGCACAGAGCTGTTCCCATCTGTTGCTGCCCCCAGCCGCTGCCTGCAGCACTGACACTGAGCTGAGGGCAGGAGGGAGGCTCTCACCCACCGAGACGGGATTTGAGCTTTTTTCCCGGCCGGGGTTGCCAGGAGGCTGAGCCGTGCCTTTAGAGGATCTGCCGGCCGTGCTCGGCTCCTCACAGCTGGAAACATCTCCTGGAGCCCCAGCCCGGACAGAGCAGGGGGCGTGAATGGGAATCAGAGAGGAATGGTCTGAGTGTGGGACCCCGGGAGAGCCCAGCTGTGCACAGGAGACACAGACCCTGGGGTGCTGTGGTTGTGGAGAGAGCGTCCACCCAGGCCAAGCTGCTGCCCAAGCACAGTCCCAGGGACACAGACCCTGCTGGCTTTGCCTCACCTCCTCCTCCTCTTCCTCAAAGCCTCTCCTGTTTTACCTCTTATCCAACCACCGCTGCGGGGAACACCAACCCGGGGCACATCCCCTGCCCCAGGGACCCTGTCCCAGCCCCACGCGTGCCGAGGATCCACGACCGCCCCCTCCAGCCCCGCTCCCCCGCCGCCGCCGCCGCTCCCCCCGTGCCCGTCAGCGCTGATGGGCCCTGACAGCGCTGCTCTTTTTCTCACGCCCCGCCGGGTGCTGCGAGCGGGGGGACCCGGCCCGGGGGAGGTCGCGTTGCACCGAGCAGCTGTTCCCCATCACATCGCGGAGCGCCGCCCGCGCCGATGGGACGCGGCTGCCGCAGCGCCCACGGCTCCGGGAGCGGGGAGCGCGGCACGGGGGGACCGGACCGGGCAGGATGGACACGGGGGGGCTGGGACCGGACCGGGCAGGATGGACACGGGGGGTGGGATTGTCCGGGCAGGATGGACAGGAGGGGGTGGGATTGTCCGGGCAGGATGGACACGGTGGGGGTGGGATTGTCCGGGCAGGATGGACAGGAGGGGGTGGGATTGTCCGGGCAGGATGGACACGCTGGGATGGATCTGGCTGCCCCGGGCCATGCAGGTGCAGGTGCAGGTGCAGGTGCGGGAGCGGGCAGGGCTCACCCTCGCTGCGCTGACCCAACGCACCGGCCCCACCTGTCTGCGATCCCTCATCCACGCCCTGCAAACTCTCCTCTCTCCTCCTCATCTGCCACCTCCAAAGCTGCATCCCAGCAGGTTGTACCCTTCCTTTGCTATTCCTGGCTCATCCAACCTACGGCCAGCTCTGGCCGGGAGCATTTTGTGCAGAAGACGGAGGGTGCCCCGTGCTCCTCCACTTTGCATGCAAGCCTACTCCTTTTCCCTGTGCAGAGCAGCCAGGTTTGCAAAGCTGCTAGTGGGTTCAGCCTGGATGCAGTTGCCCCTAAAATGTGTGGGGCACAAGCCTGGTGTCAGGAGCTACTCCAGCTCCTGCAGAAAGGAGGTGGAAAATGAGGGGTAGAGATCCCTTCCAACCCAGATCCTGAACACAAATAAAGCAGAACAACAGGACCTGCGCAGGTCCTGCAGCCCAGTGTGGCTGCACAGCAATCATGTCCATGCTGCTTCCCCGAGCTCAGGCTCGCTCCTCCTGGCCTTCCTTGGGCAGCAGAAGTTCCCATCCCTGGTGCTTGCAGGAGTTCTGCAGCCTCACTGCACAGCTTATCCATTTTTAACGAGCCCACCTCATAAATACTTTGTAAAGCACCTTCTAGCCAAAGTGCTTTTTTTGATTATTTTTTCTTCCCTGGCTGCTTGAAAGAGCTGCTCACCCTCCCGTTTCTCTCTGGTCTGTTGTCTTGCTGTTGTGTTGCACACATTTGCTATGCTGAAGTTACCAGCTCTGCCTCCAACATCTGTGGTGGGTCACAGTGAAGGATCACAGTGCTCCCCTTTGCTCCCTACACCCTTCCCAGCACCCTGCAGCACCCTGGTGCCTCCATCGACCCCACTGAGCACTGGGAGAAGCCCAGGTGGGCTCAGACCCTCACCCAGATCTTCCTCACCATTTCCATCCCACAGGGCCTCCTTCCCTGCTGTCCACCCTGGGCTCTGGGCAGGACCAGAGAGCAGGACTTGCCCTCTTCCTTCCCATGGCTCTCACATCTTCCCAGTTCCCTCCAGCTCTGCCATTTCTCCCTGAATACCCATGTCAGGTTAAGAAGCAGGTGGGTGGTGAGCAGGACAAATGACAACCCAAGCACAACATGCCAGAGCTGACTCCCTGCCTGGGAGAGGTTCCCAAGCCAGAGCCTGGCTTTGTCCAACGTGCAGCAGGTTATTTTTATCTTTCCCTCTTTTCTGAATCAATGTGCTGCATGGATCAGACCAGTGCTTCCAAGGCAACTGGCCACAGAGCTGCTCTGTCACTGGCCAAGCTTCATCCTCTCCAAAAACCTGCCAGAGCAGCTGAAGGGAGCCAGGTTGTGTCAACTGACATGGACTTGTCTCCAATTCCTCATTGTATGGCTCCAGCAAGCCTTGGCCTTGCCAGGTGCTGGTGAGCAGTGAGCAGCCCAGCAGCACCAGCTCATCCCTGCTCCTGTCCCAGCTCCTGCCTGTCCTGGTCCCTCTCACAGTTTCAATGCAGGGCTGTGGGTGCAGCTGCCTGGACGTGCTGCCTGTCCCAGCCTTCCCCCTCCCTAAGTGCCTGGCCCCATTTCAACTGAATTGGACAAAATAGTCAAAATCTGAAAAGTGGTAAGAATTTTTGTGAGGCTTCTTGGGCTTTGTTCAGTAAAAGACCCAAATCCAAAGAAATGCTGCCATGGGAAGTCACCAGGATCTCGTAGAAGAACCACCAGACCATCCAGTGTGTGCATGGCCACCCAACCAGCACCAGGGCTCCAGGAAATCCTGCCTCAGGTCCTGCAGTAGGATATGACAGGGGACAGGAATGGGAAGGTCTTATTAGAGCTGGGGAAGTGAGTGAATGCAGTGTGTCACGGGACAGAGAGCACAAAAGTGGGGTGGGAAGAGACTGGGTGTAAATCCAGGAAAGCAGCAGCTTCCACCGTGGCTTTTCCCACCCTTTAGAACCTCTTTTGCTGGTCTCTGAACCTCATTTCCTCTTCCCCAAGTGGCAAAAGCATCCCAGACAGGTTGCAGGGGCTTTTGTCATTTTTCTTCTGCTGATTTTAAAATCTATTCTTATTTTTCAGCTGCGAGAGCCTCACTCTTGTCCAGCACCTGTCTTCCACAGGTTTGGTCACCCCCAGCCCGGTGAGGAAGCAAGAAAGGGACACCTTCAGAGCCTTTTGTTGCTGCTCTCTCCGTGCCTTGCTGTTAATGGCTCTTGAAGGCAGCCGGAGCCCATCAGGCAGCGCAGAGCAAACCGAGCGTGGAGCGGACACGGCCCCGGGGCTCAGCCCCGCTCCTGCCACCGCCAGAGCCGCCCGTGCTCGGCCAGGGCCCTGCTCTGCCCTGCTCTGCTCGGCTCTGCCTCGCTGCTGAGCCGTCTGTGCTGGACACCCTGCACCCTGCAGGTGCCAGGCATCGCCAGCAGACCGGGGCAGAGGCAGGGGCACAGGCTCGGGTCTGCAGCTGGCAGCTGGCACTGATCTTCCTGTGAAAAGCGCATCTTATATGGCTCTGTGCAGATATTTACTGTATGTATTTTGATGTATTGATTAGTAGTGCTGTATTAACATTTTAATAATATGATAAATGTAGTCTTGTAATTAAAAGGTAACTTTTGTAGTTAAAATAAGAACTATGTTAGTGGGATTTTTTTTAAGAAAGGAATGAGGCACTGGCACCAGATAGCAGCCCCAGGACACCTAAATCTTTCAGAGAAAAAGAATTTATTGCTCTCTTATCAGAAGAAACGAACTTCTTCTCACCTCAAAGGTGCTGTTAGGATTAGAAGGAAAAGGTTGATGATGACCAGACAGAATCCTGTATTTGAATGGAATTTATGCATCATGTATGAAGTGTACGACTATGCAACAGGCTGTTGTTTTTAAGGGTTAATCCTTTGTTAACATGGGTCCTTTTTCGGGCTTGTGCTGCCCAGAAAAGGTACCTGGATGTCCATAACTCTTTGTCTTTATTGTCTCATATTGTCCTAATTCAATTTGTCCAAATTCTTATTACTCTAGTTGTATTACTGTTTTTATAACCATTTTATTACTATTAAACTTTTAAAATTTTAAAAACAAGTGATTGGCGTTTTTCACATTCCCGACCCAGCTGGGTGGAAGGGGTGACAGAGCTCTCATTTGGCTTCTTGTCCTGGTTTAGGGCAAATTTGGGAGAAAACCTCCAAAGGGGGCCCCTCCAGAAAGCAAACCCACATGGCCCCTGTGCCCAGCCAGGTCGGGAAGGATTCCTTGGAAACAAGTGGAAAGAACCTGTTTCTGTAACAGGCACAGCACCCCCAGCACACAAAAGGAACAATACCAGATGACACCACTCTGTCACTGCTCTGAAAAAGTAGACAACTTCAGAAAGTCTCTCTTGGGAGTGCTCGCTCTGTTATCAGTCTGTCCTGTGCTGGGGTAGCTGCTGCACCTTGGCCACAAGGTGCAAACTCTCGGTGTTTCCCAGGTCCCAGTCCGGAGCAGGTCCGAGTAGGTCCAAAAAAGGGAAAGGAGAAACAGTCCAGGGAAAATTTGGACTGCTTAGCTAAACTAACTAATGAGCAGGAGCAAAAAAGCAAGAGCAAAGCAGGAGCAAAGCCGAAGCAAGAGCAAAGGGAAAAGCAAAGCAAAAAGCAAAAGCAGCACCCATGTACTGCCCTGTCTGTGTGTCCCACCAGCTGTGGGGGAGCGGCTGATAGCAAAACCAAAACAAAACATTCGCTCTTCACAGCCAGTCTGGAAGGCACAGAACATGATATCCAGCATAAACAGAACACAGGAATGGGGATACAAGCATCATAACGTCACCCTAGGACACTTCTCTGGTGGCTTTGACATTGCCAAGCCCCTGGAAGGGGCTGGAAACCAGCCCATGGAAGGGTCCCTGTGTGGGACTTTGGGACCCACAAAGCACCTTCTGCAAGGAAGGGAGATGACACCCCTGCCTGGTCCCCTGTTAGAAACCAAGCTGTGAGATCCAAGCACAGAGAGGGAAGGCAGGGTGAAGGAGAGCAGTTTTCAAAGCAGTCTGGGTATTTACTGGGCTGGGGAAAAGCACTTTCCCAAAAGATCAAGTGTGGTGAGATCCATGAGGCAGGAGTGTGTCCATGGCAGCTGCTCTTCAGGGCAAACAGAGGGAACATCCCAACAGGAAAACAGCAGGATCAGCTCTGTCTGCAGCCACAGTCCCAGACTGAATTCCACTGAATCATGGAATGGTTTGGGCTGGAAGAGATGTTATGGATCATCTCATCCCACCCCTGCCATGGCAGAGACACCTCCCACTGTCCCAGGCTGCTCCAAGCCCCATCCAGCCTGGCCTTGGGCACTGCCAGGGATCCAGGGGCAGCCCCAGCTGCTCTGGGCACCCTGTGCCAGGGCCTGCCCACCCTCACAGGGAGGAATTTTTCCCTTTTTACTAATCTAATCCTGCCCTCTGTCAGTTTAAATCTCTCCCAGCTGCCAAGAAAATGGCCAGGCCACCAAACACAGACCACAGCTCAGTCCTGGGAGAGTTCTGAGGAGAAAGGAACAGCAAGCAGTGGAAGGACCTGCCAAGGGGAGCCTTACTGGTATGCAAGTCACATGTCCCCATGAAATGCTGCCAACCAAAGACCTGTGGAAACAAGGACATCTGTGAAAGCATTTTCCAGTGATGAAACAGAAGATCAGATGGGTAAAAAAGCTCCCAGTCTCTCTGTCCAGCCTAATCTTTTGGAAGACATGGCACAAGGGACGATCACCAGGTGGGCTGGATGGTGAAGGTGCTGATTGGGTCCTGTGCAAAGCCTCTCACAGCTCCTGTACTCCTGCAGGGGTTTAGAGCTCAATCCCTGAAAAGAAAAGCAGAGCCAGTTCTTCTCTCTGAGTCACTGAGCATTTCTTTATCCATCCTGTTCCTCCATTTTCTGGGCAAGTGCACATTCTCTGGTGGTCTCAGTTGCCCAGATTTAATATAAAATACCTCTGGGTGTGTGTTTGATACAGGCACAAGATAGGGGAGCTTCACACTAACAGAATGGACACTTTAGCTTTCCATTTTGTCTTACTCAGATTGGTGTTTCAGCCACCTTTGCTCAGATTGGAATTGAGGACACCTTGATCAGAGCAGTTCTTGCTTTATTGAATTACTGGAATTACTTTCCCCTTGAATGCTGCTGTGCTCCTTCTTCCTCTCTGTTCTTCAGGGTTCCACACCCAAATTTAAAATGCCACTTGCTGCTGTTTTGGGAGCCCCTCACAGACCTGCACATCTGTTCTCTGGAGCACTTTTGGAAGCCACCTAAAGAGCAGGAGCCTCCCTCTGCTCTGACCCCTGTGCTTTGTCCCTCGTGCCATCATTCCCACGTGTTCAAATCAAACCCGGGCTGGGCATGAAGGGCCCATCCCAGTGCCAGCAAGGCCACCAGAGAAGCTGCAGTTTTAATGATATGGAGGAAATCTCTCAGAGCCTGATTCGTGAGGCTCTATTACCCATGACAGCTGATGCTGGGACTATATTTGCTTCTGCTCTCATCTTCCCACGTTTCTGGGATAATTTTTATTCCACAGATTACTTAAACTCATCTGCCCTGATTCCCAGTGGTCCTTAGTTGGTTGAGAAATACAGAATTAATCCTTCTATAAATTGTTTCACATTTTCAACATTTTCATTCCCTCTGTTCATAAGCAGAGAACTCACCTCTGCCAGACCAATGTGGCTTTTGGTAACCCAATCACTGAACTTTCTGGTTTACTTTTCTGTGCCACTCTCCCTCCAACCACCCTGGGTGTTGCAAACCAGCTGGGAATTTCCTGCATGTCTTTTCCATGTTTTCCCTGTGGAAACACCTTTCACTGGCTTTGTTGGCTGACAGGTTCCTGTCTCCCAGACAAGGTTTTAGCTGTGTTCACTGCTCACTTTGGTGCTAAGTGGTGTTAGAAATAAGAACTACTAGAGGAATTATCATTCAAACCCAACGGGAGGAGGACTATGTTGCTTATTCTGGGATTTAAACTGTAATTAGCTCTTACTGCATAAAGTTTTTGGCATGAAAAATGGTTTCGATCACTGATCTTCTACGCAATGCTCCCTTTTCCCAGCTGATGGACTCATCCCCCAGCCCCTCCTCCCTGCCCCACTGGCTCCACTCCTGCTCCCATGAACATTCCCAGCCCCCTGCTCGGGGCAGCCAACGTGGAAATGTCACTGCCTGTGCTTTGGGGATTCCTCAGCAGCGCTGTGGCAGAGAGGGAGATGTCCAGCTTGTCCTAGCCAGTGCCAGGGATTTCATGCCTCCCCTGTTGGAAAGTTTTCCTTGCAACTCCAGTGAATTCAGAGGAAATGAGAGCTTTGTCTTGCTGTAATTCCCATCTTCAGATTGTAAATGTTTGAAAGGACTTCAGCTGGACAAGATGGTCACTGTTGGTCTCTTCCAACTGAACTATTCCATCCCATCCCATCCCATCCCAATTTCCTTCTGTACTGGAGAACATACAAAGCTCCTCACAGTCATTGCAGCAGCACTCTGGGCCAGGAAGTGCCCCAGGTTTGTGGAGATGTCTGGCCCAAGTTTGGGATCTGGGGCAGGAAACTGGTGTTTTGTCATTGCAGAACCCATACGCGGGTGTTGGCCAAGTTTCCTCTCTGCACTGGGTGTGTCCTGCTGGAAAACTTAAGGCTGGAAATAAATTGTTCCTGTGGCCCCACCCATGACCAGAAACAACCCAGTTTACCACTCTCAACTGGAATTTGGAGCTCAGCTGAGACCATAAAGCAGAAATATCTACAGAGAATGACTCAGACCTTGACCTCCTCTGCACCTTCTTTTAATTCTGTCCTCCAACCTCCACAGGAGCAAGGGAAGGCTCTCCCCCTTCCAAACAGCTCTGAAGGTGCCTACACAGTGCCCAAGAATGAAGCCTGGGCCTTTGGCTGCTGAGAGACTCGAGCTGTTGTTCACTTCAGGGCTGAGGTGGTGACAAGGTGCATGTGCCACCTGTGGCTGGTGGCCTGGAGCTTCCAGCTCCTTGGTCTCTGGGAATACATGGGCAATGCTCCAAACAGCTTTCCATTGGAAAGACTGCAGTTCATGATTTAGCAGGTAGCTCCCCAGAGTTGGTACAACAGTTCCAAAGATTTTTGTGCCGATGGTAAATTTGTGGTAGAGGATCTCAAAAGGTATTATTGGAAAAGCATCAAAAACACAGGCCAGGTGAGGGGACTGATTTTTTTGGGTATCATCTGAAGAAGGAGTGAGTGGTTTGCAAGTACCAAGTTTTTTCCGGCCCAAGAAATCCACTCTTTAAGCACATTTTAACAGGATGAGTGAAGAAATTAAAGGGAAGAATCATCACCTTTTCTCTGTTAATCACATGGACCTACTTCAGAAGCTTGGTGAAGCAAATGCATTTCCCATGGCTGCGATGTCCCACAGCACCAAATTCAGCCAGGATGAAGAATTCAGCGTGGTGGAAAGAACAGGAGGAGAGAGGAGAAAAGGAGGAGGTGACATCCATCAGAGGAAGAGACAGGTTGTCCCACCATGGCCCCAGTGCCCAACCCTTTCCTTAGTCCTGAGCAGCATCAGCAGCTGGGGTGGTGCTGGGACTGCTGCATCCTCTCCCAGACCTGCTGCACCTCCAAGCCCAGCTGTCCTGCTCCCTCCACTGTGGCACCAGGGACACCACCACGTGTGACAGCTTTATGGCATCATCAATGTTTATGGTTTGGAGCTTCTTGGGTTGGGAGGGCCAAGGGCTGGTGATAATGGGCATCTCCACCGAGCACAGGAGGTGCCACCACACAACAGCCCCTTGTTCTCTCTCCCAGGAGCACCCAGACCCTTGGCCCTGGTGGGTTAAGGTGTTGCTGGTCGTGGCCCTGTTGCTGCCGCGCTTTCCCCCTCTCCCTCGCCCTCACTCCCCCTCTCTCTCTCTGTCTCTCCTCTCCCAGCTCTGTAGCAGTTTCCTCGGGAGTGTTCAGCTAGCTGACACATTTGCCACAGATGGATGGTGCACACGGAGACAGCTGTCACTCCCGATTTGTGGTCCACTGCGTGACAGCCGGGCTGATGCCTCCTGAAAGGCCGTCTCACAGAGCACATGCACTCTGACATTCTTGAGATGAGCCCTACAGACACCTCTCAGTGGACCTCAGGAGGAGCTGGCAAGCGAGCCCTGCCCGCTCCCCCTCCCCGGAGCAGCCTGCAGGCTGGAAGAAAGCAGCCACTCTGCTGTGCACACACACAGGCAGGGCCAGGCTCCTCGGGTAGTTCTGTGCCACTGCAGGCCTGCCAGGTCCCAGCCCGGCTGTTTGCTCCTGATGCTGGTGTAGGAAGTGGGGCGGGCTGAGATTTGCAGGAGGGAAAGGTCACCAGCAAAGCTGCTCTTTTCCCCTTTTCCGCCTTTTTAATTGCAGCAGGGAGGGATGTGGGCTCCAGATTCATTCTGTCACAGCAGCTGCCTCCAGCCTCTTGAGCTCCTCTGTCACAGCAAAAGCTGATGGACTTTGCAGCCACAGCCCCTTCAGGCCCCTCTGTCTTCTCCATCATGTATGATGGCCTCCATCACCTCTGAACCACACAGAAAAATGGAAGTGCCCCCTCTTAGCAGGGGTTTCCTCCCAGCCTCCCCTCTCAGCATTGCACAGGGCAATGGGGCAGCTGCCCCAACAGGACCCCAAAAGCTCCCAGGGAGTTCCTCTGATCAGCTCCAGGCCAGCTGCAGAGGCAAGGCTGACTTAGGCAAGGCTGGCTCCCCCCTTAACCAGGCTCAGGCTCATCATTTCAGGCCCCAACCACAGATACCTGTCCCAGGCACTGACATGTAGACACCTGAGTTTTCAACTCTGAAACCTTCAGCAAAACCCTTTGGATGGGACTTTCAGCTGAATAGACAAAGCAGAACAGAGGACGTTGTCTTTAGTTCTGGGCAGAAGAACAAAACCCTCCAGATTCAAGACTCCATGGGAACGGGAGCTGGTCCTTCCTTTGGTCCTCAGGGAAACAAATTCCTTCCAGAAAACAGATATGCACAGCTGTTAATTGTCAATTTCATTTGTAAAAGATTATCATCAAGGGAACAGGTCTACCTAAAAGGGAAAACTTTAACTGATTCTAGAGAATATCATCTGAGTCCCTCTGGAACTGGCCTGAGACTTGCCCATCTTCTCCAGTGTCTGAACCCACCAGGGGGGACACCTTGGCTGCACGAGGTCATGAAGAAATTCCTTCTAGCAAAGTCTCTGGTGGTGCTCAACAGTGGAAAGGGGAGAGGACACAGGCAGAGCAAACTCACAGGAGACTTCTCTTGGGCACTCTCCAAGCTTCCTACTGGTCAAAGCTGGGGGACTTCATGAACCAGGTGTGATTCCTCCATGTTCAGTGACTCCTGCTGGAGCTCCCACCTCAGCAGTGCCTGGCTATGTCTGCCCATCCCTCCCATTCCAAAGTCCTTGAGAGCCATTGAGTTTCTGAGCATTCACAAGTACAGAACCACAAGGGCATCAGTTATCCTGGTTGCTTTCATCCCTCCACTCCTGCTCCCATCCCCTGGGAGCAGACTGAGCCTGCTCAGCAAGGAGAAGGTGTGACTTGCTCCAGGACTCAGATTCCCTGGGTCCTGCAGCAACAAGAGCAGTGTCTCCCACCAGGGTCTGAGCTGTGCTGCCTTTGAGCTTCCCAGCTGGATGCAGCTTTGTTATCTGAGCAGGGACACCTCCAGCCTGGTGGGAGGTCATGTCAAAGTGGCATCAGCATGACAGGAAGGTATTCAGTGGAGTGGGGATCCTGGCAGGGGGGACGGGGCCCTTACCCAGCCCCAAAGCTGGGAAAGTGTGTTTGTGTATGGAAAAATACAAGGATAAGTGTGGATCCAGTAAGAAATTCCACTATCAGAACCATGAGTTCAAGATTGCTGAGAATCACTGAGAACTTCAGGAAGAGGCTGAAGTGGAACCCAAGTGAAGTTCAATCTAAAGAGAATGAAGCCATTTCCCTGCTGAGGAGAGCACCCAGAAAGAGAGAGCACCTGCTCTGTCTCCAGAAAGATTTCCCTGAACCATTCCATCAGGCCATCCCTAAAGAAGGTGGGACTGTCCTGCTCTGAGGATCACAGCTGTGACTGAGAGAAGGAGCCTGTGCTCCTCAGCTGGAAAGAACTGAGAGCTCTCACAAAGCCTCAGCAGGTTCTGGTCTGACACACAGCAGTGTGTGCCTGGAGATGGAGATCCAGGGAAACATCCTTTGCTCTGACACAGCTATTTTAGCTGAGGTTGGGAAGACCAGACCTCCTGGCATTGCCATGGGCCCTCTACAGCAACAGCACAAAGCTCCAGAGCACACAGAGACACCAGCAGCGATTCTGCTGTGAGAATGTGGCACTCTGAGGAAATCCTGGTCTGTGTGGGCCATGCTCAGACCAGGCACTGGTCTCTCCATGGCTTTGCCTCTGGGATCCTCAGAATGGTGAGAACTGAGCTGTAGCAGGTGGAGGTGTGAGCTCCAAGGGAGGAGAGCTCAGCTCAACCCAGCTTTGATGAACCAAAGGCAGCAGGCACAACTCCAGCTGGAGCTCTGGGGGCAGTTTTGGGGACCACAACATAAAAGAGATCCAAATCTATTAAAGAGCCACTAGAAGAGGGCCACAAGGATGGTATAGAGGGGAATAAAGCCAGGTGAGGAGTGGCTGAAGTCACTTGGTTTGAAAAGAGGAGACTGAGGAGAGACTCACTGGGGGCTGCAGCTCCTCCCAAGGGGCAGCTCCGATCTCTGCTCTGTGACCAGGGACAGGATCAGGGAATGGTGCAGCTGTGCCAGGGCAGGTTTAGGTTGGAGATCAGGAAAGATTCTTGCCCAGAGGGTGCTGGCACTGCCCAGGCTCCCCAGGGAATGGGCACAGCCCCGAGGCTGCCAGAGCTCCAGGAGCCTTTGGACAGCGCTGCCAGGGATGCCCAGGGTGGGATTGTTGGGGTGTCTGTGCAGGGCCAGGGGCTGGACTCATGTTTCTTTTGGGTCCCTTCCAGCTCAGGATATTCCATGGTTCTATGATTCCAGATGCCTCCTGCCCAGAAAGGCACTTCAGTGCAGACACATCACCAGCCTGGCCCTTGGCCCTTCAGCTCCTGAGGTGTTATAAGGAAATCTTTGCTCATGATCTCATGGGGCTCAGCTGTATTTAGAGGTCCTATCAGATGCCACCTCAAATTCCCCATGTCTGTGCCACCTGAAGATGAGGATCCCTCATCCAGGTTCAGAAGTGAGTGTACCCAAGGTTCCAGAATTGCTTCAATTAAGTGGTGTAACAAAATTATTTTTCCTCCTCTATTTCTGAAGAAGTAGAGTTCAGAAGAAGCTGCAGGTTTGTGGGCAGGGTCTGGGACCTTGGGAGCACACTGTCAGCTCAGCCAAGGCTGGGATGTTTGGGAAGGGAATAAATGAAATTACTGATGAAGAATTCTTAGGTTTTGAACCTTAACAAAATACAAATGAAAATATTACATAAAACCCCCACCATATTCATAATGAAAACAGGAACCCATCATTTCAGACAGAGAAATGACCCATCTGTGCTCTGTGTGACCAAGTGCACCAGAAGACATCAGGCCCCAAGGATGACTCTGGGTTTGGGAGAGATGTCACCACCTCGTGTTCCCTTTCTGAGGACAGGGAGGCCAAGGCTTTCCCAGAGAGGTTCCAGCAAGGAATGCCCTACCCACAACAGGAGAGTGATGTGCCCTGCTTGGCTCCCAGCCTAGAGACACAGGGGGCAAGCAGGAAAGCAGGACCTGCACATTGCCCTGGGGAGCTGTGGAGTGGTGGCAGTGGTACCAAGGTTTGAGAAGCCACCAGATAAGATTTGATGCAGAAGATGATGAAACTGGGATTTCTGCAGCCTCTGCTCTGCACAACCAGCTGTGCATCCCTGTTGGGGAGGTGAGATAGGGGAAAGGGAGGAAACTCCTGCAGCTTCTGGAGAAATGTCCTCAAACCCTTAGGACATCTGGCAGGACAGCAGGTGCAGCAGCCTCCTGCTTGTCTTTCCTGTCCCTACCATGGTGGTGGCCAGGACACTCACACCTGAGTGTCAGGAGCTCCTGTGCCAGGAGCTCCCCACCAGCCCCTTCCCCTTGGGTGGGTGAGGAGAGCAGCCCCCATTCCAAGCACCACACAGAGCTTTCCTGGCCAGCCCCCCACTCCAGGAGGTGCCACCTCCGTAACTTTGCCCCTGTGTGATGGCCCTGATGCCCCAGGATGTTGAGTGTGTTTGGGGCAGGATGGTTGGGAAGCCCTGGGAGCGCCCCATCCCTGCCCTTCCTGGCAGCACAGGGGGGGCATGGCTGGGAAGAGATAAATATTCAGTGCTGGAGAGCTGCAGGGGGACAGCAGCACCAGGCAGCAGCTGCAGCCCCTCACCTGCTCGGAGCAAGGCAGGAGAGTGATCAAGGTGAAGGCACCTTCACATCTCCCCGGCCTTGAACAGAGATGAAAGGGGCACTGGGAGCCAGGGATAACAAAAGGAGAGCCGGGAAAGTTCAGGTCAGGCAGGGATTTCTGGCTGGTGGGTTTTCCACTGAGAAATTCTCCCTGTCTCTTTCATGGTGATGAAGATCCTTTTAATTTTTTTTCTTCCCCCTTTCTCCTCTCCTTCTTCTTTTCCTCTTTCGCCAGGCGGATAGCTGGGAGCCGTGGAGCATGTGATGCATCTTCCATATAGGGGCAGGAGCAAAGCAAGACCAACTGATGGACGCCCTAGGGCCAGACTTGCAGACAATATATAACCTAGTGCATGATCTAAAACGCTTCCCACTTCCACAGAGCGAACATCAGGCAGAGCGGAGCCGCAGCGAGGCACAGGAGTCCTGCGTGCAGGTGAGTCCCCCTCGCCTCCTTCTCCCCGAGGGGGTCCCAGGGAGGGGGAAGGTGCGAGGGACCTGCTCCGTGGCCGGCTGCCGTGCAGGCAGGTGGGATGGGGCAGTTATTGCTGCTATCAGCGGGGATTTTTAAAGCGTTTTTGGTGCTAGCGGAGTTTAGGACAGTGGTGGAGAGAGTGGCAGATGGAATCTGGCAGAGCCCAGCCTCAACCTCTGTCGCTGCAAACCCGGGCACCATGAGTGGGAGAGCATCCCGGGCCAGCCGACGTTCCTTTACTCGCATTAATTGCTGTCGAGGTCCGCCTGGGCTGTGGGAAGCGCCTGACTCCTGCCCGGCTGCTCTCTGGCATCTCCCGCCCATCACCGTCCCATCCCGCCCGGCCCCGTTGGGGTCCCTTTGCCTCTGACAAAGCAGCAAAAGGAATCATCAAACAACTTTAAAAAGCACTTTTGCTCAGCCCGCCGCCTCCAGCGCCTGCCTGGCTGCCTTCACCTTCCTGCACTGGAATTTCCTTTGCAAGGGCGGCTGTTCCCAGCTGGGACTGACGGGGGACGCGAGCTGCACCGAAGTGTGCGGGGTTTGTGCGGGTGTGGGGGTCTGTGCAGCCCAGCTGCTGCGGCATCCCCGCAGCCCCACGGAGGGAGAGCAGGCTCTGTGCCGGGGATAGTTTGTGTCCTGCTGAATGGAAAATCATCCTAGCAACAGCTCCGCGCTCCGTGGGGCCTCCCGAGCTTAGGGCAGGGAGGGGTTTGTGTGCTTTGGGGTATCGGCTGGGGATGTGGGGGTTCAGGAGTCCTGGCTGTGTGTGGGGCTGGGGAACCTCCAGTCTTGGACAAGCCCTGGCAGTCCCAGGCTAAAGGGATCTGTAATTGTAATGGGGAGAAAGATGGACAAAATCATTAAAATTAATGTTTTGGGGCATTTGGGCTTTTACACCCCCAGCAAGTGCAGAGATGATAGAACTGCTCTGTGGGTGCAAGGCTGAGGATGTTCCCTTGCTCTGTGCCTCAGTTTCCTCCTCTCTGGCTCCCTGGGTCAGCCCCGTGCGGGGGCAGCGCTCGATGCAGTGCCCCAGTACACGTAGGAAGGGTCAACCCAGGGGAGCATCAGAGCTCAGCCACTGGTGTAATTAAGATTGTGTTTAGATAAGGGCACTCAGAGAACCTGCAGCGGTCAGAGGCACCTCGGGGACAGCTGTGTCCCCAGCACCCAGGCTGGGACCGGGCTCACCCCGGCAGCTCCCTGCACCCTGCTGGGGACACCGGGGCCGCGGGCACGGCTGGAGATGCCCATCCTGAAGGCAATCAGGTGTGATCCAGTTGGGTTATGGACGCAGGGTCTGCCATGTGGGGCCAGAGATGTGCTGGGGGATGGCAGGGAGTCGAGGGTCTGTGCCAGGCTGGGGTCGGTGACTCGGGCCAAGCTCTCCCTCTGCTCCCTCTGAGCTTTTCCTGCATGAGGGGTGGGAATCTGAGGGCTCGCAGCATCTCAGCATGGCTGGGATCAGGCAGCACAGGGCCTTGGGGCTCGGGGAGTCCCCTGCCCTTGGCTTGGACCACAGCAGAAAGAGGAGAGAACACCTCTTCTCCACGGCTCCAGATCTTTGAAAATCATTCCTGGTGGCAAATGCTCTCAGATTTCTGTACTGAACTGAGGACAGCTCAGCCCCTCTCCAGTGTTTTTGAGCCCCCTTTGTTGTGTTCACACCCCAAAATCCCAGCTGTGAGCAGGGCACCGAGCTGCTCCCCCCAGGTGCACAGGGACCGAGCATGGCAGGAACTGAGCAAAATCTCAGCTAAATCAGGCCAAGCTGGAGCTGCTGGGTGCCACATCCTGGTGCCACTGGTAAAGCAGGAGGTCCCCAATGCCATACTCTAGTGCCCAGCCAGAGGGAGAAGCAAAGATGTCAGGGATTTTTCCCCCCTCATGGGATAATATAATCCCTTTCTCCCACCGCTTTTCTCCTCACTGTTTTTCTCCTCTCCCACCCTTCCCAAATCTCACATTTGGGACAAATTTCAGGGCACTTTCGGCCAAGGTGATGCCTAAAAACAGCCCTTCTGGCTCTCTCAGGCTCCAGACTGGTTTTAACAGTGCTGGGTTTGGTGGGGGTGACATCATCAATAGCATGAAGCATCCACTCCAGCGCCATTTCTTGATGTTCTCATCTCAATAAGCACCATCTGGAGAAGGTTTTACCCCTGCAGTGCCTTACCCTGATACAGGGATTGTACCCTGGGTTTCTCAGGGACACACCTGCGAGGGCACTGCCTGTGGGAAGCACCAGCCCTGCTAGGAGCACCAGCTCTGCTGGGGCCAGACACAGCACAGCTCCTAAGCTGAGAGCAGGACTTGTGTCCCTGATCTCCTGCCAGCACCAGCCCTTGCTGGATCTGGAGAAGCCCCAGCTTGCTCTTCTTGGTCTGGGAGATGGGCTGGGTTGCCCATCTTCATGCTTGGTTGCCTGCCTTGGAGCCCACCCTCAAACCCGGGCTGTGTCCCTGTTTGCATCAGGCTCAGGATCATTATTATTTGCAATTATTATAATTATTTCTGATTAGAGTGGTACAGAGGTGGGGGACAGGCAGGTGGGTTGATGGGCACAGAGGGCAGAGCTGTTGCTGTTCCTCAGATCCTCCTTATGGTTCTGTGGAGCTTGGGAGGAGAATCCCTTGGATCTGGGGAAAAGGCCCCATTTGTGACATGCTGTACAGCAAGGAGAGAGCTGCGGGCCTGGATGGAGCAGCCACACACAGGGCAGGGATTGCAGAGGATCCGATCGCTCTGTGGGATCCAGGGCAGTTTCCTGACACTGAATCCCAAGCCCAGGGTAGGCACCGAGCCTGGCACTGACACTGGCACTGCTGGAAAGGGCTGGCAGAGGCGTCTGATCACTGCAGCACAGGCTCCTGCCTGGGATCCAGGGCGGTTTCCTGGGCACAACATCAGGGACCCCATCCCAAAGGCAGGGCAGGCGCCGAGCCTGGCACCGCGAGCGCCGGGAAGGGCTGGCAGAGGCAGCGGGGCTGGCACAGCTGCGTGGCTTTCAGAGATGCTTGATCGATAGCTCCTTCCTCCCACTCCCCCCGCTCCCCCAATCCCCACATGCATTTTTCATGCTAACCCCTCCTGGGCAAAGACTGTCTGTGTAGGAAAAGAAACAGAAAAAAACCACAAAACACAACAAACCGCAACCAAAATCTACGTTTGTTTCTCTGCTCCCCGGAGATTGTTGTAGTTTAAGGGCCAATCTATAGATTCAGGGCTGGGAATATCTTTGCTCCATGAACAAAGAGGGATGAAAAACCTCCTCGGGGCTTTTCTTAACCTTCTTCAGGTTGGCCCAGAGCTGGAAAAAGCTCTGTACTATGAGGGGTGCAACTCTGCCTGGGAAAACTGGGGAGGCTGGGAAGGGGAGCTGGGCTCCTCTGCGGCTCCTCCTGGGTTCACAGCGCTCCCTGGACGTGCTGGGATGCTGTGAGCAGTAACAGGGTCCCTCTCTGGGGTACAAAGGGTCTGCAGGACTCCTTGTGCAGCTGAAAGTCAACCCACACATGCAGAGCTGGGTCCTAGGTGATCCCAGGCCACAGCGGCTGGAAGGCTGGTGGATCCCTGGGCTTGTCCTGCCTGACCCCCAAGAAGAGCTCAGATGAAGGTTTGGCTATTTCTCAGAGTTAGGAAAAACCTGCAGGGTTTGAGCAAAGGGCAGTTTTCAGGGTGAATCCCCTTTCTCAGTCTCCTGCTGTCAGTGAGGGCTGTTCCCTTTTTGCTCCTCACTTTTGGGTGGCAGCAGTAAAACCCGGGGCATTGCACAGCCCACGTTTCCACAGTGCTGGAATGCTCCCGTGACTCTCCTTCCCATCACCGGTGCCTGCCCAGCCTGTGCAGGGCAGCTGAGAGCTGTCCGTGTGTCTGTGCTGAAGGACCGACCCTAGGCGAGGTTCCCGGGTCCCTCCGACCCTCCCGGGTCCCTCCGATCCTCCATCCTCCCGCTGCACCCCTGGCACCCCGCTCCAGGCACGGCACCGACCGTGCAGCCCCGGTGCCTCGGGAGGTGTCAGCGCCTGTGACACCCGGGGCCAGACCCACCTCCTCAGGCTTTGGGGCACGGTGATTCCTGCAGCACCCCCAAATTCCCATGATTTCCCGTGAAGCCGATGGCACACGGCTCCCCCCGCCCTGCAGCGGTTTCTCTGGTCCCTGAAGAGCCCGGGCGGCGTGGGCAGGCACAGAGCATCCTGCCCGTAGCGCTCCCACCGCCCCCGGGACCAGGCACCGAGACGGCGTGTCCAGGGTCCAGAGCACGGGAGCGCTTCCCGGCTGACGGCGAAAGGGCACGGCCAGAAATAGAAGGGGGAGGAGGACGCCGTGACCTTTCCAGCAGCCGGTGACGAATAAAACTTTCCGGCTACCTGTAGGAAGGCGCAGGGCAGGCTCCGTTATCGGCTCATCAAAGGACGACGTCCCCTGTGAGCAGGACAGCAGGACAGGCACAGCCACGGCCCCCGGGATCCCGGGCTGAGCCTGCCGGTGCCCGGCTCCAGCGGCTCCAGCGGCTCCGGGGCTCCGGGGCTCCAGGCACGCGGGGGCTCCGGCCGCGGCCGGGAGCTCTCAGGATGCTCCTGGAGCTGAGCAGGGAGGGAGGAGAGGATGGTGGCTGCCACCAGGGCGAGCAGGAGGGCAGAGACATCTCTCTGCCAACAGGCTCCTGGGGGTCCTTTGGCTGCTCCCCTTGGGACACCCTTGGACAGGAGGGGACGGGATGTGCCCATCCTCAGCCGCGTGCTCAGTGCAAAGGGGTCTGGATTCAAGACACCCCCAAAGACCCACCCGGGATCCACCTCTGCGTCCCTGCACCAGGGGACCCCTGGAGGCAGCAAGGAGCGGAGGCTGCAGCCAGCCGGCGCGGCCGGGGTGCGCATTGTCCCCACAAAAGGGCTCAGGAACGTCCCCCAAGCCCCACGGCAGCAGATCCCAGGAGGAACCTGCGGGGGGGCTGCTCCCATCCCCTCCTGTTCCCCTCTCCGGGATGCAGCGGCATCCACCCGGACGGAGCGAGGCAGCCGT
The DNA here is from genome assembly GCF_012460135.2 of Molothrus ater. Taxonomy (NCBI): domain Eukaryota; kingdom Metazoa; phylum Chordata; class Aves; order Passeriformes; family Icteridae; genus Molothrus; species Molothrus ater. Next base: position 15,326,165 of record NC_050493.2, read on the forward strand.
GCTGCCCCCAGCCCCGTTGTCCCCTGCTCGCTGACCCGGGCGGGGGTGGCAGCCGCCCCTCGCAGATGGCGCGGGCAGCCAGCACAGGTGGCCCTGAGCCACGGCAGATTGGGGCCGGCTGCCTGCGGAGAGCCCGGCAAGGGCTGTGTCCCTGCCACGCTGCGGGGACCAGAGCAGAGCCAGGGGCCCCTCATGCACAGGGGGTGCAGAGCCGGGGGGGCCCCCACAATGCTGTGCCCAGTGCTGGATCCAGAGCTTCAGCATCGACCCCAGAGCCCTGTGAAATAATCAACCGAGGACATGGAGCTGGTGGGCAAGTGTGAGGGGGGACACAGAGTGTCCTCTCTTGGCTCCAAAGAGATGAGATGGCCCAGAGCATCAGGAGGTTTGGAAGGGTCCAATTTTAAGGAATTGCATTAAACCATGCCATGCAGGGACAGCCCAATGCAGATATCTGGACTGGATCTAACTGGAGATTGTGAGGAGATTCTTGGGATACATCTTCCCACAGCCCTTCCAACTAGGGCAAACTCCCTGCTGGGTGCCAGACACTCCAACTGGATGGTCTGGGACTCACTTCTAGGAGAAAAGGACCTGCAAGGGGACAAAAGAAGCACCCAAGCTCCGAATCACCCCCACATGGGGCTTCTGTCTCTCTCCATTGGTGATGGAGCTCAGCCCACACAGGGCACCAGGGTGGGCATGACATGGCAGTGATGGTATGGTGGGCACAAGGTGAGGATGATGGTGAGACTGTCCCAGCTCCAGAGGACCCATCTTGTGGCATAGGGGGGGATCTTGAGCCGGAGATGTGGTGCAGGAGATGTCAGGGCAAGGGTGGTGGCAGGAGCAGGTAAATCATTAATACCGGAGAAAACCAGGCTGGCATCGTGCCCATCACTCGTAGATAAGAAAAGTTGATGTTGGAAGGGGAATTTTTACATATAACCTTCCCCTACCTTCTCTGCCTTCCCTCCGGGGGCAGAGGGCTGGAGCAAGGAGCCAGCCCGGAGCCACGCACGCACCCAGCCCCAAACCAGCCTCTTGCCGAGCACGTTCTCTTCCAGCCCAGCTGGTTTTGCTTCCAGCCTGCTCCGTCTGTGCACATTAAAGCTTTTTCTAGGTCTGAACTGCTTTTGGCAAGCCAGGCTCCTGTTGGTCCCCACCACCCTCCCCGTGGCTGCTCCCCCCGATCCGCTCCCCGTCTGGCTCCTGCTCCCCCTCCCCGGTCGAAGCCCTGCCAGGGACACGGCAAATCAGCGCGAAGCCTGCGGGGCAAATCGGTACAAATGAGACCAAGCAAGAGGGTGGGGAGGGACGGCGGGGGCGATGACTCCTGGGCTGGAGCTTCTGTTGCCGAGTTTGATGTTTCCTGCAAACAACCCTGTAAATGCTCAGGAGTGGCTCCGGACATCACCTGCCCCCCGCCTCGGCGGGGTTTGGGGACGCTGGGTCCCGGACGGGGGGGACAGCCCTCGCCCCGCTCCCACAGCCTCCCCGCAGCCCCCCGGCCCTGAGCAGGGACCCAGCCGGGACCGGGGCCGAGCTGTAAGTGCTGACATTTCAATCCGTTTTGGGGAGGGATGGGGTGGGCGGAGGGTGGACGGCGCTGGAGGCAGCAGAGGGACTCACTGCGGGTCTGGGCAGGGAACAAAACCCACCAAAGACCTGGAGCGGAAAACAACCCCCCGTTAAAAGCTGCCTGCTCCTGCCAGTTATGCACTGTCCCAAATAAATTTCGGGGCATCTGGAGGTGCCCAGGGGAGCCCTGTGCCACGGCACAGGCAGGGGCTCGGGCGGGAGCAGGAGCCGGAACCCGGAGCGGGGATGTGCAAACCCGCTGGGAGCAGGGAGCCGAGTGCTCCCAAGTGATGCTCTTTGATCCCGCTCCCCGCTCTCTTTGCAAGCCGTGGAACTCCTGATTATTAAAGGCGCTCGGCACCGGGGAGGTCATATGGGGCCTTTCTGCTTGGGTTGCTCTCCTAATGACACGTCCGACTGCCTTCACCGGGGATCTGCTCACGCGAGTCCCTGACAATAGAAACTTTGTGGAGGATTTTGGATGCTTTCCCCGTGACCGTGTGGTGATTGCAGAGGTCTGACTGGTTTCCCCACTGGAAAATGAAAGGATACATCGGGAAAAGGGAACCAGCCTGGGAGGGCACAAAGGGCAGGTGAATTTTAACATATTTACCTCTCCATGTTTGGGTAATAATCAAAAAGATCAATGGTTTTCTGCAGGTTTGGAGATGTGATGTGTGTTTGCAAATGTGAAAAAATACAAACCAGGGGAAGGGGGAAATTTAACAGTAAGACAGTATTATAGTTGTTATCCATATCTTTTTCCTCTAAATCCTTCTTAAAGGAAGTGAAAACTAAACTGAGCTGTTGTTGAATTGCCAGAGGAGGTGAGTTACTGAGATGCTTAATGGTGTCAAGTAGGAATATACTTCCTCACGCCAGGGAATGCGTGTTTGTAGGGATTTTGGCAATTAAATCAAAAGGTCACACAACAAGGAATAGTCCACAGCAGTCAGGGGCTTCTTGAAAAAAGGTAAGGAAATCAGGTCAGTGAGGCCCAGCTGTGCACCAGGGTGGTGGCAAACCCTGGGACTGGCACGGGGAGAAGTTTCTGGTGCCCACTGGATGCTGCTGCCCTGCTCTTACTCCTCCTCCATGACGAGGATTTGGGTTCCCCTCCGTGAAAATCTGTGACAGGAGGCTGTGGATGTGTCACCCCTCATTCCCTTAGGTCTTCTCTCTCTTTCCTGGAGATCCCAAGGAATTTCAGAGCGCTGCCCCACCCAGAGGCAGGGAGGGACCCCGGTTTGGAAGGGGGGATGAAGACAGACCCCCCTTCCTGCACAGGCATCCCGGGGACTGTCACAGCGGCTGCTCCCGGCAGTGTGCGGGCACCGAGACCCGCAGGAATGCGGCTGCACGGCCATTCCACCTCGTCCTGCGGCACAGCGCAGGTTAACGAGCTGAATTCCCGCTTCCTGCACCGGCTAATAACATCCCTGCCTCCTCCCGGTGGCTTTGCCTCGGGCCCTTCTTACTCCTCCTGGTCATCCCTCGGCCAGTGCAGACCTCGCTGAGCAATTTGGTGGCCAAGTGCCACCTGCCCTCTCGGCGTCTCTGCCTCCAGTCACAGCAGCACCCCTCGGCTCCTGTCCCCACCCTGCAGCCCAGGCACTGCCCACGGTGCAGGGCCAGGGGCTGAGCAGCTCAGCCCAGCCCATTTTTGGGGTGCAATGGAGCTGGAAACACAGAGAGGATCCCAGCAGGCAGCACCACTCTTAACTGCATTAAGAGACCAACCAAACACCAAGTACCCGGCAGAAGGTAGAGGTGCCTGCTGCCCCTTCAGAACAGCCTCCTCCCTCCTCTCTGCTGGGAGCAGGGCGTCCCCCAGGAACAGTCTGAGTTCCTCTCCTGAAGGGTTTCTGGGTGTCCTTGTGTGCTGGCCCTGTGCCAGGGTGTCCCATCCCTATGAGATGGCTTCTGCCTGGCAGAGTTCCTCCACATTCCCTGGAGCCTGTTCCAACCAGCTTTTCTGCTCTGCAATTTCCCTGCTGTTCCCAAGCTCTCCCAACCAGCATTGAACCATTTCCACTTTAGATTTTTATTTAGCAGGTGGAATTGTTTGTGCTCCCCTAAGGATGGGAAGGGAGAAGCAGGAGATATTCCTATTTAGGACCATTTTGAAATGGATTTTACAGTGGACTGGATTTCATGGATGTGGTCACAAAACTGCCCACAGCATATCAAGCCCCCCCTTCCCAGTTTATTTTATTGGCTTTAACCTTAAACATAACAAGTCTTTTGCAGGTGGCAGTTCCTTGGTGGCTGGTTGGACCTTGCCATGATTTAAATGCCTCAATCCCAAAATAGATGGCTGGAGCAGCAGGGATAAGCCCATGTCCTCCTGGGAGGGGCCCCAGCATTGCAATCCCCTTTTCCTAGGAGTGGTTGAAATCACAGCCCCATCTTGGCCATGCTTTGGCTACAGAGACCTGTCCTGTGACTCGGGGGAGGGAGGATCTTTGGGGATAACCCTGGGAGAACACCCCAGCCAAGAAAACAGAGGGGTGTACTGTGCAAGGTCTGCTCCCTGGGACCTGTGGTTCCCTTTCCTGCCCTGCCTGCCCCCCTGAGCTGGCAGGAGAGTCCATCAGGAGGGAGGCAGGGACTGAGTGTCTGCTGGCAGGTCTGTCCTGAGGGTCTACTGAGCAAAGTTGTTTGGCTGCGTGGGGCGATCCCAAACAAGGGCTGGGTGGCTGCCACCAGCAATGCTCTGCTTTGCAAGCCCATGGAGACACTGACCCAAGCGAGAAGGCCCCAAGAGGGCCAGCTGTGGGCACTGCTAGCTCCATCCCAGTCTCTGCTGAGACGTGCAGAGGTCCCTGCAGGGTCACAGTGGCCCCTGGCCCTGCAGCACCCATGGCTCAGACCCATCAGGGAGCACCCAGAGTGAACCAGACATAATCTTGGTCTCTGGGACAGCTGTGAGCCCTCCTTGAAGTCCTTTCCATCTTCAAGGATGGCAAGAATGTGCCAGGGTGAATTTACTGGGTGCAAATCTTTCCAGAGCAGCACAACTGCCAACTGTGAGGCTGCCAAAACAAAGGAGGGAGAGAAAGGGATCCTGTTTAAGTGATCTTAGCATGGCCCCTGACGTGTTCTCCTGCAATGTCCTCATGGCCAAACTGGAAATGTAAAGACAAGGTGGGTCAAAAACTGGCTGGACTGCCAGGCTCAATGGGCTGTGCAAGCTCCCAGCTGGAGAAAGGGACTGGTAAAGTCCTGCATTTGGGATGCAGCAGCCCCCTGCAGCAGGGCATGTCCTGGCAAATGAGCTAAAAAGCAGCTTTGCAGGAAAGGAACAACATCCAAGACACGAGCAGGGCCAGGATCTTGACTGCCAGGAGCTAGACCAAGAGAGGAGAGGATGGGAAAGGCTCTGAAGATAGCAGGAAGAATGGGGACAGGAAAGGGTGAGGGTTGTCCTGGGATGTCCTTGTGTGAAGCTCCTCTCCTGCAGCAAAGGATAAGTGAGGACACAGCAACGGGCACATCCAGGAGCAGGAGAGGGCTGGGCTGCAAGGCAGGAGGGGGGCAGGCAGAGGAGGGGTGAACACTCCCTGTTCCTGTTTCCAGAGGATGTGGGGTAAATTTGAACTGCAAGAAGGTGCACCTGGAAAATGGAGAGTGATTTGGTGGAGCAGGACACCTGAGCAGCAAATACAAGACAGCAGGTGGGAGAGAGCAAGGTTGTATCAATATGGGAACCTTTGGTCATCTTTGGAGTGTCTTAGGAGACACAAAAAGAGCTGGGCTCTGCCAGGCCAGGACAAGCAAAGTGGAGGGCATTTATGGAATGTGAACTGCCCAAGGATAAATGTCAAGTGGATGAAAACATTTCTAGTAGGAGGAAGTGGGCTGTAGAAGTTTGGGGAGCCTCAGGGAGCCTTCAATTTGGTCAAGTGTATAACAGATCTCATTGCTTTGCAGGGGAGGTGGAATCTTGTCCTCACCCAGACTGGGGATCTGTGCTGGTGTGGGCAGAGAGCTGATCTAACCTCTGTGTCCACACTGAGGACACTCATGTGGTTTGGTCTGTGGTGGGCAGGAGAAGTGGGTTTTGGTAATCAGAGCAGAGTTGAGCCCCACATTGCCCGTCTTGGACTGCTGCTGGTGTGCCACAGCACACATAGGGGACAGGTAACAGTGACCAGAAAAGGCTTCTGGAGATCCCTAGAGGTCCTCCAGACGGAAGGCTGAAAGGGAACCTCCCTGTGCAGGTGGTCACAGGCAGTGGGAGCCATCCTTGGCTCCATCTCCTTCTCCAGCAGGAGAAAGAGAAACTTGTAAGTGGGGAAAGGAATTTCAGAGGTCATAGAAACTGGAAAAAGCTGTGGATTTTTTTTTCTGGAAACAGGAAAGTCCTGCACATTACAGGCATGACACAGACTTTAGCACAAAGGATGGCTGGACCTACATTCCCCTCCAGCTGCACACACTTGTTAAGCCCCCCAAGTTCTCTCCAGCTGTCCATCATCTTCCCATGCTCACCATGCCAGCCTGGGCACCACCTCCTCTGCACATCCCTGCATGCCAACCCCCCTGCTGATCCTCCTGAGTTGCACAGACACCTTCCCCTCTATCCAGCTGCATGTTTTCATTCGGACACTGATGATGTCTTCACAGGTTTGGAGATCATTTTGCCAATGAGCTGCTGACTCCATGGCTGGGAGCCTGTGGTCTCCTGAGGCTCCATTAGCAGGTAGAGTGGAGGTGGAGGAAGATGTAGGAAGCTCCCAGAGTGGGGCTGAGGCAGAAGCTTTGTGGGTGGTTGATATAATGTGGAGAGACAGTCTGATATCTCCTCACCAGGACCTGCCTCTTCCCCCAGGGGCTCACAGCAGGATAGGCTGTGGGAGGAAAGCCCTTTACGGTGGAGGACCCTCAGGTCTCTGGAGAGTAGCCTGGAGGCTGTGACGGCCTGATCTCATCTCTCAGGGAGCCTGTGAGTTGTGCTGTGAGTGTCACAGGCAGACGATGATGACTCCAGCCCATTGTCACTTGGTTGAATGCTTTTCACGGGGTGTTGGGGTTGCCACAGGGAGCCTTCAGGCCAACTTTTTGTGGGTGGAGGCTGGAGGAGAGGTCAGAGACATAGCAACACTTCTCGAGGAAGTGCACAAATGGGAGAAGATTTGACACAAAATGAGGGAAAGCTTTACATGTGGAAGTGCTGTGACTATGGGGAGCATGTTCATCATCTGGCTGAAGGACACCCCAAGGACAGGCAGGAAATGCCAGACAACCTGCACATCCAAAGGCAGCAATGCTCACAAAGATGGACCCACCCCATGTCTGGGCTGGGGTTTGGGTCTCACCAAAATCCACCTGTGAAGAGAGCTAAGCTTCCCCAACCAGAAACTCCAGATCCCTCCAAACACTGGAAACCCAAAGGCTGAGAATCCAAATGCTGTCAGATTTGTAGACCATGACTCTGACTTTGTCTTGCCCCTGGGGTGTGAAGTGCATGGTTTGGTGAGCCCACATATGGAGACACAGCAGTGGTGATGAAGAACCCTCTGAGCAGCAGAGCCACACTGAGCTGTGGACGTGGGCCACAGCCTCTAGTCCTGGACATGAAGATGTGGTGGGTGGGCAGACATGGAAAGATTGACTGTTTGGAGGAGACAGGGAACCCCAGCTCTTCTGAAGATGTGCTTTTGGGAAGAGAAGAGATTTTGGTGCAATAATCGAGATCAAGCTGGAGGAAGGCACAGCCCGAGGTGAGAATAGTTCCAAAGCTGCTGGTGTAGGGAGCCAGAGGCAGAGGTGGTGGGATGGCCTCAGTCACTCACACAGCGGCTGTACAGGGTGAGGCTGGGGCGGGCAGAGCTCCCAGCCCCACCAGCCACGCTTCCCTCCTCTTGCCGAGTGCCTGCTGCTTTGCCGTGGCCAATTGCCTTCATCCCAGCTCCGATAAACGCTTAAAAGCTCAAATCACACCACTCCAGGCTATGAAAACGAAAAGGGACCCGATAGCCGCTAATAACCGAGCAGCCCCTGCGGCAAAAGCGTCTAGTGAAGGGAAAGTGGTTTGCATTGATCAGCGGCTCCCGCCCCAGCCGCTCCCCTCCCGCTGCCCGGCTTCTCCAGCCCCGGCGCTGGAGTAAGGTTAAGTAACTAACAGTAAGGTTAGGACTAAATCTTTTGTCCTTGGGTGTGTGTGGCAGCCATCTTGACATTTTCAGTGTCATGCTTTTTATAAGCTACAAGGACGTAAAATTTTGGTGGGCGGTTTATCATTATGGTTTGTATTTTTGTTTCGTTTTTGGAGAGAGGCCAGTTTTGGGGTTAATTCTATGTTTGTTTGGGGGTGGTTGGGGGGGTGATGATGGTGATTGGTTGTCATTTTTGACAGTAGGAAATATAGAGGAAGGTTAATTGAAAGTGTATTGATGGCAAGTGGTTTGGACAATGTAGGGATATATGGTTTGGTTGTTTAACATCCCAGGGAAAACGGGATAAAACCCCATGGGAATTTCCAGAAAGGCAGAGCCCAGGTAACAGCAGGAGCAGGAAGGTTTGGTGTGAGATCCCACCAAAGGGCCATCCTTCTGCTCCACACTGTCCTGTCCTGGCACAGGCACCAGGGCAACGCATCCCTGGGTGACAAACAGCAATGCCAGGGCCATACAGACTGGAGTGATGCTGAGCCCTGGGAAATCAGTGGCCTGGACAGCCTGGAAGGAAGCACCTGGTGGATGCAGGAGCAGGGAAGAGCTGTCCTGTGATTGGTGCTGGGTGTGCAGGGCACCACAAGTGAAATCCCACCTGTGGAGGGTAGAAGCTGCTTGTAGGAGACCACAGGAATCCTCAGCTGTAGTATGAGGTGCAAGGCAGGAGGTTTATCACAGCAACACTGACTGGAGAAGAACTTCAGTGCCTTTCCTGAGCCCATTTCTCCATGCCATGTCCTACAGCCATCTGGGAAAGGTTGAGGGTAGCCAATTTCCATGGGAGCGTTGCAGCTCCCTGGCAGCCTCCCAGTCAGCACTGAAGCACTTGGAGGTCAGCAGCAAAGAAAGGACATCAGTTTGAGAGATGGGGTCTTTGTTCCAGTCAGAAAAGCTCTTGGGAGTCTGCAAAAGCAGATCAGGGCAAGTTCCCATGCCCACCTATGGGCGGAGAGGGTTTGTATTGGTGCAGGAAGCCCACTGGACTGAGCCCCTTCCTGCAAGTGGCTGCCACACACCGGAAGCAGGCTCAGGGAAGGGGATGGGATCTGGAAGAGTTTGGCCCTGTGTCCAGCTTCAGCCTGGAAAGGAGATGGTGAAGCAGAGGTGTGGTGGTGAGCCATGTGTCTGGAGGGTGGACAGGGACAATGGTTGCTGCTTCTACCAGTGAAAGAATTAGGGGGCATCAAATGAGACTTGTGGGGACAAGTTGGAGGATGAAGCTCGGGGTGGTGTGCCAAGAACTCCCTGCTGCAGCATGCTTCAGGGGCTAAACACTTCCACAGCTTCCAGAGAAGCTCCTGCAGATTCAGAGTGGGGATGTGCATTCTCTGTGCTTCATCCAGTGGCACCAAGTTTGCTGGGATGGCTGATGGATTAGGAAAATTGGAGCAGTACCATAGATGCCTGTCCTACATCCTGGAATTCGAGTTTTGGCTGTTATTTGAGATGTGAGCTGGATGGACAACTGAGGTGCTGTGGCTCAGCTGCCCCAGTGGCTGTGTGCCCTTTCCTGCATCCCTGTCCCTGGAGACCACGCTGGCATTTTTTAAGTACTGTAGCACCAGGGACCGCAGATCTCTTTCGTGGGCATCTCTCTTTTCTTCCTTCCCTTTGTCTCCCCTTCTCTTTCTTCTCCCCTCGCCTCCCTCCATCGGAGCGTGCCCCTCTCCCCTCGGCGGTCCCGGGGAGGAGAGCGGGGATGCTGCAATTCCCAGGCACAGGTGCGCGGTGCTGCCCCCAGGGCACGGCCCCCGCCGCCGCAGCTGACAGCCCACTGGAAATAATGCGTTGTGGCAGAGAGAGACTCAGCAGACCACGAAGATCTGCTGGTGCGGGAACTGCTCAGCAACCAGGAGCCACAACGCCTGTCTCCTGGCTCCGCAGGGCCTGAGCCGGCTCTGGGGATGCCTCCGCTCTGCCGGAGCCTGCCTGCCTCACACGCAGGGCATTTCCCCACTCTTTCCCATTCTTCCTTTTTGCTCTTTCCCCTTTTCCTCCCTTGCTGCTCCTCTCTGCAGCGTTAAGGATGTGGAAGCAGCGAAGCTGCCTGTCCCTACACGGGACATCTCTCTGCCATCGTCTGCACCACCGGGCACAGGAGGGGAACAAACGGCTCTCACAGCAGCCTTGGAGGAGGAGGATCAGGTGTGCAGGAATGGAACAACCAGTTCCAGTCTTCCAGCAAAGATCTAATCTGCCTCTGGCAAATAAACAGCAAATGTTTGTTCAACTGACCTGCAAACAGGCGACGTGCATCGCAGCGGGGCCGAGGCGCCCAGCTCCCCGCTCCGCCACTCTTGGTTTCTCGCCCTCTAGCAGGGTGACAAGGGGCAGGGAACCAGGGACAAGCAGGTCCAGGATGCTCAGGGCACCTCAGGCTCAGTGGCTGGAGCCAGGGAGTGATGCTCAGAGGGGCCCCATCCTGCCCAGCTGCTGCTGCATCCCTTCTGCTCCCCCGGGCAGCGCAGCGTGTGTGCAGCTCTCACAGCTCTCAGGCGTGACGCACACACAGCGTGGCTGAGGGCTGAAGGACAGGCGTGTCCCCGCGGGCAGTGAGGAGTGCTGAGGTGAACCTGTAGGCAGGAGGCCCCAAGCTCTGCCCACACATCCCACTGTGATGGGAGAAACCAGCCTGGGCTGCTGCAGGTCAGGGCTGCACCCTCAGGGCTCCCCCCCACATCCCAGGGGACACGGGTTCATTACAAGGGGACGTTTTTGCCTATTTTCTGCATGAGCAGGTCTTAGTGGCAGGGTCGAGCACCAGCTCAGCCCACATTGTGGGCATGCAGGGGTTGTCCCCCAGCCCTGCCTGCAGCTCAGCCTGCCCCTGGGAAAGCCACAGTGTGGCTCATTCCTTGTCCCCATGGCAGGTGGGAGATACTCCACTGTTTGATGTCAAACCTCAGAAAGAAATTGGAAAAGGTTCTATGGAGGTAATTCTATCACACAAACATGCTCCCAGGGGAAGGGGATGCCCCTAGATGCCCCTGGTGAGGAGAGTGGGTACCAGAGCATGGGAGCATCTTTCAGCACAGCCACTGCCCAGGCATGGGGCTGGTGGGACTGTCCCCTCCAGAGCCACTGGTATTGCAGGCTGCAGCCAGAGCATCCCAGTGTATCTGGAGCAAGATGATTAGGGAAAAAAGCACAGGGTCGTGGGGCTGCAGGGCAAGAAGCCAGCCCCAAGGTGTGGGCTCACCAAAGGGAGCAGCAGGAATGCCATCCAGCCATGGGAGGTGGCCCCAACCATGGGGCCATGTGGCAATCCATCCTCTGGTGTGGTGCTGCTACAGGACCCCTTCCCGGCCCGTCCCACTCTGATCCCAGCCACTTGGCACTGCTGTGCTGATCCCCCTGCCCTGGGAGCTGCAATGGTCCCCCCCAGCCACAGGGAAGCCCCAGACCATGTGCAGAAGGATGTGGGCTATGGCTAGGCACACTCTAGGCCACTGGGGAGCAGGGCCTGTTGCAGGGGCTGTCAGGTTCTTGAGCCACTGCCTGGGCCTGGCCCCAGGCAATTCCCAGTCCCAGCTGCCCAAAGTTGCAGAGACACATGCTGTTTCCCTTCCCATCCTCCAAATCTTGTCTCCTTCTTCCCAGAAGCCAGGGAGCAGATTTTTTCCCCAAATGGCTCCAGCTGCCACATTGGTGCCAATCTGGAGCTGCTTCTGGCCTTTTTCTTTCTGGGTGCTGCATTCCCACACCAGCCTGGCTGCAGGGTCTCTGGGGCAGAGCTCCACCCTGGGACCTGGTACATGGGGGAAGGGTTTGGCCCCCGAGAAATGAGTCCCAGACACACAGAATGAGCCCTCAAATTTGCTGCTCTCCCCAGGAGAAGCTGGCAAGTCCCTCCAGAGCAAAGCAGTATCTGGAGGAATGACACAGGCATTTGCATCAGTGTTGGGTGTCCCGTGACTACTTGGCCATCTGTGAAGGAGCCCAATTTCACGATTGGTGCCTCTGCAGTCTGACTCCTCTGTGAGATGAGGAGTGGGGGAGCTGTGTCTCCTGCCCATCTCAGAGCTGGTAGGGGCCAGGTTGTGGGACAGGCATGACACTGCTGTCCCCAGGGAGGTTGTGGTGACAAGCACAGAGGGGGCAGCCCAGTGTCAGTGTCCTGTGAGGAATATTGGCTGGACATTTTGATCTTGGCACCACCTGGAAGTGGGGGTGGTATAGTTTAGCCTGGATTGGTTTTCCAGGACAGATTATCCCTGTTCTGTCACAGGACAGTGTCAGTCCCATGGGGCCAGGGAGGCTGCACTGCTTTTCCAGCAGTAACACCAGGTTTCAGGCAGGCAGTCTGCAGCCTCTCCCATCCAGTCCATCAATCCCACTGCTTTCTTTGCTCCTGAATCACACATTCACATGCAGGGTTGCAGGTATCAAATTTAGCCCAGCTCTGCAGCAGTTTTGGTGCCAGAGCTTTGGAACACCTTGGTAGGCTCTGGCACTGCCATACCCCAGGAGATGGCAAAGCCAAATGAGTCCATGACCAGCATGGTATTGGGGCTGCTGACTCTTTTCTCTTTTATCCCCTGCCCTCAGCAGGGAAATGGTCCCTGAGCTGGGCTGGGACTGCCCCAGAGAGGCTCTGGCTGGCCAGGCAGGTCACCTGGGCACCTCAATGTCAGTTTGAGGTGGTTTAGCTCCAACGCCTTTAATAGTGTTTGTTTTCCTTGTCCTCTGGGGTGGTTTCAGAGAAGAGGGTTGATAATGGGATCAGTGTATACAGGCATACCTGCAGGGTTTGGGCAAAAATTCCATCAAAAATTCCATCCTGCCCGGGTTTAAATCTCAAACCTGGGAGCTCCATACTGAGCTCCCAGAAGCTTCACTATATGGGGCTCCACTGTCTCAGACCTGGACGTGCCCACAGAGCAGAGGCCATCTCCGTGGGAGCTGCAGGCACAGCTCACCACCTCCATGCTGTCCCTCTTCCAGGACACATTGTGCTTCCCAGAGAGGCGTGGGAAGATTCACCTGCCGTGCCCCTCCATTCCCACCAGGAGCCATCTCCAGGCAGCCTCCACCATGTCCAAGGACGACGGGGGCTGCAAGCTGACCTCGGTCTACAAGCACAAGGAGAGGAAGCCGAAGAAGCCTCACTACATCCCGAGGCCATGGGGCAAACCCTACAATTACAAATGCTTCCAGTGTCCCTTCACCTGCATGGAGAAGTCCCACCTCTACAACCACATGAAGTACAGCCTGTGCAAGAACTCCCTGTCCCTCCTCATCGAGTCTGACTGGCCCTACAAAAAGGGCAACCTGTTGCACCCGGAGCTGCGGCTGCTGCACACGGAGAGCTCCCGCCTGCGCGGGCGGCGGGACGAGCAGGACACCTGCGACCCCACAGCCACCCCAGGAGCCTCCGCTCGGGCCAGGCAGGTCCCCAGCAGGGATGGCCACGAGGAGAAGCCCATGGCTGGGGTGGAGATCCTGCCTGCTGAAGGGGCTGGTGAAGACGGGGGCCAGCTCCAGGAGGAGGAGGAGGATGTTGCTGGCCTGCTGAGGGAGATGGATGCGGGGGAGAAGAAAGAGAGAAACGAAGAGCCAGGTTGCCAAGGTGATCCAGCTGAACCAGAAGTGAACACTTTGGTCTTCGGCTTCAAGAACAAGAGGGAAAACAAGCCTTGCAAGGAGGTGGAGCCCGACTTCATCATCACAGATGTCTTCTCCCTCAAGAACCATGTCATGAAGAGCAGGGAAATGGCCTCCCCTGACCTAGATGCAAAGCCAAAGCATTGCAAAGTGCCAAAGAAATGCCTGGCCAGCGGTGGGATCTTGATGGAGCAGTGGAAACTGGTGGCAAATGGGCAAAGGAGGAACACACCTGAGGTCTCCCCAACTTGTACCGACAGCAACATTATCCCGTGCTACCCCCCTCCAGCCTACAGTGACTACCACGAACCTCAGGGCCTGAACCTCTCACTGCTGGGTATAAACTACCCTTTGAACCCCAGTCTCTTCTCCTACCTGAGCCCCACCATGGCCAACAGCACGACAACACACCCTCACTTGGCTCAGCTGCCCTTCCTGGCCTCCACAGCCCAGCTGATGCATCCCCATGCCTCTCACTTCCAGCCTCTGCAGAGCCCTGAGCGCTCAGCCTTCCTTCCCCGCTTCTACTACCCCCTGCTCTTCGAGCACACCTTCGGCTCCACAGAGAGCAAGATGTCCTCCAGCAAGCCAGACCCCCAGCAGCTGGTGGGCTCAGTCATGCCCACGCCACCCCAAACCAAACCTTCCAGTGAGCCAAACAAACCCGGGCTGCTGAAAGTTCCTGTGCTGAAGACAAGTTTTCCTTGGGCCAAAGGTGTCCGAGAGGAGCCAGGCTCTGAACTCAGCCACTCTGTCATGGTGGGGCAGGAAGAAGAAGAGAAATGGCTGTCCCAGGAGAAGGAGGGCAACCCAGCTTTGGGCCTCAGCAACCTACACAAGAAGTCAGCCACTGACATCTACCAAACTGTGGTGGGGATGAAGGATGGGGCCTTCACTCACAGCAGTGTCAGGAAGACAGAGTTGCCAGTGATGACCTGTCTGGAGACCAGCAGCCCTCCAAGAAACCCGCTGAAGAGGAAGTTCCCTGCCAATGGGCTGGATTTGATAGGACCTGAAAGGGTGATGCCTGGGAAGCTCAGCTACCAGAGCAGGTAAGGTGCCTGAGATCTCTCTGCCTCCTCCTCACTTCAGGTTGTTATTGTTTATCTCCATATCTTCTTGTTTCTCTGTTTCCTCCTCTAATCCATGGGATGAGTCCCAGGGAGCTGAGCACTCTTCAGGCTGGTGGTCCACACCAGTGCCCACCCAAGCAGAGCTCCCTGCCCTCCAGGGCCTCAAAAGCCCCCAAGTGCAGCCAAGCACCTGAGCTATGTCACACTTGCTGTCCCTTGCTTTCCCCTGATCTATATGGAGCCAGAGGTGATGTGGTGTCTCTGTGGGGTGGACCTGTGCTCCCCAGGCACCAGGAAAGCACCTCTTGTGTCCCTAGATATCCCAGGTTTGCTGGAGCAATCCTTGTCTATTTTTAAACATACACATTTGCATTCCTTTGATTCACCTTCTGGTTTCAAAGCCCAGAAGGAGGGTCACGTTCCCAAACATTTCCTTTTACCTGGGGCTAGAAATGTGCACAGCTCCTTTAAACAGAATTTCAGTTCCTCCCCTGGTTGTGCAAGTCCAGCTGTGGCTCCAAGAAAAATGTCACAGTAAACCCTCAGCTCTGACACCCAGAGGAGCTTTCTGTGGAGAAGATCTCTGGTTTTCTATCTCCACGTGCCCTTTCCATGCCCTCAGGCTGGCTGGACAGATTCCCTGCAATTGGGCCTTCAGGACTGTGGGACAGTCATTTCCATCAACATCCTCCAGTGCTCCAAGAAGAGGGGGAATCCAGGCTGGGCTAGCTGAGGTGGGATCAGCACCATCTCCCCAGGCTGGCCTCTCCCTTTGTCGGTGCCATGAAATAGTGTGTGTCAGGATCCACCTTCCTCTGGGAGAATAGTGCCAGGAGCAGGTCCAGCCAGGGCTCTGCCTGCTCTGACCAAAGCCCTTCCTGGAAGGGTCTCACGGTGGCAGCAGCCAGTGGAGGAAACCTGGCTAATCTGGTTATGCTGGCCCTGGACATAAGTGTGAGGATTTTCCTGTCTTTTCCCCTACTGATTGTATCCACTTCTTCTCTGCAGTGGTCCAAGGGCCAACCCTGGCCACATCCCCAAGGCCCTGGACCACTGGTACTCGGATGTCCTCACAGGCCAGCCTGAGGAACCAGAGAGGGGCAATGACACTGAAGTCCTTCCCTCTGTGGGTGCTGCCCTGGACCATGGCCTCTGCAAGCAGAGCCAACCCCAAGAGACTTCTGCCATGACAGGCCCTGAGGCCACAACCGTGCTTATTGGGGACCTGTCCAAAACCTTGGAGGAGTACCAAGAGGTGGAGAAGAAACTCTCTGATCTGGCAAAGGAAGACACCCCCGGGCAAAAAGAGCTGAGGGACCAGCTGGTCAAAATCCGAAGAGAGCTCTACCACATCCACCAGGCACTGGAGAAAGCCACTAAACCCCACGAGGGACCGCTGGACCTGTCGGTGAAGAGATCCTCTGAAGGTCTGGAGAAGGTCCAGCAGGCCAAGAAGGAGCCCTGCAACGTGACCCTGGGAAGCGAGAAGCTTCACGGCAAAGACCAAGGGCCCCTCAGCAAATGTCCAGCCCCCGGGGAGGCTGGAGACGGGGAGGGGCTGCCCAACTGCCTCCTCGAGGCCGAGAACAAAACCATTGACCTGCTGATCAAGATGAGTCGCTCCGAGAGCCTGCGGGCGGCCTCCTCTGAGGCCCCTCTGGGTGCCGTGATCAAGGCCGAGGTGCTGCCCCTCACGGTGCCCCTGGAGCTGCGCCACGTCATGGAGCCCTACTACAGCCGGCCCACCAAGTGCGAGGCAGACTCCAGCGTCCTGCTCTGCTCCGACGGCCGGTCCAGCAGCACGCAGGGCCCGCAGCTCCCGGCCGGCGCCGAGGACGGGGCCCTGGGCTGCCGGGCCGTGCAGCGCTCCCTGTCCTGCGGCCTCCCCGCCGACACCGACGCCGTGTGTGTCCACAGCCCTCTGCATGCTGACCCCTAAGTTCGCCTTGCTCCAAAGCTTCTGGATCTCCCTGACCACCTCATGCTTCACCTTCCCAGTGTCCCAACTCTCCACTCCTCCTCTTTGCCATGGATGAAAGCTCCACCATTGCCTGGCTGGGACCACACAGTGTGGGGCTCCAGCAGCTCCCCCGACTGAATCCACCAGGTGTAAAAATCCAGTCCCTGTGCTCCCCAATGTGTCACGGACAGTGCTGCTGGGCTCTGCATGCTCCCAGCCTCAGCACCCCAGTCCTGGAACTCCCTCAGAAAGGGGCAGGCACCAAGAGAAAACTGCTAAAAACACCAAGAGAAAACTGCCAAAAGCACCAAGCTTTCATCAAAGGCTCACCCACCCCTCTCATCAGGGACACTCAGGGACATTTGCAACCCAGTTCCCACAATCTGTAGACAGGGGAGGGACTACAGTGGGCCAAGCCTTGGTCCAGGTTGTGCTCGAACAGACCATGGTCATCACCTTGTACAGAGCAAAGACACAGTGGCTTTGTCTCACAGAGGCTGGAGGATCACAGCCAGGAACCAAATGGCCAGTTGGATTGCCCCAGAGGCCAAGCGTTTTCTTCACTGTGGAGAACAAGAACATCCTGCCAGTCACAATGACAAGTGTGACACAGGAGCCACCAGCTCCACACCTGGCTCCTGAGCTCTCTTGCCCAGGCCATTTGCCAATGCTGGGCTGTGGGGACTTGTTCCTGTCCACTGACCATCCAGTGTACTGGTCCTCCTTTTGCCTTCACACAGAAAGGACCTTCCCTCCCTCTCTTCCCCATGCAGACGTGATGCATGCTCCTCCCCAACGCCCTGATCCTGCAGAGTTCAGCTCCCAGGAGCTCCTGCCTACTAGTCCTAGTCCCTCAAATGCTGGCACAAGGGACAGTGAAATGGGTGAGAAGGATGCTGCTGTGAACCACAGAGCTCAAGGAACACAAATCCCCAAAATAACTGTGAAGGGACAAACTTGGCCTGTTCCAAGATGGAACAATGCTGAGCAACCACCCCTGAGCCAGAGCACTGGAGATCAAACCATCCAGGCAGGTGCCCGCTGCTTGTGGGATCAGCACTGGCCTTCCCAAAACATTCTCCATGTGTTTACTGGGGGCTCCTGACTCTGTTGGGCAAACTGGGACCCACTGCAGGGCAGTCACACATCCCTGTCCCCACCACCCTTGTAAGAAACATCTGGTCTGGCTCAGGATGCCCTCATGTTTGGGCCAGGAACTCTTGGAGTCCCTCCCTGCAGTGCTCTCCTGGAGAAGCATTTCCTCTCCCATCCACATTTTGTATTCAGGACATGGTGGGGTGTTCTGTTAGCACCCAGGCTTTCCACCAGCTTTGTTCCTTGAAATGGGAAGTGCTGGGATGGGGGCCAGGAAGGCAGGACAAAGAAGACAGTGGCAAAGCCACAAATAAGGGACGTACACAGCACATGCCAGGAGCTTTACACACTCTGGGCCCAAAGAGCGTGGGCCACTGTAGTGGCTGAAGAAGGCAAGGCCCCATGTAGGACCTGGGACTCCTGGGTGCTTTGATGGACCCTGACAATATGAAGAGTTGGTCCTTCTCACCTGATTGCTCTCTGGACAAAGCTTCCACATCATCAAAGGGGTTTATTTGTCACTGCAAGAATTTGCTTAGGGCACAGGGCCCTTGTGGGGTTATTGGTCTCTTCTCTCTGGAGGAAAGTGTGGGGTGGGGGAAAGGGGGATATTCAGAGAGATGCTCTGCTCTGCAGCATAGCCCTTTTGAGCCAGCTCCAGATCTTCCTGATGGGTCATGTCCTGCTACTTCCCAGCATGGCCTTGGTCCCACAAGAGATGGTGAGAAGACCCCACCAGAACAGACCCCAGAGCCTGGGTGGAAGTTCCTCAATCCCAGAGCCCAGGGAGGTGGCATTGCCAGCCTTTCTGGATGTGAATTGTGCTGTCATCTCTGGATGCCAGAACACCATCAGCACAGCAGACCCTCCACATCAAGCACCTTGCTCACATTACCCTCCCCCAACAGCCTCCCAGTCTCTCTCCAGCCTCTTCTGCCATCCTGTGCCCCTCTGTCACCCCATGCCCTGCTGTCACCTCCTCTCCCCAGCCCCCTCACTACCCTGGCAGCCCATACCCCCCCTGCCAGCACCTCCCTGTTCCCATATCTCAGGGCTCCCTACTCTCCCTCTTCACCATCTCTTCTTTCATGCCTGGACCTTCACCCCAATCACAGCAGGAAACCCACAGGCACAGCCAGGAAGTTGGAATCCCATTTTCCCAGGACATCTTTCCCTGCCTTTACCTCCTCTGAGGAACAACAAGTCATGTAGGTCTCTCTGCCTACCTGGAAACCATATCTCCTCCCAGTTCCAAGCATCATCCCATATTTTTTAGCAGATCCCCATCTGCACATGGGCACCTTGGAGATCCAGGACACCAGAGGGGGAGCTGAGCTCTGGGACCATCAGCCCTGAGCTTCAGCAGGAGATCCACGACCAGATCACCAGGCCATGCTGCCTTTCACCCCTTTTTAGCTGAGATGTTGCCTGCACACTGTCACCTCTCTGTCCCCAGACCCTGACTCCATCCTGCTGCCAGAGCTGGGATGCTGCCTTGCTCTGTGGTGCCCATGATGTGAGCTGGGCACCTCCCACGAGTAGAGCAGCCCTCCCTGTGTCACTCCCTGTGTCCCTCACCTCTGCAGAAAGCTGGGGGGGCAAGTGGAAGTTGGGGGCTGATCACACAGTATTTATTGTTCACAGTTTTACGAATGTACAAAACAAAAACCAAACCATTAAAGGGAAAACCTCCGAGTGGAAATTGCTGCTGGCTGCCTTGTTCTTTCCTGGGAGTTCTGCCTGCTCTGGCTGGATGCTGCAGCAGTCTCATGCCACAGTTTCTATTACAGAGCCTCTGTTTTTGAGGTGCCAGGTGAGCCACCAGCAGGATGTGGCCAGATGTTGACACTGGCTGAGTGTGGTCTGTGTTTATGTGGGTGGGCTTTGACTCTTTCATTCTGCTGGATCAACACCAGGATCCCACTGGCTTGTCCTGTGCTGGGGAGAAGGGCTGCCCACTGTGTCTGACAGCAGAAGTCAGGCTGAGATATGTCCTCACAGAAGCCATGAGTGTCCTATTTCATAGAATCCCAGGATTCCAGAATGATTTGAGTTGGAAGGAACTCAAACCGCATCTCTTTCCACCCCCTGCCATGAACAGGAACACCTTCCACTATCCCATGTTGCTCCAAGCCCTGTTCAACCTGGCCTTGGACACTTCCAGGGATGGCACAACCCGTGCCCAGCTTCTCTGGACAACCTGTGCCAGGGCTTCAGCACCCTCACAGGGAAGGATTTCTGTGTAATCAGTAATCTAAACCTGCTCTCTTTCAGTTTGAAGTCATTCCCCATATCCTACCACAACACTTCTTGCTCCTGCAGAAGTCTCTGCACACACACATGGCCTTTTCTTTCCATCTCCTTCACAATCCACCATGGCTGGACTTTGGGACCACAATACCACACTCTGAGTTCTGGTGCAGGGAAGAGCAGAAAGAGGGTGCCTGGTCATATCCCATGTCCTCAGTTCCACCCTGTCCATCAGCCTTTGCACCTTGTCCCCAGGGGAGCTGGTAGCACCCCCACAGAGGGGCTGGCTCCCCTCTCTGCCCTGCCATGGCTGTCCAAGGCAGTCCCCTCCCCAGGGACTCTTGCCTGCAGGCCACCAGGGAGGTGGCTGAGCTGGTGGCACCATTCCAGTTGAAAAGATGGAAGCATTTACCCTTACATTTAAATAATGGATGGGAGTTGAACTACAGGGGTGGCTTATCCGGGCTGCAATCTGTACCCCCAGGGCCCTCAGCCCACTCCAGCACAGGAGCCATTACACGGCTATTTGGTCACCCTAGAGGCATCTGATAGCAGCCATTACCCACCCTTTACACGCAGGCCCGCCGATAGCCATCGTTCCTGGCCACGGCTGGCCACACTCCCCTTGCTTACATGTCCCCCCCATTTTCCTGCCATCCAAGCCCACTCCCAATCAACAGATGGAGGACCCAGCCAAATCCCTCCCCTGCCCTGATGAGGCAGCAGCCTCCCTGCTCCTTGGGCTGGGGGGATATGGGGTCACAGCAGGTCCCTGGCAAGCTCAGAGCCCAGCAGCTCCTGGTCAATGGAGCTGCACAACTTTTATGGTTTTCTAACCCCAGGTGGGTACAGCTACTCCTGCTCAAGAATTCCTTCTCCTCCAGCTTCAAGAGCAATGGAGCTCAGGGATTGGGAGGGAGGGAAGTTTCCTAATAAACAAACCCTGAGGGAAGGCTTATCTCAGGCAAGGCAGTGGAAGGAACCAGATTCCAAGTTCCTTGTAAAAGAGGAGGTTGTTATACTCCCCATCCCATTGGCACAAGGACATGGCCCCAGGGAAGCTGGGAGTGGAGGACACAGAGGGTGGCTTTACTGCATCCCCAACCAGTTTTCCAGCCACACTGGTGTGACTGTGAGCTCTGGCTGGATGCTCTGCCAGGGTCAACAGCAAGGGGAGAGAGTACAGGGGCAAACCAGACACCCTGGGACACAGGGATGGGACCAGAGCTCCTGGGGAAGGGTGGCAGGACATCATGTCAGGCTGCTCATTGTGAGCAGGACAGCCCTGAGCATGAGGTGGGAACATCCCAGAGACCCCTGAAAATGTTGTGTCCCCAGATTTCCCCAGATTGGTGGCAAAGGGCCAGTGATAAAATCTGGGGGTGGATCCCATGCTGGAAGAGGACATTTGCTGCAGAGATACAGTCAGCAGGAGTCCCAGGAGTCATCCACCTGCATGGAGGATGGCTGGGGCTGTGGTGGGCATCACCTCTTCCCACTGCACTCCAGCCTGGCAGGGAAACCACGGTCCAAGGGATGGAGCTGCAAACTCCCTTGGGTTTGCCCACAAGTAAAAGACCCAATGCCATCTCCAGAGTTGGATGCTGCCAAGCATCAGCAGGGTGCTGGGTGTGACACCAAGAAATGGGGACACGTTTGTTTCCAGGGGCAGTTAATCCCTCACATACAGCAATGTGCAGCTGGGCGGGGGAGAGCCAAGTGATCTGGGACCACACAAATCCAGAGGCTGTGGCTGAGATGAGCAGGAGGGTGAGTGCTGAGGTGCCCCACCCCACTGTGCCAGGGCCCCACCTGCAGCAGGCTGGGGAGCTGGGCACTCACTCGGAACTGTGGGCTACCAGGTGGAACCAACTGGGGACAAGAAGTGGTTCCTGCCCAGCACAACCAGTTTTCTCTTACCCCAACGTGGGCAGGCCGGAGCTCAGAGCAGTGGAAAGTTACCAAACGTGGGCTCAAGAAGGGCCAAGGTCGGCCAGGAGATTTCTGAGCAGACATGTGAAGCTGCAAAGCCAACCTGGAGCAGAATTGCTCCATCTCAGGCAGGAGGGAGGCAATGACCCGGCCTTGCAGCGGTGACAGGGCAACTTTAACTGTGAGACAAGGGCAGGGAAAGCTACCAGGCTGAGACGACTCTGGGGCTGTGGAGACAAATCAGGAATTGACTCCAAAGGGGTCTCATCACTCCAGAGGGCCTGTCCCAACCCACCTTGCACTTCCCACCGGGGGAAAGGCTGGGAAGGTTTTCTTTCTGCCAAATGACTGCACGCTGGGGAGTAGTTTCTCCATCAATTTAAGTAAGGACTGGTGGTGTTCTTGGGAGCTCCAAGTGAAGTGTCCTGGAAGGTACTAACAGTGCCAGGAGAGCAGTATTCCCTTTGTCTCTTCATCACACCTCTTCTCAGGATTGTTCCTCCTTGGAAGCTTTAGCACAGTAGGAGCAAGTAGGGGAGGCTGTGACTCCCCTCGAGGCACAAATGTTGCCCCCAGGGCTGGTAGCACACCAGGGAAGCAGCACAGATGTGCTGAGACTTGGCAGGGGCTGATCTGCCAGGGCAATGCAGATCAGAGGGACAGCCCAGCCCAGGCCTCCGCCTGCTCTCACCCAGACTGCAGCTCCTGGGGAAGAACAGCAAGTCCTCCTGATCCTCCTGGGAGCTTCTCTGTGGGAGGAAGAGGAGCAGAGGCAGCCAGAAGCATCACTCCACACATTGCCTGTGGCTTATCTTGGATCCTCTGCTCCCAGCTGATTGTGGAAGCAGCACTACTGTTCCTCACCACTCTCCCCACCACAACCACTGTGGTGGCATTTGTGCCTCGAGCCACCTCGCTGTGCCCTGGTGACTGTCCCCTGGCTCTGACAGGAACACTGCTGCACTGCTGGTGTATTTTGGGACCCACATGAACTCTTCAACCTCCATCAGCCACAAACACTGAAGTGCAGAGCAGTCCCTGAGACTTCAGCTCCAGATTTGCTCCAGCAGCAGCCGTGTTCTCCATCCCCCCATAGTGTGTAACCAGTGTGGAGGAAAAGCAATCCCACCTCCTCAGCCTTACATGAGGAAAAACAGTACAAAAGGCTACAAAATTTCCCTGCTTGGTTTTCCCATCTGTTATTGCAATTGGAGGTTTCCTTTCCCTGCTCTAGATGCCTCCAAATGGATTGGAGTATTTCCCTGGGTATTTGCCCAGGGCAGAACCTTTCTAGCTTTGGAGCTGGATCAAAGGCCCATGGAGGGAAGCAGTGAGGGTTTAAGCACTTAAAAGAGCTGGGGTGGGTGAGAGCAGTGCTCTGGCTCTCACCAGGGCTGATGCTTCCAAAGGCAGCCAAGCTGAGCAGAGAGAAGGTTTCCCTCAGGCTTTGCAGGCTAAGGCAGGCTGAGATCCTGGCTGCTGCTGTTTGATCAGCTCCTGCCTTCCTGCCCTCTTCCCTGCCTGGAAGGGGCCCATGCCCACTGGGACTGGGGCAGCACAGGAGATGCCAAGTGGTGCCAGGGTATGGTGGCTGAGTGTTCCCCACTGCTGCCTTGGGGTGCAGGAGAAGATGCTGAGGGTCGAATGGTTGAGAGAGAAGGAGCAAACACTCCTGCAAGGCAGAAGCTTCCTGAAGACCCAGGAGCACCTGCACAGCTGGGTACTGTGTCTGGGCAGCCCTGGCTCCCCCACCCCAGGCAGCAGCTGCTGCAAAACCAAAACACCCACATAATTTTCCCAGATCCTGGGCTCAGGCAGTAAAAGCACTTAGCCACTGTTATTTCCTCCCTGATTTTAGGTGCAGGGTACTTAAGGATGTTAACAGTTTGTGGTTTGGGTGGGAAGTGGGAACAGAAAGTGGAGGTGCAGGAGTTTCTTTGCCCACCTGTAGCCAATGACAAGCCTGTGGCACACCAGCAGTGCCAGCCTGCACCCTTCCTCTCCAGAGGAGCAATCTCTCGTGGGAAACCCATTGGCTCAGTATCATCCATAAGGGAATGTTTCCAGCACATCACTTTGCTCCAGTAATAGCCATGCCCCTGGGATTCTACAGAGCTCCTGGACATCCAAAGCCCTCCTCAGTGGGCTGAGCATGGAGCTGTGTTTGCAGAAAGCTTTTGTTATTTTGTCACATCCTGCACAGGCTTGGGCTGCTGGTCCCTGCCAGGACAGGAGGATGTTTCTCTTTCCTCCCACCACCCTTCCAGACCAGGTGGAGAGGCCAGGATGGGGTGGAGGGAGACAGCCTGATGGGACCATTACCCAGCTCCCATGGCCCTGGGGACAGCCTTGTGCTCTGGCTGGGTGGAGAAGGGAGTGGTGGCAATGGAGAGGCTGCCATCAGGACAGGGATTCATCCACAGGGCTGCTCCTGGCATGAAAGGGGCTTTGTGGCAATGCCCCACTGTGCTTCACAGCTTCTGGCCCTTCCCAGCAGTCTTAACAGGGAGCTTGATGTCCCAAAGAGGATTAAGTCCCTAATCCTCTTGTGAGCCTTGTGAGCAAGGGAGGCTGCAGGGGAGGAGGGAGAAAGGGAGAAGCTGAGGTGTCAGCTGAGCCCTTATCAGACTCTGGAGAATCTTTTCCATTGGTTAGCTAACCAGCAGCAGGGATTCCGGGGTGTCCATGCTGGCCAGAGGACAAGGCCAGGTCAGTTTTAGGGACCAGAGTAGTTACAGCTTTCCTTTCTGAAGGGATTTCTGTGATGCTTGAAGAGGAGCTGAATTCTTGCTCCCACCTCCATGGAACCAAGTTGAGGAAGCCCCAGCTCAGTCTCAGTCTGTGTGGGGGATCAGATTCCAAGAGCTGCGTCCCCCAGTGTCCCCAGGTCCCTGCATGTCCCCAGCTGGACACTGCAAGCATTCCATGAATAGTGGGGGGGGGGAATGCAGCCGGGACAGAGGCTCTGCTCAGGCTGGGATCGTGTTTTCTGTGTGCAGATGTGCAGCGGATGCTGCAGCTTTCCACGGAAACCTCTCGCACAGTCCTGGGATACGACTTTCCCTTGCACACACACGGACACAGACAGGGTGCATCCAGCTGTTGGATGATCAGTGCCAATCACTCCCGGTTGCTCGGACAGACGGGGCCGCCTGGTGTCCGCACAGAGCAATGACCAACAATGACAGCAACGACAGCAATGACAGCAATGACCAGCAATGACCAGCAATGACAGCAATGGCCAGCAATGACCAGCAATGACAGCAATGACCAGCAATGACAGCAACGACAGCAATGGCCAGCAATGACAGCAATGGCCAGCAATGGCCAGCAATGACAGCAATGCGAGCAATGGCCAGCAATGACCAGCAATGCGAGCAATGCCAGCAATGCCAGCAATGGCCAGCAATGGCCAGCAATGCCGCAATGACCAGCAATGGCCAGCAATGGCCAGCAATTGCAGCAATGCCAGCAATGGCCAGCAATGACCAGCAATGCCAGCAATGCCAGCAATGGCCAGCAATTGCAGCAATGCCAGCAATGGCCAGCAATGACCAGCAATGCCAGCAATGCCAGCAATGGCCAGCAATGCCCAGCAATGCCCAGCAATGCCCAGCAATGGCCAGCAATGCCGGCAATGACCAGCAATGACAGCAATGGCCAGCAATTGCAGCAATGCCAGCAATGGCCAGCAATGACCAGCAATGACCAGCAATGGCCAGCAATGGCCAGCAATGACAGCAATGGCCAGCAATGACCAGCAATGACCAGCAATGGCCAGCAATGGCCAGCAATGACAGCAATGGCCAGCAATGGCCAACAATGGCCAGCAATGACAGCAATGACCAGCAATGACCAGCAATGACCAGCAATGGCCAGCAATGGCCAGCAATGGCCAGCAATGACCAGCAATGACCAGCAATGACCAGCAATGACCAGCAATGGCCAACAATGGCCAGCAATGACAGCAATGGCCAGCAATGACCAGCAATGGCCAGCAATGGCCAGCAATGACAGCAATGGCCAGCAATGACCAGCAATGGCCAGCAATGGCCAGCAATGACACCAATGAGCAGCAATGGCCAGCAATGGCCAGCAATGACACCAATGAGCAGCAATGGCACCAATGACCAGCTCGACACTCGCCCCTTGCCACCCCGCTCCGTCCCCTCTTCGTCCCTTCAGTCCCAGCAAATCCCCACAGCCCTTGGCCACTGACAGTGGTGTGAAGCAGGCTGGGGACGGCTGGGATCCTCGGGGCAGGAGTGCTCTGGTGCCCAGCAGGGACCAGAGCCACGGGAAGGTTTTGCAGCCCCACATGTGACACACTGGACTGACATTGCAGATTTTTGGGTTCCCCCACATTCTCCCCAGTCACAGAGCTGTGCTCTAGGGGGGGAAATATTCTCAGTGGATGGGTTTGGGTTGTTTTCCCACAAGTCTGTGACTGGGTAGCAATGACCTTGACTCCTCCTGTGGGATCTCCTGCTGACTCCCTGCACACTTGTAGCATGCCAGGCAGGCACCATGCCTGTCTCCCTGGGCACAGGGACTGGCAGAGACCCAGGGCTTGTGTTCTCCTTGTGGACACACAACCAAGAGCTGCTGCCCCTGCATCAGAGGAGGAAAAGCCACAAGGGTGAATTTTGCCACTTATGCCTGCAAGGAATGTGCTCCAGGAAAGCCTGAACTGAGCATGACCTGTCTTTCCCTCGGTCCATCTCTGGCAGCAGCAGGCTGACCATGCCCCTGTCCTTGACCCCTGCAGTCCTGGATCTGGCGTGGGCATGGGCTGTGCCAGGGCTCTGCCATGACACAGGCCTCTCCTGGGGTCTGGGGTGGCTTCTGAACAGGTTGTGACAGAGCCACGGTCCTGGAAAGGTGAACGGGAGCCCCAGGGCCAGGCTGTGTTTGTTTATCCTGGTGATGGAGCACACAACAGCAAAACAAAAGGTCAGACCCTGTTGCCCTGGGAGATGGTTTTTGAAGCTGCCTCCCATCCTGCTGGGGCTTGGATGGAGCGGCCCCAGCACTTGTCATGTCAAGTTATTTTTGTAATTTTGGCTGGTAAAAGGTCTGAGGCAGGCAGTGTGAGGTTCAGGGATACATTGATCCAGGGCCAGAAGGGCTCTAAATACCTGCTGAGAAGAGCACCCAGCCCTGGGACTTGGGAGGCAGATCCCCATCCCACAGCTCCTGCAGCCAGATGGACCCAACCTGCTCCCTTAGTCCTAAGCAAGGCACATGCAGCCCTTCCAAGCATCCCAAAACATGGCTGAGTCTGACCAAAACTTCACTCACATCTGGCTCACCTGAATAATGAACAGACACAAACTTCTTCACAACTTTGCCAGGTTTAAGGTGGTTTGTGAGCTCCAGATTTGAGCTCACTGTGGGCAAAGATGGGGAGGGCACTCTCAGGAAGCACTGTCAGGAATTACTGCCAGGGAGGGAGAGCAGGTTCTGAGCAGCCCCTTGCAGGCTGCTCCTTGCTAACTCTGCTTTTACTCCTGACCCTCTTTCTTGGGGCAGAACTAATAAATGCCACCATCAACTCCAAGCATGGTTTTGTGCAGTTGTGGGGAGCCTGGGTTGAGCAGCGTGGAGATGGAAAGGGGGGCTGTTCCAGCAGTCCTGGCTGATCTGCCTCTTCTAGAATTGCTTCTCCAACACTGCACCTCAAAGCCTGACATGGCAAAATTCACCAGTCTCCTTTTTGTAAGTGGGGAGACTGAGACACACACAGCTGCCCTGTGCCCAGGGTGGTGAAGCCATAAGGAGCCCTGATTCACCGTGTGAGCTTCCCTGTCCCACCCCACCTGCTGCCAAGGGTGAGGAGCAGCAAATCAGCCCTTTTGCCTCTACATAAAGGCCCCAAATCCCCCAGGCAGCTGGGTGCCTCCCTCTGGCAGCCAGGAGCAGGCAGGTGGGACACAGACTGGGAGAAAGGCACCTTGTCTCTGGGCAGGAGACCAACAGGGAGTAAAAACCACGTGGAACAGACCTTGTCTTGCTGCTTCTGGTTGTCAGCACAAGGAGTTCTTGTGTTTACCCAGACTTCAGGGCAATCACCTGTTACTAACAACACAACATCCCTTGGTCCCACTGCCCTGAGCCCAGCAAGGAGCAGGACAGAGCCGGCGGGAGGCCAGCGCTGCCAGGGAAGGACAGGCAGCCCCCAGGACAGCAGGACTGAGGTACAGGATCTGTGCTGCTGAGCTTGTATCCACAGGTGATTGGCCTGAGCTGTGTGGGGGACAGTGTCAGAGCCCTCTTCTTGGGTTTGGACCCCAGGCAGTTCAAGCTACGCTCAGGACACACTGTCAAGGGTCTGATGGCAGCTTCGGGTGTCCAGTGCCCAGGAAGTGAGGTGGATGCTCCTGATGAGGGATGTGTGGCAGCTGGCACATCACCTCCCTGGCTGTGACTCAGTTTCCCCAACTGTAAAATCCAGCTTCTTGGATTGAGAACTCTGTTCAGCTCTGAAGGAGGACCCTGACAAGCAGTCCTAGGATATGGAGGGCTTGTTTCCACCAAGCAGATCTCTGCTGCTGGAAACACAAGGCATAATCACCAAGGGGAAGAAAAAGCTGTTCCCAGGCCCCAAACCAGCAGAAATTTGATTTCCATCTGTATTTTCTCATCCCCACCATTTTGTATTTGCATTTGGTACTCTGTAATTATGCAGGGATGGCTTTTAGCTAGTTGCAGTATTTGCACATGAGAGCGACCATTTGGCACCATATGCCTTAGCTTTCTTCAGCTTTGGTCTGGGGAAATGTCACTTTTGTGAGCAGCATAAGGCACATGATCCAGGCAATCCTGGGACACAGGGCAATAAAAGTGGAGTGATAGCTTGCAAACAACTCAAAACAGTCAAGTGTGCCCATTATAATTTTAATTATAATCACATTTAAAGTAAAATAAAGCTATGACTCTCCAGGAGCTTTAATGAGATCATATTTCTCTTAACATTTCACTCACCAGCTCTAACATTTCACAACACCTGGCTGTGTGTTGTAAGCCATGCTCCAGTCATGGGGAGAACATAGCAAAGCTGGGCTCCCATCCCTGCCTAGTTTTAAAACTTAGGGAGAGTGTGCAAAAGAAAAATTTGAGTTCTTATGGTGGCTTTCTTGTCTGAAAAAAAATGGTGAAGATTGAATGTATGTTTCAGAGCAGAATCTCCCCTTTTCTTCCTGACAAGTTGTTGGCTACTTCAGAAATAACTTGATCAGCAGGTGCTAATCTCTGCTCCCTGTGACAGGGACAGGACCCAGGGAACGGCTGGAGCTGTGTCAGGGCAGGTTTAGGTTGGAGATCAGGAAAGGTTCTTCCTCCACTGGTGCTGGCTCCCCAGGGAATGTGCACGGCCCCGAGGCTGCCAGAGCTCCAGGAGTGTTTGGACAACTCTCCCAGGGACGCACAGGGTGGGATTGTTGGGGGGTCTGTGCAGGGCTGGGAGTTGGACTCCATGACTCTTGTGGGCCCCTTCCAGCTCAGGATATTCTCTGATTCTATTAAACTACTTGGATGGGAAAGGGGCTGCCCTGAGCAAACACATGCACTGGCCGTGTTTGGCATCTGACATGTGGGAGTCAAGGAATGGTCACCCTGAGTGACTCAAGTGTTACCACGGGTTGAGCTTTGGTTTGGAGAGGTGAGGCTCACAGAAAATAGGGATAACAAGTGTTAAAGACCTGAAAGAAGTCACTATCTCAGGAACTGGGAAGTCTGAGGTCCCATTCAATAAGTTCACACACAGGGCTCACCTTTACACATACATCTTCAGGCCACATCTGACACCACTTGAGCTGTTGGACCTTTTTGGCTTGTTTCTCCAGCTGCAGGTCCAGTTTCCTGACCTTTTAATTTCTATGCCATGGTCCTTGTTTGTCTTTATTTCATAATTAGCTGGCAATAAAGTGACATGGTCTCTGTGGCATGAATGAATCAGACTAGCACCAACACTTTGACCCCAGGTAGATAGCAAGCACCATAGCACGGCCCCAGAAATGGCAGCAGGCAGGGACAGTCATGGTCCTAACTGCTTCCTCAAACAGGGACAAAAGATTTGTCATGGACTACACGCTGGAGAGCAGCCAGCTAAAGCAGAAGCTTCTGAAAACCATCTACAGCCTCCAGCTGAAGTCATTTACCACACTGCAGTCAGCCAGCCCACTGCTGCACAGCCAGCGTGGCATGGGCATGGTGACGCAGCACCAGGTCCAGCAGCTGGCAGATAAGGCCAAAAGCCTGTGTGGAGATCTGGATAACATCAAGAACCTCCTCCATTATCGCCAGGATGACTTGGTCCGGCAGATCCCCAACCCCACCGGCAGCCGCTATGGGGGTGTCAGTGGGATCCATTGCTCCCTGGATGGCTCCATCTATGTGACAGCTGAGAGTGCTCCCTGGGTCCACGTGCTCAGCAGCACAGGCCACACACTGCAGTCCCTGCCCTGCCAGCAAACAGGCAAGGGCGGCAGCATTTTCTTGCCCGAAGATGTGACTGTGACTAGGATGGGAATGGTGGCTGTAGCTGACATGGTGAATGAAGCCATCTGGGTCTTCAACCCTCACACCAGCCTCTCCAAGGGGGAATGGATAAAGATCAGGAAGGTTGGTTCCCCCAGGGGTATTGGAGTAGACTCCACAGGGCAAGATCCTGGTAGCAGACTATTCACAAGGCCAAGTGCACAGCTTTGCTCTGGACCATGCCTTCAGGACTCTCAATGTCCACGCTGTGCCGAATCTGCAGGGACCTCGCTACGTCAGTCCGGCGCCCAGTGGAGGCTTTGTGGTGAGCGAGGAATGTGGAGACGTCAAGGTCTTCATGAGCAGCTGTAAGCTCCTCTGCTCCCTCAGCAGCAAATATGGACACCAGTTTGGCAACCCTGCTGGGGTCTGTGTGGACACGGATGGCAGCATCCTGGTGGCAGACGAGCAGCGCCGCACAGTCCACTTGTTCCCAGAGCATGGAGCTCCCGTCTGCCTGGTGTCCACAGGGCTGCGGAGGCCCGCTGGCATGGCTTGCTCCTCCTCTGGGCACCTCTTTGTGGCAGACACAGTGGAGAACTGTGTCAAAGTCTTTAAGTACTGTGTGAGGCTCCCGTACAGACCCACCAAGGCTGGGGCATCATGTCCTGACCCCAACCAAACACACAGGTGGAGAGGGGGGGTGGTTCCCCTGCAGCGCCGCTGAGCTGTGCATCTGTTGGTGCGCTGAGAGCTCCACTGCTCTCACAGATTCATGGAACCATGGAATGGGTTGGGTTGGGAGGGACTGTAAAGACCATCTCATGACAGGGACACCCTTCCATTATCCCAGGTTGCTTCAAGCCCTGTCCAACCTGGTCTTGGACATTTCCAGGGATGGGACATTGCCCCAGAACTGATTGCCTGATGGCCCCCACCTTCTCCAGGACTAGACCAGCTCTGGACCCACCAGAGTATGTAAAGGATGACCCAGCTACTCAGCACTGGCCTTGCATTGGTGCCTTGGCAAACTTGTTATCACCACAGCCTTGATTTCTTGTGTGTTTTCCAAAGCTATTATAAATATTTCTCCTCTCTCCATGTGATTTTGATGTGCTATGGTCCCATCTTCCTGATGCCAGAGCTTGACCAGAGGGGTAAGGCCATGCTAGAAGTCCATGCTCTATCACAGAATCATAGAATCACACAATGGTTTTGATTGGTTCCTTAAAGATCACCTAGATCTACACCCTGTCATAACTAGAGACACCTTCCACTAGATCAGGTTGCTCCAAGCCCTGTCCAGCCTGGCATGATTGAGCCAACTGGTCTGTCCTAATCCATTCCCAGGCTGCTAGGGAGGGTTTTGCAATCAGAGAACAGCACACTAGGTCTGCAGCAGACTTCAGGAAAAGGGTAAGATGAAGGTAACTCCTTCTGTGCTGCATTCCTGACCTCTACAGGGAAGCAACAACCACTACACAGAGTAAATTTCATGTGGAATTGTGGAACTCCTCACACTACCCCACATCCTGGGGCAGGAGCTGCCCTGTTGTCCTCTGGAGAGGAGGGCTCAGAGCCACGTCTGCTGTCTTTATCGGCAGGGACCAGGAGAAGGCGGGCAGGGTGTGCCGGCACAAGGACGGGCGTTTTCCTCTCCCTGCTCCAGCCCTCGGTTATGGGCTCCGTGTGGGCACGGAGCTTAACAACTCCTTGGTCTCTGCTGATGTCCCAGACCCAAGTCACCAGCTTTCATCCCAAATGATCCCTGGAGAAGGCCTTGCTCCCTCCTGGCCCTTGAACAGGCTCTGAACACAGCAGAACCCCGTGGGGCCCTCCAGGACCCCTCTCCCTGCAGGGTGAGGCAAGCAGTGCTGCATGGTCTGCAGGAACGGTGAGATCAGCCTGTCCAGTCCCAGGAAGCTGAGCTCCCTCCCAGAAGAACTAATCTCCCCCATCTTATTTCCAATTCTGTGGCATCCAACAACTAAAATAAAACCCCAAACCTTTTATCTAGCCCAACCCCACTTCTGCACCTGCTCTCTCTTTCCATGTGGGACCTTCTCACACTGCCCAGCATCTTCCCAAGCTCACTGGCCCAAGCCCACTGTCTGATCACAGGACAGAGCTCTTGGGCACCTGCGGGCACCTGCGGGTCTCTGCTGGGCCAGGCATCCACTGAGGCGGTCAAGATGGGCATCAAGAGGCTCCCATTAGCACAGCCGAGTCTCTCGCCACTGGGATGGGGGACAACGGGGTTCTCTGAGGAAAGGTGAGTCCTTGGACTTTGGGAATGAGGGACAATGGGGTCCAACGTGGAAAGGTGCCTGGCCTGTGGGTTGAGCGACAGCAGGGTCCTGTGAGAACAGCGGGGCCTCTCGATTTTGGGAGTGAGGACAGGTGAGCCCCCGGCCTGTGGGGATGGAGCCAACAGTGTCCCGTGAGCACAGCCAAGCCCCTGGCCGCGCTCCAGGCGGGCGGTGGCAGGGCAGGCGGGGGGCACTGCCGCTCCTTATCGCGCGGCTCAGGCGGCCCCGCCGCGCTCGGGGCCCGCGGGAAGGCACCGGGACGAGCCTGCGGAGCGGCGCTGCCGGAAGCGGGGCCGGCGGGGCCCGGCAGGCCGGGAGCGGGGAGCGGGGAGCCGGGGCACCGCGGAACGCGGGCGGCGGGTGGCGGCGCCGGCCGGGCCCGTCCCGCTGCACGGCCCGGCGGCAGCGGCGTCTCCGAGCAACCGCGGGCGGAAGCGGCGGAGCGGAGCGGGCGGTAGGAGCGGGGCGGGCCGGGCCGGGCGCGGGGCCTGCGCGGGCAGCGGGGAGCCCCCGCCGGGCCGGGGACAGCGCCGGGCCCCGTCGCAACACTGAGGGGCTGGGGCATGTCCAGGGAAGGGAATGGAGCTGGGGAAGGGGCTGGAGCCCCATGAGCGGCTGAGGAAGCTGGGAAGGGGCTCAGCCTGGAGAAAAGGAGGCTCAGGGGCACCTTGTGGCTCTGCACAACTCCTGACAGGAGGGGACAGCCGGGGGGGTCGGGCTGTGCTCCAGGGAATAGGGACAGGACAAGGGGAAATGGCTTTAAGTTGTGCCAGGAGAGGTTTAATTTGTATATAGATAGGATAGATGGGCAAATTTCTTCACGCAAAGCATGCTCAGGCACTGTCACAGGCTGCCCAGGGCAGTGGTGGAATGCCAGCCCTGGAAGTGTTCAAAAAACCGTGTGCATGTGGCACTTGAGGGCATGGTTTAGTGGTGGTGGTGCTGGGGGAATGGCTGGACTTGGTGGTCTTAGAGGGCTTTCCCAACTTTTACAATTCCATGGTTCTATGATTCTTTAGATCCTGGCCCTTATCCCCCTGCAAGGATCGTGGGATGCGCAGGTGTGGGTCTGTTATGGGAGCAGTCCCCCCTGGCACCCTGTGGCCACAGGGCAGCCTCTGGGGTGAGACTGTGGCCACATCCCACCGTTCACCTTTGCTTTTCTAACAAAAGTTCTGGAATTAGTCAGCCATGGGGTGCTGTATTCATGTTGCATTAACACATTTTAGGTGGTGTTTATTTTGTTTGTTTTGGTGACCTGAGATCATTGCAGGTGCTCTCAGGGAAAGGTGGATGTTTTCCGCAGAAATAGGTGGATCTCAAAGATTTTAGGCACTTGATGAACAGGGACTGCATGAGCATTGGTAAGATTTTTCTGTTAAAATTAGCAGCAGTGAAGCAGTTGACTGTGATGACATTTGATATTACAGTCTGTTGAAAAGAATGAGGTGGATGCATGACAAGTCATGGATTTGGGAATATGAGAACATTAACATAACAATAGTTGATCAGCCGGGTTTTCAGCTACCAAATTTTGTACAGATATTTTGTACAGCCTGAAAATCATATTAGAATCTTCTCTGCCGTGTCTCAAGCAGCCAAAGGGCAGATCATTTGACCTGAGCTATAGCCAGAGGAGTTGCATGCATAAAACTATTAACTTTAAAAGTTGGGGAAGATGTAAGAGGAGGAATTCACAAACTAGAGACAATAAGGATGGCAAGTGTTTGTGCTCCATGAGAAGTTTTCCCAGAGGATTGTGGCTATCTTTAAAAACAATCTCAGTGAAAAATAAGTGTGTGTATGAAGAGACAGTTGACAATTCCTCTCTGAAATGTCCAGTGGATGGACAGACCTTTAAGGACAGCCATGCATAGACACTAAGAATCTCTTCTAGCAATATTTACAACAGCTCTCCCTTTTAGATGGGAAAAACATCATGGGGCTGTCTTTGCTATTTTTCCTTGGACTGAATATTCCCTTTTACTGCAAAACTGCAAAGTATATCCTGAGACTTCCCTCTCCTGAGGGATTTTGTTGGCAGTGTGGTGCTGGAAGCACAGTGTTTGCAGGTCCTGAATGCACCCAGCACTGGCTCTTGCTGCTCCAGAGATCCTCCGACCCCCAGCAAGATCTGGAGGCCACAGAGGGACTTCATTTCTCCCTCTTTGACCCGAGGGATAAACTCAGAGACCTGGAGTCTGTGAGGAAGCAGGATCTCAGAAGAATCATAGATCATAGAATGGTTTGACATGGAGAGGACCTTACAGACCGTCTCGTTCCACCCCTGCCATGGGCAGGGACACTTTCCACTGTCCCAGGGTGCTCCAAGCCCCGTCCAACCTGGCCTTGGACACTTCCAGGGATGGGGAGTCCACAACTCCCCAGATTACCCTACTGTGAGTGATTAATCCCAGAGGTTAATCACTCCCTATAACTGCTCCTCCATCCCTCTGTGCTGTAGGAAATTCCCAGGTTCTGAGCTTTACTGGCTCACCTCTCCTCTCTTAAGGGAGAGGAAAAAGCCACCAGGCCCTTCCCGCTGCGCATCCTCTCTCCATGCTGTAAATGCTCTCTGTGTTCCCTTTCCAACTGACTGGTCCTTGCAGAGGAGCAGCCTCGGGGCCCTGTGGAGTTCCACATCCCTCACACAGCACTGAAGGACAGGAAAGGACAGCGGGCGCCGGATGCTGCCTGTTCTGCGCCAGCGCCCTCCTTACTGCAATTACAGTCCTGTTAGAAACCTCCACCTTATTTAAAGAGACACTGTCAACTGCCTCAAAGCTCCTTTCTGGAAAAGCCTCCCAAGGCCACTGAGATGTGTTTTTAATGATGAGGAGAAAAGCACTAAAGATAAAGAGCACTAAAGTAGAGGTGCTTCTCATTTTTTAGGCTGTTGAATCTAATGAATTAAAACTACTTCAATTAATCGCTGTAGTCCCTTCTGACAAAATTATCGTCTCAGTTTCCAGATGAGAGGAGTGAGGCAAGAGGAGCTGAGTGATGGGATCAAGGTTGCTCTGTGACTTTGCTGCAGAGGTCTGGGTTGTAAGGTGGTAAAGGAGACTGAATAGCATGAACCAGTGTTTGATTGTTGGTAGCAGCAGGAAATACTCCCCAGAGGTACCATGGTGAGCTATGATATAGTCCCTTCTCTAGGAGGTGCTCCAGCACATGCAATATGGGATCCAAAGTCTAAGGCTGGGTGAATGCCAGGTCTTGGCTGGTTTCATGGGCTGTGCTTATCTGTGTACCACTATGAAAGACCTTTCCAGGACTGGGAGAAGGGCTTTACTGGGAAACTCCAGGCTCACCTTCCCTCACTTCAAAGACTGCAGATCATCAGGAGCCTCCTGAATATGTGTATGGCTGTTGGCTGTCACTGATGGTATTCTTCATGTGGTTGGGCTTAGTGTTTTCAAACACGCTTAGTTCTCCTCTCTGGTGGCTTTGGCCAGCTCAGATTTTTCTTGCATTTACTCACCATCCTCAAGTTGAATTTTTGTGTTTATTGGCAGGTGTATGTCCCTGCAGGGTCACTGCCATGGTACTGAAGGTGTTCTTTCCATCGTGCTGCTCCTCGGCGGACAGCGGCATTTTGATCGGCCGCTGGATCTCCGAGCAGAACTCTGCTGTCATCCTTGCTGTGGTGCACTTCCCCTTCATCCCTGTCCAGGTGAAGCAGTACCTTGGGGAAGTTCAGCGTGTGACTAAAGTCAGTGTTTCTGTGCTTGGCTCATGGAGCAATAGCAAACAGGAGAAAGAGGAGAGTCTCAGTGAGTTCTTGGAAGACCTTGGGACCATATTCTGCCATGAGCCATGGATCCAGATAAGCAAAGAGGGAGACAGCAAATTCTGGAGCTGTTCTATCCTTCAGAAACACTCTAAGAACCCTCAGGAGGAAGAAATCATCTTGGTGTACTATGACCAGCGCAAGGTCATGCTTTCCCATCTGCACCCCCCTTTGGACACAGCTGGCCAGAGGGCAGAGGATGCCTCAAAGCTCTCGGCCATCTTTGACACGGTGGCCAGGAGCCAGGTCCTGTTCATGACAGACAGGTACGACGAGGGGCCCATCAAGCTGACCCACTGGCAGTCGGACGGGGTGGAGGCCAGCATCATCGTGGAGCTGCTGAAGCAGGCCTCTGTGCCTGCCTGCATGCTGCTGACATTCCTGCTCTCACTGCTCTCTGGGATCTGCAGGAGCAGGTAGGTGACGTGACAGCACCCAGCTTGTTTTGCCTGGAATTGTAATTCTTGTTTAGGCATTGCACGACTGCTGCTCAACCCCAATCAGAAATGTGATACAAAATTGTTCTGTTGGAAACAGGCTGCTGCAAGAGGTCCTGTTGGAGTGGAGCTCCAACAGGAAAACACAAGGCCAAAGGCTCCCTCAGAGCTCTTCATGGAGCTGGGAGGTTTTCTGGGGAGGCGTGAATGTCTTCCCCATTTGCAGCAGGGATAGTTCAGCCCTGCTTCAGTTTCATCACAGCTGAAACATTCTGTCATTCTATGGCTGACAGAATGACATGAGGCTGTCCTTAGACTCCATAGCTGGGGACTCCCTCCTCCCTGTTTGCTGTGACTCCCTCTGCAGCTGTGAAACATCAGCAAATACTGTTTCTAAATCTGTCCTCTCTCCAAGAGACTGTGGTGCTGCAACCTTGGCACTTTACAGAAGTTTAGAGGGATTACTGCTCAGCCTGAATCCTTGGTGAAATCCTGTTCTCACAACTGTGAGCTTGAATAGGATGCTCCAAATGTAATACGTGGCAAGTGCTTGGACTGAAAGCTAATTCTGAGCAGATTTGCAGGGAAGAAACGTAAAATCATGGAATCATTTACCTTGGAAAGGCCCTCTAAGATCATCAAGTCCAACCATTAAGCCAGCACTGCCAAGGCCACCAAAATACCCCATGTTTCCAAGTGCCACATGTTTTTTAAATACTTGCAGGGATGGTGATTCCACCACTGCAGCTGCCTGGAGAGGTTGTGACAGAGAGGAGAGTGGAGTTCTGGTTCTAAGCTGCAAGAAGACACTGTAATTGATGAAATTTTGATAACAGCTACTACTATATTCATGGATAAATCTTTTTAAGTACAGCCTAAAGGAATGGAGGTATTTAACAGGTTTCCAATTGTTTGATACAGTTGTAAAAGAATTACAGTAAAACTCTTCCCATGCAAAAATTTTCTGAGCAGTTGGGTTACACAGTCTGGTACACAAAGGAAAAACTGTCCAGTTTTGGATTATTGGAAGAGATTGAGATTCAAACCTGATATCATCAAGGACCCCTGTGTCCTGGGACTGCTCTGTAGATACTGTGTGTTACTGGTTCTTAATGGTGATTAAGTCACAACTTTGTGGTTGGGCAGAAGATTTGGAGTCAGCTCAAAAGGTCCTTTTTCTGTCTGTGTTCCATCACCAACAGACAGGATGATTCTTTTCTGGTCTCACTTGGTCCCACCTCAACTGGTGCCAGGATTCAGGCCAGGCTTGGAGTCAGGTTAAGCTCAAGCCTTGCTGGCATCCAGTCTCAGTCTGCAGTCTAACCATAAGTTGGGAGCTCAAGCTCAGTGGCAGGTTGGGCCCAGCTTCTCAGGAATTCTGACTTCAGCTTTTCCTAGGGCCAGGATGGATGTTTTGAGGTAGAGCAGCAGCCAGATGTACCTGGCAGCAGGCAGAATGCAAGGCTTGCTGTGCATAAACCAACACTGAAGAGCCTGTCCTTAGCCTTGGGAGGTAGAGCTTTCTCTCTCCTTTGTTTTATTCACCCACAGTATCAACTTTATATTTACTTATCTCCTACTTGTTTTAAAACATCAGTCTTGGAGAACAGAGATTAGTACCTGGCTTTATAACAAGTCTCCTGCTTGACCTTCTAAGTCATTTGAAGGAATTTGGTTCCATTTTGCACCACATGATGTGTGGTACAACCTCCTTCATGCCAACATACTCGAGGCAGGGAGAGTTCAAGATGTCACATGCAGGTGTCCTTCCAGTCCCCTCCTCCCCATGCTGGGACAGGACATCCCATAAAATAAGATTTACTGGGCTTTTTTCTCCTTCAGGTCACAGGACTTGTATCTATTTTTGTGATGTTAAGGGATAGTCAGCTTTGAAAGGCTAAAGAAAGAGATCAGCAATGTCCTCTCAGGCTGAGGAGGTTTGGGGATTTTTGGATATGCCTCTGTTCTGTATTTGCACAGGAGAAGCAGGGCAGCAGTGCTGGAAATCTCAGGGAGTGAGTCACTGCCATCCCTCCAAGCTCACCCCTTGTTCTCAAGTCCCGCACATCCTGAATTAAGGCATTTCTTCAGCACCACCGTGTGCTAAGGGGTGGCCATTGCGATTCTGCTTCAGAGGAACTTGGGGGCAGCATTCCCATTATCCCTGAAGGTCTCTGCTCTTGGGGACGTTAGGAGGTTTTAGTCTTGAGGCAATAAATTCCATGTGCTCGTTTTTAAAAAAGTCTGTTTATATAAAAACTCCTCCAATTCCTCATCCAAAGGAGGCACTGCTCCTGCAGTTTCTAGCAAGGAGCAAGAAAACACGCAGGAGTTCTGGTTAATGGAGCTTAATATTTGCATGTGATCCAGATTCGGAAAGATTGCTTTTCATCCGATATCTGAAAATTCCCCTCTCACTCTTGGGAAAAAACTGAATTGGAAAATCAAGACTTACTCATGGAGGCTATGTTAATTTATTGCAAAAATTCCATATGTTTGGAAATACCCCAAAGATCTCCTGCTGCTTAGATAATGCAATGACACAACATCACTAGATTTTTGTTGGGGTTTTTTATCTGGTTAGTTTTCCATTGAAGTCCTGAAAATGGTTCTATATACTGTGTTGTAAACAAGTGGGAGTATTTCTGGCAATGCACAGTCAATGTGCAAAGGGGTAGGAGACCACGCAAGGAATATTTTTTTGCTTTCTTCCCCAGTCCTCACAGAGAGGAGAGTTCCCATAGCACATCTTGCAGCTGCTCTATTGAGCTTTTTGCAGTATGTTTGTATTTTTATTTCAATAAGTATGTGTATGTATGTGAAACTATGTGAGTGGAATAGAGGTTGTGCATGTGGTGGTGAGTGAAAAGAGAGTCAGTTGTAGCACAGACAGGGACATTCCTGTGATGTGTTTTTGGCCCCATGGTGTCCAGTTGAGGAGCTGGACCATTGCAGGCTGCACAATGTTTTGGTGCTCTGGGCATGAGGCTGCTTTGGGAATCATTCCCATTTGTGCAAGACATTCCTCAGGCAGACAACAGCAGCCTGTCCTTTCTCTTGGCTGGGGGTGTCAGACTGGGGGTGAGCCAGTGGCTGGCTGCCTCCAGCTTGAGGAGCAGCCATGGATGGTGAGAGACACGCACTGCTGAGAGAGAGGATGGGACTATCACCCAGTGAGTGGGTAGTGTAGCACAGGCCCCAGAGCTGCTGCTTTCTGCCTGAGCTGACACGGTCTGGCAGCTGGTGTTTGACCCATAATTCTTCACCTTCAGCCATCTGTGCATAATCCCACAGGTAGAGCGTTCCTCCTTCCCCTTCTTTACATTTCAAATGCAATTCTCTGCTCTAGTCAAGTTTTGCCACACCAGAGTTTGTAACCACTGAGCTGGGGCATAATTGGAAGGGAAAACTCATCTGCTCTGGTGTCTTGGTGAATCTGTGAGCCCAGGTGTGTGTGATCAGTGGCCAGAGCAGTCACCCCCTCTCCCTCCCCTGCACGGTGCTCTTTTCTCCACCGCCTCAGCTCCCTCCTCCTGACAAGTCAGCTGAGGAATAGTGCATTCATTTGTCTCCAAGGTGGGAGGCTGTAGCGCAGAGCTGAGTAACTTGGAGACCTCAAATTAAGAATGATTCACAGTACACTGCGTTTCAAACCCAATGTGTCTGAAATTTGAATGGGAAGGGAGGGGGAAGAGGGGGACTTCAACATTCTGGTCCTTCAGCTGACAAATGATGCACAAAGTGGGGTTCAAAGGGCTCAGGAGGGTGTGGGGAGAAAAGGGACAGCAGCCCCAGGGAACTGAGCATGGTTTGGAGGAACTGTACCTTTGTGATTGTGTGAATTGTATGAATAGCAGTGGGCACCCCAGTGTGCCCATCCTGGCCAGTCGTGGGGGTATCTGCTGCTGGGCACGGGCTGGCACGCTCCGGGTGAAATCCGTGGAAGGCACGCACAGTTTGCAGGGACATCCAGCTCCAGGCCCTGCTCAGTAATGATCCAAGCAGCTGTGCAATTTCCAGAGTGAAGCAGGATACAAGGAATAATGGTATTGTGTGAAATGAATGTATACCTGAAAAACCATGCCAAAGCAGCACAGGAGAGTAGATGAAGTGACTAAAAGTGACCATGGATTCCTGGACCTGTAACAAAAACCAGTAAAACACTGTGAAAATAGTGCAACAACTGCACTGTCTGGTGTACTCCTGTACACCAAATTATGTCCACATCAGAATTTATCCCCCAAACCAAACGTGGTGCCATGTGTTGCCGTGGTTTCTGTGACCAGCCTGCTCCCAGTGCTGTGTCACTTCAGCCTGCACAAATCACCAACTGTCCTTACTTTATAGGTTGTGTGGTAATAAAAGTAACTCCCCAAAATAATTGAGCATCATTTTGTACTTTTCTTCTGAGTCATAAGAAAAGAACCTTGTGACTGTTTCCTCCCCTACAGGCCTAATGTGGATGTTAACTTTTGAAAACTAATTAAATGCTAAAAGTTGGTTATCTACATAATGCTGGTCACTGCAAGGCAGTGGAGAGAAGGTAGAAGTGAAGACCCTGAAAAAAGAATTTGGAAGTAATAAAGAAAAAAAAAAGAAGAGAAGGATCAAGTGGAAGAAAAAAGAAAAGCAGGGGGGAAGGGACATAAAGTGCATGGAGGGCACAGCTGTTTGTTAAACCAGGCTCACGCCACACAGAGACTTGTAATCACCTCTGCTCTGGAGCCAGCCTGGGAGAGCTGGAGGCTCTGGGGGGACCTTAGAGTCCTTTCCAGTGCCTAAAGGGGCTCCAGGAGATTGTGAGGGAGGGAGAGGGACTGGGGACTGGAGAGGGAGAGGTACTGGGAGGGACTGGGGACAAGAGATGGAGGGACAGGACACAGGGAATGGCTTCCCACTGCCAGAGGGCAGGGATGGATGGGATATTGGAAATTAGGGATTGTTCCCTGGCAGGGTGGGCAGGCCTGGCACAGGGTGCCCAGAGCAGCTGGGGCTGCCCCTGGATCCCTGGCAGTGCTCAAGGCCAGGCTGGACAGGGCTTGGAGCAGCCTGGGACAGTGGGAGGTGTCCCTGTCCATGGCAGGGGGGTGGAATGAGATGAACTTTAAGGTCCCTTCCAACCCAACCCATTCCATGATCTGTGGTGAGTAACACTGGGGTTTGTGCAGCAGTTACACCATGTTGAATTGTTGCACTGAGCACAACTTGACTCTGCTCTCCTGGAGATTGGAGCATTGTGCAAGCCCAGTGATATATCCAAAAGCAGAGGTTGGGATCAGGATTGCCTTGTGGCTTCCTTGGAAGACTGAGACATGGTTTGACAGAGTGCAAATGAGAGCTTGGGTTGTCTGCATGTCTTGGTCTGGCAAGGCTGCCTTAATTCTTTTAACCTTTCAGAGAGTCATTAACATCTAATCACCAGCTCTGGTTGCCCAGCCTTAACTTCACGCTGACTGTTTTACATGGATGTTGGACGCTGGCCTGCCTGCTACATGGCAAAGGCAAGAGGAGACATTCCCATGTGTTTCTGCAGGGTGCTGAAGTTTTGGCCTTTGTCTTTCTTGTGGAGCAAACTCTCAACCTGTGAGCAGCTGGGACATCGCCTGCAGCACCTCCAGGTCATCAGCAGCAACAAGAAGGCTCAAAACCAAAATCAGCTGATGAGGTATGGAGTACATGTAAAGTTAGGTGTGTCTTGGCTCTATTCCTGTCTCCTCTGGGGAGCCCAAACCATGTGTCCCATGCCTGGACAGTACTAGGTCCTCACTGCACCCTATCATGTTCCTCTACTCCCTGCTAGTTTGCATATCTTTACTCTGCACTGTATTCATATGCATATATATTTGTATTTTTATGTGTTAATCATGCCTTTTGCCAGGTACCTGCCTTTTTCCCTAGCTCAGGCAAGGCAACTGGGATATTGCACCCCAAAAGCTTGTACTGCACCCATGTGTGTGTGCTTTGCTGTCACTACTCCCACAGGCTCATTGCTTTCACGTGTGCTGCTGTCAACCACGGCCATCCATCAGTGTTCAGTGGCATTTTCCATAAGAGCAGAAAGGTTTAAATGCTCCCCTCTTTCACCCACTCTTTTGGGAAAGCTTTTTGTGCAGAAACTGCAGACCAGAGACTCCACTTACACTGTTAGAACAGTAACAAAGTGTAAGAGAAAAAGCAAACATGCAGCACAGCGAGAGGAACAGAGCAGAGATCTGAGACAGATATTGGATGCCCTACAGCTCTTCCACAGCCAGTCTTGTTCTGTGTGATTCTCTGATCCTGCAGTAATAGACTCCCAGGGAACACTTAAAATAGATTAACAGATTTGAAGGCCAAAAGTAACTGTGATTGTTCTGTCTGATTCCTGAATAACTCACGTCATGGAATTCCATTCAGGAACTCTAGTGAGGAAGGGGCAGCCCAGCAGCCCTTCTGGGTTTGTGTATGAACCCAACCACTATTTATTGCCTTGTCTGGGAAAGCCATCTGATCTCAGTATGGACGGGTCAAGTGCTGCTGCCCTTGGTACTGGTAATTGGTAAATCCCCCCTGAGTGTGTATATACCTTTCTGTCTAACATTCCTCTTTGTAGCTTCAATCCCCTCTTTGCTCCCTACTAAGAAAGGTTTTGTGATGTGGCAGGCTCTGAGTGGCTCTGAGTTTAGAATCATGGAATCACAGAATATCCTGAGTGGGAAGGGACCCACAGGGATTATCCAGCCCAGCTCCTGGCCCTGCACAGACACCCCAACAATCCCACCCTGGGCATCCCTGGCAGTGTTGTCCAAGCACTCCTGGAGCTCTGGCAGCCTTAGGGCCATGCCCATTCCCTGGGGAGCCTGGGCAGTGCCCAGCACCATGTGGAGGAAGAACCTTTCCCTGATATCCAACCTAAACCTCCCCTGGCACAGCTCCAGCCGTTCCTTTGGGTCCTGTCCCTGGTCACAGATTGGAGCTGCTCCTCAGGAGAGAGCTGTAAACAGCTGGGAGGTCTCCCCTCAGTCTTCCCTTCTCCAGGCTGAACAAACCTCTCCTGTGCTTGGCTACAGGAGCAGCACACCAGTGGAAGTGAAAAGATTCCAAAATTGTTCCTCTTCAGTGAGTTTTCCTGGTGTCCCTGGGACATTAAAGGTGCTACATAAGCGAAGCCAACAACTGTCATTGAAACATTAAACACTGTCCTTCCTTTAACTCTGTTTCTCTCTACCCTGCCTGCAGGAAAGCCAACATCTTTGTGTCTCTGCTGATTGATGTGGCCCTGGGGATACTGCTGATGTCGTGGCTGTACAGGAAGAACCGCATTGGTCACCTTGCTGACACCCTCATCCCTGTGGCTGACGTAAGTCTGGCCAAATCTGATCCCCTTTCACCTGCTCTGGGGTGGTTGTTAAGGAAGCAATGCCTCTCACACAAGCTTTCAGAGAGACCTGTCTGAAGTCATGCAAATTAGGTCTCCTCAAGAACAGTGAAATCTTCAAATCAGGCCTGTTGGGGCTGCTCGAAAGAAACTCAGCTCTGCTTTGCATGTGCTGTGAATACTAATTAGATGTTTATGGGAGGGCTCCTCAAGCTTCTAAAGGAACAATTATGGCTTGGACAGAGCTCTGCAGCTGCAGGTTGGGTGATTATGGAGCCATAGTGCTTTTATTTTATTATTTTTTTCTGGAGTCGACAGAAAGTGTCCTCAAGTTGTTGCTATATGGGTTGTTTGTGGTGAAAAAAGAGCTGTAACCTGGGTTGAGTCTGATAAACTACTGGAAAGTCAAATATGATAAGCAGTGCAGCTGTGCTTGTGGAAGGAGTTCCATGGGAAAGTCCAAAGGCTTTGCTGGTCAGGGTACAAACACCTGAAATCCTGCCTAAGAGCTCTGGGATATGGCCAAACTAGGAAAACCTACTGTGTGTTGTGATTTTCTTAAACATAACTCCTCTTGCCCACTGAAATCCCTCAACATCAGCAGAAATTCATGGATAGTGAGTATGACCCACACTGTCCTGCTCTTCTGGTGGTTCATTTTAGATGCAGAGCTCCAGTATATCTGTTTAGTGGCAGTAAGGAACATATAATGTACTTCAGAGGCTGGAGACCAGACCACTAATCTGAGGTCAGCTCTCTTTTAAGAGCTTCTGTGTCTTGGGATTACATGTGCAGCCAATTTTGAGCCCTGCCA
Source organism: Molothrus ater (assembly GCF_012460135.2). Classification (NCBI taxonomy): domain Eukaryota; kingdom Metazoa; phylum Chordata; class Aves; order Passeriformes; family Icteridae; genus Molothrus; species Molothrus ater. The sequence continues at coordinate 15,371,027 of NC_050493.2, forward strand.
TGCAGCTGCACAGCCTAATCCTTTCTCTGCCCACTTTTCTTTCATTTCTTCATGGCTCTTTCCATTGGTTTCTTTCTAGCAGCTGGAGAATGTCTTCTCTCTGCTCTTTTTGCAGCTTCTTGGTTGAGAAGAATTTGATTTTGATCAGAAAATTCCAGCAGTGGTTTCTTTTTCCTACTTATGCTGCATTTCCTGGGAAGACCTCACATTTCCCTTGACAACGATCTTTTTGATCCATGTTGAGCTTCTTAATTATTACAAGGTCTCTGATCATTCTTGTACATGCTGGACTTGCAGAAAGCATGTATGGATTGTCCAGCATAGCTGGACAGGACTATTGCTGGTTTTCTTATCTTTCATAGTCAAACTTTTAAGGACAGCATGTGTGCTGTAGGCACTACTCAGCAGTGGTGGTGGGTAGGGAGAACCACATTTGTTGCAGGACACTTGGTCTTGTGTTTGAGCTATACACTGCAAATATTCTTCCAAGCCTTATTCCTACATCTTTTCCCTTACAGATATTTCAGCTGGAGAAATTTAAGTTCTCTAGAGCTTTCCCTTTGGGATTACTGGAAGTGCCCAGCTCTAAGAAATCTGATTTCTTAACAAGTCTGCAGGGAGGTGGCTTTGGCTGCATTCCTGGTTGCACAGGTGGTTCTGGGAGGGATTCCATCTGCCCAGTGTCTTTGGCAGATGGACACTCTCCGTGCTCAAGGTGTGTCCAACCCCAGCACCTGTCCTGGACAGGTTTTCTTGTGAGGGTTGCTTGTTTGTTCCTCTTTCAGTAATTTAGCTCATCTGTCACTCAACTTTTGCATCATAGTGACAGCTATCTTCAGCAAGTCTCCTCCTCTGTGTGTGGACTCTGGTACCTGGCTATCACCAGGAGCTGTTTGCTTTCATTCCTGGAGGTGCTGACTCCTCCATGTCTTGGGGGGCTGATAGCCAGTCAGTGCCTTTCTTCCCTGTTTTTCCTGGCTTATCAGTTCAGGCCATTCACAACTCTTCTTTTTTCCAGCCTTAGTTTCTTCTTTCAGGCATATGAGATTGTGGACATAAAATCGTTTGGAGTCTTTTTACTCCCTTTGCTGGGCATTGATTTATATGCATTATATGCAGGCCTTAAAAAATGCAGATCTGAGTGATCCCAAAATATACCAATGACTTCAGCATGTGGTGTGCAAGCCAGCACCACTTCTTTTCCAGTATGACAGCAAAATCTCCCCTCAGCCATTCAGCAGTAGGTTTCCTCTCTGCTGCTGAGTGTCCATCTGGTCTGCATTATTCCCATCACTGGGCTTTCTCAAGTGCTTGTGTATTGCCAAGTTCAGTAACTCAGCATTCCCTGTGTGCAGAGAGCTCCTGTTCCTTCCCTAGCACTCTTCTGCTTTGAGCTGTGCCCAGATATGCTGATAGCATTGACCCTACACCTCTGTGTCTGTTGGTAAATACAACATTGGGTATCTCATTAGCCCAGAGGATGCTGGACACTGCCCAGGCTCCCCAGGGAATGGGCACAGCCCCAAGACTGCCAGAGCTCCTGGAGTGTTTGGACAACACTGCCAGGGATGCCCAGGGTGGGATTGGGGTGTCTGTGCAGGACCAGGAGCTGGGCTGGATGATCCCTGTGGGTCCCTTCCCACTCAGGATATTCTATGTTGCTATTATAATAAGATTGTTATGTATAATAAGGCTATATACATAACCTCACTTTAACCTTATTGATTTTAATATTGACAGACTACCCTTATATAACACATAACCTTACTGGTTTGATTGATTGATTTTAACATTGACAAAATCCCAGCTGTGTGGGCTCTGGATACAGTGCTTGGGTTTTTTCCAACCAACATTTCTCTGGAAGGAAGCAGTGCAGGTGGGTGATTTTGACTCTCAGCACTGCCAGGGTCAAGTCAACAAGCTCAGCCTGCTGCCAGGAGTTCAAGCTGTGTTCCCTGGCCATCCCTTGTTATCCTCTGATAAAATGGATCTCAAATCAGCACTTGGGTGGCAATTGTTGATGCTGCACAAGACATCACTGAGTGCAGCTCCCACTTTTCCAGCATGGTGAGCTGTACTGTGCTGGCTGTAATAACAAGCTGCTTTTGTCACTCAGTGAGGCAGATGTGATTCAGAGACACCCAGGGAGTAACTGGCAAGGAGCTGTTAGGAAAGACTGATTTTTGAAGCAGGCTTTCAAATCCAAAAATGGAAAACTTGAATAATCTTCTCTCTGTAGGTGCCCTCACAACTCCTACCTTCCTCCTTCTCTTGATCCCACCAGGCTTCCCAATGGTTGTCCTTGCTTTTGCCTTCCACAAGACAGCCTTCTTTCAGAAATACCTGACTCAAAGCTTTGCACTGGTTTTAAACAGAACTGCTCATAAACCATCTCCTTTTTTTTCCCCTTTTATCTCTTTTATCCTTGCTGATGTCTCTTTTTCCTAAGTTGCAATCTGTTTGAAACAGTTACATATTTATCATAGATTGTGCCTGCAAAAGCTTTACTGGGGCTTGGAGATAATTGGATGTATGCTCCTAGTCAGTCTTGTTCCACTGATCCATAAACAAAGCAAGCAGAGAGAGCGCTTCCTGAAAAATATTTTTAGATGTTAATTTATAAAATAGTCTATCTTAGAGCCCCAACCACCTGCAACAGACACAGGGCAGGTGTGTCTGACAGGGACAGCTTTGCCTCTGCATGCTCTGACTTGCACCAGATGGACCCTTTAAAGCTGGAAATGACCTTCAGGATCACCAAGTCCAACCATCAGCCCAGCACCCCTGTGTTCACCACTAACCCCTGGCCACAAGGGCCCCCAGGGATGGGGACTCCACCACTGCCCCAGGCAGCTCTGTCAGTGCCTGACCATCCTGTCAGTGAAGAAATTTTCTCAATATCCCATGTAAACTTCTGCTAGTGCAACTTGAGGCTGTTCCCCTTGTCCAGTCCCTGTTCCCTGGGAGCAGAGCCTGAGCCCCCCCGGCTGTCCCCTCCTGTCAGGAGCTGTGCAGAGCCACAAGGTCCCCCCTGAGCCTCCTTTTCTCCAGGCTGAGCCCCTTCCCAGCTCCCTCAGCCCCTCCTGGTGCTCTTGACCCCCAGCTGCACTCCCTGGAGCATCACAGTGCCCTGTGCGTCCTTCTCCAGCCATGTCACGTCAGCATTTACCTCTGCACATGGAGACTAGGAAGAAGAGCATGACAGGAAGGAGAATATTTCACAGTGAGCTCATCTAACCCTCGTTAGCACCAGTCTCTCTCCAGTTTGGTCATGTCCCAGTACCCTGTTATGAAACACTTCCAAACCACTGTACCTGATTTATTAATATGCCCACATTGAGTATTCATGACTGCAGGAGGAGAATCGGACTCACCGTCACCTTTCCTCATTCTACTTGCTATTGATCAGTCCTAAAATATCTGTCTGGAAAACAACCTGCAAGGTTATGCTCCAGGACTCTTGTTTTACCCAGCTAAATAACAGCAATGTAGGGCACCTTCCCAGGGCTACGTGCCCCTGTCAGGGTTTAGCAGCACCTCTGGGACTGGCAGCCTCCAGAAATACTCCCTGCTAAAACTCAGCCTTGCTGAAGGACTGCTTTCAAGCATTTAAATATTTCATTAAAATCCCCAAATGCTTTTTCTAAGTTACCAATCCAACACTTTAAATATTAAAACCAGTCTATTTATAAAGCAGCAAACGCTTCTCAGCCACAGAGGTGAGCTCCATGGGATCCAATCAGTCCTGACTTGCAGTGAGAGATGGAAAAGGAAGGGAATAGAAAGACAAGCCTTTTGGAGAAGTTGAAAATGGAGCCATTAATTTTGCCACTGCATTAAAAGTAAATGTTTACAAACTCATTTTGCCAGCATCTGTTGGTTAATAAAGAAAATGGAACCATTCATTGGAAATATTTTTTCCATAGGGAAGTTATACATGTGAATGATAAGGAAAGTAGGCTACAGTGCATCAGCTTTAGGGAGTGTGGCTTGGTGGTTCTGCACATGGGCAGTTTTCAGTGCCCTTCACTTGTGTGGGCTGTAAGTGGGATTTTTGGAGAAAGAGGGCTTTTCCTCTCTGTCCATGTAGGACAGTGTAAGAGGTCACTTCTTCCAAATATTTTCCCCACCTGTTTGCTGAAGGTTATCAGCTCCCTCAGCTCACAGCTTGGTAGCTGGTGCTCAGAAATGGTTTCAGCTCAGGGGAGCAGGGCAGGTGTAAAGTTCTGAGGAGAAAAATCACCCACGTGCAAGGGGAGTGTGGAGTAGTGGAGTGGAGAGATAAAACCAATAAATAACACCAGCCTGAGCCTAAATCACCAGAAAAACTGAATAACAGCCCTCAGTGAAGGGTCTGGAGCACACATTTGAGGTAGGGAAGAACAAGCCCAGAGCTGGGGTTTGGTTTTTTCTGCAGCAGTGAAGTGACAGCACATGGGCCTGGAGCAGGTCCAGGGAAGGGAACGGACCTGGGGAAGGGGCTGAAGCACGAGGAGAGGCTGAGGGAGCTGGGAAGGGGCTCAGGCTGGAGAAAAGGAGGCTCAGGGGGGATCTTCTGGCTCTGCATAACTCCCTGACATGAGAGGGCAGCCAGGGACCAAGGGACAGGACAAGAGGAAACAGCTTCAACTTGCATCAGGGGAAGTTTAAATTGGATATTGGGAAAATTCCTTTATGAAGAGGGTGGTCAGGCACTGTCACAGGCTGCCCAGGACAGTGGTGGAGTCACTGGAAGTGTTCAAAAAGCCATGTGGGTGTGGCACTTAGGATGCAAGTTAGTGGTGCACCTGGCAGTATTAGGTCCATAGGACTTGATGTTAGAGGGCTTTTCCAACCATCATGATTTTCTGATTCAGTGATGTGGGGAGGACCTCCATTAGTGTTTTTCCTCAGTGATTCCAAGGCTGCTTTGTTGCTGGGATGCCATGAGTACCCATGAAGTCTGCAGACAATGATAGGGATGATCAGGGATATTGTCTAGTACACTACAAAGTATCAAGGGAATGTGTGCATGAAATACATTTATGTAACTGTGTTTTCTGTCCTGCTCTAAACAAACACAGATTGTTTATAAAAATTAACTCTCTTTTGCCCATTAGTGCACTGCCATCTTCCTGCCTTTTAAAATCCTGACAGCCTTCCCCAAACTCAGCTCTGACTTTTCACCTGACTGTCCTCAGAAGTGGATTTGTGCACCAGCATTTGCCATCTATTTCTAGAACTCTCATTACCCCAAGAAATGCCACTGTGCAAGCCTTCCAGAGGTGGCCAGAGGTGACATAGTTCCATGGTCCCAGCACAGAGACCACTGAAACAATTCAGGTTCCTCTCAGCTGTTGTGTTTGATTCAGTAAGGAGTTAATAAAAGTGCATTTCTGATTTAGGTAGCTGTCTGTAAAGCAGTTGTTTGGATTTTTTCCCATTGGTTTGAAGGTAGTGGTAGAATACTTGAGGGGGCAGCAGTTACAGTGCACTGGCCCTGTCCAGTGTGATTGCAGCCTTTTCTCTCCATGGCTTGGCTTCCTTGTGTTTGCAGCACGTGGCTGAAGAGCTGCAGGACCTGCTCCAGTGGCTGATGGGAGCCCCAGCTGGACTGAAAATGAACCGAGCCTTGGATCAAGTCTTGGGCCGCTTCTTCCTTTATCACATCCATCTTTGGATCAGTAAGTGAAACTGTTTAACTTTTCAGCCTCCCTTTTCATCTCTTTCCTCTGAGTGTTTAATGTTTGCCTTGAGGTGAGTAATGAATCAAAATGCACTTCTGCAAGTACAGACTTGTCTGGGAGTCTTCCTGCTGTGGGAACTGAAGCCAAAGTTGGATTCCCACACAAGGAATTCATGCATATTGAATTAAGTGCTGGTATTGATGCTCTGCAAGAAGTGTGGATGCTGCTGGGGCTTAGTTCCTTGGTGTCACTGGTGGTGAGTGTCCAAGGGAAGGCACTGCTGTGAGGTCTTTTGTAGGGTTTTGTGGTCTTTGCCATGTGAGAGGCAGCTCTTGGGATAGGGATGAGAAATGTGCAAAGATGCAAATGCCAGCCCTGTGCTATCACCAACGTCAGCTTAGTGCAATTTTATTATTTCAGTTTCTTCCTTGAAATAAAACACTTTTGTTATCCTTGATGGAGGAGTACAGGCATGATGGACATGAACTCCATAGTTATTTTGCTGATTTGCTTTGCTCACCAGTCAAGTATGGTCTTGTTTCTGTGACTTTGCCCCACTTTGGTGATGAAAGAGACTGTTTGTCCATACTGCTTTATTTTACAAAAGCCATATGAGGTGGCTTTTGTGGGAAGAGCAGAAAAACAGGAATGGTTGCAGTAAAGGTTGATGTGTGCAGTTAAAAATGTACTTAAGAACCTGGACACAAATGTAGGAAATCAAATGTTACATCCCTGGAAGTGTTCAAGGCCAGATTGGGTAAGGATTGAAACAACCTGGTCTGGTGGAAGGTGTCCCTGCCCATGGCCGGGGGGTGGCACTAAATTATCTTTAAGGTGCTCTGCAACCCAAACCATGCCATGCTAATTCCATGAAATCCCATGTGGAGAAAGGTGACTGCTGTGTTCAAGCTGTGCACACTCCTCCCCCTCCTCCCAGTGTTGCACCACCTTGGGGCAGAAACTTGGGCAGAAGGAGAGTTTTTGTTGGCCCTCCTAAAGAGAAGATGGCATCTAAAGGGGTTTTCCAGCTCCACTTCCATGTTGTCATGGCTCTGATTTCTGGAGCAGTGTTCTAGGGTGAGGGGAATCAGCCTTTTGAGAGGGTCAAGAGGGAGATGACCCAGTCAAACACTGACCCTCTGCCATGTCCACCAGGCTACATCCACCTGCTGTCCCCGTTCATTGAGATGATCCTGTGGTACGTGGGGCTGTCGGCCTGCCTGGGCCTGACCGTGGCTCTCTGCATCCTCTCCGACATCATCGCGCTCCTGACCTTCCACATCTACTGCTTCTATGTCTACGGGGCCAGGTGAGTCCCCTTCCCTCTCTGGGCTTTGTTTGGAAACCCCTCAGGCTGTGCTGAAGCATTCAGTCCTGGTGTAGTTCTCCAGAATTCACTGTTTAACCCACAGTAATTTCTTGAAGTCTTTTAAGCCTGTAGAAGTGATGGGCACAGTAATGCAAGCAAGCCATGTTTCATTTCTCCTCCATTTAGATATTTATCTGTTGTGGTAGTGGCCTGGCAAAATGAAACTACATGACAGGCAGAGGACAAGAAAGCAGCTCACCCCATCCCTTTGATCCAGCTCATAGTACTCTCCTCCATTGCACCCTGCTAGAGATTTGGAGGGGAACTGGAGAAGAGGAGGAAGAGAGGGGAACCCCTGCAGTTTAGGAGAAGCCCCAAAATCCCTGTCTCTGCCCTGCTTCAGAGGTCCTTGCCTGCACTGTGGAGCACAGGTGGCAGGTTTGGGGTTACAGGGGGTCTGTGACACTATCCTGGGGTCATTGTCTGGAGGGTCCCGTGGCCTGAGAGCTGGGCAGAGGTTCTGAATGAGTAGGGGGAGTAAAAGGGACTTTGGGGCACATCTAGGGCATATTGGGCTTCCTGTGCAAGAGGTGCCCATCACTATGCTCTGTTCCTGCTCTCCTCTTACTTGTGCTGCACCAAGGAGTCCCACAGGCCACAAGATGTGCTTGCCAGGGAGATGGGATAGAAGAGATAAAGGACCTTTTGCCTTATAAAGTACAGAATGGCCATCGTCCCTCCACAGACATTACATAGGAAACAGCACAAGAAATAGTAAATCTTTAGATATGGGTAGTTTAGGGAATGGTTGGAAATATTGAGACCTGATTTATGAGCCAGGTCTGTTGTGAGCATAGGTTTTACACCCAGAATCAGTAATGTCAGGAGTGGGAGGTCTCTTCCCAACACCTCTAATTACTGGAATTTCTGTGTTGGTCTGGGAGGAATGGCCTTACTCATCCTGGTTGTGCAGAGTGGTAGTAGGAAGTAGGAAAAGCATTTTGTCAGCTGATTGCTCTTCCCTGGAGCTGCAGGGAGCCAGCCTACCTGTCTTGTGTTTGTTAGAAGTACAGAGTGTACAGCCTTGTGCTGTCCCCATGGAGAGCCAGGAAGAGTCAGCACTCACCCACAGCCAGCACAGCCCCTTGAATTCCTGCAGCTGGCAGGAGGAAGAATTTGCTGGTTCAGGTGCTGGTGAAGCCTGAGATCCCCTTGTGGAGCAAACCACAGAGTGAAACGAGGGCAGGCATGTGTGTGCAGGCAGCAGGGCAGGTGGGGCAGGTGCCACTGCAGCAACACCCGCTGGGTGTCATGTCAGGGGGTGCAGGGAGAGCGTGGCCTTAGTCAGAGCCATGGGCAGGTGTGTGCCAGAACCTGGAGGAGTTGTCCTGGGCTCCCTCCTGCCTAGGGATTAGTGCACCAAGCTGTGCCTGCCAGTCTGGAGGCACCCTGCCAATTCCTTGAAGCAGTTGGTGTTCCTCAAACCAGATTCTTCTCTTGGATGAGACTCCTTGCCTCTGCTTTCACATTGCTGCTGTGAAATCTGAGCAGCCTCCACACCTTAGCTAGCCTGGTTTGCCAGCCTGGCTTTTGTAGCTCAGGCTTTCTCAGACTCTGTTCTGCTCCACACATTGGCCATGTACCCTTTCTTTATGTCCCTGTGTGTTGGCACTGCTGCCCAGGGCACTTTGTGCCTCCTCTCCATCCCAAGGGCTCTTTCTTCCTTGCTGTTATTCCATAAAGCAGTGTCTGTTTCCCACCCCTTGTCACCCCAAGTTTCCGTCACTGTTGTCATTTTTCTGTGAGGGAAGTAGCTCCAAGTCTCATAGCCCTAAGTTCTGAAAGCCTAAGAAAGGATGCAGTAGGGGCCACCAGGCATTTCACTGGTCTCTTCCCACTCTTAAGGATTTTTAGAGCTGTGGGCTACTAGGGAAGCTTCAGGGGCTCCACTCCTCTCCCTTGTATCTCTGCTGCAGAGGCACAATTGCATTGCATTGACTCAGGTGTGGGGGTAACACCTTGGCTAGCCCTGTCTGGAAGGGTCTGAAGGCAGGGGAAGGGACAGATCTGAACTGGGGAGACACAGGTGACCCTGGGGAAATAGGATTGCTGGTTCTTCTCATAGAACCATGGAGTGGTTTGGGTTGGAAGGGGCATTAAAGCTCATCTTCTGCTGTGGCAGGGACACCTTCTACTACCCCAGCTTGCTCCAAGTCCCATCCATCCTGGTCTTGGCCACTTCTGGGAATCCAGGGGCAGCCACAGCTTCTCTGGGCACCCTGTGCCAGGGCCTCAGCACCCTTTTGCTGCAGGGAAAGTGTTGCCATGAGGCTGGTGGTTGCTGCAGCTCCAGGGCATGGCCTGGCCATTGCCTTGCAGTGGCCCAGAGCTGGCTGCAGCAGCCCTGTGCCAGGGAGCAGCCCAGACAGGGTTGGCTGAGCCATGAGGATTTATCTGCATCATTCCCAGCGTATTTCTTTTGCCACCCCTGACTCTGCAGGTGGGTGAGTGGGCGTGGGGCTGTGCTGGTGACAGGTGGGTGGTGCTGGAGCTGGGAGCTGCCAGCTGTGCTGCAGAGTCTTCTCTTTGCTCAGGCTCTACTGCCTGAAGATCTACGGCCTGTCCTCCCTGTGGCGCCTGTTCCGGGGCAAGAAGTGGAACGTGCTGCGGCAGCGAGTGGATTCCTGCTCCTATGACCTGGACCAGGTAGTGCCACAGCCCTGGGGACACCCCTGGCACTGCCCTTGGTGATGCCCTCCCTCCTGCTCTGTCTGGGATACAGACACAGGAGCCTTTGTGGTGCCCAGGACATACCCCAACACTCTGAGCCCACAGCTCTTCTGCTGCCTTACAGCGCTCCTTGACTCCCTGCAGCACCCCTTCATTGCCATGGACTCCTTTCCTGCCCTCCAACACCCCTTCCTTACCTGCAGCAATTCTTCCCTTCCCTACACCGCTTTGATTCCCTGCACCCCTCCCCTTCCCTGCAGTGCCTCTTCCCTGCCCTGAACTCCTTTCTTGCACCCCTTCCCTACCCTGCACTCTATCCCTGCTCTCCAGCATCCCATCCCATCCCATCCCCTCCCTGCCCTGAGCACATGTCAGGCACCCTGCGGGCTGAGCTGTGCTGGGTGCTGCAGATGCCGGAGTGGGAGTGGGGGAGGGCTGGAGGCAGTTGGAAATGTGGTGCCCAGCAGTGTTGCCACAGTAACAGCCGTGGCAGCGTTTCTATTAAAAGGCCCTGTTTCATTCACGTTGTGCTGGAGCCTGGCCCACACACTCTCGCTCAGGCAGAGGCAGTTCTTTGTGAAGTGCTGTAAGCTCTTTTTAATTTCTGAAATGCCATGCAAAAGTCCAACAGAGCCTGAACTGCTGCAGGCCAGCAGCTGCAAACATCACTGAAATAATACAATAATATTTGGAAACTTGCAGGGTCAGTGCCTCTTTCTATTACAACAGATAACCTTGAACTTCTTGTACCACAGCTGAGAGCTGGTTTTCTGTTTCTTTGGTGATTAAAAGCCTCCGTGCCAGGTTTGCATCATCTCCTCCCTGTGTACTTTGAGGAGAATTGGTTTGGCACTTGAGGCTTCATCCTGCTGCTCTGGAGACCAGTGGGAATTGTGTCGCTGGCCGGGTAGGAAGAGACATTCAAAGCAGACCTTAAAAGACTTTTGGAGGTTTAAACAACTGCAGTGGAGTGACAGGAGAAGGGAGAAACAACTGCTGTGAGGAGAATGGATTGGGTTGTGATCTATTCCTGGTCACATCCCTAAAGCAGTGATGCTGATCCACCTCTGTGCTGTGGCTGCTGGGTTGTTTTCTTTCATGATATCCCGCAGCCGTGGTCCCTTTTTGCAGAGGTTGCAGTGCCCTGTGCTCCTGTGGCCTCTCTGATCTGGAAGTGGTGACTGGAAATAGAAGAGTCAGGTCCCTGTTTGGTATAAATCTGAATTCTCCCACTTGGAATTATTTAGACCTACGCCAACCTACGCTGGCCCAGAATAAAAATAACTTTTTCTGTGGGCAGTGAAGCTAATAACACCTCCTTCCTTTGGGATTTTTCTCTTGCATCCTCTAAATATTGCTCCCTGACTCCAGCTTCTCTCCCACCTTCCCACTGAGCAAGAAGCAGAATTCCTGTGGCTGGAAGCTCAGCCAGTTGCTGCTGGGAATGTTTATCACAAATAATTCTGTCAGGTTTGCCCCAGGTACCTGCACTGCTTAAACAAGGAGGAACAAAAGTACTTCTCACTTCTTTCCAGAATTCCCATTCAAATTACCACTTCTTTGTTATTTTCCACATTTTTCTGGTAAAATCGGATCAGTGGCTCTAAAACTTTTGGGGACATGGAGTGGAAAAATTGCAAGATCACTTAAGTCTAGTTTCCTAAGGAAGCTGGCCTGAAATGGGAAATCTTGAATGTGGTCTGTAAAGGAGAAGTGCTGTCAGGATCCAGCATTTATCTTTCCAAATGTACTCCCATAATAAGGAGTTTTGAAGAAGGCCCAGTGAGAGGAGAAATACTGAAAATATCCAAGGTAACAGCATTATTCACATAGGCAAGATAAAAACACATTAAGGAGTCCTGCAAACTTCTATTGCCTCAGAGTCTCCTATTTTTTATTTGTAATGTATTTTATTTTACCATTGCTCTGCTCATGATTGTGTTTCCTTTTTCCCTAGTTATTTATTGGCACTTTGCTGTTCACAATCCTGCTGTTCCTTCTGCCTACAACTGCACTGTATTATTTGGTGTTTACCCTGGTAAGATTTAACCCTTGAAACAAGTCAAACACTCTCTTCTGAAGTAGTAAAAAATGGTTTCCTAGACATTTATGGTCATCCATAAAGAAAATAAAAATGTGGTTGTCTTAGGAAGGATTCTCTCACATCAGCTCATGTTTGTATTTTTCCAAAGGAAATTCCCAGCAAATCCTGTCCACAAGACAAACTGTTCCCTTCTCTTTCTCTCAGAAGCTGATATGTTTCTGTCCACATCTGTGGTGATGGCCTCTCTAGTCTGATCCAGAACTTTTTTTTCAGGGAATTAACTTGCTGTATTAAATGTTTTCAGCCAAGCTTTCCTCAGAGGTTTGAACTTCTTTATTTTTTTTTCTTCTCCCAACATGACCAGTCCTCTCCGTGGTCTGCCCAGAGCCAAATTTTCCACAGACAGTGGCCATCACATGCTTTCAGCATCTTTTTTGAGCCCTCTCTTTTCACATGAGCTTGGCAGCAGAAAATAACTGCATTGTGACAAAAGGAGGTGCTTTATTCAGGGACAGAAAACACAGAGCAGGAAGCTCATTTCTGCCTTGCCTAAACTCTACGTGGGGTTTCTTCAGGCTGAAATGAGCTGTTGCAGCTCACTGTTGGAGAGAGGAAAATATACATTCACTGATACACAGTGATGGAATTGACTCAAAGTGGGAGAATTTGGGCTTCCATTTCAACTGTGGCTGTTGAAAGTGGAATAGTTCTCATGTCCTTGCTGGTCACAGCTTCTCCAGCTGTAGGAGCTTCATTCCAGTTACCTCTTAAGCCCAGACTGGTGAGGACCCTCACACAGGGTCTGGATGCTCAGCACTTCCAGACATCACACCCACTTTGGGAGGCCTTAGCTTAGCACACAGCAGTGTCAGATCCAAGCTCAGCTCAGGAATTTACAAGTGTTTAATCTCCTGTTTCCTGAGATGTTCTGTTAAACTGCTTTTGTAGCTCCGGTTGCTGGTGGTGATTGTGCAGGGCCTCATACACTTGCTGGTGGACCTGATTGACTCCCTGCCTCTTTATTCCCTCATCCTTCGCCTCTGCAGATCCTACAGGCTCGCAGGTGAGTCCCTCAGCTCTGCCCCTGCAGCACTTCAAGCATTTTGCATTATGTGCTTGATTTTGGTGCACTGGATCACTCCTGAATTGAGGATGCAGTAGGGGTAGGAAAGAAGCCAAGGCTTGAGTTGTGCAGGTGTCCCTGCTGTGAAACAGTTCCTGCAAGGAGCAGGATGAGGATGTCAATGGAAAGAATTCGGAACCTGAAGCAGAATCAGGAGCACCTTTAGAAAGTTCTTGGCCACTAAAAATTACATTCAAACAAGCACCATATAAACAAGGTCATCTTTTATTCCAGTTCCAGACTACCAGGTCAGGTAAAACTTCTGTGAGTCAAACATGGCTGGAGCTGTGTCAGGGCAGGTTTAGGTTGGAGATCAGGAAAGGTTCTTCCCCCAGAGGGTGCTGGCACTGCCCAGGCTCCCCAGGGAATGGGCACAGCCCCGAGGCTGCCAGAGCTCCAGGAGCCTTTGGACAGCGCTGCCAGGGATGCCCAGGGTGGGAGTGTTGGGGGTCTGTGCAGGGCCAGGGGCTGGGCTGGGTGATCTCAGGATATTCCATGATTCTGTGAAACAAGCTCGTAACTTTGGGTGTTTGGCCTCTGAAACAAACGAAATCACAAAAATACTTGGAATATCAGCTGTTCCAAAGGGTTGGATCTGCAGTGGTTGCAAATCAATGGAGCTCTTTCAGTTCTATGCTGACTTTGACTGACTGAAGCCCTGGAGTTTGGATGAATTTCAAGCTCTGGGCAGAGTTCAGATAATCATTCCCTTTTTGAGACTAATCTGTCACCATTTTGAAACCAGTCATTGTTTTTTCACTTTGGATAACCATAAACCAGGGCTGGCACCAGAGTAAGGACTCATTTTGGAATGCCTTTGACTGTCCACAGCAATGGTTGATCTAGTTACAGTCAAGCACATCTAAATTATTATCTCCCATCCTTTTAAAGAGCATGCAGCAGGAATTTAGCATAGAAGAAAGAGCTTGATCATCAGTAAACCAAGGCCAGTCATCAAAGGCAGAGGAAGCTCGAGGCAACCTCAGCAGCTTTGTCTGCTAGAGCACTGCCAGGCTCAGCTTTGGGAAGGTAGAGCTGAGCTCTGTTACTAACTCTGTTGCTTTTCCATGGGAGCCTTCAGCAGGTTCCTGTGAATTTCCTGGCAGAAACATCTTAAACCCTTCAGGGCTGTCTTTGGGGAACAGGAGATGCTGCTGAAGAAAACTGACCCAGTAATGGGCAGGATGTAGGGCAGGAGGAAATCTTGGTTCCACTGAGAGGTTCAACACCATGAATTCCTTTAGGTTATGTAAGGCCATAGGTTACTCCTCCTCATTCCTGTTCAGCCAGGTCTCTGCTGCAGGAAACAAGCCCCCACCTGAGCAGGGGACTGACTTCTCAGCTGTGTTCCTTAACTGGCACTGCAGGGCCCTGATGCCTGTGAGAGGAAGAGGCATCTCTGAGCATTTCTGCAGCCTGTATCCCTGCCCCAGCACAAACCTGTGGCATGGCAACAGGAACAGATAGAGCAGTTGAATCCAACTCAAAGGACTTGAGAGAGTACACATCACATGGTGTGCTTGCTGCTGAGGTGCTGCCTCCCTTGTCAGACACAGAACTTGGAGAAGACATCCTCTGGCAGGTGTTAGGGCAGCTGATTTTACAGGCACCACCAAGATGGTTCTACCAACACGAGTGGATAGTTTTTGCTGGTGGAAAGGGGGTTGAGTTCATTGTGGCACGTGGCCTCCAAGTTCTTTGATTCAGTGTCTGAATTGACAAAATACTTCACTGATGAAGGCCAGGCCAGGGGTAGGTGAATGATCCATCCACACATTAGAAACTAAATGCATTCTTTTCTTTCTGTGCATCCAAAATGAAATATTTATGACTTCCAAAAACCTTTCCTATCTAGATCACAGCTGATGTCCTCTGTGCAAGAGTTCTGTGCACCCAGTGCCAGCTCAAGGGGTGCCACCTTGCTTGGGATGTGGATTCACAGCATGAAGAAAAGAACAGCAGGGGTTTCAGGGCTCTCAGAGTGCCCACACACAGGCTACCAGCATTGTTTGATTGTGAACAGGCCAGCTTGTTTTTCCTGTACTTCCCTTTCCCAGCATTCACACTGGAATTGTTGGGACAGGTTTTGTCACAGTCCTGTAGGACCTGCCACAATTGCTGGAGTACGAACCCTCACTTGAGTGTGCTGTCATGTGAAACAAAGCAAATGAATTCATGTCCTGACCTCTCCTGTGCCATTGCTGATGCCTTTGTACAGGAAAAGCAGAGCCCTGAGCTCTGGAGCTGGCTGGAAGTCAGGGAATAGTTCAAGGTTCTTCTGTGCTGGAGTGATCTGCAGGAGCCTGAGCCTTCCTGCTCTTCCTGTGAGGAGGGAACTGCTCAGAGTCCTGAGCTCTGCAGTCACCTGCAGATCATTCTAAAATGAATTTATAGCCTGCTTGTGCTTGTGTTTTCTTAGAAGTTTAAGACTCTTGAGCAATTAAATAATCTAATTAAGAAAGTGTTGGCTTGTAGCTTTAGAAGGGAGATGTGTGGCCAGGACCTAGAGAACCAGCATTTGCTGGGATAATGGATTACTGTTCCTGGGCTAAGACTCCAGAGTGCCCGACCACATATCTGAACCTTCAGTGCCTGCTTGTTTCTGTCTCTCTCTGACAAAGTTTGCCAGAAAAGTAGTTCCTGGAATGGCTCAGACACTTCCTCATAGCCAAAGCTCTGTGAATCACATTGAGCACTTTGGTCATCCAGCACATTTGCTTGTTGAGGCCCAGGGTACAGAAACATCTATTTCAAGCCACTGGCGAAGCCCCTCTATCAATATAATCCAGCAAAATTCTGTCCTGGACAGAAAAGGTTTTATGATTTGGGGAGAGAGTTTAAATCAGAGCTGTGTGCTAGAGAAAAGCATTCTATCCCAGGAGTGAAGTGTATGATTTTAATTAATTCAAAGCTTTAGGAAAAAGAGAAAATATTTTGGTTTTTCAGTGTTCAAGAGTCATAGAGATACTGCAGCAATGGCACTTACACTTAGAATGGTGAGCAGTGTTATTCTGTTTGTGCTCCTGTCAGTGTTTGATCTGTGCCTGTCTTGTCTCATCTTCTTACCTGCAGGAGAGAATAACAGGGCATGCTTGGCTGGAACAGGTTTGCAGAGATGGATTGGTGATTTTATTTCTGTGAAGTAATTTGACATCTTTGTAAGAAAAATGCCTCTCTGGTCCAAGCTGTTACCTTTGAAACATTGTATTAAATCTGTGTGCACTGTGTCACCCTTGGAATCCAAAATCTTTCCTATTTATCTTTACAGTATCAGCAATGAGGCAAATCCAAGAGAAAATAGAAAGTGGCAGGTTTGATGGGGTTAGCCTCTTAAAAACATGTGGATGCTGGGATTAATGGGCAGGGATTGCTTTGAAATGTTTCAATGTCTCCAGGTCAGCCACTTCCCTCCCTCAGCCTGAAGAAGGGACAGATTTGCACTGTCCACATGAGCACAAATTAAAGTCAGGCTCTCTGCCTCCTGCTAACATGGAGTTCCCATTCTGATGGAAGTTTGGGAAAAGTGGAAGGTTTTTCCAGTCCCTCTATCATCCTCAGGTCTGGCTGGCTGATTTCTAGGCTGTGTGCTTGCCCTAGGACTGAGTCTTCAAGCTGGAGGTGGGAGGAGTTACTTTTAATGGAGCTGTGTCATTAGGCTTAAAGCATTGTAGAGACAATCCATGCTTCCTGTTGAAAATGGGGAATGTTCCCAAATCCAAAAAGGTTAAAGACAGTTTCTGGGGAATCAGTGCTCAGCCAAAAGCACTGGGCAGCAAATTCATGGTCTGTGCTCCAGGCATTGAACCATGGAATATCCTGAGTGGGAAAGGACCACAGGGATCATTGAGTCCAATTCCTGGCCCTGCACAGGACACCCCAACAATCCCCCCATGGGTTTGCTTTCCTTATTTTGTGTCTTTGCAGCTGGAGTGAAGTTCAGAGTCCTTGAGCAGCAGGATGGAAAACCTCTGCGTCTCCTTATGCAGGTAAGGCCCCCATGCCTTCCCCCAGAGTGACCCCAGTCCCTCTGTGCTGCTCCCACTGAAAGGCTCCACTTCAACATTATCAGCTGTAAAATGCTGAAACAAGGGAAATAATCTCATGTTGCTGTGGCTGGCTGCTGCTCTCTGTACTTTGTGATGCCCTGCTTGTGTCCTGTGTTTGGAGGAAATGCAGTGCCCTGGATGGTGTGAGGGGAAATGTAGAAGGGGAGAAGGAGAAACACAGAGCTGTGTTACTTCTGGGACTAAGACCTCATGCCATTATCACCTCCTGGCTCTGTGCAGCTTCATGTCATAATTGCTGAACACTTGCAGAAGTAAAAGAAGGCAGAAAGAAGCAGCAGGAAAAGCTCTTCCCCTCCAGTGGTGCTGGAAAGCTTTGGCTGCTCCATGAGGCCAGCAGGACAAGAGCCTGGGCAAGATGAGAGAGGAAAGGGCCTCCTGCTTTTCTCCAGGGTTGCCCTGGTGAGGGGTATGGGCAAAGCCCACCTGTGCTTTTGTAACCCCCCATTCTCATGCTCTGGCATCAAAGATACTAAAGGAAATTATCTTCTGAAAAGAAATGAGGTGTTGGCAGCAGGGAAGTTCTCCTTACACTTTCAGGAGTGAAATTTCCATCTCCTGACCCAGCAGGAACACAGCCATGTCCCAGAGAGGCTTTTCTTGCTCTCTGCATCCTAAAGAGGAGAGGCTGCCAGTAGTGTATAACACTTATAAAAGCACTTGGACACTGGGGGAGTGTGTGGGAAGGATTTAACTGCAGCTTCCCAGTCCTTCTGCTTTTTCCATCACTGTCCCACCCTATTTCAGCAAAGGTCAGGCTAGCAGGGAACCAGCAAACCAGATAGTAGCAATTCCAGAGGGAATCCCTTCTACAGATGTCTTCTAGGGCAAAACCAGCATTCTCTAAGCAAGCTGTCTTCCCAGCTCCTGCCTTTCAGTGGGATAGTGGTGTGAGAACCAAAATCTGCCATCCTCCATGGCCAGGAGATTCCAGAGAAAGGAAACCAGGCACCAGAGATCAGGCATAGGAGCTGCTAAGCAGAGGCTTTGGCATCAGTGTGTGTGAGAGATGAGGTGGATGGAGTCTCCAGAGAGAAAAGACCACAACTTAAAGAGCAAAGGCAATGAGTCATATGACTGTGATGAATTTTCTTTGGACCACTGCAGGAAGATCCATTTTCTATCTGGAATATAGCACAAGTCATCACCTCAAGAGGTGGAAGTGCTGCTGTAGATGTCTGTCCCAGCCTTCTGTTCCAATAGTAATGAGCAGACAGTCAGAAAAGACAAATTTTTTGCTCTCTTTGTGCTGGTGGAAATGAAAAATGGGCTTGTGTCAGAAATCCTGCTGAATATCCCACTTTGTGATAGGCCTTTGGAGAGAGTAGTCTGAAAAACCTATTTTTCAGTGAAATTCTTATTTATTGTACACAGTAATGTGCCTTTCTTGAGAATCTGCAGTGGCTTTGCCCCCTCTCTGGAGCAGTGCCTGGTAGAAGTCAGGCTGGATGCATGGACCTACACCCAAAATTATTGCAGCTGTAGGTGATAGTCTGAGCTGTCCTGTGGGGCACTGGGAATGGATTAGAAATCAATAATGCTGGCTTTGAGCATTCCCAACGAGCTCCTGCTTCAGCCAAGGGATTATTTTTGATTCTTAAGATAGTGCCTCTGGAATGCAAAGTCCAGACCTGGAGGGGGGCAGAGGATGGGGGATGATATTTCCATTTCAAATGCTACTTAATATTCTTCAGGAAGTCTTACATAGGTCAGTATTTTCATTAGTGTTTAAAGTAATTTCTTTTGGTGCACAAGAAGAAATATTTCTGGCAGTGTGGCCCAACAGAACTGATAGCCCAGGGAGAAAACTGGCTTTAAGCTGAAGGAGGGCAAGTCTGGAGCAGATATTAGGCAAAAATTCTTCCCTGTGAGGGTGGGCAAGCCCTGGCACAGAAGCTGTGGCTGCCCCTGGATCCCTGGCAGTGTCCAAGGCCAGGCTGGACAGGGCTTGGAGCAGCCTGGGCTGGTGGGGGGTGTCCCTGCCATGGCAGGGGTGCAACAAGATGGGCTTTAAGGTTCCTTCTAACCCAAACAGTCTGAGATTCTGGGATTCTAG
Source organism: Molothrus ater (assembly GCF_012460135.2). Taxonomy (NCBI): domain Eukaryota; kingdom Metazoa; phylum Chordata; class Aves; order Passeriformes; family Icteridae; genus Molothrus; species Molothrus ater. Next base: position 15,390,019 of record NC_050493.2, read on the forward strand.
ATCACAATGAGTTTGATCCATTCATGTACCTTCTGCTGAAAGTCTCATCTTCTCCAGCAATTGCTTTGGATAGGGTTAAATAGCAGAGGAAGGGAAAAGGGAACAGCTCCATTAGGAAGGATATTCTAGCAGGGTTTATTATAGCTTTGACCTACAGAACATTCATAAGGGGAACAAATATTGCCTCTTCACTAATAATGAATTTTGCCTGTTTGCTTGCATTTGTACCAGGAGAGGCAGGGATGTGAATTGCTCTGGGTGTAAGAAGCCCTGGTTATTACAGTGGCCAGTGCTACCCCTGGGTATCACCACTCCACCCAGAGATGCTTCTCAACAAGAAATGTTGTGTGCAGACCTTCCAGCCCACACAGCTAATAGCCAAAGGAGCACACGCTGTGTCTCTCCCTTGTGGAGCAGCAGTTCCTGTCCTCCTCCCCAGCATGTTTGCACTTCAGACACTCTGCTTTGCCTACAGCTGAGGAAATGGGCAGAAATTGTTACTTGGGTTTTACAGCTGTTAGTGCTGGGGACAGGTTTCTTTGGCCTTTTTTCCTTTCCCCCCCCCCCCCTGCTGTTTATTCTATTTTATAATTTTCTCTGCAAGCAGCTGCCCTGGCCTTTTGCCTAAACATCCTAGAGATGCTTCTGTGTACAGGCATTTTCCCCTTCTGCTTGAGCAATCTTGTACTTTGAAACTAATTTGACAAAGATCTCCAGGATTAGTTCTAAAGAACTCTTGGCTCAACCCTGTTTTCCAAGAGCTCCATCTCTGTAGGCACTGGGGGTTCATCCCTCACCACTCCGTGAGCTCCAAGCAGCTGAAGCAAGCTGGTGGCACAGGCAAACTCCCAGAAAGCCAGATGCTTTTTAGTGGACAAAAAAATTACTCAGCTTTGACCAAGTAGTGACTCTGTGCATGGGTTTGCTGTCTCTCTTTCCTTTTGTGGCTGGATTCTGTGCTGTGAATCACAGTCTCCTTTCCCAGAGCTGCTTGGTTGGTTCCAGCAGAGCTGAACCCTTCTGCTAGAGAAGGATGTCCTTCCATTTCTCTCCACTGACCAATCTTTCCCTGCCTCTGTAAGTCCCCACCCCTGGGCATTTCTCATGGTCTATGCTCTAAGCCCCACCATTTCTGTGCCATCTTTTTTGGTCCTTTGCTGGCTGTGCATCCTTTTCATGCCACACTGGATCCATTCTGTGGACTTCACCTGCCTCCCTACCCTGAATGCCTCACTGGGATGAGCATTTCCAAGGTCTGACATGCTCCTGTCACCCCTTGTACAGTAAATGTGTCTGTTCACATCCCTGTCTTCAAAAGGTCAATGCAGCAACTGGGGACCGTGGGCAGAGACTTGGGGTGGTGATTGAAGTAAAATTAAAAAAGATTAACTCAGCCAAGGAGACTTAATTGAAAATGGTAATGAGGAGCTCTGTGGTGTGATCCTGTTGTGCTGAGACTTGGTTCCACTGGGTGGTTTCAGGTGATACCAGGTTTAACTTCACACACAGCTGTGGGCTGAGGGCTCATAACAGGTACAGCCAAATTCCAGAGGAGTTCCTGGAGTCCCAGTGCATCCCCAGTGCAGTACTAGATGTAGATTTAAATTAGATATTAGAAAACATTTCTTCATGGGAAGGGTGGTGAGACAATGGCACAGCTGCCCAGGGCAGTGGTGGAATCACCATCCCTGAGATGTTCACAAGCAGTGTGGATGTGGCATTTGGGGACATGGGCTAGGGGTGGCTTTGGCAGTGCTGGATTAAGGGTTGGACTCAATGATCTTAAAGGTCTTTTCCAAACTAAAAAATTCCATGACTTGGTGATTCTGTTGCTGTCTGCTGTCTCTCCAGCCACTGTCCCCTCCACTCTGGTGAGTACCACACTCCCCTCTCATTTCCCCAGCTCTCATGCTGGTTCTTGTCTGCCCCTCTGCTTGGGAATGATTCTCAGGGGTTCTGTGCTGTGTGAGGAGCAGGACTGATGCTGTCCTTGCTGCTGTCCCTCTTTCTCCACACAGATCAACCCCCTCTCCTATGGAGGTGTGGTCCAGACCTACAGACTGCCCACCTACAGTTGCTATCCCAGGGACTCCTGGGCATCTCTCTGCAAGAAACTCTTCCTTGGAGAGCTCATCTACCCTTGGAAACACAAAGGAGACAAACAGAACTAAAGACAGTGGAAGAACTTAGGAACTTGACCTGAAAAACCTAACGACTCCTAATGCTTTGGGACCAAAGGCTGCTCAGAGCCAGCAACTGCTCCATCCCTTTAAACAGATTTTGGTAACATAGGAAGGGCTGAATTTTTAAAGGCAAGTATTTTTAAACATTATTTTTCAACTTTCTCTTGCCCTACACTGTGTTTGTATATTATGCCAATGATTATTTTGGAAGCAAAAGGTGAAACCCATCAGTGCCTCATGAAACCAGCACTGTCATGGAGGGAGCAGCTCCCAAATGGTCTGGGGATGAATTTCTCCTTCCATGTCAGCTCACAGGGCCATAGCAAATCAGCCACTCAGGTGGTTCAGAGCCACAGTGCTGTGGTGCCTTCATCCAGAGCATGTTTTGGACCTTTTATGCTTCAGCCCTCAAGCCAGCTGATCAAAACCACGTGGAGAATCAGCTCGTGGAGTTCTACACTGAAAACTGGACAGCTGGGTGTCTGAGTTCATGGGATATTTATTAATTTCTTTTGAGGAGGGCTTGCACTCACCTTCACTGCAGCATCAGAGGTGTTGGAAGAGTGAGGCTGGAGGCCCAGAAGCACAGACTGTTTTATCATGATTCTGTGATTTCTCTTGGGAGAGTAGTTTGCTTTGGATACATTTCCAAAGTGCTGAGTGCTTGGCTTTCCATGTTCTGGTCTCATTTTGATGTGTCTCCTATTCTCTCTCTTGGAAAGGGTGCCTGTGCACTGGAGCATGTCCCACTGGGCATGCAGTGGTTGTGTCAAATTTAAATACAGTCCTTACCCAAAATACACTTCCTCCAGCTCTGCTCATTCCTCTGCCCCAGCTCAGACAAGGAGTCAGTGTCACTGTACCTGCTTTTTGCACGGGCAGGTGAGGGCTCTGCTGGATCCTGCCCCTTTTCCCCTGGCTGGCCAAGGAACCAAGGATGGAGGAGGAAGAAGAGAAGGTGCAGTGGCTGCAGTGCCCAGCCCTTCTCTGGATGGCTGCCTCTGTACTCCAGTGGGCATTGGCAGGGCAAGGTGCCCTGGGGCTTTAGGAGCCTTCAGTCAGCACTCCCAGCCTGAGGGTCAGAGTTTCCTACCCCAGCCCTGGGTCTCATCCACGTGCTGGCAGCTGTCACAGGAGAGAAGGGTTATGCCCCCCCTGCTTTAGGACATCCCTGGCCAGATGTGTTTGGGTTGTCTGGAGCTGCTAAAAGCCCCTCATGGTGCAGTCAGTGCCTCTACAGGCATAGCCTGAGCAGGAGAAAAGGAAGCTCTGCAGGCAGGGGCATGGTCCAGACATCCCTTAGCAGGCAAAGCTCCAAGGCCTTTGAGGTTTCTTAGGGCCATGTGAGGGAGGCAGGACTGCATGGACACTACATGATGCCCTGTCACCCTGAGCCAGGGCAAATCATTGGGAAAGCCAGTGTGGCAAAGCCCCCCTCACCATCTGCCATTACAGGCTCTGGCTGGGACATCCCTGCCTGCAGAAGCTGCAGAGAACAAGCTGTTCTTTGATGATCTGTGCTTAAATCTCCCGTGCAGCATCTTCTTGTCTTGGAATGATCACTACCTGAGGAATTCTCTGCACTCCAGGTGTGAATAACTGCAGGCTGTGATGCACTCAGTGGATGAATGGTGTGAATAACATTTTCACTTCAGCTAAGTCAGAGTCATGAGCCCCATCCTCACCTGGCACTGAGCAGAGCAGGTTTACACCTCACCTCCCTCTCATCTTTCCTGTGGAGCTCCTAAATGATATCCCCTGGTTCTTCCCACGCCTGCACAGTTCAGTTTGCTGACTGCTGTGAGAAACTTTGTTATTTTTGGTCTTGTGAAAGTAATGTTTCTAATAGCCTGGCTTTTAAAATCTGTCTGTGGGACCGGACAGTTCATGCCGGTCCTAATCAAGGTCCTTAGGTTCAAATGCCATGATAGCCCCAGTGACAGCACAGAGCCACAAAACCCAGCAACTGTGACCTTCCTACTGGGAACCTGCCAGATGTATCAGATGTTCCAGTGTTGGCTTTGTTTACTAGAGGCTGATACTGACTCTGGGCTGGGGAAATACCAAACCAAGAAAAAGCTCCTCCTCAAACCTGAGATCCTGAGTCTTCTGCAACAGAGAACCTTGAGCAGCCCAGCTGGGCAGTGGCAGCTCCTTGTGCTTGCAGTTCTCCTGTGTCACCCAGAGCTGGTGCCTGAGCTGCCTCTCTGCTCCTTGCACTGGGTGTTCTCCTTGCCTGCAATGGTATCTGAGCATCTCAGTTGCTCCTGCTGGATGTTTGCCACGTCTCTCCTCTTCCTTTTCAGTCCCTGCTGAAAGAGTCTTCCCCCACCCTTTCCGACTGTGTGCAGAGACATTGCAGCAGTGTAGCAGACATCCTGCTCAAGAGCACCTGACCTTATGTCATCTCTCTAATTAGAAGTTAGGATCAGCCTCATCTTCCACAGCAGCACAGACTGGCCCAGTGCTGGCATTTCCTCAGGGAAGAGGCTGCTGCTAAGGCTCTGGCTCTGATTTGTCCTCAGATCCATATTATCCAGAGCAGCTCTTAGATGAGAAGTAGTTAAAAATTCCAGATCTCCCATTCCTACCACGCACCCCTTATAGCAGGCATCAAGCAGGCTTTGCCAGCCATCAGTCAAAGACTCTAATCTTACAGACTTTCTTTAATACTGCATTTCCTTATTATTATTTCTCCCACCTTTTGGTTCCCAGTGCTGCCACAAACTCCCTCTTTACTTAGGCAGGGGGTTTGCGAAGGAAAATGTGATTCACTGTGTGAAAAACTCTATCCTAGAGAGAAATTCTGCCTTGGAGAAATACTTTCTTCCCCTAACCAGGACAGCATGTGACGATGCTGAAAGGAAACCTCAGTAATTACTGCCCTGAAAGCTCTGGTTATGGGTTTGGGAGTTTTCCCTGATGCTGCAGCTGGACTGTGTGCCCTGTTCAGGCCCACACAAAGACTCTTGCACAAATACACAACCCATACATTGACTTCCAGTAGTGTAAGGAAAATCTGCATTTCACCCTGCAGAGAATGAGCTGCTTTCCTTCTGCCCTGTGCTGCCTCTTCCTGCTGCTCCAACACCATCTTCTTGCTTAACTCTGTCCCTCAGTGATTTAGCCCTTATGCTCAGACCTGCTGGTCACACCATCCCAGGGAGCTGCTGGAGGTTGTGATCATCTGCTCCAGCCCCTGCTCATGCAGGGCTACCCAAGGCTGGTCACCCAGGACCGTGTCCAGATGGCTTTGGGCTATCTCCAAGGATGGCAGCTCCAGCAACCTGTGCCAGTGGCTGATGACCCCCACAGTGAAAGGGTGTTCCCTCTCTCAGGCAGGGTTTGATGTGTTTCAGTTCATGACTCTTGTGTTGTGCAGAGCACGGTGACGCCGTAACTCAGATTGCCTCAGTGAATGTGAACATTGGCAGTCCTGTGGCATCTCTGCTCCTGTTCCCCCTCTTCAGGCACTGCTAGCAGCCCCTTTGCCTTGTGGGGGATAAAGCATTGGTTAGGGGAGTGCCTGTGCATTGACTCAGATCCCTTACCTGCTCTTTGGTCCTTTTCTGGACTTGGTAGCAGAAAGCTCTTTCTCCAGCCACACTCCTGCCTGTGCTGAGCTCACAGTGGGAGCAGCACCCCAAACCTGGCAGTGTCCAGGTCTGCAGGGTCAGGGAGCAGCCTAGAGTGTGGAGCCCTGGAGCTGTGCAGGGGGAGCGTGCTGTGCACACACAGGGGATGGGTCTGGATCTCAGCTGATCTCCCACATGACAGGAGGCCACAGGGCTTCCCAGCTGGATTGGGAGTTTTGGGTGCAGGATAAACATGTTCAGAGCAATCCAAGCCCCATGTGGGCAGCTGATCTACCTTCCTTGGATGAGAACAGAGTGCCCACCACCTTTGTCTCTAGCTCACCATTTTGCATTAGGGGTTGCTGCAAGAATCTGTCACCTTTGGCTCCAGCCCTTATCCACGGCTGAACCTCAAACCAGGAAAGCTCAGACTCCCCATTTACCATCTCAACAAGCTAAATGTGAGGAGTGTTCCTGCACCGATGAGTGCTGCAGGTGACAGAACACTCCCCTGCATTTCCAGGCAGGTACTGGGGCTGGGAGCAGTGGAGGTGTTTGGGGGAAGCTGCAGAACCCAGGCCCAGCTCGGAGCAGGGACAGGCAGCAGCTCCTCTGCCATCCACTGTTATTTAACATCTGGCACTGGGGAAGTTCGTGAGAACTTCACAGTTCTTGTAATCAATCCTCCTCCCAGTGTTTTCTGGTTTTGAGTAAAGTATTATAAAAGAGCACTGACTCATTGAGAGTTTCATTAAAAGTGTGTGAGTGTTTGTGAGTGAGGTTTGGCAAGGAGTTAAAAGCCACTGTGCATTTCTCCTTCCCTCACGTGAGCCACCAGGCGTTCAGCAGCAGCAAAGTGCTCCCACAGCAGTGACACAGTTTGTTTTAAATGTCACCACCTGCTCCAGCTGAAGGTGACTTCCTTCCCCCTGCAGCCCTGATGTGAAACGCAGCCTGGTGATGTGAAATGCAGCCTAGTGATGTGAAACACACACAGCAATGTCCACAACACACAGAACACACAGTCCTGTGCAGCAGTCCAGGAATGAGCCCTGGCTCAGGAACCACGCTGGCTTCAGGCTCATCAGAGCTCTGCAGGCAGGGGTGCAGGGCAGAGCAGTGGCACAGCAGGACAGTGACAGTGCCAGCAGTGCCACTTGCAGCAGGGCTGAGGGATGCTGCACATTCCAGTGCTTGTGTGCAAGTTTAGGAATGGAGAGCTTTGTTCTACTGATAGATTTTATTGGTTAATTCAACCTTTTGATCAGAACTTAAATGGATTTTGATTACTCCAAAATAAAGATGTTGGGAGGAACACCCAGCCCTTATCTCTGTTTGACTTGCTTGCTGAGCACAATGTGGCTGTGAGCAGCACAGGGACGGGCTGCTGCAGGCTCAGCTGATCCAGGCAGGCTGTTCATGCCCACCCCAGGGCCTGGCTGGGCAGCTCCCAAACCTCTGCTCTCACACACAGGGGTATTTCAGCATTTGTCCAGCTAAAATTGTTCTGCCAAAGCCAAACCACAAAGCTTGTGCAAGGAGGATCCAATGAATGCCACCTCAGGCCTGGGAGATGGTTGAAGTGATGCTCTTCCAGCTCTGGGTGATTCAGAGGGGGAATCCTTGGTGTCCCACGGGCCTGCCCTGCCCATGGGGTGTGTTCAGTGTGAGGGGCAGGACAGGGGACAATCCTCTGCAGCACAGCACAATCCAAGCAGCAGCCCAAGCTGGGGCTGGGAGTGGTGGATCCTTCTGGCCACTCCTTCCCTCCTCACACCAGAGCACTCACTCCCTTGAATTCCATCCCTTTCTCCTTTTCCCCCTCCCAGCTGAATGCACGGCTGTGACAAACTCCCCACATTGCAGCAAGTCCCTGCCAAGCTCACCCCTCTGCCAGGAGCCTCTGCCAGGATGGCCCCTCTCCCTCTGCCTCCCACCTCTTGCCACAATTCCCACCTGTCTGGGCTCTGGTTGGTTTCCACCATCCCGCCAAAGACAAGAGAAATCCCTGGAACGAGTGAGGGCTTTGGCTGCCCTGTGGAGCGGCAGGAGTGAGACCCAGAGGCTGAGAAAAGAGAGATAAAATAGAGGAGATTGCTGCTCATCCTCTCCTGTCCACTTGCACTGCTTTGGATCCATTGGACTGTTGGGCAGAAATGAGTTTTTCTCTCCTCCTGGAGAAAAGAAACATCCCCATGTCCTCCCTCTCCCCTTCCCCTGCCCTGCTCACCAGGCTGTGCCCTGGGTGGATGTTTCTGCACAGGCTTTGCCTTCCAAGCCCCTTTACCCTGGCAATGCAGTGGCCAGGGACGGCAGTGGCTGCAGGGGGACATCTGCTCTTTGGGTTGGCTTTAGCTGCTCTTTGGGTTGGCTTTAGCTGCTCTTTGGGTTGGCTCTGTCACTGCTCTCACTGTGCTTGGCAGCAGCCGTGGCAGCTGGGGGAGGGCACAGAGGGGGGGCTGGGTTTTGCCCCTGCCAGTGGAGAAACCAAAACAGAGCAGCTGAGGGTGAGGGTCCCCTTGGCCCACAGGACACAAACCCCTCACCAGAACAGGCCCCCAAAGGGATCCAGAGCTCCAGGGCAGCACAGGAGCTGAGCCCTCAGGCTGTGGGAGAGGAGAGGGAGCCAGACAGAGACCCCCAAAGAGGGGCAGCCCCCCCTCCCTGTGAGAGGGAACAGCTCTGGAGAGAGCCCAGGGAGGCCACAGAGATGCCCCAAGGGCTGGAGCCCCTCTGCTCTGGAGCCAGGCTGGGAGAGCTGGGGGTGCTCACCTGGAGAGGAGAAGGCTCCAGGGACACCTCAGAGCTCCTGCCAGGGCCTAAAGGGGCTCCAGGAGAGCTGGAGAGGGACTGGGGACAAGGCATGGAGGGACAGGACACAGGGAATGGCTCCCACTGCCAGAGGGCAGGGCTGGATGGGATATTGGGAATTAGGAATTGTTCCCTAGCAGGGTGGGATATTGGGAAGGAATTGTTCCCTGTGAGGGTGGGCAGGCCCTGGCACAGGGTGCCCAGAGCAGCTGGGGCTGCCCCTGGATCCCTGGCAGTGCCCAAGGCCAGGCTGGGCAGGGCTTGGAGCAGCCTGGGACAGTGGAAGGTGTCCCTGGACATGGCAGGGGTGGCACTGGGTGGTCTCTGAGGTCCCCTCCAGCACAAACCATTCTGTGGTTCTATAAAAACATCCCCCTTCAATCCATTCCTTCTCCCTCTCCATCCAGGCGACCTCCATCCATGACCCTCTGGCATGAGCAGCCAGCAGAGCTCCCCGAGGAGCTGCAGGATCCTTGCAGGCTCAGGGCACCTCCTTGGGTCATGGGCATGGCATTCCCTGGGAGCAGCAGGCTGGGAACATGGATGCTGAAATGCCCAGCTCTGGATGCTTTGTTCAGCACGGGGATTTGTCAGCAATGGTGGCAGGGAGAGGATCCTCCACACCTTCCCATTGGGAAGCCCCTGGGATTGGGTTTGGGAGTGGTTCCTCAGGGATGTCAGGCCAATGCCAAGGGATTCCAGTGGAGAACATCCAGGAGTGCCTCGTACAGGCTCAGCCTGGCACCCACAGCCCCATTCCCTGGGGACATGCTGCGTGTCACCATGGCTGCCCCCTGCCCCACTGACAACGGGGTGCACACACCTCCCACCCCAAGAACCCGCTACCTGCCATAAAATGGATGATCACCCACCTGGATCCCCCAAATTGTGGGTGCCCACCCCATATCTGGAGGAGGACACCTGTATGCCCTCCCTCCCTCCCACGTACCCACCCACCTGGACATCTCTCACACCTGGATGGATGTCCCCAAATCCTGGGTGCCGCCTCTTCTTGGATGCCCCACACATCTGGATGTGCCCTCGTCTACGAGCCCCTCCCATGTGGATGCTCAGCTCACATTGGATGCTCCCCTGTCCTGGATGACACCTGGGTGCCCCACACACACGGATGTTCCCCAGTCCCGGTTCCCCAATCACAGTTCTGCAATCCCGCTCCCCCAGTCTCGGTTCCCCAATCCCGGTTCCCCCAGTCCCGGTTCCGCAGTCCCGGTTCCCCAGTCCCGTTCCTCAATCCCGCTCCCCCCTATCCCGGTTCTCCCAGTCCCTGTTCCAAATCCCCCCAGTCCCGGTTCTCCCAATCCCGGTTCCCCCAATCCCTGTTCCCCCAGTCCCGGTTCTCCCAATCCCTGTTCCCAATCCCGGTTCCGCCAGTCCCGCTCCCCAATCCCGGTTCCCCAATCCCTCCCGCGTCGAGCACTACCCCGCCCGACTCGCTATCCCATCATGCTCCGCTTCCCGCAAAGCACGCCGGGAGCTGTAGTCCTCAACCGCCCAGCCGTCCGCTGGCCCTGCCCCTTGAGCTCTCAGGGGAGCGTCGAGGCGGGGCGCTTCTGATTGACGTGTGTCTAAGCCTATGGAAGCGGCGACTATGTGGAGGAGCCGGGGCCATTTATGATTGACGCGCGATTTAGCCTATGGGAGCGGCGAGAGCGGGGCCGAGGCGCCGCCTGGGCTCGGGCGGACGCGACGGGTCCGTGAGGCGGGGGCGGCCCTGCCCGGCTGAGGTGGGTGGCGGGACTGGAACTGGGGCTGACCTGGCGCGGTGCTGCGGCCCGGCGGGGCGGAGCGGACTCGGGGCCCGGTGGGGCGGCGGCGCTTTGTGCGAGTGGGAGGGCGGAGCGGAGCGGAGCCGTGTCAGCGGCGGGGGCGCTGCGGGGCCGGGCCGGGCCGGGCCCTTCCTCCGCCTTCTCCTCCTCCTCCTCCTCCGCCGCAGGTCCCAGCGCGGCCCCGGCGGAAGATGCGCGGCCGGCGGTGAGCGGCGGCGGGGCAGAGGCCGCAGCCCGAGGCTGGCGGGCGGAGGATGCGGGCCGGGCCGCCCCGCCGATGAGAGGCAGGATGGGCACCCAGGGCAGCCCGGTGAAGAGCTACGATTACCTGCTCAAGTTCCTGCTGGTGGGCGACAGCGACGTGGGGAAGGGGGAGATCCTGGAGAGCCTGCAGGACGGCGCCTCCGAGTCCCCCTACGCCTACAGCAACGGTAAGGGGGGCTGGGGGGAACCGGGCCGCAGGACCCCCATCGCTGTCACAGCCCTGCCGCTGTCACCTCCCCCCGCCATTGCTGTCACCCTCATCCCGCGGGGACCCCCGAGGGCCGTCACCCCAGCGCCGAGCTGGCGGGCAGGGAGGGGTTGTTTTGCTTTTTCCTTTGTTTTTTTTTTTTCATTAACTGGGAGCGCGGCGCGTGGCAGGCAGCTCAGAGGCCTCCTCAGCTCCTTGAAATGCCCCAAATCTGGAGGAGAATGTGGGCAGAGGGGCTGGTGTCTGATGTAATTAATCCCTCGATGCGCAGCCGGACCCTTCCCAAGCGGTCCCGCTCGCAGCGTAGGGCTGCCCTCCCTCCCTCTCCCCGGCTGCCACAAGGACCGAGCCGTTCCCAGAGGAAGCAGGGGCTGTAACAAAAGAACTGGAGCCTGATTCCCAGCCCGGAGCCGCTCTGGCTCGGTGGCTGGACCGGGAGCGGCCGGGTTGGCTGATCCACCTCCTGCCAGCGTCGAGGTTCCTAATGGAGCCCATGACAGACCATTAACTACGGTATCACAAGACCGTAATTAAGAGCCAAGGAGTAGCGCTGTGCATTTCCTGCAGTTACGGTGTAGCGCGGCCTGGCGGGGTGCGGGTCCTGCTGTGGGTGTCAATCTGTCATCCTTCCCCCTCCTCCGTGCACAATAACATCCCCAAGAGCTCAGACCCTGCATCATCGCTCTAGCCCAGGGCAGGAGCAGGTAGTGCCGAGTTTTGCCTGTATCAGGAACAGGAGGGAATCGGGAGCTCCTTGGTGCTCTGCACGGGCCAAATTTGGTGTGGCTCTGACCACACTCGGTCCTTGGAGCCTCCACCAGCTCCCCAGGAGCTGATGCAAATGCACACCTGCTCCACGGAGATTTACGGGGAGGTGATGACTCAGAAGTGGAGCTGCCTGTGAAATGGGAGCAGCTCTTCAGGAAGGAGAAGGCTTTGCTATCGTTCATCTCCTCGGGTGTCTGGCTGGGCTGGTGTGGTTTGCCTTTGAGGAGGTGCTGGGCGCTTCAGAGCTTCCCTGAAGAGAGTTTGTGTTTCTGGAGAACCTGCCTCACCTGGGAGCTGTGGAACTGCTCCGTGGGGTTGGTGTTTACTATGTAGAGTGTAACGGGGTGGCTGTTTTAAGTGAAGTGTTCCAGCTGGAATTGTCTTCTGATTGAAGTGGGTTTGAAGCAGACAGGGTAGGAATAAGGAGTGAGTTAAGTGGGGTCTTTGGTATAGGCATGAGACCCAAAGAACAAGGATTTTGGCTATGGCTGTAGACCTTTTGTCTCAGAACCCACTGTTTTGTAGCAACTAAATACCAGCATCTTTTTATTGGAAGAAGGAATCTCAGTGAATAATTTCAGAACCTTCCCTTGTCCTCTGTGGGCAATTGAGCCCATTCCTAATTAGAGAATTAGGTCACATACTGTTGTTTCACAGTAATGTATGCTCTGACAGTCTCTGCTTCTGTTGATTCTGGGAGGCGACGCACCTTTAGGATAATCAGCTGGAGTGGCCTTTGATATCCAAGTGAATTTGATCCTGCTGATGCTGCTGACAGCCTTGCAGTGGAACTCCCTGTGCCTCTGGCACAGCTGGGACGTGCTGACAGGGCATGCTGCTCCCCTTCCCTGACAGAGACCATCCCCTGAGCTCTTGGATTTTGGGAACAGCTCGAGCCTGGCGTCCTCTTTGGCACGTACTAATGCCATCCCAAAACAGCAATGCCAGAATGTTATGTGGAGGTTCTCTTTGTAAATCTGCTTGTAAGCACGTTGTCCTTGTCCTCATCCCCTCCCAGACCCCGCATCCCAATTTTAAAATAAGTGTTGTGTCATCTATCACTATTTAGGTCAGTGCAGAAAGTACAACTTGTGTGTGTGTGCTTTGAGCTGCTCTTGTGGTGGGGACATCTCGTGTGGAGCTCAGGTCCCTGACCTTGGCAGGAAGGGGAAAGAGAGCATTTGCCTCTCTGTCTGGTTGGGGTCTGATGCTTTTACTCTGTTTTGTGGAAACAGTTGTAAGCAGCCAGGTTTTGTGATGCAGCGTGGAATGGATTGTCCTTCCAGCTCAGGGAAGGCACACCCTCAGAAGTGAAGCTCTGTAAATGTAGCTCTGTATTTTAGCTGCTCTTACCCAGCCTATTAGAAAAGGGATTGAGGGATTCCTCTCTGCTCCGTGGGCATCTGGGTGTTGGATCAGCACACAGCTGAGAGATGAAAAGCCTTTTTTCTGTTGGATTTTAGGTGCTGTAAGCAGCCTCTGCCTGCCTGTGTCCAGTATCTGAGAGCCTGGGATGCAGTGGGAGCTGTGTCTGTCATACAGCACCATAGGTGCTTCTGTCCATCCTTTTTCAGGATCCCTGAACAGCAGTGTCACTTCTCAGCACAGCCTTGGAGCTTGGCACCTCAGTCTAAATCAGGCACATCTTATATTAGCCCCTGCAGTTCCTGTGGTGCATAGCAAGGCCTCAGCAATGTCCTTTCTTTAAATTGCTGGCAAAATAAAGCTCCTCTGTGGGAGCAGAGGTGGTTGTTACTCCTGGTGCAGGAGATGTGAGCAATGCCCTGACCATTGCTGCACCAAGCTGTGAGGACAGTGAGTGGTGTCCTGGAGAGCCTGCAGGGCTGCTAGTTTTGGAACTTCTAGTGATAAAAAGGTGGCATTTTGAGGAGGAGACTGACGTCCAGTTGTCACTTGTGTGTTCCTTACTAGGTTTGTGCTAAGCTATGGAGTATATCAGTCTCCAGGAGCATCAGCCAAGCATGCTCCCTGTGAAGAGCAGGGAGTGTTGTTTTTGTCCTGTGGCTGGATATTGTAATTGATTTGGACTTAGCTTTTGCCTTTTCTTGGCCATCCACAAAAGACCCTGAATTAAGCCTTCCTACTATTGTTTGGACAGGGAGAACATTAATGCTCTTCTGGGCTTCCAACGTTGTCCATCTTCCAAGCTTTCACCCTCCTTTTCCCAAATCTGTAGTTGTGGAGGCAGGATGCTGTTCTTAGAGCCTCACTGCTGCTGTGGACAGCTGGAGGATCTCACCTGGGAACCCAAAATCCTGCATTTTCCCTGAATGCTCTCTGTGCTGTCAGCGCTGGCTCCTTCTCCCCAGGTGCAGGGAGGGGCTGCTCAGTGCCATGAGCCTCGGGGTTACACCAGACTCGAGTGAAACTGTGCTTTACTTGTGGGTGAGTCCCCTGCACAGATCACTTTGGTCTTTAAACAGCTGTCCTCATCCATCCCCCAGCACTGAAGCAGGACAGAAATGTGTTGGTCCCGGGGTGGTTTGGGACATGGATGTGGTGGAGCTGCACGTGAAGCAGGGGCTGTGTGCGTGCCATGCATTAGGGGCACGAGGCTGCTCCTCACCTGAGGGACCCGTGGTGGCTTTGTCACCACCGTGTCACACATCCACTCTCAAATAGCTGGTTATTCATGTGCTGGAATGAGCTCACCCAGCAGGTTTGTTGGCTTGCAGGAGCAGCAGCCCTGAGCTGAGCCCTGGCTGAGTCAGGGCAGCTCTTTGTGCTCAGCAGGCGAGAGGGAGACAGGGCTCTGGTGCCCCAGAACAGGGCCAGGGCTGGGCTCACCACACAGACCTGAGGGTGATGGGCTCCCTCCTCACATGATGGAGGGCTTTTTCTGCCGCTGCCTTCCCCCTCACCTGCTGCTGTTCCCACAGGAAAGCAGAAATGTGTGTTAGGGAGAGAGTAGAGCGTGTTTTGGAGCAGATGGCTTTGACTGGAAAGGGGGTGGATTTTTATTTTTATTTTCCCTGTCCTCAGCTTGTATTAAGAAAGTGATGAGGATGCAGCCAGTGTCCTCACTCTGATCTTGCAATGAGCACACAAAAGCTGAAATGAGAGCCCTGCCCTGCACAGAGTTGGTGCTGACACCAGCCCTAATGCACCGAGTCCCAGCACCTCCTTTCAACCTTGTGCCTTGGCTGGGTTTTAGTACCTTTATTCAGGCACCATCCTTTGGTGCTCTGTATCCCACTGCTATCCAGGCCCAAGGCAATGTCAGGGAAAAGGCACCTGAAGTGCTGCTGACAGGTTTTGTGGTTCAGGTGAAAACTGGATCTTTTCCAAGAACTCTCCCCCAAAAGCAGAAGTGCAGGAATTCAGCTCCTGGGCAGCAGCAGCAGCAAGCCCACTAGGGCTGGGGTTCCCTGCCAGGAGCAAGGGCTGGGGCAGTGCAGCTTCCTGCCCTTTTCCTGGCCAGGAGGAACGGGAGAGGCAGCTGAAGACACTGCCCAGCCCTTGGAGGTGGTCGGTCTCTCCCAGCTGCCACTGTTTGCCTGGGGGCTGCTGTTAATTACCAGGTTGTTTATTTGAGTGATCCACAGCTTTGGATGTCTTTTCCCTCTGGTTGTTTTTGTGCAACTGTCTGAATCTGGAGATCTCTAAGATGTTTCTTTCAAGTCTTCCTTTACAGCAGTTCCTCTCCTGATATGTCCTGTGACCCCTCAGGCACCCGTGTGCAACCAGAACCTCCCCTGGTAGTTCCATGCCAAGCAGGAGATAACCAACCTGTCCTACGGCAGTCCTGCACAGGCAGAGGGTGAAGAGACACTTTGTGTCATCCTCCTTGCTGCCATGGAGGGCATGTGAAGGGATGTTTCCCAGTGCTTCTGCTCCTTGCCTGCTGAGTTTCCAAGACTGACCATGGAGATGGTTTCTCACTTCTGATCTGCAGCCTCCACGGTGCTGCTGTGTTTGGATACAGGTCCAGCTACACTGGTTTACTTTTCACAGCCTTAAAAAGTGTGTAGCTGAGCATCTCTGCTCTAAACTTGAACTTGTGTAAGCACAGGACCTCTCTTCATACTGGCTGACCCTCCTGAGCAGACAGGAATTGCTGGGTGACCCTGTGTGCAGTAAAACCTCAGACAGGGCCAGCACTGATGTAGTGGCATCTGGGCATAGGCATGAGAGCTACAGGTGTTGAGCCCAGGTGTCTGACGGCAGCTGAGTGCTCATCCTGGTGCTGCTGCACTCTCAGGGCTCTCTCTGGCTTCAGCAGGGAGGGAAGCCTTGGTTCAGGTGCTGCTTTGCTGCCTCCTCCTCCTCACCTGGCCCACTCCCCCCCGGCGTGTCCTGCTCTGCTGGAGCAGCACTGTCCCTGGCCATGGTAGACACGGGCTGGCTGCCCCACTGCTTCAGCTGTGCACACCCATGGAAACTGCTCTTTGTTTTCTGGCAGGACTGTATTCTTTGGAATAATGCTTGGAATAATGTTTCAGTTTGAGGCTTTAGCACTCTGGTGCAAGGAGGATTGAGGCAAAGTGTTCCAAGTGCAGCCCAGCCATCACGTTCCTGTAGTGGCTGCACAACTGATGTGCAGGAAATGTTTGAGCTGGACTGTGCTGGTCGTGCTGCTGGAAACCTGTTTGGATGGCTTGCAGAGTGGTTGTTGCAGCAATTCCTGCTGTCTGCCAGCACTTGCATCAGTGTCCTTCAGGGATGTTCACTTCCCTGTCATCAGAGATGCAGAGCTGATCTCATCAGAGCAGGCAACTCAGAAACAGCTCCAGCATCTCTTATTTCTCCATTGTTCACTACGTAACCTTTGTGTGAAAAATAGTTCCAAAGATATAGTGCTGAACCTCCAGCTCTGCTTGTTGTGGGACTAACCAGCTGCAATTTAAACTTAAATTCCAAAACAAAGCCAACAAACAAAAAAA
Source organism: Molothrus ater (assembly GCF_012460135.2). Lineage (NCBI taxonomy): Eukaryota > Metazoa > Chordata > Aves > Passeriformes > Icteridae > Molothrus > Molothrus ater. Next base: position 15,406,519 of record NC_050493.2, read on the forward strand.
ATCCCCATCAAGCCAAAACCCACCCCCCAAACTGAGTGTCTGGCAGGTTTGGTGTCTCTCTCTAGTCTGGATTAGATGTGCACAACAGTGTAGGTTGTTATGTGTGCAGAACCTCTGAGGAGGGTTGTGTTTTTGTTGAGATGTTAGAAAGCTGGGGACCTACTCTGCAAAGTTCTGGGTTGCACTGCAGAGTTCTCACCACCTCTAATCCCTCTATAAAAGCTGTGCTTTTATGGCTGTTAACGTGTTCCAGAGCCCTGAGTGCACAAAGGTGATGTGAGCTGAGCAGTACAGAGCTGAAATGGGTGGAATGTTCTTCTAATAACTGGGATTAAAAGTTTCACTGTGTTTTTTGTTTGTAAAAAGCAGACAGGTTTTGCTCTCTCTAGATTCCACACCAAAATTGTCTGCACCTCTCCTGGTGTGGAGGTTTTTGGTTGGTTCAGTATTTAAGCTGCATAGGAAAGACCACGGAAGTTAGTCTCCTCCTCCTCCTCCTCCTCCTCCTTCTCCTTCAGCTTTTGTTTCCAGCTGTTCCCTGGCATGTTTTCCTCTGCAGCCTCGATCTCTCCAAACAGCAGAGCATCTTTCCATTGCACTTGAGAATAGCTATGCTCTGAGCTGAGGCTTTGAGCTGTGCTTTTATAACCCTGCTGGTTAAAATCTGGATTTCTTTCCCTTTGCCCCTCACTGTCCCCTGGCACTCCAGCTCGAGCTCCAGAGGAGCATTATGTCATATCAATTCCTGTGTGATTGCAGGCACTGGAGGAGGAAGGAAGCTCCTATGTGAAAACCTTCAGCTTTGTTTTGCTAAAGGCTTTGCTGTAAGGTGAGACTCACCTGAAAGAAAATTACCCTGGGGCACAGAGGGTGGTGGCTCAAGGCAAGAAACCTCCATCAAAGAGTCTGTTTGCTTCTGCAAAAGTTGTAGTAAATAGTGAGGTTGCAACATAGCTTGGAGATTGTTTGTTCCTATAGAGCTTCTGTTTGCTGAAAGTATTTTTACGTAGCCACAGCTTTTTAGATTTTCTTCCTCTTTTCTGCTTCATCTTTGTTTCATTTCCATCGGCCCATTCCAGATATTGTTAGATCATTTTAAAACTTTGACACCTGTTCTCCTATAAATATAACACCTGAAATTCTTAATGTCCTGCATGTTCTGTGCAGGATTGGGTATTGAATTGGGACAAAAGTCTTTGTGCAATTCAAACATAATATTTGCTGCTTAAACCATCAGTGGTTAAGGAGGAGACAGGCAGAAAGGGCACACTGAAAGGCTGTAATTAAATGGCAGTTTAACAGAAGGTTCTGAGCATCCTTGGGGTAACCTTTAAAAAAAATGCAGAGTTCAAAACAATTTCTTTTTCTTTTAGGGATTTTAACTTGTTTCCAGCCAGGCTGCTGGGTTCCTGGTACCATTTGGAGGTTTTACTGTACCATTTGCCTCTCTGTGCAGGTGATTGGCCCTGCTCCCTGCTCAGTCCTGGACACAGAAATTACCCTGCCTTGTTTCCTTTGGTACCAGCTGTAGCAGTACCTGTAACAGGCCTTTTGCCCATGGTTCTGGAGTGGAGGCCAAGTGGTCTGGAGACAGAACTAGATGCATAAAAAAAGAAGCAATGAACAAAGAAAATGCAGCAACCCACCCCCTCACCCCATTTTGCCCATCACTTATTTAATCTTAAATCCTCTCTTGTCCCAAGAGTTGTTGTTTTTCTTACATTGTCAAGCTGCCTGAGTAACTTAGTGGTAAAATCCATCCAGGAAACTGCAGGTCTGTGCTGTGGCACAAAGAGATGAAACTCTGCAGGGTAGATCTTACCTGTGCTGCTCACCCTGCCAGCAAATGTGTTTGCTGTGGAACACCTCTGTGGGTGAGACACATTTGTGTTCTTGTAGGACTCATCTGTATTAAAAGGCTGAAATTCAATACTTTCTTCTATTTTTTTAAATGTCAAATGCTGGCTTTTCCCTGGTGGTAGCAAAAGGGCTCCAGAGTGGCTGCCAGGGTAGCTGGAGTGAGATCTTTGTCCTGTAGGTCAGGAGGGGACCTGGGAGGCTCCAATTTGGGCTTGGAATACCTGGTTTCAGGCTGGTGAGAGCTGCTGTGAGGCAGCAGAGTTTGTACAGGTGTGTAGTGAGGTGCTTGCTGTGCCAACAGGGCCAGTCCATCCCACAAGGACAAGGAGGGACAACTGAGCACACCTGCCATGCACTGTAAGTCAGGTCCCTGGAGATTTGTTGTCATGGAAAGGTGAAACCAATGTTAGCAGCTATCCTGGTGCTTCCAACATGCAGCAGCCCTTTCCTGGCTGTGGTTGGTGCAGCAAGACCAAACTTGGGAGCCAGAGAAATTCCTGGGGACTGGAATCTCTGTAGCTGTTCTGAGAACTCTGCAAGTGTCTGCTTAACCTGTCTACACCCAGCTTGAGGGCTGCAGCTCTCCCTGGGTGTTTGGGTGTGGAGCATGGGTCTGGAAATGCTGTTTTGTTGCTGGCAAAACCTGGAGATGCCGGTGGGGTGTGGCTGGGGATGCCAGGGATCAGAGGCAGCCTGAGCAGGATCCCTGAGCAGGTGTGCACCTGAGGCTGGCATGCACCGTGCAGGCTGCCCAGGCACGGTGTGGGGCCTGCCACGAGGGTCTGATGCTGCAGGGCAGCATTTCCCTGCACAGTGTCCACAGGAGTGGAACTATGGAGGGATAGGATATTCAAAGTATTTTGGACAAATGCTTGGATTTTCTTGAGTGTTGGGGATTTTTTTGTCTCCCAGCATATCTTGATGTTTGTACGGTCATCCAGCAACAATGCAGACTGTTATGGTGCCCTCTGATTTCCCTCACAGGCTGCCTTTGTTTCTGCGTGCAGCTGTGTAGTTTTTATGGAGATCTGGATTGCAAGGCATGAAGAAACTCTTTTGTTTGTTGTCGCTTCTGTGCATAAAATCATTCTTGATTTTCTTCTAAAGCACAAATCCACTTCACATTCCTGATTCTGGACTGACTTTGGACTGTTTCTGGGATTTCCCGGGTGTCCGCTGAAATTGTTGGAGCTTTAGAAACAGATTTGCTCCTGGCTTCAAATGCCATTTTCTGATGTAATTGTCCCCCTTAAGTGTGCCCAGAACAAAGTTCCTCTGTGTGAGGACCATGTAGCTGCTGAAACGGTGCTGGGCTTGCAGCAAGCAGTGAACAAGTGAAATCAGCAAATCCGGCCTTCTTAGAGGTCTCCAAATCAATGTTTTCCTTTTGGCTGGTTACAAAACCAAACAAGCAATTATTTGTCGGAGATCCCCACCTCCAAGCCCTCTCAGCTGGAGATGAACATGCCTGGGAACTGATGTGAGCAGACTTCCTGTGAGAGGCTTCCAGGCTAAATGGAAATCCCTCTCAGCTGAAATGAGGTGTCTGTGGATGGAAGATGGAGTATGTTTGTCAGGAGAAAATGTACAAATCTGGGTAACTGCAGATAATTGAAAGGCGTTTGTTCTCTCTCAGTTTCAACACGTGTCTGTACGAGGTGCTTGGCAGCTCGTTGGGTTTCTCTCAGAGCAGCTCCCCGGGGCTGTGCTGGGGCTCCCCTCCTGCCCCCAGCAGCTCCCGCTCATCTGCACACACCGAAATAACGGGGAGCTCTTGTTGCCTGCAGCGAGGGGTGCAGCGAGGGTGGGCTGTGTGTGAGCTGCCGTGGGCAGGAGGGGACGGAGGCAGGAGCAGGGGCGGGTGTGGTGCTGCTCTCCTTCATGGCGGGTGGCAACCGGGACCTCTCGATCCTGTTCCCAAAGCTCAGCTAGGGTGCAGGACAGGATCACAGAGGTAAAATCACCTGCTTGCTGACCTTCAGTCCCAGCTCTACAGGGCAGAACTGGGCTGTTCTGCTGTGATGCTGTTGGGGAACTTCTATCATCCTGCTCAAAACAGAGTAGTGATACTGTGAAGTAAACTGTGATGCTGAAAGGCACAGACCTGGGATGAATCCACCTATGTTTGGTTGACCCCTGTTGTTGGTGATGATAATTTGTTTCTCTCTTTAAAGAGTAGGTAGTTGAATGCATGACTCAAAAGGATGAGCTCATGTGTTGTTTGGAAGGATTTTTCCCGTGGCTCACAGCTCTGAGCTGACTAGTTAAATTGCTGCTGTTAATGTGCTGCTGTACACACTTTTTAAGGTTGGGTGACTTCATCAGTTGCTATTTGAATAGCTTGAATTCTCGTTTTTCATCTGTTATGTTGATGTCACATTTGCAACATCTGTTATGTTGTGCCTCATACCACATTTTTTCTGAACAATTTTAGTATCACTTACAGATGACAGAGGCAGTAACTACTCCTCTAAGCTGGGGTGGAAGATAATGCACCTGTGGTATCTTCTTACAGATGTTTCTGCCTGTTTTTAAAGTGCTTCTGAAATTAGAGGATCTTAAACCTGCATCTGTGGGTGCATGCATAACCTGGGTGCTGGCCCCAGCAGCTGCCTTCTGCCTGGGAGTGGGTTTGGTGTTGGATTAGTACACTTGGTTAAACCTGTTTGCTCTGAACATGCTTTCAGCAGCTCCTGGCCACCTGTGGTTTCCATGCCTGTCTACCTCGTTTGACTAGAAGTGAAGCAACAAGTCCTCCTCTATCAGCTTTTGCCCACAAACAGCCAATTCTGATAGGTGAATTCTGCCTTTTCACTCACAGGCTGGTGAGGCTTGTAAAAAAACCCAAAACAACAAAACCATAAAATAAGACATTTTAATCCACATTTCCAATGTGTCCTGGCTCTGTATTCTGCTCTTGGAGCAGTGTCCTGGGTTGCCTATATGAGGCTTGGTCACTGGCCTCAGTTGCTGTGGGTGATGTTTCATGACCATCCCCACCATAAGCAGTTCTTAAACCAAAAGGTGCAGAATGTGGGGTGTGGTGAGAGGGAGCAGTGAACCTGAACATGGTGTGGGGGGTGTTCCACTGTTGTCCTGTGGAATATGGTTCTGCCAGAAAATGAGTCCCAGGAGGTCAGAGCGCCCACTTTGGTGTGAGGGAGAGCCTGTGGAGAAGCTGGTGAGGTTGTATGGCCCTGCTGTGTGGCAGGAACGTGCTGTGGAGCAGCTCTGTCACTCCAGGCCTCACCTTGTGTAATGCTCCCACACACCCCCAGAGCTGGGCCCTGGAGAGGCTCTGCTGGACACTCTGCCTGTGGGTAACAGCCTGTGCCTGGGGGGCTGCTCCACCCTGGAATAACCTCGGTTCAGGGCTGCTCTGAGCTCCTCTGCCAGTGTCTGTGCTGTACAGACTCCTGCTGTGAGCCCCATGTGTGACAGGAGTGTGGTTTGCTTGTGGAGGTGGTCTGGAGGCTTTGCCTTGGTTTTGGGGTGAGGTTTTTGCATGCTGAGGACTGAAGTGGCAGTGATGTTCTTACTCCATAGCTGATCTGGAGCTATTATGCTCACCTTTTGGCCTCAGTTTTGTGACCTCCCAGCACTTCTCCTCCCTCCTTTATTCTCTTGGACTTGTTGAGGATGGGACTTGGCTGCATGTTGCTGCTTCTGCCTTTTCTTCATACTCAGCAGGGATGGGGTGCCTGGCACTGGCTGCTCTCCCCCCACAGTGGTTCCAGCTTTCAGGAGGGTCTGGCAGCCCCAGGTGGTGCCTGCACACGCAGGGACAAAGCTTTCTATGCCCCAGGCACATCAGTCATGACTTGGAAAGGCATGGGTCATCTTGGGAAAGGACTAGTAACGTCTTGAAAAGGTCTGCTAACGTCTGTGACACACAGGGACTTGGTAGAATAAGCAAGTAGCCTTTGGACACTGCTCGAGTATCACTGGCATTTGGGATAAATGAATTTCTACATTAATGGCCTTGGGCTGGACTTAGCAGAGCGCAGAAGGGCTCCAGTTCCAGCACTGGAGAAGGGGCAGCCTCTGCACTGTGTGCAGCACAAATTGTTTTTTCCTTTTTTAATCCAGCAGGAAGGTTGGCACAGGCCCTTTGGAGGGAGAGGGAGGGACCTTTCAGCAGCTCATCTCTTGCATACACACCAGTAAGATGACAGCTAGTCTATGTGACAGAAAACATGCTGGTATGTCCCCAAAGGTGTGGCAGGGGGAGCCTGAGTGACACCCAGCCAGGCTGTGCCAGCCCTGCAAGAGGGCTCAGAGGAGGGGACACCCTGACCAGACCCCTCATGGGGACCCCTGGCTGGAAGGGACAGGGCTCTCATGCATAGTTTATGTTCTCACAAAAATTCACAATTGCTGTGGTGTTCTTGGCATCCACAGCGTTGACAAAACTGTTGATAAGGTTTTAAAACCAAATTTACCTATCCCTGCTTAGTCACAGCTCCTGGAGTCCTTGGTGCTGAGAAGCTTCACCACAGATTCATCCTTGATTTTTTCCTTTTGCAAACACACAGTAATGGATTTGCAGTCCATTGACCCACTCTAAAGTGTTCCTAGGTGCTTATCTACCTTTGTGACAGTGAGAACATGCCTTTAAGCCCAGCTGCACACTGAGTGATTGTGGCTTTGATCCTTCCCTGTGTAGTAAGGAAGGATTGTCACGACACAGGTTACAAATTCCTGGCTGGATACTCTTGGTGTTGCCTGTTTTATAATCATGGCATGTCTCAATCTGTCAGCTCCTTGCTCCCAGAGCTCTGTGTCCCTTTCTCTCGAGGCTCCTCTCTGCTGCCACACAGCATGACCAGCCCTTCACAGCTGCTTACTCGAGTTCACTGTGAAATCTCAGCAAGTTAAATATTTGATGTGTATTCTCTATGTTTTTATTCCAGCCCTGTGCTCTCCCCTCTTCCCAGCAGCCAGTGGTCAGTGTGGCACTAAACCTACAAACCTTTAGCAAGGCCTTTTAAGTGCCCCAGCCCTTGTGCACTCAGCAGAGCTGATGACCTGTGAGCAAACAGAGGAGCCGGGGGGTGTTTGGGGGAAAATGCAACTTTTTCAGTTAGAGATCTGTGGTGTGGTGGCTTCAGCTGCACTAATGGCAATTACAAACCAAAGTCCATCACCAGGCTGGCTGGGTGAGGCACTGTGGTGACACAGTGAGTCTTTCTGGTGGCTTCTGGGCCAGTCTTAAGATTTCCCAGTCGAGCAGAGCATTTCTGTAGAGCAGGAGACCAGGCACAGCTCACCTTTAGCCCTCTTACGAGTGCTCAGATGCCATCAAGAGTTGCAGAATGCAGCCACTCTGACTTAATTATGTCTGTAGATAAAGGAACAATCCACTGAATTGCAGCATTAGTCAGGTAACAAAAGTCCACTCAGTTTATCTTATTCTTATTATATGATGCATTGAGTAAAGGTTTGGCCTTGGCTCATCATCATTGCACACCTCCAATTTTGCCTGTTGACCTTATGTATCTCTTGCAAGCAGGTTGGTTATCTTCTTTTGAATTATAAATAAATGAAACCAAATTTAATTTTTAAAAGGAGGAAAAAAGCTGAGGTTGCATCATATAGCACATGTCTGCAAGCCGGGGGAACTGAGTTTTAATGAAGTTAAAATAATGTGCACTGGGTTTTTTTTGTGGGTGGACTAACAGCGAGGTGGATTCCAAGCTCCCACAAGCAGAAGCATTCATGTAAGAAATGAGGTGGAAAAAGCATCTTTGACCAATCTGACTCACACAAACTGGAAATGACTGCAAGTGACAAGGAGTCTCTCTCGGAAGGAAAGCAAGCTTTAAGTCTTAAAACTATATCAGTGTTTCACTTGAGTACATTGATTTATTTTTACTACTTCTTAATTTTTTTCCTTTGGAAAGAGATTTTTTGAGCATCACCTGGAATGTCTTCTGGCCCAGATTTGTGACTAAATTATGTTCTTCTTAGAGACACTGCAGATACACACTGGAGATGGTGCTGGCAGCTTTTGGGGAAGGTCTCAGGAAATCCTGCTGCTGGCTTGGTTAATGTGGGATGAGCCCTTCATCCCTGGTTATACCTTTGTGATGTCTGTGTTGGTTGGGCCTTGGATCATTAGAGCATCCCTGGAGGAGGACACTTGATTTGGACCAGTAACCAAAGAAGCAGTGTTGGCTCTGGCATTACCCTGGGAGCTGGAATCACCCTCCTCCCAGTGCAGTGGGGATCACCTTGGAAGCTAAAGGAGGAAAGAGGCACATGTTGCTCTTAGGTTTTGCTCAAACCTGCCTTTTTAAGGGGAGGTGCCCTTCTGGCCTCCACCCAGGTGTTAGGGCAGAGTCACTTGATGAGTGTACAACTGCAAACTTGTCTCCTTTTCTCTGAAACAAAGACCCACACAAAACCCAGAGGCCACCATGTTTCAGTAGTAAATATTTATAGAGCTTTGTTCACTTGGGCTGTTTAAAGCAATTTTCCTAAGAGATCAACCTCTTTAAAGGGAGAGCATGAAATGCACATCTCCTTTGTTTTTCTCCCTTTTCCAGTGTGACTTCCAGATCCATGTACCTGCTTGGCTGCTGCCTCCTCCTTTGTGTTTTTGCTGCTCCTGCAGGTGCAGAGCAGAAGCTTGGCAGAGTGGACATACACCTGTGTCCGAGCCACGAATTCCCAGGGGGAAAGGGAACAGCCTGATACAAAGTAGTATCAAGTGTTGGGAAAAAGTTACCATTTCTTTTGGAGGGGTTTTACTTTTTCTATTCACATCAAGTGTCATCTTTTGGGTGAAAACTTTAAGTAAGCTCACGTTGGGTGTGGAGTTTTCAGGTGATACTGATGCCAAGTGTGTTGTGCTTGGCATGAGTAATTTGGAAGAGATCAGAGTTTCCTATAACACATCTGGTGGATTCCCATGGGAAAATGACTTGCTTTCTTAGGTTTTCCTTAGAACAACTGGCAAAAGAAAGAAACAAAGGTTTGGGATTCCCCAGAACCTTGCCCAGGAGCATGAAACCCAGCTCCATGGAGGAGAGTCAGGTGTCTGACATCAGGCTTGGTATAGCAGATCCCTCTGTGCCAGGTTGGCAGATACAGGCTTGGTACAGCAGATCCCTCTGTGCCAGGTTGGCTCTCTGCTGCAGGAACGGGGCTGGGATGGCATCAGCATAAGCAGGAGTCTAAAGCAGGGCTGGAAAAATAACACAGGAGTCGGCCTGAATGCTAAATCCCAGAGAACAGCCCAGACTTGTTCTCTGAGCCTCATTTGCTTTGTTGCATCATGGTAATATCGGTCCAGAAAGAGATCAGTTGATATAAAATAGGCTTCAAACAAGAGTGTTTTCTTTTCCCCCAGTGCTGCTGCTGCGGGGCCGGGCAGGGCTGGTTCTCTGGGCTGTGTGTGCTGCAGGGGCAGCCCGTGCTGGTTCTGGGGCTGGGGGCTGGCTGCAGGGGCAGCCCGTGCTGGGGCTGGCTGCAGGGGCAGCCCGTGCTGGGGCTGGGGGCTGGCTGCAGGGGCAGCCCGTGCTGGGGCTGGGGGCTGGCTGCAGGGGCAGCCCGTGCTGGGGCTGGGGGCTGGCTGCAGGGGCAGCCCGTGCTGGGGCTGGGGGCTGGCTGCAGGAGCAGCCCGTGCTGGGGCTGGTCCCTCGCTGGCTGGGGAGTGGGATCAAAGCCTCTCAGGCAGAGCAGTGTCCATCCCAAAATAAGCTGTGCTTGGCTGTGAGCAGAGGTGATGCTCAGGTAGGGGAAACCCTGTCACCTGTAGAAAAGAAGTTCTAAAAACTTCCCTTAACTTGTGTCTGAGCTGCCTGAAATGTAAAGGTGGAGGGGCAGCCCTGGTATGGCCATGGCCATGCACTGCTGCACTGCCAGCAGCCTCAGAGCAGAGGTGGCATCTAGTGGCTGCTGTGACCCTCTGTCCCCAGATCCCTGGGACAAGGGGGGAGCCAAGGCTGAGCTTGAGCTGTGGGCTGGGCCTGGGAAAGGGAGCTTGGCTGCTCAGCTTCCCTGTGAGCTGTAAATGGGGGAGTGCCTTGGGCTGCAGCTCAGGACATGTTTGTTACTGGGACTGAAATACAAGGGGCCAGTGCTGGTGTTCAGCACAGTGGTGAGTCTCATGATTTTGAGGGCACCTCCAAACTGATGCAGATTTTGTCTCACCAGGAGAGCCATGGGAGAGCTGTGTTTGTGAACTGCAGCCTACTCAGTGCTAACCAGCTCAAATAACAGACCAAAAACAGGGAGTGCCTTTGAGCTGTCCTGATGCACTGAGTGTTTATGGAAAAGGAAGCTGAAATTTTCTCCAAAACATTGCAGTTGTGCAGATTTTTGTCTTTCATTAATGAGCTTGTAGGCAGAGTTTGCTCCAAAACCTTTTGTAAATCAGTCATAGTCTCACTTTGGGTGTTTGCATGTTAAAAAGTGCAGAACTTTCCTCTCAGCCCATAACCAGATACCAGCTTGCTTTTAACTGGAGTGTGTGTGACCTCCTTGGGCCAGTGTATGTAACACCCAAAGACTGGTGTCCCTCTGGATTAAAGTATGTGGTGTAGTTTCAGATGAACATGGATTATTTAAAGCATTTCTCTGGTGACCAAGTCATGAGTTTTGAGGACAGGGGACCCAGGTTCCTCTGGGGATGTAGGCTGGGCAGTTAGTGGGTGAGGAGCACAATGATGACATCTGCGTATTTGACATTTCCATTAACAAGTTTCCTTCTCTTCCCAGTTTAGCTGAACCTCTCTCACTTTTAAAAGCTGTACTCAAGCAATTTGTTTCAGCTCAGCAGTGGCATTTTTGGAAGCATGTGGCCTCGGTGCCCTGAAAACTGTCCCTGTTCCCTCCCGTGGTGCTTCCATGCAGCTGCTCCACCTGCGCACTGCTGGCACTGGGGGTGATCGGGACTCGCTGCTGACAGGGAGCTCTTGTGCCTAAGGAGGGGCCAGAGTCTGTCAGGATTTTGCATCTGAGATAGAGCAATGGGCTTAATTAGCCTATTGCCTAACAGGCCAGCAGATCCTGGTTCAGGAACTGGCAGGGGAAGATGTCTGGATGCTCCCTTCTGGTAGCAGAGCAGCCTTACTCCCACCACTCCTCACCATCCCTGGGGATGAGGGAGATTTATGTCTGCCTGGAAATAAATACAGATCATTCACTTGTCTCTGGAGGAAGATAAAATGTAAACTGCCTATTTTCTGTGATACAGCACTGGAAATAGTTGGAATTTAAGATAATTATCTTTATTGCTTTTTATAGCACCTTATGAAGGCTGAAATCTAATTTGTTTTTCACTAACAGGGAACTCCTGTGGATGACTCAGAAAAATCCATTTGCTTTATTGACAAACTTGTCTGTTTGGTTGTCAGGGCAGTGTTCTCCTTGCAGGAAAAGGGAAATGCAGGTCATAACACAACAGTGTGGGGTTTTAATAGATATTCAAAGTTTGATATCTGTTGGCAAGAAGAAAAACTAAAGTTGATGTAATTAGAGTGAAGTGACTCTGCTTTATTAAAAGGTTGTAAATTAGTTGATGCTTCAGTGGGTGTGCAGTAATGGTGCTCTCTGCTTTGTTTATGCAACTTCACTACACTTGAAGCTCATTAACAAGAGCTTGCCGAGAAGCTGCTTTTCCTGGGCACCTGGTGCCCCTCAGCTTTGGGAAGGAGGCGGGAGGTGCAGTTGTGTCTCTTGCCCTGTGCCTGGGGCTGCAGGGAATGCTGTGTTCCATGTGGTTTGGGCCTGTTGCTTGCAAGGGGAGTTGTTTCTTTTCAAACTTTTCAGTCCGACTGTGAGACAGGCTCCCAGTTTTAACAAATTTCTGACGTGTCTGAAGGTAGTGGACACCCCTTGTGTGAGTGAGTTGCATGCCAGCACAGCTGGTTGTTGTGGTTTGTGGGGTTTCTGCTGTTCCAGTGCTGGGGCTCTGTGAAAAGCAAAAGCAGATGTCTGTGCTGCTTCTCAGCCCTTCACAAGGGGGGAGTGTGTCCTGCCTTACCTGGCCCCCTGTGATCCACACCCCAGAGCTGCTCAGAAGGAGGGACAGCAATCTTTGGACAGCCTTCCTGTAATCTCTCCCAAAATGGCCTGTTGCTGCAGGCAGTGGTGTTTGAGAAATGCTGGGACTGCAGGCTGATGTAGCAGAGATGTATCGAAATTGTTTCTGTCCATTCACCCCCTAGCAGTCCAATTTATCACTGCCTTGTGGGATAATGCTACAAATCCCTGAATCTCAGGGAATCATGGAGTGACTTGGGCTAGAAGGAACCCTGAAGCTCACCTTGTTCCATCCCCTGTGCCATGGTCAAGGACACCTTTCTAAGTTGCTCTAAGCCCCATCCAACTTCTCCTACAGCTCAAGTTCTGAGCCTTTTAAAACCACAATGAAGAAGTCAGAAGCAATGTAGGGGGATAACTGTGTTTTCAGGGAGGAGGGATAGAGCTCCACAGAGCTGCCTTTGCCATGGAGCAGAAGTCTGTTCCTGTCAGGTCTCTGTAGCTCTCCTCAAAGAGGAGAAAACATCCCTTTAGGAAACATGAAATGAGAGCTCCATGTGGGCAGAGCAAGGTTCTTGTGCATCTCTGAAGATGTTCTCAGTTTGCTCAGCTTTTCATTGCTTTTCTTTCAGGAATTGACTACAAGACCACTACTATCCTGTTGGATGGCAGAAGGGTCAAGCTGGAACTCTGGTGAGTGTTCTGAGCCTCTCTAACCAAACCCTGGGAGCTCAGGCCAGGTGAGCAGGGACACGGGGCCAGGGGACACTGTACCAGGCTGTGGAGAGCGTGGACCATCCCTGAGGGTGTGGTGGGACTTCCTGGCTGTTCTTACCAGGAAGTTACTCTGGCAAACAAGATTCCTTTCTGTCAGTTAAGTAGCACAAACACCATGTTGCTCTTTGCTGGAATAGTCTGAATTCAGTCATTGTCTGTCATAACTGACCATTTTCACTGTTACTCTGCACTTGAGATCCCACCTGTAGTTCTCTTGTCCAGAGCTCCTGGCACAAGAAGCACATGGATATGTTAGAACAGGTTCAGAGGAGGCCATGAAGATGCTCCAAGGGCTGGAGCCCCTCTGCTCTGCAGCCAGGCTAGGAGAGCTGGGGGTGCTCACCTGGAGAAGAGAAGGCACCAGGGAGAGCTCAGAGCCTCTTCCAGGGCCTGAAGGGGCTCCAGGAGAGCTGGAGAGGGACTGGGGACAGGGACCTGGATTGACAGGACAAGGGGGAATGACTTCCCTTTGGCAGAGGGCAGGGATAGATTGGGCAGGAATTGTTCCCTGTGAGGGTGGGCAGGCCCTGGCACAGGGTGCCCAGAGCAGCTGTGGCTGCCCCTGAATCCCTGGCAGTGCGCAGGGCCAGGTTGGATGGGGATTGGAACACCCTGGGGTGGTGGAAGGTGTCCCTGCCATGGCAGGGGTGGAACTGGTTGATGTATAAAAACCCTTCCAACCAAACTATAACATCATTCTGTGTTCTTGTACTGCTCTTGATCACTGAGAGACTGGTATTGTTTTGGAAGCAATACTGGATTTTGCTGATATCCAAGGATGAGAAATAGAAACAAGAGAAGGAAAGTAGAAGAATAAAGCAGGTGAAACCCTTGGTCCCTCAGCAGCTGGATATTTCTCAATGCCTTGAGTAGAAAATGAAAACAAGCAGTGAAGAGGCATCACTGCATCAGGGTAGGGTGAGCCCCTGGGGAGCAGGACTGACTGGAGTGACCAGACCCTGGGACACAGATGGAGAACCCTGCATGGGAGGGGTAACCCCTGCCTTATCTGTCAGCACCAGAGGGACAGCTGGAGTCCTTCTGGCTGAGCTTTGTCTGACTTGCTGAGGAGCTGACACAGCAGTCTGTGGAGATGAAAGAGGAAAGGAAGGACAGGATAGGTTGTCTGTCCCTCCCCTGGTTTTCACACAGATCTGGGAATTAGGGAATGACACAGGTCCTAAAACATGGAGTTAAATATCCCCTTAGAAATGCTTGGGTCAAGTAACAGGAATATTAGTAACATGTGTGAATTGTTAAATAGGAATGAACTCCATGTTCTAAGCCTCAGTAACTGACTCTAACAGTGTGTAGTTTGGTGGTTTAATTACACCCCTGCTCTTTGAAGCTGAATGTCCTCATTTTTCTTACAAAAAAGAACAGAAGCAGCTAATTTATCTCTTCTAGCCCCCATGTTTTTATGTGCCACTTGCATTCTTGTCTCTCTTGTAAGATACCTATTTTAACATTTCAGCCCCAGGTGTGTAATAACTTAATGCTTCCCTTTTGAAACCATCTTTATATAATGTAATTCTTGAGCTGGAGAACAGCAAAGAAACTGAAAAGCTGATAACACTGATTGATGATGCCTTAGTGTAATCTTTTACCATTACTTACCCAGTATTTGATTGTTGAGGGAGAATGACATGTAAGCACAGGCTGTTAGATTGATGTCCAGGATCCTACAAAGCTTTACATCTGAAAAAATGGCTGTCCTGCACGTGAGGTCAGTATGTTTTTCCTAGAGCTGCAAATCTGGGGCTGAGGGGTTCCTCAGCCTTCTCAGTGGTCATTAAAGTGTCTTTTATGCTGGCCCAGGGAATAGATTTGAGAAACACCACAACGTGTCTCTGATTAGCCTGACACATTTCAGTATATCCTGGTTAAATCAGAGTGCTGGACTCTGGTGTCTTGTTCCAGAATGGCACTGAGAGGTGCTGGCAGTGTTGTCAAACTTAGTTGCACCTTGTCCAGACAAGACAAGTTATAGTGACTGAAAAGCCCCTTATTGTCACAGTGGTCTAGAAGCACTGTACCCCACTCCTGATCCTCAGCTTTCTGTAGGGTATATAGACCAGGTCTGTCAGGGATCTGGCTATAACGAGAATTCCAAGAGAATTCCCTTTATTTTGGTCAAAATGTAGTGGGGAAACAGGTGAAGCCTAGTGCAAGGCAATTTCTCCTCCTGTGAGTGGTCATATTTAGGTTGGCTGTTCTCCATGACTGGGAGACCTCTGCAGACTCACTCTGACTTTGAACTCCTGTGGACTGAAGGGAACCAGGCAGAAAATGCTTTGCCCAAGGGAGTAAAATGACTTATACCCTCACACATCACCCAGTAGTGCTGCAGCCCAAGATTTGGGCTTGTATCTTCTCCATGGGAAGCACAATGACAATGACAACCTGTACCCAAAGGTGGAGATGTATCCACCAGTTCTTCCCCAGAAGAACCCACCATGCAGAGGACTTTGGGTACCCTGCCTGTCCTAAAGATCTGACAAGATCAACCCTGATTTTAATTTTATTTCTTTATGGCCAGCAGGAGATGTGCAGTATGGGAATCAACTCTCCACATCTCATAGCTGTAACTTTTCTGTGTTTTAGGGACACCTCAGGGCAAGGAAGATTTTGCACTATTTTCAGATCCTACTCCAGGGGAGCCCAGGTAAGTGCTGCTCTCAGGGCTTCGATGGAACACATATGCTTGAACTTTAGGCTGTGTAAATCTTTCCTGCCATAGTAAAGAGCTCTGAAGAGGAATGCTCTGATCACCAAAAGGATCTCTGTAGATGACAAGAGACACTCAGTGTTGTCATGTTGCCTGGGATTCTGTTCTTATGAAGTGGTGGGAGAGAAGGGAGTGAATGGCAGACTTTGCTAAACTCCTACAGAAAAGGTCTGTGCAGACAATATTCAGTCTTAATTTCTAGAGGAGGGCTGAGAGGTCGTTAGGGAGGATGAGGCAATTCTCGCTCTAGATCTGCCTCAGCTTTAATGTGGGAGCTCCTACTTTCTGAGGTTTTTAAAATTTGTTTAAATATGGCACTGGCTTTCCCAGTGGAGTTCTTCCAGTCTGTGTTGCTTTCGAGTCAGTTCCAAAAATAGGGGTGGCTCCTACTTGCGTGTTTGAGGCAGACTTGAAACTAGAGCAGCTCAATTGGAACGTAAAGTATGTGTGTTCCTCAAAACATGAGGCAGAGTGTTACATTTTGACTTTCTCCTTTGGGCCCTGTTCCAGAATAACATCAAGATCCTCAACAGGACAAAAATCTTGTGGTGCTCTGGAAAATTGCTGTTTAATAGTGCTTTCTGACAGTTCTGTTGTTGTCCTTTTAGTAGCATGGCAGGGTCCTTCCAGGATAAAGTTTACCTAAGTTAAATGAGTTACTTTATTTTCCTTAATGTTTTCAAGTTGGAAAGCTTTGGAGAAAATTCCTCCTCTGTTAGACAGTAGGAGTCAGAAGCTGTCTGTCAGCCTCCTAAGCAGGCCAGTATCCTGAGAGATTCCCAGCCTTTGGGAAACATTGTACTTCTACTCAAGCTCTTACCACTTTTGGCTTTTTGCTTCTTGTATCTGTAGACCTTTGCTTTGCTAACTGGCAAAATCTATGTTGTTCTCTTTCTCTGACTTCCTGCAAATTCACTTGTGCTGTAGACATAGGAGCACCTCACCTGGAGTGCACTGTTGAGATCTCCCCATGTCCTGTTTATTCATGTTAGTGCACATCTCTGGTGGTCTGGGTGCTTTGAGGCAGCTCCTTTGAAGCAGAGGCCAATTTCCTGGTGCTTGTAGAAAAGTACAAGGCAAGGAGAGTTGGAGTTCTGCAGTGGGAGAGTGCAGGATCTCCTGTTCACATGTTCAGTCCCATGTCTGAGTTTCTTTCAGCTTCTACATTTCATTTTCTTTCAGCCTTTACTACTTTTCAGAAAAATCTGGAACCCCAGTCACACAATCACAGTTTGCTTTGGAAGGGACCTTAAGGCTCATCTCATTCCAAGCCCCTCCCATCTGCAGGGACACCCTCCACTGGACCAGTGTGCTCCAAGCCCCATCCAGCCTGGCCTTGAGCACTTCCAGGGATCAGGAATCCACAACCTTCTCATGGAACCTGTGGGCTTGAGGCCATGTTGCTTCCCTCACCAGTTAGAAGTGAACAGAGCTGGTCAGTGTGGTTTTCTGGTGACCACGGAACTCGGCTTTGGTCAGGCTCTTTCTAAGACCTTGCTGTGTCACATCAAACTGGGAATGGAAAGCAGCAGCTACTGTGTCCAGGAATGTCACCTGGGAGCTTTTAGGCCTGTGTGCAGCCACTGTGCACTGTGGTTACTCCCCTTGCTGTCACCTGGGAGCTCCTCAGAGCAAGTGTCTTGGTAGAGACACTGCACCCTCAGAGCCTGAGCCCATACACCAGACCTTGCACCTGCTGCTGCCACAGGGCAAACTGGGGCACAGGGCAAAGCTGAAATGAGCAGTGATGAGAACACTCCAGTTGGATGGGGAGAGGGACACACGTCTGTCTGGAACCTGCATGGAGCTGTGAGGCCCTGGCACAGCACCTCCATGTGATTCCTGCAGCCTGTTCTCCCTGGACACTACATTTGGGTGCCACAAGGTGTCGTGTACCTGGCTGCCCACAGGCTTGAAAGGGATTGATTTTCTCTTCCTTCCTCAAAGTGAAGCTCTTGACCTTCTTCAGCTCTATTTATCAGTATTGCTGGAGGAACTCTCTCCTGAACATCAGCAAGGTTTGCCTCATCCATCTCACTGCCTAGCCCTCTCCCAAGGAGTCTGAGAGACAGTGAACCTCATCAGCCCGGCAGGGGGACCTCTAGTGGGAGTGCTTTATAGAACCATGGAATCCCTAAGGTTGAAAAAGCCCTCTGAGATCATCGAGTCAAACCAGGAACCCAGCACTGCCAAGGCCCAGCTAAACCACATTCTACGTGGATTTTTTTAACAGCTCCAGGGATGGTGACTCCACCAGGGCACTGGACAGCCTGTGCCAATGCCTGATCACCCTTTTAGTGAAGAAATTACCCCAAAATGCAATCTAAACCTCCCCTAGAACAACTTGAGGTTGCTTCTTCTCACGCTGTCACTTGTTACCTGGGAGAAGAGACCAATCCCCACCTGACTCCCACCTCCTTTCAGGAAGTTGTAGACAGCAATTCACTGCTGAATGCTGGGGAATGGAGCTCCCTTGCACAGCAAGGTGTAACTCATACCTTTGCCTCAACACTGCCCTCTGCTTGTGCAACAAAGGCCTTTTCCAAAGTGCTGTTGTGATGCCTTAATCCTGGTCTGCCCAAACAGTCAATGCTTAAAAAAGTGGCAAACCAGCCCTAAGGAGCAAGGCTGCCTAGGATGAGGAGAGGTAATTCCCAAGGGAAGTCTCTCCAGGCCCTCTGGAAGTGCCCAGGAGATGAGCACAAGGAAAGTGCCTCTTGAAAATGCCTGGAGTCCTTGTACAGTCTTCTCCAGGTGGCTCAGAGTAAAACTCAGATTGTTTTCAGCCACAAGTGGTTGGCTCCCATGTGATGTTCCAGTGTTATTCCTGTATTAACAGGAATACAGATACCATGTCTCTTAAATAACTCACCACAACTTTCAGTGGAAGAAGAAAATATCTATATTTATACTCTGAATGGTTAACCAAAGCAAGAGGACTGTTTATTTTGAATAACAAATGCCTGTGTGACTGCAAGGGTGGACTTCCAACACCTCCAGTTATTTTCAGTATGCAGAAGCTGACTTCTTCTGGCATGGCCTTAGCATAAATACAGCATAACCTATGTGGTCTTGGCAGAGAAACACAGAAATGCTTCTGGGTTCTCTGATGTAGAATTATGGAATGGTTTGGGTTGGAAGGGACCTTAAAGCCCATCCTATTCCACCCCTTGCCATGTCCAGGGACACCTTCCACTGTCCCAGGCTGCTCCAAGCCCTGTCCAGCCTGGCCTTGGGCACTGCCAGGGATCCAGGGGCAGCCCCAGCTGCTCTGGGCACCCTGTGCCAGGGCCTGCCCACCCTCACAGGGAACAATTCCTGATTGCCAATATCCCATCCATCCCTGCCCTCTGGCAGTGGGAGCCATTCCCTGTGTCCTGTCCCTCCATCCCTTGTCCCCAGTCCCTCTCCAGCTCTCCTGGAGCCCCTTCAGGCCCTGCAAGGGGCTCTGAGGTGTCCCTGGAGCCTTCTCCTCTCCAGGTGAGCACCCCCAGCTCTCCCAGCCTGGCTCCAGAGCAGAGGGCTCCAGCCCTGGGGCATCTCCATGGGCCCCTCTGGACTGTTACAAGATGCCCACATCCCTCTCATGTTGGAGGCCCCAGAGCTGGCTGCAGTACTCCAGGTGTGGTCTCCAGGATGTATTCAGGCCTGTGTGCTGCAGTGGCTTCTTAGCTGCAGCTGTTTGCTTTCCTTTCTACTGTCTTGGAATCATCAGACTTGAAGACTTCTGCTGTAGGAGGGCTGACACAAATCCCCTTGGAGGCAAGAGAAACACCTTATTGAAACTAAAAGCCAACAGCTCAGGAAGAACAAATCCAGCAGAGGAAAGAGGTGCCAGCGTGGGAAAAGCTGTGTTTGCAAGTTCAGTGTGATATTTGTACAAGAACAGATTGGTGTAAACTGGCCTTGAGCACCTTCATGCTGAGAATTAGTGAAGGTTCTCACTGAGTAGAGGACTAAAGAGCTCAAGAGGAGCTTGAAGAATGAGGTTCCAGAGAGGACTTGTACAGCTTGGCTGTGAGAGCAGGAGGCTGGCTCAGCAACCTGGCAGCCCTTACCCAGGTCTGAATAGCCAGTGCTTAAGAGAATACTTGGTATGAAAAGTACCTCCAAGCCAGGGAAGCATGCCTGACTTTCCCAAACACTCTTTATTGTTTTTCAAGTGTAGTGATAAAACTGAATTTTCTGAAGTAGACCCTGGAGAGGTTGCAACATGGAAAAACAGTGTCCAGACAGTGAGCAGACCTTCTTGGGAGTTCTTTTTTCCCTCATGGCACAGCCTGGTGCAGTGCTCAGGCTGAACTTCTGGCTGGTCCCTCCCCAGGGAAAGGACTCGAGTACCTTGATGCCTTCCCCAGTTTCACCTCCACACCACTGGCCTGGGTCCCAAGCCATGTGACTTTCACATTCGGCAGGAGCTTCTTCCTCCTGAAATTATCTGCAGTAAAACATCCTTGCTGCCCCTGATGAGCTGGCTCTGAGCAAGAACCAGCCCCTTCTTCCAGCATGATTGCCTCAGGGTTTGCTGTGAGGATCACAGGTCTGTTGCCTTCCTCCCTGCCCTGCCTTAGCAGATCTGATCTCGTCAGGGACAGAGCTCTTGGGCTCCAGGTGGAGGCTTGTGGTGCTGGTGTGCCTGGGAGCCCTGTCCTTTTCTCTTGCTTCCCTAGGTGTTGAGTTTCCACTTCATCCCCTTCTCACTTGGGTTCTGATGGGCCAGCAGGTCCTGAGCACATCACTTCAGGGTCTCCTTTTGGGGCAAAAGAGGAGCATTTGTGTCTGGGATAGCAGAGCACTGGCCTCCAGGCACAGATGGGGCAGGGGCAGTGTGCAGCCAGTCATGGTGACTGCAGGGCCAGGGAGGAGGCAGAGATGGAAACCAAGTAGTGCTGTGCCCTGCAGAGCCAGCTTGGGCAGTCTGGAGCTTGCTGTGCTGCAGAAGGATTTCATGTTAATTGTCACAGCATGGGGTATAGTGAAAAGTATATTTAAGCACACCTTTAGTGTGCTTAAAGGTGCTGCAGAAACCTTTTTTGCTCTTGGACTCCTGTTCCTTTTCTGCCTGGCTTCCAGGTCTCAGTCATTGCAGCAGAGCTGGCTTGCTGATCTCGGCTGTTTGAGCAGCTGTGACTGTTCTGGCTGCTGTGAGCAAATGCAAACTATTCCAAGAGTGATCACAGAGGGGAGAAAGAGCTGTGGTGGTGCTTCCTGATCCAGCCAGGAAGAAGCAGTGTTTGGATCGTTCCTGATGTCCTCATATGCCAGTGATTTAAACTGTTTCTGAAAATGTGGCTTGCCAAACTCTTCCCAGACAGTGTGATAAAATGCTCCCATCTTGCAGCAAAGCTGCAGCCCTAAAGAAATGATGAATATTGTTGAGTTCAGCTTAGGCAGGTGGTTTGAGGGGCTGCTGTTTATCCTGTTCAGGGCTTCTTAGTATGCAGGAAGGTGGTGGATTTTTGGCAGCTCAGCAGACTCAGGTGTAGATTGAGCCCTCCCTTATGACTTTTTTGGTTACTACAACTACCTCACCTGCCTTGGGTCATTCAGACAGGATTGTCCAGCTGCTGGAGGAGCCTGCCCTGCCTGCAAAATACTTATCAAGAGCTCAGTGATAAATACCCCCCAGTGCTGGGAAGAGGTTTGGCAGCAGGATGTCACTGCCCATGAGCCAGCGTCGGAGGTGCCAGCTGGAAAGCCACGATCAAATGGAGATGTGAAAGAGCAGGCAGGAGACAGTGTTCTGGTTCCTGTCACCACTGGACCTTCTGGTTAAGGTTTATTTCATCCTGTGGGACAGAAAATTCACTCTGAGGGGCTCTTCAGCCTTCTTCAGCAGCAGCTTTTTTCCATCAGTGGAGAATATCAGCAAGTGACACTTTCCTGGCCACCCTGTCACCTGCCTGCATTGGGCTGAGGTCCTTGGCAGTTGTGCAAGTGTTCCTAGCAGCTTCTTGTATGCTGGAAGCCCCTAAAGCCATCTGGGAAGCCTTTTTGGACAAGCCTGCTTTGAATTGAGAGTGTGCAAGCTGATTTTCTTTTACCTTTAAAAGCTTTTTGCTTATAAACCTGGTCCAAACCTGCTGCAAGCAGGCGGAGATGATATTTCCCCACCACCACCTCAGTTACATGGACAGATCTTTGTGTAAGCTCCTGCTGGAAGCAAATTTGGGTTTTGGCAGAGTAAGTGTCCACATGTGCTGCTGGATACAATGACTGGTGGTCTGTCTGTGTTCCTTGTTCGCTGTGGGAGGCACTCATGGGGAAATTTCTGTCACTGGCTGCTGAGGGTTGTGCCAATCCCAGTAGTGTGGAACAAAACCAGAGTGGCAATGAACTCTGAAAATCCAACTGTGAAAAGACCCCAGATGGATCTGGGGATGAGTCCAGTCAGCTTCTGCCTACACAGAAGCTGTAGGCAGACTGAGGAGGAAAAGAAGGAAAGCTTTTGGAGGGTTGTGAGGGGTCCAGGTCTCCTTGGTCTGAGAAGCTGAGCGTGGAGCTTTTCACTCCATACTGTGGGAACCTGGGGTACATAATGGTATAAAAGGGCTTTGTGAAACTAAAAATTGAAAGCTGTGGAGATAATAGGGTGTTGACAACCATCTAAGCGCTTAGAGAACAAATTAGGCTGCAAATGGGAAACTGTTCATTTGTTGAGTTGAGGAAATTAAAATTCTGTGCATGTTATTCCAAAGGAGACTTTAAAAAAGCCTGACAGATCTTACTTGGAGCTGTCTGCAGAGATGGAGCCAGCCCCCTCCCTGTGCATGGCTGAGTGCTGTTCTCTCTGGGGCAGAAATGGCAATGACAGTGGATTTGGGGTGCATGCTCTGGAAGCATGGTGTCTGCAGCGTGCCAGTGCTACTTGGAAGCAGTGTGAGGTTATCTGAAGCACCAGGAGCTGGCCAGGGGTTGAGCAGCTTTCTTCCTGCCCCTGCTGAGCTGCAGCACAGCTGGGCTCCATACCCAGCTGGGCAGGATGGGGATGCAGCAAGGCAAGGGCGACTTGGCCTCGGTGTCTCCTGACCTTTGAGAAGCTTTCACGGACAGTCTGCACTCTAAATGTGGGTGCTGGAGCCATGGTGTGGCTTGGAGGCTCAGCTGGCAGACAAAGGGTCATGTTTTGCATTTAGAAATCGTGGTCTCGACGTTCTACTCTGCTGAGAAAGTAGGGGAGTGTTTTTGCTGAAGTTTTATCCTTATTCCTAGTCAAAGAAGATCCAGGCAGAAGCTGCCAGCAAGTTTAAAAACTCTCTCCTCCTCAGGCATATTCCTGGCAGAAATAATCATCACAAACTAGGTCTTGGGTCTGTTTTTCTTGGCTGAAGGAACTTGTCAATCCAGAAATGAAGCAAGTAGACTTTATTTATCTTGCTGGCCATTTGTGTTGGAAGGGGCTCATCAAACCCTTTGCTTTGTTATTTCCTGACTGTCATTAATTCTCACACACAGCCTTGGAAGCTGGAAATCAAAACAAATGGAGGAAAAATTAAAAGAAAGCTCAGAGTATTTTTTTATATGCAATTAAAATGTGATGTATCCTGGTAGTAGGTATTTCCAGATTGGGTCCTTGAGAAGCAGTATCTTTGGTTTTGTGGCATTTTTAAATTACATAAAATCATTACTTCCTTCTTATTTTTCCTCTCTAAATCTAGGAGAAACTGATCCTTTTCTCCTCCAAAATAAAAACAACCTCCATTTCTTTTGATTATGAAGTTTCTGGACTGTCCTAGAAATGAGACTACAAAAAATTAAGGAGTCTAAGTAGGAGCTCCAGAGTTTCCTTGAAGGAAACTGAAGATGCTTCCCCCACCCCACAGATACTTCTGCCATTATGTAAACTCACCTTCAAGTCCTACAGAACAGCCTCAAACCCAGACTTTGAAGGGATTGCTCTTTGTTTTAGACTGTCAAACATGAAGCCAACCCATCTGGCTTGCCTTTTGTGCCCTCTGTCCTTCTATTTTTGTGCATTTGAGCCTTTCTGTGGGGGTACAAGTGCAGATGTGGGGATGCTGGAGGGCTAGCAAGGACAGAAAAAACAAACTTCACCTGGAGAGGGACTGCCTGGGGTGGCAGCAGTGGGCAGGGAGGCTGGGGATGCAGCTCAACAATCAGAATTGTTCTGCAAGGGAGAATCTGAATTGTTATAAAATTATAAAATTGGTCAGGCTCTGAGAGCTGCTTATTTCAGAAGAGCTGAGGGAAAGGCAGACAAGGTCGAGGCACACCCAGTGCATTCCAGGAACGGCTGCTGTTCCATGAGGGGGGAGCAGTGCCAGTGCCAGCTCCAGATGTGACTTTATTGAGGATTCAGGTGCCTTTGTGGCCCAGATGCCAGTTTTATCATTCCTGTGTGCTTCACATTTCATGTTAATGGGTTTTTTTTGTAAATTTGAGGTATATCATACACAGAGCTTCTGCACAGGCTCCTCTCAGGGGCACAACCACAGGGGCTGGCAGCAGCAGGGACTGTAGAGCTGGGGTGTGGGAGGACTGGGTAGCTTGTGTTTCCCATCTGTGTAGCACACCTTTCATTTCAGTGGGCAAAGGAGCAGCTCCACAGGGGCTCCATGGTCCCTGACTCGTCCCAGGGCTGATGCTGGGAGTGTCTCAGCTCTCTCCTTCCCTGTGCTCAATCCATAGAGAGGACTGGGCTGAAAGCTGAGACCTTCCTTTGCCAATTTAAGATCTCTGCCTGTGCTGGGGCTTTGCTATGGGGGATGGCTGTTCCTAGAGGATACCCCTGATTCAGGGAAGGCTGATTCTGCAGAACCTGGTGTTCAGTGGTCTGGTTTGGTTTGCCCTTAGTCTTGCTGCTGCTGGGTTCCTTTTCATCCAGCACTGCCTTCCCAGCTGGGTTCCTCCTCTCTCTGCACAGCATCATCTCCTCCTCCCTAGTTCCCATTCCAGGCATCTTGTACTGTGATTCTGCCAAGTCAGCTTGGAGTGCCTGTTGTCACTTGGAATGTCTTTTATTGCAAAGAAGAGTGACAAGAAGTCAGAAAAATAATGGGAGGGTTGCAGAAAGGCTCTGCTGAGGACAATTCCATAAATGCTGTCTGTGCCCAACTGGTACCAAGCAGCAGCTCCTGACTTGTGTGCCTGCAGGGCCAGGCACAGCCTACTTTCCTTGTGTCTGTCCTCAGAAATACTCAGATTCAAGAGAAGCTCATTTGCTGGGAGATGCCGTGGACCTGAGTGATGGCCAACAGTCTGGCCATGCTCCTGGGTCCTGCCAGCCCAGCTTGGGGTGAGATGGAGACTCCTCAGAGCTGCCCCTTGTCTTTCCTGCCTGTGCTGCTGCCAGCACCACGTGCTGCACCTCAGGAAGTGACTGGGAAGCAAGTCATGGATGTGGTGTTCAGGGACAGTGGATGTCAACGTGAGGATGCTGTAGGTACCTCTGGCATGTTCTCTGCCAGCGTGGCAGTGACAGTGAGAAACACCTTCAGTGAAGTCTGGCTGGATCCCGGTCCTGAGAGCTCAGTCTGTGGAGATACTGTGGTGCTTATCAGCATTGTTCATCTTCTTCCTTGTCAGCAAAGGGCTCACAGTGACACAGGCTCTGGAGAAGAGGGGTGTGCTTGAAAATTCCTTGCTGTCCTGCTGCCACCTCACCACTGACTACAGCTGTTCTGTGTAAGGGGATAGAAACAAAAGGTGTGTTTCTGCCTCAGCAAGTTTGTATCAGAGTAGTGACAGGAGAAGGGTGTGTTTGCTCCTCCAGATACAGCCACCAAGGCAGTTCCTCCTCCTGTGTAGAGACTGCAGCTTTGGAAATTATTTGGCAGATACCAGAGCCAAAACAGGATTAAAATGTTCCCTAATGACCTGGGACTGCATTAGAACAACCCTGTTGTCTCAATTTTTGCCCCATCAGCACAAATGGTGGGCAATATTCTGTCCCTTTGCTTCTTGGTTTCTGCCTGGGGGGGGTCTGTCAGGGGTGTCCTGCCCCTATGATGTTGCCTACTATGGAACTTCCTGATTGCTTCTGATTGTATTCCACCAGGGAATTCTCTTGGTGTACGACATCACTAATCGCTGGTCCTTTGATGGGATAGACCGATGGATAAAGGAAATAGATGAGGTGAGTGAATGGAGGAACACATGCAATGATCTACAGCAGAGACATGGGGAGGTATCACCCAAGGTGTTACCTGACATGGGGTCAGGAACAGCTCTGCTGTGGAGGGGACATGATGGCAGTGCAGTCAAAAGTGGAGCAAAGCAATAAGTGTCTGCCCTCCATCTCTGTGTAAATCTGGAGTAGTAGGAAATGACTCAGGAATGATCAAAAAAAGACAGGAAAAGTTCCCTCAGAAATGAATGGACTGGGAGGTGACAAATTATTTGTCTCCACCACAGAGAGGTGCTGCTGGGCAGTCCCTCGGCCACAGAGCAGCTTCTGTTTGTTTTCCCTTGGCTGCTATTGCAGCTAAGCAGAACGCTGGGTGTAGCCATGATTTCTTCACCTCTTTCCTTGCTCCAGCACGCCCCAGGTGTCCCTCGGATCCTGGTGGGGAACAGGCTGCACCTGGCCTTCAAGCGGCAGGTGCCGACGGAGCAGGCGCGCGCCTACGCCGAGAAGAACTGCATGACCTTCTTCGAGGTGAGCCCCCTGTGCAACTTCAACGTCATCGAGTCCTTCACGGAGCTGTCCCGCATCGTCCTCATGCGGCACGGCATGGAGAAGATCTGGAGACCAAACCGAGGTCAGTGGGCAGGAGGGTGCTCGGGGGGAGCCCTGGGGCCGGGGCTGTGGAGCTGTGGGAGCTGCACCCACCAGATGTGGGGGAATGCCTCGAGCCAGACAAGCTGAAGCTGAGCCAGGAGCTGCCTGTGCTGGTGTAGGGATGGGCAGCTCCAGAGGGCAGTTCAGCATGTCTGGGACCTGAAGTGCTCTGGGGCATCCTCTGCCTTTCCACTTACTCTGGATGAGGCTGAGGGCAAATAAGCTCCCACATTGAAAGCACTTCAATCAAACAGCTGTGTGGGATAAATCCAAGTGTAAGCACCTCACTCCTTGTCCTTGCCTGAGCCTGTCTTCTTCGTTTTGGAGGGAAGCAGAGTGTGCCCAAGGAGCTGAAAGGGGACTAAATCTCATCCCTCCTGTTAGCATGCAGCAGTGGGCTGGGTTATTCCATATATCCAGGCATGTGTGCCACAAGGAGGGAAACCACAAGCAGATTCCATGTTACATCTCAGCCTGTTGAGTTTGAAGCAGAGTAATCTCACTTCCCACGTTATTCCTGGCTGGAGGTAGCAGTGTGTCCCACTGCAGTCTGAGCAGCAGCAGATCTGTGTTCCTGGGGTGACCTGCTCTCATATGGACCTTCAGCCCCTGCTCACCGGGGTGAGAACATCCTGTTTGCCAGCCCCAGTCACCAGATTTTCTGCCTGGGCTCCTGTCCCCAACCTGGCTGCTGTGCCATGGTCTGCAGGTCACAGGGATGGTGGGCAGGGATGGGCTGAATGCACAGACCTTTCCTGCATCTTTTCCAGAGGATTTGTGACTGCAGACTGCCTGCTTGGGAATAGAAAGGGCAAAAGGAAACAGCCTCAAATTGTGCCAGAGGAGGTTTAGATTAGACATTAAGGGAAATTTCCTCACAAAAAGGGTCGTCAGGCACTTAAACAGGCTGCCCAGGCCAGCAGGTGGAGTCACCATCCCTGGAGGTGTTCAGAAAAATGACGCAGATGTGGCACTTGGGGACATGGTTTAGTGGAGGCAGTGGCAGTGCTGGGGGAATGGTTGGACTCGATGGTCTTAGAAGGCCTTTCTAACCGAAATGGTTCTGTGATTCCACGAACGGGGGCTCCCTAGCAAGGAGTGGGGATCTGCCTGCTCGGGAATGGCAGCGTGGCTTTGGCAGGCAGGAGGATAACGAGTGCCCTCGTGTGGCCCCTGGCTGGGAATTCCCCGGCAAGGAGCGGGACTTCCCAAGGCAGGCTCACATGGGGCAGGCTGAGCTGGGAGGATGCTGGGAAACTGGGACGGGCAGAGTGGTGTCTGAGTGTTCTGGCTTGTTGGGATCTCTGCGGCCTAGGGGTTCAGCAGATCCCAGCTGACACTGTCCTGTTCAGGACTTGCTGACCCTTTTGCCTCTTTCCCAGGCATGTCCTCGTTGCCAGAGGATGAGTTGAGAAACCAAGTGTCTGTCAGGAATGTGAGCCAGGCTCTACCAGCCCCGGGTGCTGAGCAGAGCAGGACTGGCAGTACCTAACCCTGTGTTCACACCAAAGCTGGTGTCTGGCAAAGCACCAACCTCCAACAGCAAAGCTCTCCTTGATTTCCCAAGCTTTTGTCCTAAATACTCTGCTCCCTACTCCCAGCTCCTGTGCAATCATTATTGACATATCTCCCTGAGGAGCTGGAGCTGTGCAGTGTAAGGAATAGCTGTGGGGAAGGGCAGCCCAGGAGATCTCCTGGCCCTTGACTGTGTGGTCCTTTCTCCCCGCAGTGTTCAGCTTACAGGACCTGTGCTGCCGAGCCATCGTGTCCTGCACCCCGGTGCACCTCATTGACAAGCTGCCCTTGCCCGTCACCATCAAGAGCCACCTGAAATCCTTCTCCATGGCCAACGGCATGAACGCCGTGATGATGCACGGCCGCTCCTATTCCCTGGCCAGCAGCGGGGGCGGGAGCAGCAGCAAAGGGAACAGCTTGAAGAGATCCAAATCCATCCGGCCGCCCCAGAGCCCCCCACAGAACTGCTCACGCAACAACTGCAAGATCTCTTAGCAGGATGGGCACCCCGAGCTTCTGCCGGATCCACGCCCGCCCGCCCATGTACAGCTGTTTGCACACTCAACCCTTCTCCACTGGATCCTTTCGGATGGGCCACGGTTGCTTTTCCAATGGCACGCACGAGCGTTAGGAATGTGCTCACGTTTTGGCTTGGCATAGGAAGAAGCATGGTGCCGGCTGGATCCCGCAGCGCTGGCGGGGAGAGGATCTGCCAAGTGACCCTCCAAGAATGCTTTGGGCTTTGCCTCTTGGCCTGGGGTGGAAAATTCAGCAGCTGCCGGGTTAGGGAGGGGGGAAGGGGAAAAAAAGCTCATCCAGTCTCAATGGAGCAATGGATTTAATGGAAGATTGAGAGGCTTAAGGGAGTAGGCAAGGAGAGTCTGTGCTGCAACTTTAACTCTTGGCCTCCTGAACAGATTGCTGGTGCAATAGTGGTCATTGGATGTAGACAAAAAGAAGCAGGGATGGGGGACTAATGACAGTTTTCGCCAGGATGTTAACCTGCTGTTGCCAAAAAAAACAGAAAACAAGGCAAGAGTTGGCCAATTGGAAAGGGGAAGGCAGCGCTCTGTTCGCCGCCTTCACTTATTTATGTAAATATTATACATATATATAAATATCACTTGTTTTTTAAGGGTTTTTTTAAGAAGCAGTCAGGGAAAATTTTATGCAGCCATGTAAATACAAGCACTGGATTGACTTTCCCAGTGTCAGCAAAGGGGACAAGTGGAGGATTTTCCAATGAAAACACATAAATGCTTTAAGAGACTTTCCCTCACCTCTGGGCTCGTGCTGGTGCTTTTAAATACTACATGTGCAGAAGGAAAGGATGATTGGTGTGGAACATGCCCCAAGCTGCTCTATTCCTACCATTCACTAGAACCTGTGAGTGCTGAGGCAGGGTGGGATGGCAGTTCATGGAGAAGCAGAGCAGTGAGGCCAGGGTCCTGGGGGGTTGAAGTGTTTTGGCAGGCAGGAGGAAGAGGCAGCTCTGGGGTCAGACTGAGGCCTTGCTCACTTTGTGCTTTCTCATCGGGGATTTAGGAGCAGGGGGTGGAAGCATTGTGCCTAAAGCAGAGGAAAAATGCTGAATTTTGTCCCTTATTGTTGCAAAGTCTCATCCATCGCTTCTAGTGCCCTCTATCCATGACAGCACCACATGTGACAGCTCCTGGATCCTGGCTGCTTCCAGCTTTGCTTTCCCAAAGATGCTGCCTGAGCTTGCACTGCTGTGGCTCCTCCTGGATGAAAGTGGGAAAGGACAGAAGTGGCTTTCCCCACTGGAGCATGAAGGAGCAGGGACTGGGAATGTGGAAGGTTGGGGTGAGGAAATGGAGATCTCCAGGTCCCTCAGTGGCAAAATCACCTGGCTCTTGGAGCAGTCCCAGGAGACTGGGAGAGCAAACTGCTTTGCTCCATGGCATGGCTCCTGCATCGTGGAGGGGCAATAGCTTGGGATGGATCTTCTGTCAAGCAAGTGCACCTGCCTCTCTGGCTTTGTTCCACAGCTGACCTGTGCTGGAAATTCACCTGCAAACTGAGAAGTAGCACCCAGCCCTTATCCCAAAAGCTAAGGGAGCCTGGCAGTGGGGCTGGGCTATAGTGGCAGGTTCTCATAGGTGGCCAGGGTGTGTAGACCGTGAGTAGCGTGGTAGTAAGTGAAGTATACAGTGCTGCCATCTCCTCCTGGGATCAGCTTGCTCTGCTCCCCCTTTCCAGGCAGCCTGGGGCACTGTGTGGGCAGGATGAAGCCGCTGCAGCTCCGGCGCGGCCGACGGACCCGCTGTGTCCAGGCAGCAGGGACAGGAGGGACAGGAGGGACGTGTCCCCCTGTGGGGACACCGCTTCTCTCGCTCCCAAGCTGACCTGGAGGGTGCCAGAGGCTTCCCCCTCCCCTCCCTGCAGAGCACAGCACGGGCAGGTCTCTTGGCTCGGCTCTCTCGTGCTTTATCACCCAGCTCAAGTGAGCGAGGACAGAATTAAACCCCAGGCAGGTGGAGGGGGAGAGGAATCCTTTGAAGGGGTGCTTTGGCTCGAGAGCAAAGCCGCAGCCGGGCTGTCCCGGTGGCACGAAGGCCAGGGGATTTGGAGAACCTGTCTGGATGGCTGGCACCTGTTTCCCATCACTTAACACGCAGCAGAAGACAATCGCTGGCTCAGCAGCACAGGGATATACGGCCAACAGGTGACCGGCACCGCCAAGGGCGGCTCCTCCCAGGAATCACCCCCGGCCCGGCGCCGGTGTGTGCGACGAAGGGGCAGAAAGGGATCCTTCCTGGAATCACCAAGCTGCTGCATGTCTCAAAACTCGCTGTACCTCTGCTTTGGTTTGGCTGTGCCACGTGTGCCACCTCCCCACGCTGTGTCCCTGTGGTTGGTTTAGGTTTTGTCACCCTGTAAAGTCTCGCAGATCCTGTCTGGAGTGGGGATGGAAGATTTCCCTGGAGTGATTGCCCAGCAACAAACTTTTTTTATTTTTTAATTTAAAAGGAAAAGATTCTTGCATCTGATGTCAACACTAGTCTGTAGCTGCTCTCCAACACTTGTACCATTCCTGAGTTGGGTTTTTTGGACTATCCTTTTATTTTTTTATTCCTTTGTACAGTCAGTGTTGTTTAACTGATTCTACATGGTTTTGTTTTGTATAAATTAAAGTCTTTTTGTTTGTTTTGAACTACCAGCTGAAAGGAGAAGTATCTGTTTTTGTGTGGGCTGGGAAGAGGTTGAAGGGAAAAAGGTGGTGGTTTTGCCCACACCTGGGGATTTGGGACTGTTTGTGTCACAGGTGTATATTCCCATTTCCAGGTCATCCACAAAATAACTTGAATTACATTTTCTGGGGAGCCATAATTCCTATTCTGTAGATGCAGAAGATAAATCTGTTCTTTATTCTCACAGTGCCACTGATTTGGGGTAGTGGAGCCCTAAGGAAACACAAACTCATCTCCAACAGGTCCCTGGTCCCGTAGGTGGCTGGAGGAAGCCATGCTCTCCAGCAGTTTGCCAGGAGTTGTGCCCAGTCCCTTCTCCACGGGGCAGGACAAGTACAGTCAAACTCTAAATCCCCTCTTTGAGTCTGGGTGATCCTGGGGGAGCACGAGTGCTGTGGCAGCCCAGACTGGAGCAAGCTGGAAGCCATCCTGAGACAAATGGGACTGAAAGGGAGAGGATGCTGCAGGGAGCTCGGAGCACCAGTGTCACACCAGAGTGGCCTTTGGAGGTACCAGGAGCCCCAGCGACGGGGGATTTGATCCTGGGGTGGAGGGAGACTTCTTGTCTGATCCCCTTCTCCCAGCCCACCTCCCCTTGACCTCCCTTTTCCCCTGCCTTCTCACTTCCCTAGGATCAGATTTTCCACTTCGTACCAGACTGGCCACGCTTGTTTTAACAGCTTAAGTAGTAATTGCTGGGGCTGAGAGGGGGCAGGGGGAAATGAGATCGTGTCTGCAGCCTGGAAAACCCTGGAGCTAAGGTGAAAGCCTGGTCAGGGAAGAGTCACACAGCCCTTTTTTTTTCCTCTTTTTCTTCAGGGGGTTCTGGAAGTGTCTGTTCCCTCTCCCAGGGCCGAAACAAAGGCTGTGTGTGGTTTCAGGTGGGGTCGGGACA
The DNA here is from genome assembly GCF_012460135.2 of Molothrus ater. Lineage (NCBI taxonomy): Eukaryota > Metazoa > Chordata > Aves > Passeriformes > Icteridae > Molothrus > Molothrus ater. The sequence continues at coordinate 15,438,237 of NC_050493.2, forward strand.
GCCGGAGCCCATTAGGGCGGAGCAGCGGGGGCTGCGGGGCCGCAGCTGTCTGCCTGGGAAGAGCCGGGCAGGAAAACACGGCACAGCCTGAGCCGGCTGGGAAGGCTGCGAGAGCTCTCTGCTCCTCGGAGAAAGGAGGGAGCAGGTTGCTCTGGGATGATTCAGGGCTTTGGTCACTGAGTGTGTTTCTCCACACTCACCTTTCTGATCTGAGGTTTCTTGGGTTGGTCCCACTGCCCACTGTCCCACATAGGCTGGGAAGAGGTGGTGACCTTCATACAACTGCAAGGTGCTTGAAAATGAGGGTGCGGCTGCCCACGAGTTCCTTGGAGGGACAGGAGCCTGCTGGGTGCAGCAGGTTCTGGGAGCAGGGATACGTGGCACGGCACTCTTCCCTCCAGGACACAGTGCTGGGCCAATTCCTTGTCTTGGAGGGAGAAGATGAAGCGTAAAACCCTCATCTGTGTCTGGGATCTTTGAAAGTGACCCAAAAAATCCCTGTTCTAGGGTGCAGTTGGTGCCTGGACACATGGAGGTGAACAGCTGGGAACTGTTGAGATGGTGGAATTTCTGTGGGCTTGGTCAGGGTGGGAAGAGTTGCTTTGTCATTCACCTTCAGCTGAAGAAGCACTAAAAGAGGCTGGGTTGGGGTCCCAAGGTGTTGGTGAGGATTTCCAGTTGTTGGGAGCTGCTTTTCTAGCCATGCAGCAGCTGCCATTCCTCCATCCAGCCTTGCACCACTGAGGTGAAGGTTCCTGGCTTGTCCTTGCAGCTTCTGATGTTGAGAGCACAGGCATGAGGCACCTTGGGCTCCGGTGTGAGACACATGCCACCCTCTGGCACTGTTCCTCTGGAAAGGGCCAGTGGGGCAAGAACCTACCCAGAGCCTGGCACTGGCATCATGCTGTGACCACACAGAGCTCAGACATGGGTATGGGCAGAAGTTGGGCTCCAGTTCCCTCCCCTGCACCAGTTCCCCTGGAAGGACCCTGGGACACCCCAAAGTGGCTCTATGCCTCTGGGCTGCAGCCCTGGGACCAAGGTGCTGTGCATCTGCCACGTTGCTTCCCAGCTGGAATTTGTGGGTTTGTGGATCAGGGATCTCCAGGCAGCGAGTGCCTGGGGCCAGCTGGGTCAGTCTGGGGCTTTCAGGCTGCCAGGGCATGCAGGGTACAGGCCCTGGCAGCTCCTGGCTGGGCTAGCCTGATGCAATTCCCTGTTTGCAGAACATCAGCCTCCCCTGAGTGTCCCAGGGCAGCGTAACCTTCCCTCAGCATCTGCAGCTGGATGGACCCTTGGGAGCCTGCTTGGCTGTGGAATGGGATTCAGGGCACAGCCATGGGACACGCTCCAGCCCTCCATGCATGGCCATGGCCAGCTGGTGACAGACCTGACTGTGCTTTGGGGTTTGGGTCCCAGGGAGCCCCAGAATCACCATGGGCAGCCCAGAGGCAGCAGCAGTGCAGCCGTGTGCTGGTGGCAGGGCTGGCAGGGGTGGCAGGGGTGGCAGGGGTGGCTGGTCACAGCACTGTAAGTCCTGCTGGCTGGAGGTCACTGTGCCAGAGCATTGTGGCTGCACCCTGCTCACACCAGCGTGGCAGTGCTGAGGGTCCCCCAGATCACCTGGTCTGGGGCAAAAGGGCTTCCCCAAGGAGCCACAGACTGGGGGAGCACCAAACCATTCCATGTGAAAGCAGTTCTGGAGTGGGGGTGGGTTGGATCACCCCCACCACAAAAAAAAAACCAACAAAAAAAGGAAAGAGCTCCCACCGATTTTTTTGTCCTCTCTACCACCTGCTCCCCAAGAGGGGAGAATGGAGGTGCTGAGCTGCTCCCCGGGGCAAAACGCCCTCAGGTTTGCTGTTTCACAGGGGTTGCAAACCCCCCTCAGGGCTGAGGCTCTCACCAGAGCCGGAAGAGTTAATGCTCCCAAAATGCCATTAAATGTTCCTGCTGCAGGTCAGTCTCCATTGGGGATTAGGGGGATCTGGCCTGGGAGCCGGGGCCGGCTCCTGCCAGCTCTGGGCTGGTGCGGGACGTGCTGGTTGAGCCCCAGCCCCATGTGCCGGGGTCTGGTGTGGCTCAGGAAACATCCTGGCTGTAAATCATGGGGGGAGGGAGGGGCTGGGGGAGCCCCTGCAGGGGGCCTGGGTGGGCACCCACCCCGCCAGGCGAGACACGGTCCTGTGCCCGCAGCACGGCACTGGTGGGATGCGGGCTGGAAAGCAGGGATGGATCCGTGCCGCTGTCCCGCTCCCGGCACCTTCGGCTGTGGGGCCGGTGGGTGCCCAGAGATGCGGTGCGGGGTGAGGGACGCCCGGGCCCGCCGGGTCCCGGCGCCCGCTCCGTGGGCTCCGTGGGCGCCGCGTCCCTCCCGCCGCCCGCCCCGTCCGAGGGGACCGCCGGCTCCGGCTGTTTTCTCATCCTGCAGGAATTCGGCTCCGTGGGCCGGGCGGGTTTTTGTGTGAGCCCCCCCCCCCCCCCGCCCGCCCTTTCACTCTCCCTCTTTGGAGACTTTCTGCATTCTGCCTTTGATCTCCCCCCGTGTTTGCCCAGGGATCGCCGGGCTCGCCGGGGTTAGAGGCTGAGGTCAGCGCCTTTCCCATTCCAAACACCCAGAAACATCAGTGGGAAGGGAGGGGATTCAGATTACAACCTTCCCGTCCTCCCCTTCCACCCCACTCGCCCCGCTGGCCGTGCCGGGGATGGACTGAGCCCCGAGAGCCACCCGCCACTGCCACCGCGTCCCCGGCGCCCCGAGACCCGAGCGGCGATGGATGGAGGCGGCGGGCGGCATCGCCGGTGGTCCGGCGGGCGTCGGGTGTGCTGAAGGACAGAGGTTTGGTCCTCTCCTCCTACTCTTTGTCCCCCCGCCCGCCTTCTCCCTCATCCCGTCCGTCCTGAATGTGATTTATCCCGAGCCCTCTCCAGCGAGCCAGGCCGGCGGCGCGGGGTGGCCCCGATGGCTCCTCGGGGGAGAGGCGGGCGCGGGGCCCGGGGGCAGCGGGCGGGCCGGCAGCGGGGCCCGCTGGGCATCGCGCTGCTCCTGCCCGTGCTGGCGGCGGCGGCCGGGCTGAGCCTGCAGCCGGGCAGGATGCGGCACCTGGGCGTCTGCCCCAACCAGCTGAACCCCAACCTGTGGGTGGACGCCCAGAGCACCTGCGAGCGGGAGTGCCAGGCCGACCAGGTGAGCGGGGGGGGGCGGCGGGCAATAACGGGGTTTGGGGGCATCCCCAGGTCCCCGAAGGAGATGCTTTGGGGTGTGGTGTGGGTCCTGTGCTGGGTGGCACAGCCGGTTCAGTTGTTTGAGAGCAACGGGCTCTGCAGCCTTGCTGCAGCTCTGCCCCCTAAGCCCCTCCTGTCTGCTGGGCTCCCCAGTTGCCCACAGGCAGAGAAACTGCTTGTTGCTCCCTCATGTCACCCCCTCAGACCGTGTCCCATGGTCAGAACACCCTCCTCGCGCACCCCCAGGATGCTTCCACCCTGTCAAAGGGCTGGCTGGGATGAAGGGAATGGGTGTGCTGGGACACGGACCCCATCAGCCCGAGAACAGAATCCTCTCCCAAATTTTCCCTGGGGGTCGGAGCCCACCCACGGACCGCGTTGTCCATTCCAGAGAGTCCTGGCTCCACCAGGCTGAGCAGGGGTAACCCCACCCCGGTTAGGGCTGTCTGAACCCCGAGGGGAGACTCCTTCACAATTCATCTGTGCGCGTTCTGCCCTTCCTCGGCCAGTAAAAGCTGAGAAGGGCAGGTTGCTCTCTGCTGTGAGAAGCGACCATCATCCGTGCGGGGCTGGGGCTGGGACAGCTGTGCCGGGGAGCTCTGGCTCTAGCCGGAGCCCAGCGATGCTGAAGGTGCACAGGGCTGCGCGGGGGACACCTGCCCACCCCAAAGTCCCACAGGGGTGGGAACAGCACCCACAGCCCCAGCACAGGGGTGACCTCCACGTGCCCCCCGCAATCTCTTCTCCCTCCCCGGCCAGGACTGTGAAGACTTTGAGAAATGCTGCACCAACGTGTGTGGGCTGCGGAGCTGCGTGGCCGCGCGCTTTGCCGACGGCAGCGTTCCGGCGCTGGCGCTGGCGCCCGCAGCCTCCTGCGAGAGCTTCGTGTGCGCGCAGCAGGGCTCCGACTGCGACATCTGGGACGGGCAGCCCGTCTGCAAGTGCAAGGACCGCTGCGAGAAGGAGCCCAACTTCACTTGCGCCTCCGACGGCCTCACCTACTACAACAAGTGCTACATGGACGCCGAGGCGTGTCTGCGCGGCACCCGCCTCACCACCGTGCCCTGCAAGCACATCTTCACCTGGCCCGACACCAGCCCCGTGCCGCAGGAGACCACGGCGCGCCCCACGCCGGGCGCCGGCCCCGAGCTGCCGGTGCCCCCCGCCCTCTACACCAACCCCTTCCACCAGTCCGTGCGCGCCGGCGGCACCGTCAGCTTCCGCTGCGACGTGAGCGGCCGCCCGCAGCCCGACATCACCTGGGAGAAGCAGAGCGAGCGGGAGGAGAACTTCATCATGCGGCCGGACCAGATGTACGGCAACGTGGTGGTCACCAACATCGGCCAGCTGGTCATCTACAACGCCCGCCACGAGGACGCCGGCATCTACACCTGCACGGCCCGGAACGCCGCCGGGCTGCTCCGCGCCGACTTCCCGCTGTCGGTGCTCAGGCGGGAGCCGGGGGGGACCCCGCGGACCGGCAGCCCCCAGCCCTTCCCCAGCGCCGAGTGCCTGAAGGAGCCGGACCGGCGGCGGTGCGAGGCCACGGAGGTGCGCTGGCATTTTGATGCCAAGCAGGGCTCCTGCCTGACCTTCCGCTACGGCGGCTGCGGGGCCAACAGGAACCACTTCGAGACGTACGAGGAGTGCCGAGCCGCCTGCCTGGGCAGCGCCCGCCCCACCTGCCTCCTGCCCATGGTGCAGGGGCCCTGCCAGAACTGGGAGCCGCGCTGGGCGTACAACCACCTGCTGAAGCAGTGCCACTCCTTCGTCTACGGCGGCTGCGAGGGCAACACCAACAACTTTGAGAGCAAGGAGACCTGCGAGGACGTGTGTCCCTTCCCCAAGAGCCTGCAGTGCAAGGCCTGCCGCCTGAAGAGCAAGATGGTGCTGAGCCTCTGCCGCAGCGACTTCGCCATCGTGGGGCGGCTCATGGAGATCGTGGAGGACCAGGACTCTGGCATAGCCCGCTTCGCTCTCGAGGACGTCCTCAAGGATGAGAAGATGGGCCTCAAGTTCTTCAACATCAAGTACCTGGAGGTGACCCTGACTGACATGGACTGGAGCTGCCCCTGCCCCAACATGACGGCGGAGGACGGGCCCCTGATCATCATGGGCGAGGTGCACGACGGAATGGCCACGCTGGACCCCAGCAGCTACGTCCGGGCAGCCAACGACAAACGGGTGAAGAAGATCTATGAGCTGATGGAGAAGAAAACCTGCGACCTCCTGAACCGCTTCCAGGACTAGGGGAGAGTCAGGATGTGCTGATGGGGGAGCTGCAGACACAGCGCGAAAGGGGCAGCCTGAGGGAGCCCCTGCACCAGTGCCTGTGTCTAGAGGTTACCACTGTCAGGTAGTTCTCCCCAACCCCGTGCTGAGCCTCAGACCAACTCCCACCTCCACTGTAATTTATCTGCTGCATGTTCCCCCACCGTGTGACCCCTACCCCAGCCTGTCCAGAAGCAATAGAGAACTGGGTTGGGTTGCAGAGGGGTGGGAGATCTGCTGGGAACACCCCACCCATAAAATCTTCCCACATCACCAAAGCCTCTGGGCCCAGTGTAACACCCCTGGGTGCTGGACCTGACCCTTTAATTGGTGCTGGAGTTTGAACTGGGGACACCCCCACCCCCAGTGTTTGTGCTGAAAACATCAGGGAGCTGCTGGGGTGTGGGGGGCAAAGCCACAGAGTTTATTGGGGGGGCAACAGCACAATCCTGAGGAAAGGGGGAAGGGAAACACCATCGGCACAGCATCCTCTGAGGAAATGGAGCAAGGAGTATCCTCCATGCCCAGGGGGTGTTGTCCCCCCCCACACCTGTGACCTCCCGTGGCAGCTGTGCTGGGTCTTGTGGCCCAGGCTGGGGCACCCCACTGCAAAGAGAGCCCCAAAGGCACCAGGGCAGATGGACCCCACCCAGCCAAGTCAGGCCCAGCTGGGCGAGTGGGGCTCTGTCCCATCACTGCTGTCCCCAGCCCCAGTGGCAGCCACGGTGGGACAGTGACACCCTGCAGGAGGCATCATGGGGACAGCAGTGCCGGGAGGCGCTGGAAGTGCCGTCAGGGCAGGTTACAGCTTGCGGAAGATCAGGCTCTTGTTGTTGGCCGGCATGTCCACCTGGAAGCACAGAGCCGGGCTCAGAGGTGCCCGGCAGCACGGGCAGCCCCGGGGCCCAGCACGTACCATCCTCTCCAGGCTCAGCCCGTTGGCCTCGGCCAGCTCCCGCAGCAGCGCCGTGTCCCGCAGCCCCCAGGCGGGATTGCTGCGGGGAGGAGCCCTGGGTCACACAGGGGACACCCAAAGCAGCCCCGGGGGCACCCCCGGCTGGGGGCTGCCCTCAGGCCTGGCTTATCTTGAAGGACCACGCTGGGAGGGAGCTTCCTGCAGCTGCAGGGGCGGCACAGAGAGGACAGGATGGGGCCCCAGGAGCCCCCCTGCCCCCTCCTACCTCTGCCTCAGGCTGCGGTCAAAGTCCACGTTGCTCTGGGGGCTGATCTGGCCGTCCACGGCGTAGGGCTGGTGGGACACAGCTGGAGCTGCAGGCAGGAGCCACCCTGTGCACCCCAGCCCCCCTGCCACGGGCTGCTGCCCCCACCAAGCACAGAAGCCAAGTGCGAAGAGACACAGCCCCCAAGGAGTCCTGTCACCCACTGTGAGTCCTGTCACTCTCTGCAGGCACCCTCAGACCCTGCTTTGGATAAGGTGAGGGAGGACAGGATCTGCCTCCTCCAAAACTGCCCCTTTCAGGGCTCAGCAGGTGCCCCAAAAGGCAGAGACCCCCCCAGAAGCCAAGCCCCTGCATTTCCCAGCTCCCTCCCTAAGCCATGAGCAGAGCTACTCCCCAGTATCTGCTCTGACACCCTGCAGCCCCCAGGACTCTCCTGCACCAGGACAGGTGACCCACCCCATAGGTGAAGAGCACACCTCCGGGCTTCAGCAGCACCCCAGCACCCCTGAACAGGCCCTGGGGAACGAGAGAGGTGGGGACAGGTCAGGGGGCTGGGGACACCCCCGGGAGCCGCCCCGGCAGGGCACAGGGGCTGTGGAGGGCGCTCACCTCGGTGCAGCGCAGCTCTGCGATGTGCATCATGTTGATGCTGACCACGAGGTCCAGGGTGGAGGGCTGGGTGCCCCCCCAGGTCTCCCAGCCCTGGGACACGTCCAGCAGGATGGGGGGCAGCAGGTTGGGCACCCCCGTGGCCTCCACGTAGGCAGCGATGCTGTGGGCACCAAAGCCCAGCTCAAGCCCAGCCGGGTGCCCCTGCAGCCCCAGCAGCCGCTGCAGGCGGGGACAGAGCCCTGCAGGGACTCTCAGGAGTGGGAAAACACCCACAGGGATGTGGGTGCAGCACAGCCTGGGGGCTCCTTGCCCAGACCTTTGCTTCCAGCTGCCACATGGAGAACTGGAAGCACCTGGACAACCAGCAGCATGTGGATGCAGAGGCCCCAGGGCCCAACCTTGCCAAGTTTGGAGCACTCTCTTGTGGGGAACCCCATTGGCACCACTGCACCAGCACCTCCTGATTTTGGTGTTATTTACACCCTTTTTGGCACATTCACCACCTAGGTCTCAGCTCCTGCAGCCTCCCAGCCTGGAGATTATTTTTACCCAGGGTGGTGGGTGCTACTGGGTGGGCAGCACAAAACTCCTGGACAGGGGCTGGTTCCAGCATCTCCCCACCAGGCTTATTTTTTCTCTGCAGTGAAGAGCTGGATTTTGGGAGTTTTCTGGGAGAAATAAAGTCCTGAGGTGGGGAGCATGGGTTGTTTGGGAGTTGGATATTGGGGATTTATTGAAAAAAATATTGTGAGTATTGACCTGGGGGGCCTGGGCTGGGCAAGAGCTGAATATTGTGGTTTGCCTGGAAATAATAAAGCATCAAGCCAGAGAGCCTGGACTGTCCAAGGGGGTCTTTGCTGTGAAAAAATACACATTAATCTCATCTGAGAGCAGGATATTGGGGTTTGCCTGGAAAGAATACGGTACTGAGCAGGGGAGCTTGGGCTGCTGGAGAGTTGGCTATTGGGTTTTTTCCTGATAAAAGAAAAAAATTGTGGATCCTGGGCCCACTATTGAGAGAGTCTTTTCTAGGAAGAAAATACGTATCCAGTTTATCCGAAAGCTGGATATTGGGGTTTACCTGGAGGTAGCAAAGCACTAAGCAGGAGAGCCTGGGCTGCAGGAGAATTAGATATTGGGGTTTTCCCAAAATCCCCAAAGGAAATAAAATAAATAAATAAAAATTAAAACGGGGAGCAGGGAACCGGGGCCGCGGGTCCATGGGCCCGTGGGAGGGGGCTGCAGGCGGCGCCCCCGGAGTCCTGCGGGGTCCCCCGTCCCCCCGGGACCCCCGGCCCCGCTCACCTGCGCAGCGCCCGGGGGTCGATGTCCGAGGGCTGCCAGCGCGTCTGCGGCAGCGCCCGCGCGAAGTGCGCGGCGTGGAGCCCCGAGCCCGCGCCCACCTCCAGCACCCGCAGCGCGCCCGGCCCCGCGCCCGGCCCCGCGCACTCCCGCAGCACCGCCAGGATCGGGCCCTTGTTCCGCTCCGCGGCCGCCGGGACCTGCATGGCCGGGGCAGGAGGGAACTGCGGCTCCCGGCACCGCCCTGCGCCGCGGGTGGAGCTCCGCACGGCGGGGAGGGGAGAAGGCAGAGCGGCCGCCCTGATTTTTTAAGATTTTCTAAGCCTTCTGATGCTTACATTCTCGTAGCAAACTTTCTCACACACTTTCTGTAAATAACTTACTGATTTGCATTCTTTTATAGAGGAGGAGAAATTTGATGGACTGTTGGTTTGTCCAGTGTCATTGGAGAGGTGGCACTGTCACCCTCCAATCCACTGTCATTTTTGGAAAACTATAAATGTTGGAGTCAGAAAGTAAACTCCCCCTTTTCTTCACCCTGAGAGCAGCAGTGTGTCTTTCATGTCCTGTAGCGACATCGAGCAACGAAAAAGAACTGCGCCGCCCGGGAATCGAACCCGGGTCGCAAGAATGGGAATCTTGCATGATACCACTACACCAGCGGCGCGGCCGAGCGCCCTCCTGCCCCGCCGCCCCTCGGCCCCATCACCCACCGGGGACCCCCAGCCTCGGTGCTGCCGCTCTCCCGCCGTGCACCGGCGCCCCCCAAAAGGGACAAAGTGAAGCTCTGCGCGGACATCCCAGGAAAATGGAGGCGAGGAGGGAACCACCCCCCTTTTCCGCGGCAGTGGTCAGTGGTGATGGAGGTCCGGAGGGATCCATCTGGAGCACAAAGATTAGGGGTTCAGCCCTTCCAAGCATGAAAAGGCTCAGGAATGCGCCAACAGGCGCTTCGAAACCCCGGCAGGTCCGGGGGGAAACTGAGGCACAGCCCCCCAGTACGTTACAAGGCGGGTGACAGCCACTGGTGGCATCCCGTGGGTCAGGGGTGTATTTAGGCACAGTAACAGGGTTAGGGGTGGCAGCAGTGGATGCACACCCGCGATGGGTCCAAGCGTGCCGGGCACCCACCAGGGCCAGGCGAGGCTGGGCTTTTATGGGAGGTACCCTCGTACACCACTCCCTCTCTAGCCACTACCGGGGCAACGTGGCGGAAAGGCAAAGGTCACCCTCGTGGGGTGGCTCTGCAGCCCCTGGAGGAGGCCTGGAGCCTCCCAGAGACCCCAGTGTGTTTGTCACACGGTCTCTCCCCAAAACTCTGGGTGCTGTCGCCAGCCACAGGGGCGGCCGGTGGACACTGCGGGGTAGCCGGGGACCAGCTCGGGGTCGTGTCCTGGGTCTGCACCTCCTGCCACGTGGGGACACCTTGGCGGAACCTCCCACTCCAAAGATCACCGTGCTGGCAGGGGCGCCGCTGCCCACCCCGGCTCCCTGCGCTTGTCGTGGGATGCGCGGCTCACGGCGCTGTCCCCGTGGGGGTGGTACCTCAGCCCCTGCCTCTGCACCCCTTCACTTTTCCCTGCCTGGGTCCTTTGTGTCCCAGGAATGACCCCTATCTGTCCCCTGTGTGTGCCGTGGCTCCAGTGTCCTGTGTCCTGAATGTCCCCGTGCGTGTCCCCTCCGAGTTTCCCGTGACTCCCGTGTCCCCTGCGCGCCTGTGCCATCTTGTGTCCCACGTGCCTGCTGTGCCCTCTCCCCTACTTCAGCCCCGCATGGTCCAATGTCCCTTCTGCGCATTCCGTGTGTCCTGTGCGAGTCCTATGTCTCCCGCATGTCCCTTCTGTGTCCCATGAAAGTCCCCACATGTGCTCTCAGCATGTGCCCTGCTTGTCTCCAGCGTGTGTTCCTGCATCCTGTGTGTCCCCATAAATCCACACACGCGCTCCCGATGTATCCCGTGCGCGTCCCCTATGTGTCCCCACAACCCAGACATGTCTCTTGCACAGCACACACGTGTCGCGTGTGTCCCCGCACGCCTCCCACCGGCCTGTGTGTCCCCCCGACCCGTCCCGCGGGTATCCCCCGCTCCCCCCGGGCGCTGGGCGCCGTCTCCGCGTCCCCCTCGCTCCCTGCGCGTTCCCCTTTAAGCGCGGGGGCGTGTCGGAGCCGGGGGGGCTCGGCCCTGCCTGCTTAAGGCCCCGGCGAGGGGCACCTGCGGCACTCGAGAGGGCGGCGGGGCCGTGGGCCGGGGCCCGCACGATGTACACGCTGACACGGGGCCCCAGCAAGCTCGCCACGCAGCGCCGCACAGGTACCGGGGGCCGCGGGGCCGGGGGCGCGGGGGCTCGTCCCGCCCCGGCCGCCCCCTGACGCCCCGCGCTCCCCGCAGGTCCCACGCAGCAGGCGGTGGAGAGCAGCAAACTGGGCGAGTATCGGGGGCGAGCGCAGCCCGGCCTGTGGCCCCCGGCCAGGTGAGACCCTGTGACCTTGGCAGGGAGCGGCGCGGGGCGGCCGGGCCTGACCTTGAAGGGAACGGGAACGGGAACGGGACGGCCGGGCCGCCTGCGGGACGCGGGACGGGGACCCGGGGGCTCCGCTCGGTGCCGCTCGGCCCGGGGGTCTCGGCGGTGCTTGTGCGTCCCGCGGAGCTCTGGGCACGCCTGGGCTCTGTGCCCTGTGCCGTGGGCCGCCCCGCGTCGGGGACACACCGGGGTGGCCGCCCCCCCTCCTTCCCACGGGCCATCCCCAGAAATCGCGGGGAGCGGGACCGGTGGGGTCACGCCAAGGAGGCGGCGCGGGGGGGTCCCGGTGCGGGGCAGAGCCGGGGCCGGGCTGGTCCAGCCCCTCCGCCGACGGCCCCGATTGCACGAACCGGGCGGCGGGGCCAGCGCCGGTCCCGCCCGCCTTGGCCGCGCCGCGCACCCTCGGGGGCCGCGGAGCCCACGCGGAGCCGGCGTTCCCCTCTGTCCCAAAAGCCGGGGTGACACTTTCTGATGAATTCCAGTGTCGCGCAGCAGTACCCGGAGCTGTTGGCAGGGTGCTGTGGGGTATTCCAGTGGCTGGGAGGTGCTGGTGGGATCCCTACGGAGACCCTTTCCCGACTGGAGGCCTGGAGTCACAGCACACCCAGACGGGGTAGTGGGACCCCACTGGTTCTGCACTTCCTCTCCAGCTCCAAGAAATGAGCTTCCCCCCTACCCCCCAGTTCCTCTCCTTCCCAGGATCCCTGGAATTCACTGGAGTGGCTTCTGCCACATTTGCCCTCCGCCCTGCCCCTGGCTGTGGGGGCTTGAGAGTCACTGCCCTCCCCAGCCCCTGCCTGCAGATCTGCAGGAGCTGCCTCCTCCCAGTCTCTCCTGCCCTCCAAACCCACTCCTAGGGCCCCTTAGACTTTGCCCCATGAGGAACGTGGCTGTTGCAAGCGTGTCCTGCCCTAGAGCTGGGCAGAAAAGCCAAAATACTGGAGTTTGCATTGAACGTGCTCCTAGGTCTCATCCTGAGTCTTGCCTTTAGCTCTGGTGCGTGTTGGTGCATCCAGGCAGGGAGTGGTTGAAGTGCCCCTCACCAGAGGGGATCCCAGCTCTGAGGAAGCCTGACCTGCTCCCACTTTTCAGAGTGTAACATCTCAGTCCTGGGGCACCTTGTGTGCCCCATGCTGGGGCCACAGCTGTTCCAGTGAACCTGGGTGTTTGATCTGCAGAGGATGGCCCATCCCCTGTCCAGTACCTGACTGGATTTCACTTCCATTTCCTGATATTCCTGCAATTTTGGTGGCAGATTCTTTCTTAGGGACTGCACTTGGTGCTAGATTGGAGGATGGCTAGGAGATGGGGCAGCTGGTGCTTTTCCCCAGGGAGCTCTCCTTGCACCCTTCCTGTGTCAGAATCCCCTGTCCCTGGGGGCTGGGTCCCTTTCCATCCCAGTCCTTGGGGACGGGGCTGGGTGGCTGCAGCTGTGGGCGAGTGTGTGCACTGTGGGGCAGCCAGGGACACCTGAACCGCCCCAGTTCTTGCTGGGGTGGGCATGGGCAGAGCTGCCTGTGCCCTCATCTCCCCCTTGCTTCCCTCCCTCCACAGCCCAGCACAGAAACTCGTCTTCAACAGAGTGAATGGCAAGAGGCCCCCACTGCTGCTGCAGCAGATCTCAGCCCCTGAAGAATGTTACACCCTAGCCCACGAGGAGAACGTCCGCTTTGTCTATGAAGGTGAGGGCAGAGGGTCCCTGGGGCAGCAGCCAGAGGAGCTGGAGCAGATGGAGCCCCTCCCCAGCACCTACACCGTGCTGGGGACATCAGTGGCAGGCACGGAGTCCCCAACCTGGGCACTTGCCCTCCTTTGCTCCACCTCCTGCTCCTGTCCCGCAGCCCCCCGCACTGGGAGCCCTGTCCCAAACCCACCCAGCCTCGTTCCCCCTCCCCAGCCTGGCAGCAGGTAGAGCAGCAGCTGGACAGCAGCCGGAGCGGGGAGAGCGCCTGCGGCCCCGTGCAGTACGTGGAGAAAACCCCCAACCCCGGACTCAAAAGTAAGTGGGAGTGGTTGTGGCCCTTTGGGCTGCATCAGGCTCGGGGTGCAGTGTGGCTGTGGGCTCAGGCTGCCCCTGAACAGGGCTGTAGTGGAAGGAAGAGGAGGATCCCAGTGCTGGATGTGCCAGAGGGGCTGGTTGGGTCTGTCCTACTGATGCTGAGGTCACTCTGGGGGTGCTGGGGGCACAGCTGTCCCCAGGCACTGGGGTGGGGATGTCCCACTGCATGCCTTGGATGTTCCACTGTGTTGCTGACTCCTCTGGGATTCAGACTCCTCTGCCACCAAGGGGTTCAGCATCATGCTGGAGAGAGAGGAGCTGCCTGAGGGAACCTGCTTCTCCTGGGGCCAGCAGGACCAATTGGGCTTGGGGACAACAGTTGTCTGGTGGCACCTGGAGTCAGCAGCCTTTGGGCTCTCACAGCGGCTGAGAGCTCCCCAAGGAAGAGAATGTCCCTGTAGATCCAGTCTGGCCTTTTGGGGACATGGCACAGGGGTGGAGAAGACTTGGGGGTGTCATTAGATTGGAGATCTGGGAAAGATTCTTCCCCCAGAGGGTGCTGGCACTGCCCAGGCTCCCCAGGGAATGGGCACAGCCCCGAGGCTGCCAGAGCTCCAGGAGTGCTTGGACAGCTCTGCCAGGGATGCCCAGGGTGGGATTGTTGGGGTGTCTGTGCAGGGACAGGAGCTGGGCTGGATGATCCCTGTGGATCCCTTCCAGCTGAGGATATTCTGTGATTCCATGGTTATTTTTTCTGGGGTTTGGAAGGGAGCACCCAAAGCTCTGCTCCTGCTCCAGCTGTTCCCCTCTCTCCCTCCCCTCTTTCTCAGACTTCGTTCCCATTGACCTGGAGGATTGGTGGGCACAGCAATTTCTGGCCAAAATCGAGAACAGCTCATAAAAGGGAAGAAAAGGTTGTGTTTGGTTTCTTTATAAGAGAAACGAAGCTGCGAGCACCTGGTGACAGCCCAGCATCGGTGGCGTTTTTGAAGCGTTTTTAAGACGCCCGAGGTGGAGTGAGCCAGCCCAGAGCACCGGACCACAGCCATGCCCGGCCTCGCGCCCTCCCCGTGCCCGGCACAGGAGCAGCGTGCAGCCCCAGCCAGGATTCCTTAAGTGCCAGTTCTCGGACTGCTGCAGCTCCTGCAGCCTCCAGCTCCAGGGACACTGCGGTGCCACGCTGGGGACGAGGGAGCGGCTCCCCCCTGCAGCCACGGGAGGCCAGGGGGTGCTGCAGCAGCACCGCCAGACAATAAAGCGCTGAAACTGCCCGTGGAGCCGCGCTTGTGCCATGGGGAAGAGGGGAAGCAGGGGCTGCAGCATCATGGCCCCTGGAGAGGGGATGCTCCCAGCTGACTCGTGGCTCAGTGGGAACCTGGCTCCTGTGGATTCAAGGGCTTGGAGCTCCTCTTCCTTGCAGCTGCATCCTTGCCCCAATGCTGCTGCATCTCCCGGGGCTCAGCCAGGGGCTGGTGCTGTCTTAGGTGATGTTTGGGATTGGGGGGCGTATGGGAATCTGCAAGGGGGGCTGAGCACCCTGGCTGTGCTCCAGAGCTGCGCTGCAGCATGGAGGTGGGCAAAGCTGCAGGAATGGGAGTGCCAGGGCCAGCTGCCCACTGCCATGGAGGCCAAAAGGCTCAAGGTCTCCCCCTCACCTGTGGTTGTTTGGGTAAGCTGAGAGAGGAGAGTTGTGGCTACCTGAAGTAAAAAGAATGGAGACCCCAACTTCTGCTTCTACAAAAAAACTCCTCAGCTGATGGGCTTTTCAAGCCAAACTGAGCCCTTCTAGTTCTGGTTTGTAGGACACTCCTCTCCCCCATGTCCTTCTCCCCAAGCAGAGAGCAGGAGGCCGGCACAGGCTGAATAGAGTCTGAATCGAAAGGAGGCCAGGAAACACCCACTGGAAAAAAAAAATCATCTTTATTATTCCTATGATGGGAGCAACAACCACACTGCAGCCAGGGGGGAGTAGAAGCTGGCCAGGAGCTGCGTTGCTTCTCCCACCTGGGAGGCCAGAGCAGTGCCAGCAGCAGCTGTGCCCCTGGCACCTGCCCATGGAGCACTCCTGGTCCTGCTCCCACCCCCAGGCTGGCACACCTGGCACTGGGGCTGTGACTGAAATCAGGAGCAGCACCATGCACAGCCCACAGTGCCTGCCTCGCTGCCAGGCAGGGTGTTACAGCCCCTGGGACAGGGAAATGCTACTTCCATAACACCTCCTTCATTGAGGCCAGGGTGGCCCCAGAGTGATGGAGGGCTGGGGCCAGGGGATGTCATCCCTGCCGTGGACACTCCCCCCAGCTCTGCCATGGCATCATGGGCAGGGTGGGGGTTAAGCTGCCTCTGTGTCCCCAGCCAGCACCAAGCCTTGCAGGGGGCACCAGAGCCAACAGGACATGGACAGTTACTGCTGTGCCCAGGGCACTGCCAGCCCACCCTCCCAGCAAAAAGCATCCCCCCTTTTTCTTCCCTCCCTGGCAAAGTCCCTGCTGCTGGGATTCCCCCCTGCATGGTCCCTGACAGTGGCTGGCTCTGCTGCCCACCAGGATGCTCCCAGGGTGCAATCCCTCCCTGCCAGCAACTCCAAAGGACTCCAAGGGGTCTAAGCAGGCCATTCACCTGCTGGCTGCTGACTAATAAAGCACACATCTTTAAGATCCAGGGAACTTCTTAGTAACATGATGCACCATTGTTCTGAACAACAACATTAGGCAAAGGAAAGAAATGGAACAGGAATAAATGAGTCAGTCACAAGGAAAAAATGAAAACCCAACCCAAAAATATAACCCAACCCCTGACAATGCAATCACTGGGAGGGAATCAGCCCCCCTTGCCATAAATATTAATTATGTGCAATTGTGTGTAGTACTATAGTGCAAATAGCTCTGCATTGATCATGGGGCAGCTGCCCCAGGTGACACAGGGACTAGTTAAGGACAGACAAGAATCAACACAGATTTCCAACAAACAAAAAAAACCCCAACCCAGTCACTGGGAAACTCCAAAAAGGAGTTGCCTCCTCCAACTGGGCCCAGGCAAGGCTGGGCAATGCTGGTGCCCAGCAGCATCCTGAAGCCAGGCAGGGGCAGGACAGGGCCTTTGCTCCCTGCCTGCTGCTGGCACAGCCTGGTCAGGGGCAGAGGGGATGAGGAGGAGGATGCAGGACAGATATGGTCAGGTTGGAGCTGTGTGGGGTGTAAAGAGGTGAGCTCAGCAGGACACGGGCACAGCGAGGGCATCGCTGGCTTCAAGCTGGTCCTGTGGCTGCACTGCACAGTGTGGGGCAGTGCTGCTGGCAGAACCCCTGCATGGGCACAACACTGAGGCCAGCAGCATCCCTGGGCACCCTGTGACACTTCATACCCATCCTACAGAGCACAGCCAAGACCCTGCAGCACCTCTCCCTCAACCCACAGCATCCCCAGGGACCTTGTGGCACCTCTAACCCGTCCCTGCAGTGTCCCTGGGCACCCCTCACTGCCTCCAGCTCTGGCTCCCAGCCGTGCCCATCACGTGCTGTTCTGAGGCCGAGCTCTGGCATTGCTCCATTGCTACCTCTCACCCAGTGCCAGCTCCTGGCACCACAGCTCCCCCTGCACAGCTGGGGCCAGAGCCAGCTCCTCGAGCCAGGCTTGGCAAGCAGGCAGGAGGGGACAGTTTTCCCTAGCGCTTAAAGGAGACAGAGCCTCCTCTTTCCATGCCAGGCAGGTGCCAGACAGGAGTTGAGCTGTACCCCCCTGGCTGGACACAAAGTGCTCCCAGGGGCAATCCCAGCACATCCTGCTGCCCCAAGGACGGTTTGGATCTGAGCTATGTGACAGGCTCCTGCTAAACCACGAGCAACCACCAAACAACACAGGGACATGCGGGTGAGGAGCGCGGGGTGCGTCCCGCTGGGTGTGAGCCACGGGCAGGGAAGGGGGAGCAGAGGGGATCCTCCTCTGCCATCCCAAGTCCAATGCCCCTCTCCAACCATGCAGGCTCTCCCAGATTTTTGGGTGGATGTTTTTGCTGTATGGATGAAGAAGGCTGGAGAGTGGCAGTGTCACATGCGCACACACACGCACACCCACGCACACCCGTGCTGGCAGCCGCAGGAGCGCTGCCATCCCCTCACCCCTTGCTGGGAAGGTTTACATTGATACAGTATTTAAGACACGCCGATATATAAATTACTGTCTCTATATATACTATGTATAGGCTGAGGGCCAGTCCGTGACGGGGCATCAGGGGGCTCATTTCCCTCTGTCCTCTGTGTAGTGCTGGAAGCGAGTGAAGCTCATGAAGACCTGCTCCAGGGAGATCTGGCTCACCGAGTAGTCCTCCAAGCGATACTTCTCTTTGGCTTTCTCCAGGGCCCCAAAGACCTGCAAGGGAGGGCAGGGACAGGAGGCAGCGTGACTGGGTGTGGGGGCACTCCCAGGACCACAGGGGGAGCCCCAGGCTGTGACAGGGAGCACCCACTGTGACAGGGAACCTCCTGGCTGTGGCAGGGAAAGCAGAGAAAGCTTTTTTCTCCAGGGAGACCCAGGAAAATGACACCTTCCCTGGCAGGAGAGTGGGGGGAAGCCAGGAGTATCTGACACCATTTAAAAACATATGCTATGAATATGATTGTTTTACACATTTATATGTGTAAATGCATACATATATACATATATACAAATACATACATACATATACATGTATATATGTATTTATATATATTCACACACATATCTGGGTTTGAGTCCCTGCCCAAGGCTTCTGCTAACACATATATAAAAAATCTTATTATATAATATAGAAATAACACTCAGGATACTATATACACTATACATAACTATCTGTATCTAGCATACACATCATTTTTATATTGAGCTACATATGATATACATATATTTATATACTATTTATATATATATATTTATAAACTCACTCTCTAGTTTTTATATAATCCTATACATAGTTTTAATATAATCTGTATACTATGTACTCTCTCTATATATACTCTATAGACTATACTACATACTTGATAGAGAGTATATAGAGTATATAATCTTATAGAGTATTACCTGTACCATATACCCTATTGAGTAGATTTTATATATTGTATAAATACAATATACAGTATATGATATACACTACATCCAGTGCATGTAATATACAGATATATATATATACTTAGATACTGCATATGAAAACTATCTATATACTATGAATATCTCTATATTCATAGTATATAGAGATATTCATAGTATATAGATAGTTTATTCATAGTATAGAGATATTCACATGTATTCACATATAGATAATGTACATGTAGACAGTATATAGAGAGAGCTATCACTAGGTATACTCTATACCTAACTCTGTATATGTATGCAGAGGGTTACATACTGTATCTGTACTGTGGGGTTTTATTGGTGTCCCTGGGCTAGGACCCCTCAAGATCAGTGGCTGGGGAAAGCCACTGCCCACAGCCCCAGTGGGAGCACACTGAAGCACTGCCAGGGGGTTCCTGGGGCTGAGGGGCAGGAGCAGGGAGCTGTCAGCACGGGGAAGTTTTGCCCACCCATCCCAGGTTTCCACAGCGTAATGCAGCGTGGGGAGGATGCACCACCAAAAAGCAAAGCACCAAGAACACAGGAAGGGGCAGGAAAAGGGTTCCCAGTGCCCCCTTACCTGTGCCCAGCTGAGGTTCTTGTTGGTCAAGTGGTAATGCACCATGCCCTGGTGCTCATGCTTCAGGATACTGCCTGGAGAATCGAGCAGGGAGAGGCTCTGTGTTAGGGAAGGTGCTGCAGTTCACACCCAGCACCCTGCCCCTGCTCCGGGGGCAACCACTCCAGCAGCTCACGGTACCTGGGAAAGTCTTCTCCACGAAGGCCTTGAAGGCCTGCAGCTCACCCTCCTCCTCGCTCCGGGTTTTGGCCAGCAAGGTGTATCCACTACCAAACTTGCTTTTGAGGTGCTGGGGGCTGCCCAGGCACTTGAACTGCCCATTCACCATGATGGCCAATCGTGTGCACAGTGCCTCGCACTCCTCCATGCTGCAGGAAAGAGACGACTCATTCAGAGAATCCCTTGGATGAGGGATGGTTTGGGCTGGAAGGAACCTTAAAGCTCATCTCATTTCACCCCCTGCCATGGACAGGGACACCTTCCACTAGAACAGGCTGCTCCAAGCCCAGTCCAACATGCCCCAGAGATGGGGCAGCCACAGCTTCTCTGGGCATGTAAGCACCAGACACAAGCAGAAGCTTCTGGGAAGCGGCTGGAGGTGTGTTCCCTTCTCTCTGGACTCTTTGAGGAGAGAGATTTGGGTAGAGCCGCCACTGGCTGCAGGCAGTGTATACCCACCCACAAGGCCCTGGAAGTGTGTCCCATCCCTTGGATCCCACCACTCTCCCTGATCTCTTATGCCAAGCCCTGCCCAGCCAGGTGTCACCTGTGGGAGGTGAAGATGATGGATTTGCCACACTCCCGTGTCCGTGTCACTGCGTCCCAGAGCAAGCGCCGGGCCACAGGGTCCATGCCAGTGGAGGGCTCATCCAGGAAGATCACAGGGGGGCCACCAATGAGAGCAATGCCAGCACTCAGCTTCCGCTTGTTCCCACCGCTGCAGAGGAATCACAGAACCATTAAGGTTGGAAACGACCTGCGAGATCACCAAGTTCAACCTTCAGCTGAAAACGGGAGCGAGGAACGGGGACAGAGCCCCAGTAGGAGCACAGGGAGCACAAGGCCAGAGGAGGGACAGCGGTTTGGCCAGGCCTGCTCTCACCTGTAGGTCCTGACGAGTTTGTCGGCGTGCGGCTCCAGGAGCAGCCCCCGCAGCATGTTCTCCACGCAGCTGCCGATGTAGCGCTCGGGGATGCCGCGCAGCCGCGCGTACATGCTCAGCGTCTCGCGGCCCGTCATGTGCTCCAGCAGGGCATCGAACTGCGGGCAGTACCCGATCCGCTGCTGCACCTGCGGCCCAGAGCAGCGCACGGCATCAGCCCACGGGCAGGGATCCGAGCCAGGAGTGCCTGGGCACCCACGGGCCTTGCTGCTCCTCCCTGAGGTTTTGCTCAGAGTGATGGGAACTGAGCCGCAGCTCTGAAACCGTGGGGGGAATGAGAGGGAAATGCCTCCTGGAGCAGCTGGGCTGACAGGGACGGACAGATGTGTCTCTGGACAGCAGCTGGGTGGGCTCACAATGCCTCTGCCAAGCTGGTTCCTCACTGTGAGGGACCATTTTGGGGTGCCCAGGCTCTCAGAAGAAGGAAAGTGCTGGAGGGCTGGTACCTCCCCCGTGTCATGCTCACTTCCAGAGACAAGAGCATGAGAGAAGGCAGTTTCAGGGAAGGAAGCAATATGGGGCATGCTCTCAAGGAATGTTCTTCATGTCTGACCTTGTCTGAGATCCCAATTCACTTAAGACTTGGACTTGATGGTCCTTGTGGGTCCCTTCCAAGTCAGAATATTCTGTGAAATCTGGGACAGTGGTAGAGGAAGGACTGGACCGAAAGCCTAACCCCTGCTCATCTCTTCCTCTTCCAAAGGAAGTGGGCAATTCCCAGCAAGGACACCCCTAGCAGAGGTCTGGAAAGGTTTGATACACTCATTTTAGAGACCATCCTCCAATATTTTCCACATTTCCAGCTATGGAGGTAAAACCCTTTGATGAAGGGTTTGCTACCCTCAGCAGGTTTGGTCTCCATTTGTATCACATCTGTAATCCCAGCAGAGAGGAAACTGCTTCCACATGGCCAGATAATGGAGAGCTGAGCCAGCCAAGGACACAATGTCCCTGGAATATTTATTGTCCCTGCCTCTGGAACTGCAACCACATCCTCTTGGAGGCACTTGCAAGGTGGCTCAGCCCAGGCAAACACAGGATGGTCTACAACACCACCCTCACCCCCGCAGCCTTGGGTACCTTCTTGATGTTGGCCAGAATGCTGTGGCCATCCACAAAGGCGTCCCCCGATGTGATGCTCTCGTCACCTGTCAGCATCTTGAAGGTGGTGGTTTTGCCCGCTCCGTTGAAGCCAAGGAGACCAAAGCATTCCCCTTTGCTGACGGCCAAGGAGATCCTGTCCACTGCCAGCAGGGACTCCCGGCTGTCATAGACCTGGAGGAGCCACACAAGGGCCACATGTCACTGCCCGATGGCACAGCAAGGCAGGCGGTGGCTCTGCCACCCCGAGAGGACACGGCTCAGATGGCATCAGGATCCTCAGGCCACCTTGCCTCACCTTGGTCAGTTCCTTGATGACCAGAGGGCTGCTGAGAGACGACAGCAGTTCTGGTGGTGACTCCAAAACCTTCTTCCTCTCATCTGCCACATCCCTGTCCTCTGGCAGCACAGACACCCTGTTCAGCAGGGCCACCTGAACACAGGGGGAAGACACACTCTGTGTCACCTGGCTGCTGGGGGATGAATGGGCTCCTCCAGTGTCCCCAACCCTGGCAGGATCCATCCCTTCCATCAGCTGCCTCTGGAGATGTCTCACTCTGCCAATCCATCCACTTAACAGGACTGGCTCCTCCAAGCTCCAGGGATGCTCCCTGGGAAGATGATTTAGGTGATGAGGGCACGTCTCCTGCTCACAGGGACTCCTGGGCTGGGCCTGGAGGGCACAGCTCCCTCCCACGTGCTTCACTCACCCATTTCCGCCGCCTGCAGATGCCACAGACCAGAGTTCTCAGTCTCCAGAGGAGGTTTGTCTCAATGAGGAAGAGGAGGAAGAGGAAGGAGAAACCCTGGATGGCCAAGGAGGTCAGGTACCGCCCAATCCCAGGGGTCTCCCAGGAAAAGTAGTTCATCTGATAACTGATATCTGAGGAAAGATGGAACAAAATCAACTCCAGGATCAATCCACACTTTGGGGAGGGGCAGATAAACTCCAGAGAAAGCTGTGAGCCCAAAACTTTGCCAGGCTTATCTTCATCCCACACTGGCTCCCTGCCCACAGCTCTTTCCAATGCTTCCCACAGGAGGATTTGGGTCTCGAGGGGATCTGGCAGAAGACACCCAGTGGAGGCAGGAAGAGGACACCAATCTTGGGATTGGGATTTCTTTACTCATCTCTGAAACTTCCCCTAGACACATTTTTCCTCCAAATCACAAGTAAGGTGATCCAGTTAAGGAATTTTCTCCTATGTATGTCCTAATAGCTGCCCAGTTTTTGCTCTAAAATGGTACCTGCAGCTACTGCCCAGGCAGAGGCCCCAGGACACTGCCCAGTTCCACCATCCACCCCACACAACCCCCCAGTGATGCTGGGGGGGCTGGCCAGGTGAGGATGTAGAGACTCACTGAAGGCCTTGCAGATGAAGATGGCTTCAACAGAGGAGGTGCAGAACTGAATGAACTCATAGTTCTGGTAGAAGTCACTGATGCACTGGCCCAAGCAGTAATTGGGTAAGATGAGAAAAACTTTATCCAGGGTTTTGGAGAGGTCCACCAAGCCCAGCTCTGAAAGAGAACAGGTGGATCAATGAATTAGAGACTGCTGGTTTGGGAGAAAAAACCCTGATACCTGAAAGACCCTGAAGTTTAGAGAGAAACCAAACATATTTTGTCACATTTAATGAGTTAGAATTGACTGTTGTAGTGTTTTATGGCTATTGTGGGACCAGCCCTGGGGTCAGAGAGCCCCCCTGGGGGCTGGACCTTGTTGGTGATGGCTGGGCAGGTAGAGAGGGCAGTGACCCACCTGGGATGCTCATGATGGTGACGGCGAGGAAGGTGGCGGTGCCGGAGAGGATGTTGAAGATGGTCAGACGGGTGTAGGCTGTGGCTGCCACCGAGAAGAAGAAGCTGAGGAGGTACATGAGGGGGATGATGGCCCAGCCATAAAGGAGGAAGATCAGCATCACGTCAACGAGGTGGCTGTCTTGGGTGAAGGCTTGCACATTGAAGGCTTGGAATATCACCTGGG
This sequence comes from Molothrus ater, assembly GCF_012460135.2. Classification (NCBI taxonomy): domain Eukaryota; kingdom Metazoa; phylum Chordata; class Aves; order Passeriformes; family Icteridae; genus Molothrus; species Molothrus ater. Next base: position 15,461,263 of record NC_050493.2, read on the forward strand.
GCACAGCAATGTGGGGAGAAGGCACATTTGGCTTGACCTCAGGCGATGTCTCCTTGTCCCAGTGGCCCAGGGTAACATCAGCACTGCACTGACCCAGACAGCCCCTCATGGATGGGTCCTACCAGCAGCCCATGGCTGTCCCCAGGGGAGGCCCTTTCTGCAGACTGGGATGCAGAAGAGATCTGGGGAATTCCTCTCCAAGATCTCATGGATTTAACATTTTCTAGTCCCAACAGCAAAGAGGGAGGACAGAGGATACTGTCAGAGGACACTGCCCCAGCTGGTTGGCCGTGGTCCAGCTCCCAGCAGGACCAAGGGACAGCTTTCTAGTGGGTCCTTTCTACAGAGACATTACCAGTGGCCTTGTCCTTCTCCCTGCACCCACGCACATCCCAGAGGAGCAGCGCCCAGCACTCCCACCAACAGGGAGGGCATTGGGGTGCCAGGGGTGACTCACCAACATCAGAGCACAAGGGATGAGGAAGTTGATGATGTCCCAGAGCAGGGCAGAAAGCCAGAAGTTGACCACGTACACGCCACTGACGAACTGGACATGCTTGGCCTTGATGGCGCGTTCGCTGACCAGCAGCAGCGCGAAGGTGCTGGCGAGAGAGGCCATCCCATACAGCAGGTTGATAGCAATGGCAAAACCAGTCTGGCCTCTGTGGGGACAGGGGGACACATTAGGGCAGGGACACCTCAGCAAACCAGTGCTGAGGCTGCACAGGGACAGCAGAGAATCTCAGAATAGTCTCAGTTAGACGGGACCCACAGGGATCATCCAGCCCAGCTCCTGGCCCTGCAGAGACACCCCAACAATCCTGCCCTGTGCACCCCTGAAAGTGTTGTCCAAATGCTCCTGGAGCTCTGGCAGCCTTGAGACCAGGACCATTCCCTGGGGAGCCTGGTCAGTGCCCCAACACCCTCTGGGGGAAGAACCTTTTCTTGATTTCCAGACTAACCCTCCCCTGACACAGCTTCAGCTGTTCCTTCAGGTCCTGTCTTTGGTCACAGAGAGCAGAGATCAGCACCTGTCCTCTGCTGCCACTCTTGAGAAAGCTGTGGCCAGCACACCCACACTGGGCTTCTTGAAGAGGCTACACTCGGCCAACATGCTGAAGAAACACTCAAGGGTGACAATCATCCCCCAGGCATAGCCCACCCTGCACACCACAAAAGTTCACGCTGCCTTGGTGAGGTCTCAGACATGGCCCTCTGGTCTAGGTGAGGTTCAGAGGCCATGGATGTGGGGTTTTGTGAAGAGCATGGCCACATGGCCTCCACTACTACGAGCACCCAGGAAAAATAACCGCAGCCAGTATCTCAAGGGGACAGCCAACCTCTGAGATGTGCATGGGGTGACGTGGCTGCCAGGCTCAGCAGGGAAGTCATCTCCACAGATTTGCCCTCCTGACTTCCTGAGTGCAATCACAGCTACATTTGGGTCTGAGAAGCTCCAGCCTGGCTTCTTTACTGACTCCAGCACAACCAAGCCAACCTGCACCCATGGGAGCCCTAGCAGGAAAGTGAGCCCTGTGCCATCACCACACGTACTCCATGAGCTGGTCCTTGGCCTTCTCGGTGATGTTGCGAGGCTGGGGGTAGTTGGTGACGGTGATGGAGGCGTTGGGGCCTGCCAGCACCCTGAGGATGGCGCTGTCAGCCAGCATGAGGGCGGTGGCTGGGGAGTGGTAGGCCTGGTTGTTGAAGAGCGCCGTGACCAGCGTGCGGTTCCCCATGGCCTCGAAGGAGGCGGCTGCAATGTAGTGCTCGTTGAAGGCTCCTCCTTCCTCAGAGGCTCGGGAGATGAGGTACTCCTCCAGCCCACCTGCCAAACACCACCGCTGTTACGGGTGGGCTCCATCACACCACAGCTAACTGAGGCCAACTGGAAAAGACCCCAAGCAGACTCAGCCCTGGTGGCCCACCCTAGTCCTCATCACAGATACACAGATCCACAGAATCTCCTGAGTTGGAAAGGACCCACAAGGATCATCGACTCCAACTTCTGGCCCTGCATAGGACACCCCAACAATGCCACCATGTGCCTGAGAGCATTATCAAAGCTCCTTGAGCTCTGGGAGCACTGGGGCCGTGACCATTCCCTGGGGAGCCTGTTCTAGTGGCCACAAACATGGGGTTGTGGAGAAGACAGCTCTGCTCAGATGAGGAGAGGTCCTGCCAATGACACGACACTCCCACGCAGGAAAGAAAAGCATCAGATATGGCACAGCTGGGATGTAAACCACCCACACCAGTGGCCTCTGGACACCCCACCAGGCACCACCTCCTCCAGGGGTGCTCCCTGAGCCCTCACCCAGCACCTCCAGTGGCGACTGACGCTGGGCATCCAGCAGCTCCGTGTACTCCTCTGCCAGCCTCTGCGGCAGCCGCGCGGTGCCCGACACCGAGAAAGGTACGATGGTCTGGCCGTAGGGCTCCAGCGTCAGCCGCAGCTGGGACGAGTCCCGTGGGCCTGGGAAGGTCTTGGCCACGATGAGGGCAAAGGCAGTGAAGATCAGAGGCACGAGGAACTGCGCCGCCACCATCTTCCAGTTGCGCCAGCTGTACATGGCCCGCTTCATGAACATGGCGTAGAACTGCTGGCAGCACAGGTAGAACTGCGAGGGGAGAGGCCGGGTCACGGTGAGCCCTGCCAGCTGGGGACACGTCACCGCATGCAGCTGATGTGGAAGATGACCCCAAACCACCGCCATCCTTTATGCACCTGCCAGCCTGCAGCAGTCTGCTCTCCAGCTAAGCCTATAAAGGGATTAGCAGGGCAGCTGCCCAGCTCCAGCTCATCCAGCTCCGTGGCTTCTGAACGCGTCACAGTCACTTTGAGGTGCTAGAAGCAGCTTTAGCCATGACCTTTACCTTCCTCCACCTCCCAGCAGCTGAGGCTCCCAAACAGGATTACTGCAGGGCAGGTGTCGGCCAGAGCAACCGGGTGAGCATCTGCAAGTGCCCCACCCAGCCCCTGCAAACACCTTCTGTGCTTTTCAAACCCAGCAACATCCTCCTCCCCCTCTGCCTTTGAGACGTGCCCTTGAGAAGACAAGGGACATTGATCACAGGCGCTGAGGCAGCGGGGCATGAAGGGCTGCCAGGGAACTGGAACACGAGCCTAGTGAGGGAAGGAAGATGGATTTTCTCATCTTCCTTCTGGAAAACCCCAACAATAGAACAACGGCAGGTGGAAAACCACATTAGATCACCTTGAAGAGCAACTTGGATCCCAAGATTAATATGAAGAGTAACCCTACTAACCCAAAAAATCATTTGTCCTAACAATGCAGATTCCAACGTGAACTTTCAATTTGATTGTGGTTCCAGACCACATGCAACAAGAGCAACTGTGGGGGAAGCTCCACCTGGTAACCCTACTTCAGGCCCCTCCCTTCACACATCGTCTCCCCGTTCCTGCTGCACCGACCCCCCAGCACTCACCCCGGTGTTGAGCTTGATGCTGGAGCAGTCCTCAGTAATGAGCGCCCCGCTGTCATCCGTCATGTCTGTCATGCCACTCAGGCTGCTGGAGTCATCCATGGCCCAGTCGTTGGAGCGTCTCTCGTGCTGGTACTGCAGAGCAGGCAGCTGGATGGCCTGGATATCCATGCTGGAGTCCACGAGCTTCCCAACCCTGTGCCAGGAGGGAAAGCAGGTGATGAAACAGATCCAGGCAAGATACAGCTGTTCTGAGCTGGGGAAGCCAAAGCCAAGAGACCAAAGCCAACAAGTGCCCCGGAGGGCTGTGCTGGCCATCACCAAAGCACATGGGCACTGGTCACCCCTCCACCTACCTGAGGAACACCTCCTCCATGGTGGTGACCGAGGCGCCGTAGCTGGCGATGCCCAGCTCCTCCCGCCTCTGCTCCAGCTCTGTGAACAGGGCCTCAAACCTGAGCAGAGAAGGGAGACATTAAACGCTGACACTCGTGGGAGGGGACACTCAGGGGTAAAGACCCTCTGGGCATCAGTCCTGCAGCTGGCTGGAGTCTTGCATCCAACCCCAGGGTGACCTGTGGCACTGAGCACACCCCTGTCCCCCAGGGCAGACTTTGGGCTCCACTGGCTGTTCTTGCCTCAGCTATCACAGAATCATGGAAATACAAAAGGGTTTGAGTTTGGAATGGACCTTACTGACCATCTCATTCCAGCCCTTGCCATGGCATGGGACACCTTCCACTATCCCAGGCTGCTCCAAACCCCATCCACTTGGGCCTTGGGCACTGCCAGGGATGCAGGGGCAGCCACAGCTGCTCTGGGCACCCTGTGCCAGGGCCTGCCCACCCTCACAGGAAACAATTCCTTCCCAATATCCCATCCATCCCTGCCCTCTGGCACTGGGAAGCCATTCCCCCTTGCCCTGTCCCTCCATCCCTTGTATCCCTTGTCCCCAGTCCCTCTCCAGCTCTCCTGGAGCCCCTTTAGGCCCTGGCAGGGGCTCTGAGATATCCCTGGAGCCTTCTCTTCTCCAGGTGAGCACCCCCAGCTCTCCCAGCCTGGCTCCAGTGCTTGGAGCATCTCTGTGGCCTCCCTGGACTTGTTCCAGGAGCTCCACATCCTCCTGCTGGTGCCTCCAGACTGGGAGGGAGCACTGCAGGAGGGGTCTCACAAGAACAGAGCAGAAGGAGACAATCAGCTCCCCTGATCTCCTGGGTCTATAGATCTGATTTCAGAGCCAGAACATCCTGCCTTGTGTGTGCCACCCTCAGCACTACAGGAGGAACTGAATCCCATTTTCCATGACCAGTGCTGATGCAGGGAGCAGCTCCCCTTTCCAGCAAGCCTGTGAGAGTGTGTGAAGAGAAGGGACCCCCCAGGGAGGGGCAGCAGAGGACAATGCCATTACCTGTGGGTGCTCTCCTTGGGCAGGATGAAGGACAGCTCTGCCCCAGCGTTGCTCTCCATGGTGGCGTTGGGCACGTACTGGCAGATGAGGCGGGAGATCTCTCCCAGGTTGCAGTAGGGCTCCTTCACCATCACCATGTGATATCCAGCCCCTGGGGGGAGCCATGAGAGAAGGGAGAGGAAGGTCAATCCCAGGCCAGCCCAGCCTGGGCGGGGGGCTGGGACAGAGAGGGATGCACAGGCACCGCTCTGTACCGGACACGGACACCATGCGAGAGCAAATGTGGAGATGGGCCCCAGGAGAGGCTGAAGAGCAGGATGGGGAGCACCAGCCATCAGGCAAGGAGCAATGGATCCCCTCCCTGCTCTCTCTACCCCTCCTGCTCCTCCCTGGCCAGGAGAGGACACGGAGCACAGCCTGCTCTGCCCCCATACCGTATTTGCGCTTGAGGAAGAGCGAGGAGCCGCAGCACTGCAGCTCGCCCTTGGCCATGATGGCTATGCGGTCCCCCAGCAGGTCTGCCTCGTCCATGAAGTGAGTGGTCAGCAGGATGGTTCTGTTGCTCCTCTGCTGCTGCAGAAGATCCCACGTGGCTCTGCGGGAGGCTGGGTCCATCCCTGATGTCGGCTCATCCAGCATCACCACCTGCACTCAGGAGATGGGAGCAGGTCAGAAAGGGCTGGGGGAGGCCCAGCAGCACAGGAGGGGACAACCTCAGGGCCCAGGAGAAACCTCGGCCTCACAGCAATGATCTTGGGGCTACCAGACAGCAGAGCCTCAGGGCATGACCCTCAGAGTGGGGGTGCTCCTGCCCGCTCCCCGCCGTCCCTGCTTCTCCCACTGGCTCACTGCAGATGAGGAACAGCCTCAGAGCCACCCCAAGGAGCTGCACTGGCCCCAGGTGCGAGGGGGCCCAGCAAAGGCACCTGCCTTGGAGTCCCCGATGAGGGCGATGCCGATGGACAGCTTGCGCTTCATGCCCCCGGAGAGAGCCTTGCTCAGGGAGTGCCGCTTGTCCTCCAGGCAGAGGATCCTCAGGATGTGGTTGATCTCCTCAGGACACTTGGAGGCTGGGTATCCCTTCAGCTGCCAGACAGGGGAAGGGAGGAGTGAGCCCACCTGCAGGGCTGCCAAACCCCACCACACTCCCTGCTCCACACTCAGACAGGAAAGTGGGGAAGCAGAGCTGGACTCCTGCGCACCCCTGCAGGAGCTGGCACAGCTGGCAGGGGTGGTTCCACGGAGTTCTGCTGTCTGAGACCCTCCACTCCTGCACCAGCCTGCAGATGAGGTGGGAAGAGGATGCAAGGGCTGTTCTGCTTATCATGGAATCATGGAATAGTTTGGGTTGGAAGAGTCCTTTAAGATCATTTAGGCCAACTGCCCTGCCTTGGGCAGGGACACCTTCCACTATCCCAGGCTGCTCCAGCCCCATCCAACCTGGCCTTGGACACATTCAGGGATCCAGGGGCAGCCACAGCTTCTGTGGGTAACCTGTGCCAAGGCCTCATCACCCTCACAGGGAAGAATTTCTTCTGTATATCCCATTTAACCCTGCCTTCTCTCAGTGTGAAACCATTCCCCATTGTCATTCCAGGCCTTTGTCCAAAATCCCTCTCCTGGAACCCCTGTAGTCACTGCAAGATGCTCCAAGGTCACCCTGGAGCCTTCTCTTTGCCAGGTGAACACCCCAGCCTGGCTCCGGAGCAGAGGTGTTCCACCCTCTGACCATTTTTGGACCCACGTGATATATCTCACCACACTTCCCCACCTCCAGGAGCCCAGGCACCTCCCCAAGGGCTGTCCCCCTGCTCAGTGCCAGGCTCACCCCTGCATAGAAGTGGAGGTGCTCTTCCACTGTCATGTTGTCGAAGAGGACGTCGTGCTGGGGGCACAGCCCCAGGCTGCGGCGGATCAGCACCATGTCCTGGGAGATCTCGTAGCCGTTGATGTAGGCCTGCCCGCCCGTCGGGGAGTGCAGACCTGTGGGGAGCTCAGGGTGACCCCAGTGGCAAAAAGACAGTGGAAATGTGGAGGGTCCTGATGAGCATCCCCCCCCCCCGCCGCCAGCTTTCTGCCAAAAACCAGAGCAGGTCTGTCTCGTGCTCAGGCTGGGGGACAGCAGCTTCCTCTGCTGCAGGATGGGCTGCAGGGCACCCACAGGTGGGAACTGGCCACCAGTGCAGAAAGGAGAGGAACAGGCAGGTCAAACACGGTTCTGAGCCGTGCAGAGAGCCAGGCAGGGCCAGGGCAGAGTTCCAGGAAGGTCCCGTGAGCCCCCTAGGTTGCCAGGAGCAGCTCAGAGCAATAGAGAACAGAAGAGGAATATCAAAGGTCATTGTGTCCCTTGTGCCAAAATAGGTATCCTGGAGCCCAGCAGATCAAGAATGACAAACACCAGTTCCACCTTATCTGTGTTACCATGGCAAAGCCTACAGAGAGCCATCCTGGACAGCACATCCAGTCTCTTCTCACAGCTCTCCAGCACAAAACCTTGCTGCCATTTCACCCACTGGCTGATCCCACTCTTGTGGAGGGCTGAGCAGGGACCCTCCATGCTCCTTTATCCCCCTCTCACTACCCTGGCACTCCTAGCCAATGGCCCAGGAAACTAAAGGTGCTCCAAGGAGATCAAAAACCCCTCCCCGCCCTCAGAGACAAGGTCTGGCTCTTGTTCGAGGGTAAAGCCATCAGTTCCTGCAGCAGGAGACTCCTACCTGTGAGCATGGACAGAGTGGTGGTCTTCCCAGCACCATTGTGTCCCAACAGGACAGTGATCTGTCCCCTCGTACATGTTCACTGTCAAGTCCTTCACTGCCTCTTTTGTCTTGTTTCCCACTTTGAAGACCTGTGGAGATCAAGTCCATGAGTTGGTGCTGCACTTCAGGCAAGTGCCTCAGCTCCACCCAGCAGGCAAAGCCTGGGATGCTCACAGGGTGTTACCAGGAGACAACAGGTCTAATTCAGGTTAAATTCAGATGTCAACAAGTTAAATACAGATGTCACTGCACCTCTAAGTACGCAGCACTTCATCCCACCACAAAATGCAGCTGGGTCTGGGGAAGAGCCATACCCAGCCCCAGGGCAGCACAAGGATACAGAAGCTGTCTGCAGACAACAGATTTTACAAAACCAATATTATGGTGTGTTTGTGCCCTGCTGGGCAGTCAGTACCTTGGACAGGTGCTTTATTTTGATGCCTGACACGAGGTCAGCTGGCTCCTCCTCAATGTACTGACTCTTCAGGGCTTTCTCGGGGTCCTCCTCCTCCTCTTTCTCTTTCCCCACAACAGTCCTGGGCCGCCCACACCAGTACGAGGGCTGATGGAGGAAGGGAGAGACAGAAATCAGGCACAGGCAGAGCCCATCTCTTCATCCCAGCCTTGGCCACCCTCCTCCTCCCACAGACATCTCCCAAGGATCTCCCAGACTGCTCTCTTTGACCTGGGAATTACCAACCAGAACATCTTCAGCAGGCAGGGCTGACACGATGGAACAGCTCCTCCTGCCCTCCCCCATCTCTCCCTCACAGCAGGACTGCCTGTGCTTACACAGCAGCTCTTCCCCAAATTCCACTGAGAAGTAAAATCACTCAGGCAGAATCATCCTGCCCAGGAGAGCCCATGTATGACCACCCCCTCCAAAACACCTGAAAAACACTAAATACAGCCTGGGGTCCAGCTGCTGCAGTCACAGCCCCTTTTTTTTGACGTGGCTCTCTAGGAATGAAACTAAGTGTTTGGGACCTTAAATCCTGGTGGGAATAACAATTCAATAACTCCTGGATGCAAAATCAGCTTTTGTCAATGGCTGCATCTCTGTTTCCCCAGTCTGACTGCAAGAGGGAGTGAGATGCTGGAGTGAAACCACTCTAGGATGACGAATTTGGAAGGGAGAAGGAAAAGCCTCTCTATCAAATAACAAAGGATCCATCTCCAGTATCCAAACAGAACATATTCTCCCTGCAGCCATGTAGCTGCAGTGCCCACTGCAGCTGCAGCTGCTGAGGGTGATGCCAAGTGTTTGGCTTGGCAGAGCGAGGGAGGCTCAGCTGAGGGGTCACACCCACCCCTGGCACGTGGCAGCTGGCAGTGAGACACAGGTCACCCATGCCCGCCTGCATGGCAGTGCTCAGGGGTGTCAAATAGCTGGATCTGGTTCCTCCCACCTGGGGTTTCTCTCCAATGCATTTGCTTGGGCCTGGAGACATTTAAGAACACCCTGCATGCCAGAAGTGCTGGGAGAGAGCTCTAAAGCCAAGATGACCTTCATCCACAGTAAAAATCTACAGCTGCATCAGCCTTTAGTGAGGACATGCTGCAGGCCCTGTGAGTTTGGAGGCCAGATGGTGCCACCCTTGGCCATCTGTCTGGCCTACTACACGGCACAGAAGTGGTGACTGTCCCAAGTGATGCCCCTCCAGCCCAGGGAGGGGTGTAAGCAGTGCTCACCGTGAGGAAGAAGTACCAGGGCTGTGGCACACCGTACTCCCCAGGGAACACAGCCTCCACGTACCAGGCCACCACACCATACAGCACTGAGTCCAGGAGCAGCATCCCCAGCACCTGGGCCAAGGTGAAGTTGTCATCCACACTGATGGGCTTCATGAGGTCCCTCCACTGGATGCCAGTTCCTGCAAGGCACATGGGACACTGCTCCCTCTGCATCCCCAGGAGGACCATCTTCTCCAGGACTGGCAGAGAGCAGCCCCTCTGCCAGCTCACTGCTCCCTAACCAGGAGCCCCTGCACAGCTCTGTGATCCTCTAGAGATGGAGGGAAAAGAGGCACTGACCCCTCAAGGCTCCCCACCCCACCATGCTCCTTCCATGGCATTCTCTGCCACTGCCTGGGAAGAAATGATTCCTTCTCCAGCATCACCCCTCCAATCACTGCAGCCACCGAGCTACTGCCACACCAAGTAAATGCATGGCTCTGCATGGAACCAACAACAGAGTCTTTTAAATTAAAGAAATTAAGGATATATATTGTGAAGGAGAAAATGCAATGGTTCTCATCCATTAGAACAGAATTCCTCTGGTAATTAAAGTGAGGATGGTCCTTTGCACAGCCCAGGGGCACAGGAACAAGTTCAGAGAGCACTGGTATGAGAGCAATCAGCTCTAGTAAGAAGGAAATTGTTTCTTTTCTCCAATGTCTCTCCACCAAGCCAGTGCCACCCCACCACAAATGAGGCTGACAGGAAGGGGATGCTGCTCTCCCCAGGAACAGATGGCCCTGCTCACCTTTCCCTTCAAACATGCCGATGAGCTGCGCCCCCATGGCCATGGCCACGTTGGAGATGAGGCAGGATGCCAGCTTCTGGCTGTGGGACATCAGGTCATAGCGGGGCGAGATGAAGAAGTAGGGGATGTAGGAGAAGAAGTAGAGGAAGCCGCCAGCAGCAGCCGCAACGTTTGCTGCCGGCACAGGGAAAAGCAGGAGGGACAATGTCAGGGGATGCCACCCAGCACTGCTCACCAACTCCCCACCCAGGGACGTTCCAGATTTGTGCACTAAGCATGGTTATGTAGGGGCAGCACAAGGACACACACACATCCCAGCAAGGCAGGAGCCTGAACCCGACCCCAGCCCCATGGTGGGCAGCTGCAGAAGCCTCTGCCCATCCCAGAGCAGAATCTGGGGCCAAGCCAGCCAGAGGAGGCCCTAAGACAGGAGCTTGTCATAGTACCAGGGAATGGTCTGGGTTGGAAGGGGCATTAAAGACCACCTTGTCCCACCCCCTGCCATGGGAAGGGACACCTTCCCCTATTCCAGGTTGCTCCAAACCCCATCCAACCTGGTCTTGAACAGTGCTAGGGATGCAGGGGCAGCCACAGCTGCTCTGGGCACCCTGTGCCAGGGCCTCTCCACCCTCACAGGGAACAATTCCTTCCCAATATCCCATCCATCCCTGCCCTCTGGCAGTGGGAGCCATTCCCCTGTGTCCTGTCCCTCCATGCCTTGTCCCCAGTCCCTCTGCAGCTCTCCTGGAGCCCCTTTAGGCCCTGGCAGGGGCTCTGAGGTGTCCCTGGAGCCTTCTCTTCTCCAGGTGAGCACCCCCAGCTCTCCCAGCCTGGCTCCAGAGTAGAGGGGCTCCAGCCCTTGGACCTGCTCTGGTTTGGGAAGCAACGGTACCCACATCCCTTTCCACACACTGTGCAGAAAATGCAGCCAAAAATGGGAAGAAATGCCCCCTCACAAGTCCAAGTGTCAGTAACAAAAGGAGGCAGCTTAGGGGGACTCACCTCGTGAGAAGAAGGTGCTCACCATGAAGTTGAAGGAGATGGAGGAGATGGAGAAGATGGCGAGGAAGGTGAACACCAGGGTGGGGTCACTGTTGGTGAGCACTGCTCCCTGTTCGCTCACCTGCCAAGAAAATCTTGTGAAGCCCAGAGCTGCTGGAGCCAGCTGTGGCTTTAGCAGCACAGACCTGATGTTATCCAAGTGCTGGAGACAAACTCAGATGGGTGAGGACACCCAGAAACTCCAGACCACTCCAGTGGGAGGAAATACAGACTGCCCTCGTGTGATTCAGGATCTAAGGGGCAGGGATACCCTGGCCAACATCCAGAGAGCCCCCTTCTGCTTGCCCTGGTGTGGGCACATGCAGAGGGGAGAGCTCAAGGAGCACCAGAGGCTGTGGGAGCAGGGTAGTCCTGCTCTGCATGCAGTGTCCCTGGAGCTCCAATCCCCACGTCCCTCTGGGGGGAGTGACCCTGCCATGAATGCAACTGTGGGGCAGCACTGCTCATTTCAGTCCGGGAAACCCAAACTCCAGTCTTTGGAGGAGCCCTGGGACACCAGGACAGTCCCATGGCAGAGTGGCCCTGTCATCCCTGTGCCTTGCCAGCACAGAGTTTGTGGCCTGGGGACAGACGCTCACCTTGACACAGAAGAGCACGGTGACGAAGAACACGGACACCAGGAGGAAGAGGAAGAACATGAGGAACCAGGCACTCCAGTGCAACCAGTTGCTGAGGCCCATCATGTGCATGTACTCCTGTGGGAGGTCACAGTGTCACCCACAGCTGCACCCACACTCCCTGGGCACAGCCAGGGCAAGGCACAGGTGGCTTCCTCTCGTGGCACAAGCAAAGGTGGCAGCCCCAGGTACCAGCAGAGTGGTCCTGCACAGCCACCAGCATGGCGTGGTGTTCCCCACCTCCCCAAACAAGGGCTGCCACCATTGGAGGAGTTCCCAGAGAGCTGAGCTGAGCCCAAACCCAGAGCAGGGTGCCAGTGGTGCCACCAGGGCCACCCAGCACAGGGCAGGACAGCCAACGCCTGGGGAAAGCCAAACCCTGCTGCTGTAAGCACCTGGCTGAGCTCCAGCCGCCCCCACAGCACACGCAAAACGGGTCTCTACATGCAAGAGGCAAAAACAGACTTCAAACAGACTGAACTCTTGAATCCAAAAGCTCTGGAACCCAGACATGTTGCCTCTCTCCCAGCCCTGGAGAAACACCATCCCTGTGGTCCAGGACCCCGGGTTGCATGGCAAGGAGAGCAGGATTAGCAACATTCTTCCCTGGGGCTCGCTAATCCGGTGCCATCCCCCTCTCCTGTTCACTGGCTCTACACCCAGCAGGGATTTTGTTCCTAATTTAAAGACATCATCCATTGGGAAAAGCTGCAGAGGGAGGGGAGCACATCCCAGCTCTCACCTTCAGCTTCTTCTCCTTCTCGTGGACGACGGCGCGGACGATGTTGAGCGAGGTGTAGGTGAAGCTGAGCATGAGCAGCAGGGGCAGCTGGTTCTGGATGGCCAGGAGGAAGAGGTCATTGACGTAGGCTGGGAAGGGGAAGCGCTGCACCACCACGGTGATGTTCTCCAGCAGGCTGGCAGAGCTGGCACTGGCGTGGTACTGCATGATAGCCCTGTCCACCGCGTGCTGCACCGCCAGGAATCCCTCCCGGAGATAACCTGCACAGCAAGAACCACACCAGGAATAGACATGGGGCTGGGGTTTGGAGGGACAAACAGCCTTTGTGGGAAGGATTGCATGGGAAGAGGAACAGGGACTAAAACTGGAATGCAGAGGAAAAGCAATATAAGCATCACTGTGACACAGGGGGCTGGGGAAGGATTGATACCACAGCAAATTCACTGAACCACTGGTTTGGCTTGGAAGGGACCTTAAAGCTTATCTTGTTCTACATCCTGCCATGGGCAGGGTAACCTTCCACTAGACCAAACCAGGATCTTGCATAACCATCATTTAGGAGGAGCTGCCAGGAAAACTCTGTTCATGGTTGCTGTCCTGCAGTATGGCTGTGACTTTGTAATGGGGAGATTCTCTGTCACCATCAACCACCACAAGTCACTGGGCTTGTGTTATACCCCGTTTCTTTGTAAACCAGAAGAATAAGCAATACTACACAGGTTGCAGTCAGAAGAAGTATATCCTGTGACTCACACATGTGGTGTAAACTTTTGTGCATTAGAAAACACTGCAAATATTTAAATTTCCCAACAGCATCTCCCAAGTGGGAAGGGACCCACAAGGATCCTGAGGCCAACTCCTTGCCCTGCACAGACACCCCAACAATCCCACCCTGGGCATCTCTGGCAGCGCTGTCCAAAGGCTCCTGGAGCTCTGGCAGCCTCAGGGCTGTTCCCATTCCCTGGGGAGCCTGGGCAGTGCCAGCACCCTCTGGGGGAAGAGTTTTTCCCTAATCTAAATCTCTCTTGACACAGCTTTAGACAACAAAATCAACTTAAAATAGTTTATTTTTAAGTGGAATTGCTGCCAAATGTTACCTGAACAGGAACTTAAATTCTCTTGCAAAACCCCAAATGAACATTTTGAAAGTCAGTGGGCTAAAATGACCCACAGAGAGAGAAGATAACAGTGGAATTATGAGATTGGGAACTTTGTTTGATATTAACTCATGTACTGAGCAAACACTCTGGGGCTCTGTTTTATTTACATACTGTGAGCAAAACCTGTTTGCCCACTTCCTCGCCCTCACTCTCCCTGGACACTGCAATAGAATACAGAGGGAGAAATCCCACTGAGGGAAATATTCCCTCTGCCACCACAGGAGGAGTTCCCAAAAATCCAGTCCTAAGCCAGCAGCAGCTCCAACAATGTCCCTGCTGGCTCATGCTCTGCCAGTGGTTTGGCTGCCCTTAAAAACCGCAAACCATAGAACTGCTCTATTTACTTCTCAAGTACTTAAACAGTACAATAAACACGGGGCAGTTTGGATAGTGATATAAAATTTCCATTAAAAATTGAAATGGGAAAAAAATTAAATTTTAAAATGGTTCATGCACATTAAAATTTATTCTTATCCAACCCTGCTCAGCAGAGGTGCCCAGAGGCCAAGCAGTGCCCATGAAGTCACACAATAAAATTTAAATAAAGGATAGCTATAATATAACAAATATAAGAAAACTGTAAATATATTCCAATTACATCTAAGTAATTAATAATAATTCAACAAAATAAAGACATATTAATATATAAATAATAATTATTTATAATTAATATATAAATAAATATTAAGAAGCTCTATAGTAAATCATTAATTAATATTTCAATATTAATTTAAAATCGTGTCATTATTGGATGAATTGTTTATATATGCACAAAACTGAATATAAACATCTATAGAAAAGCATAACCATTTAACTATTTATATATTCATAAAGATTTATATGTAAATTTTAACATTTCAATATATATAAATATTTAATTGCTTGTATATATAAAATAAATATATGCTTAAAACAAACAAATATTTAATTGTTCGCCTTATACAGATATAAATTTAATGCTGGTATAAATATAAATCACTACTTCATTATAATTAACTGAATTTAATAATTTCTTTTAGATGAACCTATTTCTTAAAAAGCTCAGAGCCTGCCACGTGCTGTAGGAAGGTGACCCCACGTGCTGGGCCGTGCTCACCTGGTGTGCCCCCATCAGCAAACTTGGCCTCGCGGGGCCCGGGCAGCTGGAAGAGCGGGAAGAGGTAACTGGTGTGCCAGTCCCGGTCCAGGTTGGGGTTCAGCCCCGTCTGCTCGCTCCGCGGGGCGTTCCTCGGGCTGTACTTGAAGCGCAGCTCATACTCCACCTGCAGGGAGGGTCGGAGGTGGGTGGGACAGAGCCGGGTGACACCCGGCTGGGGGATGCTGTCCCACCTTCCCTGGCTCACCTGGAGGGGCAGCGGGGCCGAGCTGTGCGGGAAGCGGTGCCGGAACACGACGGCGGCCAGGACGCTGCCCGAGCGGTTGTCCAGCCTGACGTACTCCTCAAAGTCCCGCTCCGAGGGGAAGCCCTGAGCTGTGGGGCAGAAACAGGAGATGCAGGGACAGGGCACAGCAAGGCACCATGCACTGCTGCTCAGCCACCCCCAGGAGCATCGCTGGGTCCAGGACAGGAGGGATGTGCCGTGCCTGCTGTCAAACACGGGGGAGTCACACAGGATGCTGCCCTGTATCCTGGGCATGAAGACATTCCTCCTCCTTGAGAGCAGGAGTCAGCTTTCCCACAGAAAATTCTAACAGATTGGAACACTGAGTGCTAAAATTTTCTGTGCCAAAAGATTTCCAAAAATACTCTTTCACAGGGAAGTGCTGCCACCTTCTTTAACTGTTTTAGGGTGATATTTTTCAAGACGGAAACTGCAATAAAACGAGACTAAAAAGCAACCCCAAATCCTGTCATTTTACTGAAAAAAAACCAAAAACCATCAAACGGTAGCCTTGAAGTTCAGCAAAAAATGGTGTTCCAGGAGCATGAGGATTCAGAATCAGTCACAGAATGGTTTGAGCTGGAAGGGACATGAAAGACCATCCAGTTCCAGGACCCTGCCATGGGCAGGGACACCTTCCACTGGACTAGGCTGCCCAGAGTACAGACTCACACCAATTTCTGGGGTGGAAGGAGCAGCCCCAGCCCTGCTCACCTCTGATGTTGATGGGCAGAGCTCTCTCCACCGCCTCGGCGATGCTCCGGACGGCGCTGCTGTTGGAGGGGACATAGGCCAGCTCCCAGGGGTTGCTGGCATGCTGGGAGGAGAAGAAGCTGGGCAGGTCATGCACAGACTGGCTGGGGTAGAGGGTGGCGTTGGGGTGGCTGACGGAGTGCACGCGGTGCCGCAGCGCGATCAGGATGGCGGCGAAGAGCAGCGGCAGGCACACCTCGATCAGCGTCACCAGGATCTGCCTCTTCTGCAGGCCAGGGGAAAGAGACAAACTTGGGGCAAGGATATAAAATACATTATGTATCTGTATATACACAGACATCTAGACAGCTACCATCAGTGTGTATCTATACACAGATTACCTACAGTACACTCTCTCTATCTCTCTCTCTCTCAAGAGATAAAAATGAAGATGCAAACACAGAAGCTGGATAAGACAGTCATGAGGTTCAGGGCATGAGAACACCAAGAGCAATAGTGTTCTTGCATTCCACAAGGTTTCACAACCTGGGTTTTTCCAGAGGCCAGGAATGACACTGTGCTGGTTCCCACATCCTTTAGGACTCTCCAGCCAAGGGATCCCCTACCCTAAACACTGCTCCAGCTCAAACCAGCCTCCACCAGAGCCTTCCTCACCACACCACTGGCCTGAATGACCCAGGTTTGTGCTTTGCTCCTTCCCTGTGCCCTGGGGCTCTGCCGTGCAGCAACACTGCTGGAACCAGTGCAACTTTTCCTGCTGGAGCTGAGTTGCTCCAGGCAGCTGGACACTGGATCTGCATCCCAGGATGGGGCCCAGCAGAGCCTCTGGCTACAGGAGGACTACGGCATGCCAAGCACACCCATGGGCATAATACCCAAGCCACTAATGCACTACACACAGTGGCTCTTTTTTTTTTCTTCTTCTTTTTTTTTTTTTTTTTTTAATTGAGATTCAAGCAACTGGAGAATGAACTCCAGTGCTGCACTCTGGACCTTCATCCATCAATTCCCCCAGGGCTATCTCTCCTGCACAATGCCTCCTAGCCAGTAACACCCCCCACCAACACAGGTTCATTAGCATCCAACCCAGGTCAATTAGCATTTCAAACTGGTGTCCCAGGGGAACTGAGGTCATCAACTGCTCTAGTGGAAAGTGTCCCTGCCCATGGCAGAGCACCGGGATGGATGGTCCCTTCCAATCCAAACCATTCTGGGATTCTGTGATTTCCTCCTGCAAACCGAGCTGCCTTCACCCCAGGCCAGGCTCAAGAGCAGTACAGCACACTCAGCCTCAGCCACAGCAGTGACAGCTCAGAGATGTCCCTGCCCACAGGGGTTCATGACTGCTCAGAGCATGTGCCTGGAGCAGCAGCATTAACCTTTTCTGAGGCCTCTGGCTAATTTGGGCTTCACAAGACATGGGGATTTTGCATGCTCCCCCTTTGCCAGGCTGGAAAGAGGAGCACCAAGAGCTTAAGTCTCACAACTTTGCTGTCTCAGCAACTGGATATTACGCAGCAGCTAGTGGGCAGGCTCAGGTGGGCAGAGTCTCCAGTGGGGCAGGTAGGGAGCCCTAAGTGCATCCTGGGAAGGGAGACGGCCCTGCAGGAGCCAGGCTGAACAGGATCTTGGACAGTTTGTCAAGAGATGATAAGGGGACTACCATTACCCTGGCTCTCAGCACCCACTGTCAAAGCACAAAACACCTCTTGGGGCTTCCCCTGGGAGGAAGAGTCTACTCCAGCCACAGCCAGCCCCAGCAGCATGGGCAGGAAGCAGAAGCTTCAGACAGGCAGGGGAAAAGGAGCTTTCCCAAAGCCACACTCATAAATGCAAACGCTGCAGATGTCTGATGGGTTTATAATGCAGCCCTGGCAGCCCAGCTGCCTCCCACTGATTTACTACAGCACTAAACCTCTCCCTGTCTCCTGGGCTGCCTTCAGAACAGCTCTGCCTCCCTGAACTTGCAGGCTCACACACATTCACCAGCTCTGCAGCAGAAGTCATTCAAGTCTCTATTACAGAGGTGCCAGGGATACTCATCCCTAATCACCACCTCTGCCTGGCCCAAGCAACTCTGGAGAGCCACTGTCCTCTCAGTGGGCTGGGGGTGACTTGGGAGCTGTTTCTTTATCAGGAACAGGACCTTTAGTTGTATCCTGGCACAGCAGACCTGAGTCAGCTTGAGGCCTTGGAAAACAGGCTGAGATGTATCCCCACCCTGGAGCACAGCCAGAAAACAATGCTTTTCCCCTGCACAGGGGATGGGGGATGCTCCTGGCTGCAAATCAGCCCTGCTGCCAGTCCCTTTTGTCCCCTCAAAGCCCAGTTCCCTGTTCTGTGCCTGCTGGAAGGCCGGGTGCAGCCAGCACTTCCCTCTTCCTTTGGGTTATTTTTACAGCAACACTGTGCCGAGCTGCAGACGGGTAATTGAAAGCGTAAAGCCAGGCTGCAGCCATCCCTGCTCCCTCCTCTTCCCCCACACTCTGCCAGGGCTGCCTCTGGGTCCCAGTGGAGCCACAGAATCCACCCAGGAACACCTAAAGGGGCTGTGGCCTGGGCCAGCACCAGGCAGGACCTGCCAGCCCTGCAGTCCCCAAATCCCTCAGTACCACCCAGCTGCCATGGTGGGAGGTGGGCTGGCAGTGGGTGCCAGTGGTTTAATATTTTTAAGACCCCTAAAAGCTGCTCCTGAGAGTGGTAGAAAGCAATGAAGGAAAAGAACCCCAGGGCTCCAGTGGGTTTTGGAGGCACCGGGACTTCCAGAGGAGGTTGTGCAATGAGACAGCTCAGAAAACCCCACTGTCACACAGATGGGGCGTGGGTTACCCGGTCCCAGGAGAAGGGAGGGCAGTCTGGGGAGGCCAGGGACAAGGAAACTGAGTACAGAGCACAGCCCATAAGGTCACACAGCCCAGCACAAAACACACCACGTGCACAAATAACCCAGTTTTCCTCCTAGAGATGCCCTGAGTCCACAGGAGAGGTTTCCTGACAAAGCCAGAGGCTGGGCAAGCTCTGATGTACCCCCATTTAGCGGTGCCAGAAGCAGCCCCCGGGTGCAGTGCCAGCCTACCTGCAGGATGTAGTTCTTCCAGAGCAGCAGCCTGAACTGCCTGAGCAGAACCATCCTCCCATCAGAAGGGGCCCAGCGCAGGACCCTGCAGGAGAGAGAGGAGAGAGCTGTGAGTGCCAGCTGCTGGTGGAGCTGGGCAGCAGGAGGGCAGCATCCCACACCCCACACAGCCCAGGGCAGCTCTCTGCTCCCAGCCTGGAGCCACAGCAGCTGGCGTCACCCCAAAAATAACCATTGTGCTCCCTCTCCTAAGAGTAAGTGCCCCTGGTTTCTGGCATGGCTGTTCCCAGAGATGGAAGCTGCTGTTTCAGTACCAACCCTGGGTCCTTCCCAGCAGCAGGCAGCAACAGCCTTCCTCAAACTGCAGGAGCACAGGGTTACAGAACCACAAACACCGGCCCCAGGAAGGCCGTACAACTCCCGGCAGCCTATTATTTTGGGATGGGTGGAGATTCCAAGCTGTGCCTCCACCTCCTGCTGTGTGAGGAGTTGGTTCTGCAACACTGGGTGCTTTCCCAGCAGAAACTCTGCTGCGAGAGGCAAGGATGAGAAAAGGGCAAGGGAAGCACAAGAGAAGGTCAGTGCTCAAGAATGATCCCCCGCTGCCTCCTCCCCCTCTCGGGAAGCATCCGCCATCCCTTCAAGTTGTTTGTGTCTCCATTTGCAGTGGCATTTCCTGATGGAGCACTGCTATCCCACCAGGACGCTGGCTGGGATTTTGGGCTTGCAGAGCAGCACGGAGAAGGAAGGGGCAGCCCTGGCACCAGCAGAGGCTCCTGCCCGCACTGCTGGACTCTGGGCAGCCCCCACCGAGCAGTGCCAGCCTCTGAGCATGGCAAACCCTGACAGGACCACAGTGGGCAGCTGTGGGGTCAGCTCTGAGCCAGTGCTCCAAAGCCTGGCAGCACTGAAAGTGCCATGGGGACACAGACGGGCACAGAACCCACGAGCAACGCCCTGGCAGGTGCCCCACAGCACGTTCTCCAGCCCTGGTTGGGATGGTATCAGCTCCCTGGATGCAGCTGGCACCCAGAAAGCTGAGCAGGGGTTCCAGGGTGCCCCAGTGAGAGGAGGGAGGTTGCTGACCCATCCTGCCAACCTCGGCTCCCGGGCAGGTGAACACACACAGCGAGCACAGCTCCAGTGGCAACAGAGCTGCAGCAACAGCAACCCGAGACACGCAGGGCACAGCAGCAACACCCACCTGCCTCACCTGCTCTCTTGGCACCTTCTCCGGCTTGGCACACACCTTCCAGCCCCAACCCTAAACCCAGGAGCCTCCTCCTGCCCTGGCACACATCTTCCCAGGCTCAACCCTAAACCAGGAGCCTTCTCCTAGCTTTGCAAGCACCTTCCCAGCCTCAATGCTAAACTCAGATGTGTTCTCAGAGCACAAAAAACCCACCAGCTCTTTGCCACTCCATGCACAGAAGATAGATTCCCACAACAGCAGGGACATCTGTGTTCAAGGATCTTTCTCTAGGCAGGAAAACGCAGAAATCTTATGCTTCAGCCCCATGAAGTCCACCAGAACCCCGCCCAGAGCAAGCAGGAAAGGAATAGCAATGGGGACTTGACAAAGGCACCTTCAAGCACCTCACAAAGTGCCTTGTCTCCAGCTGACCTCTGGTCCACATGTGGCCAGGCTGTGCCCCAGGATCCCTTAGCAGCTCCCCAGGCCCACACACACCCACCCCACACAGCAGCATCTGAAGTGCCCCAGATAAGCCCCCCCACCCCCAAGCAGAAACCTTTGTTCTGCACCCCCTTGAGGGAACCCAGAGCAAACCAAGGGAATCCAAGTCGTGGCTCACTTTAAAGAACGAATGCTGCAGACCAGGCAGGAGCAGCTGCCGCCCTTGCAGAGATCCCAAATCCTGCTCGTCCCGCCGCACCCTCCAACTCAAGCTGCCCCCCCGACTGCCCCCAGCTGCTGCTGAGAAAATGTCAAGCAGCTCTTGGGTAATACAAACACTGTACAAAGACTGAAAACTGCATTATTGCCAATAAATATTTTCCAAGTTTTTAAGTGTTCCAAGAAAACTCGTTCTGGATCTTTCGCTTGCTGGAGATGAGAGGAGGAAGAAGCTAAGCTACAAAAGTTCTTACTGGATTTGGGAGCAAAAATGGTTTTCCAGGCTCTAGTATCCAAAGCACGAATTTTTTTTGCAACCCAAAAGAGAAAACCTGTTTTAGGAGGTGCTGCCTGGATCAGCCCTGAGATGTCCATGATCAGAGGACAGGACAGGTCCCAGGTCCATGTCTGGGCCCATCTTCGGCAGTTAGGGAGGGCTGAGTGCCACAGGTGGATGATGACCTTGGAGGCAACAAGGTGCCTTGCTGGGCAGCACATTGGGCTGTCCCTGCCAGAGATGCTCCTGCCTGACCTCAAGCACTACAAGATAAGACTGAATTTCCCACCAAGAGGCAGGGCCAAAGATCTGGGAGGAGAGAGAGGCGACCACCACCAGCTTCAGGGAGAGCAACCCAGCTCCTCTCCCTGCTGAGGAGTTCCTCCCTTCCCAGTTTCTCCCTTCCTCCTCCCTGGAGGAAGGGTCTCCTGAACACATGAGTGTGGACACATCCTCACCATCCTCAGGAAGGTCAGGGAGGAAGGAGACACTCCTGCCTGCCCACAGCCTGCATGAGTGGATACAAGACTGGTCCTCACCACCTGGTCCCCACCAGCCCCTGCCGCAGTACCAAGCTGTACCGGGTAACGTGGTGGCACCAGCTGCCAGCCTGGACCACAGCTGTTCTGCCAGTGGATTTAGATGAGGACAGGCTGAGCATTGGCAGCGATCAAGGCCACAGCATCCCACCTCCTGACCCACTTCCACACCGCCTCGTTGCTGGGAGGTGGCTGTGCCCAGCCACCGCCTCAGCGGAAAGGGCCGAGCAAAGGCCATGTGCTCCCGGGAGCCTGCAGTTATTTTAGAGCACACACCACATTTCTGCTCTTCTGATGTCCCGTTCCCATAGAAACCAGCCCTGCAAATGGCAGACGTTGCCTTTTTTAATATAAACCCGGTGTTTCTTCCTGCTGGTTGACAGAGACACCGTGTCACCCCTACAAGATGAGCTGCCAGGTGCCTGCACCTCTGCAGCTATGCCCGGGGTGGTGGCATCACACACCTGGCCAGGGCTGTCAGTCTCTGGGTACTTTCCACACTGTCACTGGAGCAGGAAATTCCTCTCTGCTCCCCACAGTGTCTGTGTTGGAAATTATTCAGCCATAGCAGGGCAAGGACTTTTTATGGCCACTGTTTACAGGAAGAGTGAGTGATTTCCAAGGCGGGTGCATCTAGAGAGTCCCAGGTCCTGCAAAGAGCAATCAGGGCCAGCAGCCACCAGACCAGCCATAAGTGTTCAGTAACACACAGCTCTCACTGCTGGGCTGTCTTCTCCTTCTCAGTGTTCACAGAGTTCTGCGAGTCACAGCAGAGTGAGACCATAAAAACCTCACCTTGGTTGTGAAAACAGTAATAAAACTTTCTAAGAGGCTGTAAGGCTGGTGGGGTGTTGGGTGCAGCAGGGATCAGTGACCTCACAGCTCTCTACAAACCCAACACCAAGTGTCCGACACATAAGATATGTGAGTCTGGGTTTGACCCAGACAGGAACTTCAGGCCTTGAAATAAAGAAGAAAGCTGAGGCTAGATCCTGTTTGCAGAATGAGAGATTGGCTTGTGCCCAGCTGCTGCCCTGCAATGGGAGTGGGTCCGTGGGCATAGGGAGCCTGATGGGCTCCATGGTTGCGTCTGTAACAGCCTTTGTGCTGGGGCAGCAGCAGGAGAGAGGGGAGGAAACTGCTGCAAGAGCTGGTCATCCCCTTTGCCTTAAAAACAACATCACTGGTTTGCCCAGTGAGTTTGCAGTTGCTCATAAAAAGACAAACTCTGCAAACTCACTGGCCTCGTGAATTTAGCAAGAACAAGGGCTGGAGCCCAACACAGGGGTTTCTCATGGACCCTTGTACAGTCCTGCTCCTGCCCTGCAGTTCTCAGTGGCTGGGCAGGACAGGCCACCTGGGCAGCTGTGAGCAGAGGATAGGGAGATCCCTTCTGCTTCTACTTGGTTTTGAACATTTCCAGGGATGGGGACTCCACCACACTCCTGGGCAGCCTGTTCCAGTGTCTGACCACCCTTTCCGTGAAAAAATTTTCCCAATATCCAACCTAAACTTGCCGTGGCACAACCTGAAGCTGTTCTCTCTTGTTCCATCACTTGTTCCCATGGAGCAGAGTCCGACCCCCACTGCGGCTGCATTCTCCCATCAGGGAGTTGTGGACTGAGAAGGTCTCTCCTGAGCCTCCTTTTCTTCAGGCTGAGCCCTCCCAGTTGCTCCTCATTAGACTTGTGCTCCAGACCCTTCCCCAGATCCGTTTCCTTCCCCCGACACGCTCCAGCCCATCAAGGTCTGTCTTGGCATGAGAGACTTTCTCATTCCGAGCCAGGGCCCGGGGCGCAGAGGGGCCGGCAGATGCCCACTCGGTCCCCGCAGCCCCGTGTCCGTTCTCGGCAGGGAGGGGCGGCCCGGACTCCCCCGGGATGCCGGCGGGTCCCAGCCAGGCGCATCCCCCGAGCGCGGCCGAGCATCCCCGCGTGGCGCCGCCTCCATCCCGCGCCTCCATCCGCCGCAGCCTACGGGGGACGCGACCCTTGCGGGCCCGCGCAGGAGCCGCCGCCGGCATGGAGCCCGAGCGGCGCCGGAGCGCGGAGGCGGCAGCGGGAGGAGCCGGCCAAGGGCCCCGGAGCTGCCGCAGCTCCGGGCGGGGCCGCCCCAACGAGCGGATAAGAGGCCGCGGCCCCACGCATCCCCCGTCCGGCCCGACCCCCCCGCTACTGCTAGCATCACCCCCGATGCTCATCACCCCCCGGCGCCCACCATCCCCCGTGCCGGCGCCGGTTCCGGCACCCATCGCCCCCCCGCTCACTCACCGGGCCGGGCGGCTCCGGCTGCGGCTCCGGCTCCGGCTCCGTGCGGCCCCGCCCGCGCCCGCCGCGGGACCGCGGCACCGCGCACGCGCCGGGGGCGGGACCCGAGTGGGGCGGGACCGTGGGAGGGTGAGGAAGAGAGAGAGAGAGTGTGTGTATGTGTGCGTGTGTGCATGTGTGTGTATGTATGTGTATGTGTATGTGTGCGCGCACCCATCCAGTGTGAGTACACACCTGGGCGTTCCACAGCTGTGTGCAAATGCACTGGGCATTGCCCGTGTGCCAGGTGTGGGACACAACACAAATTCACATGTGCCCACTTAGACATTCGAGTGTGTGCAGGGCTCTGTGTGTGTGTGTGTAGGGCTCTGTGTGTGTGTGTGTGCTGTGTGTGTGTGTGTGTGTAGGGCTCTGTGTGTGTGTGTGTGTGTGTAGGGCTCTGTGTGTGTGTGCGTGTAGGTGCTGTGTGTGTGCAAGTGGCCGCACGTGTACGTGACAGGAGCTCTCACACTGTGGGGGGCAGTGGCTGTGAGCAGCCATGGTGGTTCCGGGTGCGGGGTCAGTCCATCCCTCCATGGGCATGGTCAGTCTGCCGTGTCCATCTGTCCACCCACGCCGCTCCCGAGCAGCAGCACTCCACACCGGGCCCTGCCCTGGTGCCCTGGTTTTTGGAAGCGGGTGCCAGCTCCGTGCGTGGGAATGCGGCACTGCCGGGCCACTCTAGGGGGCAGGTAGAGTGTTCCCGATAAGGATCAGAGTGCCGGCGCTGGAGTGTGCTCACAGTGTATGGCTGCCCTGCCCGTCCTGCCCGCTGGCTGCCAAGTTGAGAGGAGAAGGTGCTGCTGGTGCTGAGAGCACCAAAGTGGGGAAAGTTTGCACAGTGTGGGCAGAGGGAGGAGGAAGAGAAGGGTGGGGAAAGGGGACTGCGGTGGGGACAAGGACAGCCATGGCTTGAGGCAGCTCTACTGAACAAGGGACATGGGGTAGCTTGGGTGCTGTGACTGCTGGGGGGGTTTGGGGGTGCCCCAGTGAACCCAACCCGCCCCAGGCTATGACAGGCAGGAAGCAGAGCAGCCCCCAGCCACTGCCTTTTTCCAAATGATAAAGAGAAGAAATTCAGACATCAGAACACACTGCTGAAAGAAGTGTGGAGTCCCTGGAAGTGTTCAAAAATCATGTAGATGTGGCACTTCGGGACATGTTTTAGTGGTGGCCTTGGCAGTGCTGGAGGAACAGGTAGACTTGAGCTTAGAGAGCTTTTTCAACCTAAATGAGTCTGTAATTCTATGATTCTATATTTTTGGGGGACTCCATGTAGCTGAATGCCACAGTGATGGCTTTGAGTATGACTGCTTTGGAAAACTGTGTTCCTCTCTGATCTTGGAGATTTGTAGCCACTTTCTGGACCCTGGCTAGCCCTTGGGAGAGGAGGAAATGTATTGAGAACCAGGGCAAGGGTGAAGGTGTCTGGGTATGGGAGCAGGAATCAGCAGCATTGTTGTTAAGATGAGGCCAACAGAGAGTGGCGCTTGTGACTGCACTGCCAGGGCCCCCTGAGCTGGGAGACCCCACTCTCCAACTTGGTGCCTTTGATCTTGGCCATGGCCAAAGCTGAATTTTGGCTCCCCAGGGCACCTGGAGCATGTCACAGCTGTGAGTGTGGCCCCAGATGGGGTGCTTGCAGTTGAAGTTCTGACTGTCTGGCCTGTACCCAGATACCATCTCCTGCTGGGCTGCACTGGGAGAGACCTGGACCCAGTGCCCATCTTCAGAGCTGCAGCTGGGAGCCCTGTTCCTGCCCTCCCCCAGCTGGTTCCACAGACACCAGAGGAACTGAAGCTGTCTCCATGGGTGACTGAGCAGCCACCAGACCCCAGCAAAGCTTCCCTGCTCACACTCACGTCCTTAGCAGCACACAGCAAAATTCATTACAGTGCTCAGAGGCAGGAAGAGCTGCCTGGCTCAGAGTCGTTATCCCTCAGCAGACCTACAAGAGTGTTTTGAGATGATGCAGGCTGGCCAGGCGTGGCCATGGCACGTGCCTTCCCTCCAAGCATGGCCTGGCTGAGGGCTCGTCCTCTCCCTGTTTGCTTTCCCTCATCATGTGTCACCCTTCTGCATGGCATCCTGCTGGTGGCCACCTCAGGAACGGTGTGGTCTTGCCCAGCATCTTTGTCATCACGAGGCCACTGGCCCTGTCTCAGGTGAGGCCAGCAGCAAGCTGAGTAGTCACAGGTAACTGTGGGCCTGGAGAGGATCTGGGACAGTCATTGCCTGCGGCAACATGCTGGAGCCTCATGCCAGCCCGGGCTGAGCCACCTGTCCACACCCCTGCTCAAGCCTGGGTTTGATCCTCCCCAGCTGCCTGAGTTCTCCCCGTGACCTTCTCTGTTGCCTCATGCAGTGCCTCTCACTGCCTGCCTTTGAAGGAAGCTGAGCCATTAGATCAAAACAAAAATCTTGCCAAAGAAAGTATTTACAGGCTCCTCATGGTGCCTAGAACAGAAGACAGGAGATGTTGCAATGAGGTGTAGTGGCATTGCAGTGACTCAGCTCATACCCAAGGCTGGGAGTGTGCGGGAGACTCAGCAGGAACATGGGAGAAACCCAGAAAAAGGCAGGATCAGGCAGAGAGGAGGCATCAGGGACAGCAGGGATTATACAGTGGGGAAGCACTTGCCTGGGGGATGTCCCTGTCTGACCTCTCACATGAGCCCCTGGAAGGAAGAACCAACCCCTGTGCCAAACTTGTCAACCCTGCTCCTGCTGCTGGCACCTGTGTCCCTGAGATCATGGCTCAAGCTGTTCTCCACCATCTTTCCTTGTTGGCTGTTATCACCCCCATCTCCCATGGTGTTATTCCCAAGGGGCAGCCACAGGGGCCATCCTGTCAGCAGCAGTGGGGACATCCATCCTGCTGTTTCAGACCATCTGGGTTCAGAAAACCTCAGCCCTGCTCACCCCACACATGTTTCAGGGTTTAATCTGTGTTAAAGGTGCTGGCTGGCTCACGAAACCATCTTATCTCTGTGCATCAAGGACATCAAGGACCTTCCCTTCCCCGTCAAAACAACACCCAAAATGCAGGACAGGTTGGGGCGAGGGCATGTGCCAGTGAGTCCCCAGGGCAGTCGTCCCAGGCTGGGCCTGGCACACGGTGCTCTGGCCCCTCATCTCTCAGCCAGTAGCCAAATGCAGATGTTGGGAAGAAGAACTTGGTTAAGTAATTCCTCTTTCAGTTTCTCTGCTATCCCCATGGCCCTGCTACCCTGGGGAGTATCCAGGCAAGAGATTCACTACCACTGTCCTTATGTGACCCCATCTGCATTGCTCCTTGCTCTCCATCCCAGCCTCCTGCTGCTCCCTGTGAGGGAGGATGGAGTGTGAGCAGGACACACACCCCATGATGCCCAGTGGCACCTTCCTGCAGAGCAGCTGGTGGCTCAGGGACATGCAAGGGCTTACCTGGGCACATCCCAGGAGTTGTGGTGCAGGGACAGACACACTGACTTCTGTTGAGAGCCTTTTCCATCTTGTCCTCATTTCTTCCCATCCTTAACTTTGCTGCAGTGCTGCACGGTGCTGCCCTGAGACTGGAGTGCCATTGCCCAGGAGTAAAATGCCAGGATGGTGGTTCCAGTTAAAGAGGGTGAGTGGATCCAACACCTTCTCTTGGTCCCCCCACACTTGCCAAGGACAAGATGTCTTGGGCTTCTTTTCCCTAGGGTGGGGCCCCCATTCCCTTTCACCACAAGGCATGCCAGCTTGCAGCCCCCCAGTCTTGGCTGCCAGGTTGGAGTCTCTTGGTGTATCGTTTTGCCCTTTAAGTGCTGAGAAGATGCACAGTGAAACAAGACTCCCCTTGGAGTGCTCAGACACAGGAAAATCTCCTTGGGCTGGGAAGGATGACACAGGTGGAGGCTTTCCAGAATACCTACTGCTCTTCCCAATCCCTCTTCTCCTCAAGTGTGATTTCCCTGCCTCTGCAGAGAGCTGGCACAGTCTCTACCCACATCAGCCTCCAGCAAAGTGTCCCCAGGGTGTCCCTGTGTTCCTGCTGGGGGTTACAGAGCTCCAGGTCTTTGACAGACCCTGGAGCACCACCAGCACGGAGCAGACATGGCTGGGAATTTCAGCAACCATTGCTCCTCTGTGCCTGGGTGAGCCTCCCGCTGTGGTGGGAGCTGGAGAGGCAGCATGGCCTGGGACACATGGGCAGGCTCTGCCTGCACTGCCCAAAGGCAGCCTGCTTGTCCCTTCAGCCCAGAGAGGCAGCTGGTGTCCCCAGGGCCACTTCCCACAGGCGTGCCAACAGCCAAGACCTCTTAAAGCTGCCGGATTGGACCTGGCAATTTGGAGCTGAAAGGGTTCCAAGGCCTCTCCCAGCACTCTAGCATGGCTTCTCAAGAGGCAGCACTTTAGGATCCAAGAGGTGTGTAAATGAAAAGGAACAGCCTCATTTCATTAAGAGGTTGAAGAACTGGCAGCTTTGGGCATTCTGTCAAGCTCAAAGATCTCTGCCAGCACCTAAATCCGATAAGTCATGTGTTTGGGCTGCTGGCAGCGTGCTGGGAAGCCAAGGGTGAGATAAGGGAGACATAACTGAACTGGCACCAAGGAAACTCCTGCAGGGGGGAGACAGGGATCTTTCTGTTGCCACCCTAGCTGTCTGCACTTTCCCAGGGGCTACAGCAGCAGACTTGCAGTTGCACTCAATGATACTTGTGGGTCCCTTTCTACTCAGGATATTCTGTGACTCTGTCACACCATCCTCAACATAAAAAGACCACAGGAAGACAGGTCTTCTCCTAAAAATTTATACTTTTCCCTCTCCCGAGAGCAAGGGAGAGTTAAAAATTCACCTGACCCACTGCTTTCAAGGAAGCTGGAACAGGGCAGGCAGTGCTGCAGGTTGCTGAGTATGGGGGTGGAATTTCAGCTTACAGATAAACCAGAGAAACTTGGGGGATAGAGGGAGCATCTCCATGAGAGATGAACTCTGGCTAAAGGAGAACAAAAGTGTGGTGCAAACCCTTGAAATGAAACCCTGGGAGGGGTTTTAAATTATAGTAATGGGTGAGATGGGTGGGCAGTGCAACAGGGAATCATCCAGAGGTAAATCCTTCCCCATGAGGGTGGTGAGGCCCTGGCACCTCACCTGAGGACTTAAGAGCTGAAAGGTTCAAAGAACCAAAGCTTGACCTCAAGATCTGCTCTGTCCCGCTCTCCAAAGGCTCTCCAGGAGCCAGAGCCCTCTGCAGCCCAAAGTCCAGACTGGTTTTCAATGCCCGAGGTAGGAAAGAGGGAGCAAATTCCTGCTGAGACCAGGCAAAAGGTGCAATGCTGCAGACACAATCCCCTATGGAGTGACTGCAGGCACCCAGATTGCCCTGTTGATGTAAATTGCCAGTTATGAAATGGAGAAATTAGTTAATTTTTTCCCTTTCCATCTATTTATTATGGGTTTCTTTTTTATTGCTAATTATTACTTTCAATACAGCACTAAGTAGGATGGAGGATTCGCTTCTCTGATGCTGGCTTGGTGGCTCTTGAAATAAATCTGAAAGAATTGCCTTTTCCCACTATTTTCTGTCTGCCTTTCCCCATCACTCTGTTTTCTCAGTTTTTCTTGTGTTTTTGGGGGTCTGACATTTAAAGCACCCTATATTTCTGTTTATTGTATGGATTCTTCTCTCCCCAAATTGAATGTATTCAGGTCGTGATCACTGTTCCCTAGGCAACCACCAATGAAATTATAGAATGATCAAGAATTAACTGTTGAAGTTTAAAAATTAAAATGGTAATTGGAAGACTCCATAAATCTGCTGAACTAAGGCATTCCCACCTGATCCACTGGTTACTATGGAGGGCCTGGGGACAATGATCTTGGTTCAGGAATTAGGGAAAACAAAACACCACCCACTAGCCTGTAAAGGTAAATTCAAACAAATCTGATAAAGGGCTGCTTCCTTTCTGTCCAAATTCTGAGGGGATGCTTCGGTTAACAAAGGAATTGAGGCTGTACCTAGATGGGATGTGGGAAGAGCTGGAACTGAAGTGGTTTTGCAGGAGGCTGACAGTGGAGGTGAGGCAATTCAATGTTCTGCTGCTGCTTGCAATGCCAGAGGAAACAAGAGTGATTGTGGAGTGCAGTGACCTGACGGCCATGGTGGCAGGAATGGAAGAAACCCTCCAGCCTGCCCTGTCGCTCCTGACAGTGTCCAGGCACTTCAAAAAAATCCCAGCAACCAGCTGCAGAAACCAATTCAAGCACATGCCAAGCTTCCCAGAGTCATTGGCAGAGTTCTGGCTTTGCTGGGAATTTTGTGTGCTTAGTGAATATTAAGAACACACCCTGGCGTTTGGAGCGATTGAGAAGGGGTGGCCAGCCCGTGGCAGAATGAGGTCTGTGCAGGACATCCTACCTGGAGATGCTTTTTCCAAGCCCTGCATACAGCCCCATGGTGGGCTCAGTCAGAGGGTTCATATCCTGCGTTTTTTTTTATGCTGCCTTACACCACTCCTCCACCTTCCACCATCAGCATATGGAGCGCATTCCTGCTTCACACTAAACTTTTGTGGGAGCAGCTGCTCCACTCAGCTCTTCATGCGATGAGCAGTCACCTTCCAGGTCCCATTTGCTCCTGCTTGCACCCAGTGGTATTCCATGGCTCACTGCGATGGCCTCTGAAAAACACCTTAATATGTGCAATGTTCTGTGGGACAAGAACCAGGTCCCTACTGCCCTCACCTCACCCACCTCTGCTACCCATTTGCTGCGGGGGCTCAGGGGCCAGGCACCTTCTCCAGGCAAACCCTGGCCTCAGCCCACCTGATGGGAAAGGTTTAAGTGCACCTACACCTCTTTTATGGAAACGGTGCCTGCTTGAGGTGTAGGATGTATACAAAAGATGGGATACACAGGTGCATACACTGTGCCACGCATTAACTCCTGCACTCATTAACCTGTGATTGCCTGTTCTGCAGTCTCAGGGTCCTTTCTGAGTAGCTCTCAGGTGTCTTTTATTAAGTGAAAACACTCGGCCCCAGGGCAGCGCTGGGAGCACGGCCAGAAGGGATCCCCAGGCTCTGCCGGCCCACACCGGGGCGGCCTGACCACCCGTGTCCCTGCCCGGCCGGCCCACGGGAGCCCACGGGCCGCGGGACCGTCGTGAACCCTGGTCCCCCCTCACATTCCCGGTGCCCCCTCACAAGCGCGGTGTTCCCTCACATCGCCTGTATTCCCTCACAAGCGCGGTGTTCCCTCAGAAGCCCGCATGTCCCCTCAGATCCCCGGTGTTCCCTCACGGCCCCCGTATCCCCTCAGATCCCGAGGTCCCCTCAAGCCCCCGATCCCCCATCTCGGCCCCGCTGTCCCGCCAGGCCGAGGCGCGGCCCGGGGGGCGCCTGCGCCGTGGCGGTGACGGCGCGGCGGGCGGGCCCGGGCTGCTCCGGCGGGGCCATGCCGGGCAGGAGGGTGCGCGGGCGGCGCGCGACGGGGGCAGGGATACGGACACAGGCAGGGACACAGACCCCGGAGCGGCCGCGGGCGGAGCTGTCCGGCGGCTCCCCTAGGTGCTGGAGGCGGAGGGAGCGGGGCGGTGGAAGCGGGGCGGCGGACGGGCTCTGACGCTGTCCGTGTCCCGCAGGCCCGGTCCGTTCTGCCCGCAATGCGGGCTCGCCGTGCAACCCACGTTCCGCTTCTGCCCGGCCTGCGGCGAGAGGCTGCCCGCGCCGCCCGAGGAGCACACCGAGCCCGCAGCGCCGGTCCCGAGCCCGCCGCCAGCCCCCAGCCCCGCCGCCTCCCCCTCCCCGCGGGCGTCCGCGGCCCGGCTGGGGCCCCGCTCTCCCCGCAAGCCCCGGGCCGGCCCGGCCGTGCCGCTCCCGGCGGACACGGTGCTGACGGACCAGGGAGGGCGGCTGTGGAAGCTGGTGCGGCTGCTGGAACAGGGCAGCTGTGGGCTGGTGTACGAAGGTACCGTGGGGCCCGCGGCGGGCAGAGGGAGGCGAGGGGCGCGGGGTCACCGGCTCTGGCTTCGGCGACAGCTGCCGGGACATCCCGAAACCCCCAGAGGCCGCGGAGTGGGTGACAGCGTGGTGTCCGCCGGGCTGGCGGTGACCCGCAGGCTTGCAGGATCATTCATACAATATTCTGAGCTGGAAGAGACCCGGAAGTACCCGGGAGTCCAGCTCCTGGCCCTGCACAGACACCCCAACAACCCCACCCTGGGCTTCCCTGGCGGCGCTGTCCAAAGCTCCTGGAGCTCTGGCAGCCTCGGGGCTGTGCCCATTCCCTGGGGAGCCTGGGCAGTGCCAGCACCCTCGGGGGGAAGAGCCTTTCCTGATATCCAACCTAAACCTGCCCAGACACAGCTCCAGCCGTTCCTCACTGGACATCTTCCAGTCAGCCACTCTGCCACCAGCATAGTATCAAGCCGAGGCCACACTGCTCTGTTACTATAAAATGTCCATTGTTGGGGCCACACTTCCTCTTTCTCTTTTAGGTCCAAAAGCTATTTGCTGGCACTGTACAGGAGTTCCTGTGCTGTAAGTGGTGTCAATACCCACTAAATGTCAATTCTCAGTGTGTTTTAGGACCAAAGAAAGCAACCACACCACATAGGCTGCTTCTCAGCCATTTAGTGCTGAAAAGTGCTGATTTTTTCAGTCTAGTTGTAAACTTCCAAAGGGGAGTTTTTGTTCTACTCTCATTAATTTGGAAGCTGTCCAGGAGGAATTTTTTCCATTACCGAGTTTTGCCTGATATTTGGCTTTCCTTTCTTTTTCATTATTCAAGCTGTTGCATAACAAAGTCTAAGCATCCATCTATGTTTTTAAAAAAATGTGATAAAAAGGAAAATCAGTAGTGGAGAGTGCTTTTATAGAAGTAGGTTTTAGGTGATGAGCAGCAGGTAACCTGTGGATAGCACTTGGTCTAAGAGCACGAGAGGAGGAACTGCCCTGAGCCAAGTCATGGGTGCAAATCCTTTTGGAGAAGGGAAGCCACACACAGCTCTAACATCCATACAGAGCAGAGGGACTTGGCATCCCTTACAGACTTGTCAAACCATGGAGTGAGCTGGAGGGAGTGCTTGGCAAATGAATTTGGGGATGCCTTTGAGATTCTACTAATGATCTATTCTTCACATACTCCTCAAAGCCCCCCCATACCGTAGCCCTGCCCAGATGCTTCTGTGACTTAAGCAGAACTGCACTGCATGTCAGGGTGCTGAGCTCCTGGAGCAAGGTAAGAATTATTTTGTAGTGATGTGGGAAGGCGCTGTCACAGAGGTTGCTTTGCAAAGCTCAAGGGAAAGAAGCAGAGGATGAGTTAATCCAGCTGCACAGGCTGCATTTAACGATGCACAACCTCTTTTCCATGCTCCTGTAACCACATCTGTTCCATCCTTCCACAGCGCAGTCAGCATCTGGAACCTGTCCTCAAAAGCAAAGCTACTCCCTCAAACTTGTGAGTTTTGATCTGTTTGGGTAAGGAATTGTGCATAGAGTACTGTGTCCTGACCTGTTGGGCTGAGAGTATCTGAGAAATTGGGAGAGAGTGGTCAGAGAGGCCCCTGCTAAATTAGGAGATGAATCTAACCTGAGGGTGTTGTGCTGGGATTTCAGTTGGCTTTTCTGGAAAGATGTGAAGAAAATGGATATGAGGATTAAAAAAACCCCTGAAGCCTTAATAACAGAAGGCTGCTGCTTTGATTGACCAGGCTCAGGAGCCTGCAGAACTGAGCTTGGTGGTGTGAGGTGGAGATCTTGATTAGGGAATGTCAGACTGTTGTGGTTTGGAAAGACAGGTGCCTGCTAAGGAAAGCAGGAGCCTACCCTGAAGTGGAAAATGTAAACCCCCTCCCTCCAAATTGCTATAAATTTTAAATTAAGGAGGCTCTCAGGCAAAAAAAATGTGGGATCAGGAATGACAGTTCTTTACTAGGGAAGAAAATAAAAGGATAAAATAAACAATGCAGTAAACTAAAACAACGCTGTCAGAGTCAGAACACAGCCTGACACCCTGTGGGTCAGGGTGTTGGTAGCAGTCCCATTGGAATTGTGGCTCAGCCCTCCTGCAGTGCCAGGGGTGGTTCTCCTGGAACAGGGATCCTGTAGGAAAGGGTGGAGTCTTCCTCTGAAGATCCAGGGGAAGAGGCAGCTGCTGTTCCTCTGGGAATCCAGTGGAGAAGCTGTGCAGGTGTTCAGGATCTCCAGATTATATCTGGGTAGAATGCTTGGCTCTCCCCTCTGGGCTCACATCTCCCAATGGGATGCTGTAGTTCTTATCAGTCATGCATCAGTCATGCAGTGACATTCAATAGCCTGTTATCAGCAGGTGTCTCCCCAGAGGGAGGAGTGGTTGTGGAAGAGATAAGAAAAACTGCCCACTTAACAGAAGACAGCTGCCATACAGATGGCAAATAGAATACAAATTGCTTGACAATCCAGGACACAGACCAACTTTTCTCCTCGATGGAAGGCGTGCACACAGCCTGCTCAAGTCTGGGGAAACTGGAGAGGTTGGAATTTGGTGCTGTGCTGGGGCTGTGTGAGAGCTAGCATGGAGACACTATGTAAAGCCAGAGCACACTTTGAAATCACATAGGAATTATAGTTGGAGTTCCAAGCCAGCTTTCCAGGTACTTGTCAATATCTTGGGCTCTCCAGAAATGTGTTATTTCCAGTAACATCTGTTCTGTTGTGGAAATTCAGTAGATTGATTTTCAGTAGCTAACGAACCAGAGCTGAAAGACTGTTTTCTTGTCTACTGTGGCTCTTGGGGGTTGCTGGTTTGTAGGAGGGCCAGTGCTGACTGATGGCTCTGTGGGGCTCTTGCATGCACTTGGATAATCCCTCTGCCTTTTGTTAGAGGAGACATGTAAGAGGATGGAGAAGGAATACAGTGTGGATGAGAAAAATCTGCTAAGTGCCACAGATGGTGGGAAACTGTAATCAATCTGTAGGCAACACTCCCAACTTCTCTGTTTTTCTTTTGGCTGCTTGGTGGTCTGCTGAGCACTGTGGAGTGTGATATGGCACATGAGAGCATTTTGGCTCTGGGGTTTG
Source organism: Molothrus ater (assembly GCF_012460135.2). Classification (NCBI taxonomy): domain Eukaryota; kingdom Metazoa; phylum Chordata; class Aves; order Passeriformes; family Icteridae; genus Molothrus; species Molothrus ater. The sequence continues at coordinate 15,496,123 of NC_050493.2, forward strand.
ATGACCCACATGGGCTCACAGGCAAGATGCAGAGTGAAATACCCTTCTGGGACATGGTCTGTGCTGTCTGCTGTTCCTCCAGCTTTGATACCAGTTTTGTACCAAACCAGGTAGAATATAACACCACTGCTTTCTCCCATGCAGGATAGCAGCTATCCTGAGTTAGTGTTGAGTAGATACGTGTGTGTAGGCAAACACAGACATTCTGAGTGGGAACTGTGTGCAGTTGAGGTAACTCGATGACAGCAATACCTCAAATGTTACTAATACAGACTTTCCTGTCTCACTTTCTGACAGCTAGAATAAATGTTACAGCTCTCTGTAGAGACTTGTGTGTTTGTAGAAATGCCCTCATCCCTGCTGTGGCTAAGAAGGTCACCTCTGGCTCCCGTTAACATAACAGCTGTGGGACCACAGCTCTCTCCATGCTGTGCCTGGGCTGCACTGCCTGGCTGTTGTTAACCCTCAGAGAGCTGTAAATGGGCTGCTGGAAAGGCCCAACCTGAGATGGCCCCTCTCCTATTTGTGCTGATACTCAAGAGTTGATGTGTTTGTTAGGGACAGCATTAAATAGGGAACCAAGACACCTGAGCTCTGCTCTCAGCTCTGTTAGTTGATCTTTGCTTTCTTTAAAATGAGTAGTTAAGGTCTTATAGCAATCTTACCCAAGCTTTCCTTTCCAGCAGGATGTGTGTGGCTGAAATAACACTCCTCCCTGTTCCCTTTAGGATGCCAAAGATGGGAGGATCTACAATGAACAGAATTTCTTCCAGCGAGCTGCGAAGGCAGGCACAGGTTGGTGCTTCTTGTGAGGGCAAGGACTAAGGATAACTGGCATTCCCTTTCATCAGTTATGTGAATCTCTTGGAAGGCCAGACTAGGATAAAATAATCCCCTGCTTGGTTAGTGCCAGAGTGCTGAGGAGTTTGGTCAATGCCAGTTCTCCCAGCAGTCTGTGTGCTGTAGGACAGTGCAGTATGAGCACAGCTTTCTTGTGCTCCTCACTCTGCCTTGATGTGTCTGGGAACTGCCCAGCCCTGCAGCCTGTCTCACCTTGGCTCACCCTCCTGGCTCACCCTCCTGTCCCTCTTCCATGGGTGGTTCTCTCAGCAGCTCTCTGGTATCAACTCCATTGATCCCAAAACTTGAGCAAGAACAAAGCTGCCCAGAGAATGTAGGCAAGGGGGATGGAAGAGTTTATGTCAAATCTATACTTCTGGGAGAAGTGTAAAAATCTGCTTGTCCCTCATCCCCTCTCTCTCCCCTCTCCTTGTTTTCCCCAGCCCTGTAGCAATCCCATGCCATAGCCTGCTCTGGCATTCCCAGAATCTTCCCTGCTCCATTCTTGCACACATGAGACTGGAATTCTGGGGACAGAGTCAGGATGAGAGGCCACTGTCAGCTCTCCAGGGCAGAGCAGACCTTCAGAGGAGGAGCATCATTAACTCCTTCCTCCTGGAGCTCCTCAGCAGCATCTGCTGCACTGTCCTCTTCTCTTGTAGTGGAGAAGTGGAAAAAGTGGCATTCCGTGCCTCTGCTGGGCATCCCAAACTGTGTTGGCTTTGGACTGCATGCAGACAGCTACAGGTGAGGTGACTGAACCCTTGGGCTGTCTGAGCATCTCTGGCTTTCCCTCTCCTCTGCTTGCTCTCTAGTCCTTTTGTCATTGCCCCTTGGGCTCCTGACTTTATGCACTGCTCCTATCATCTCTTAAATGGTTTGCCTCTCATTGCTTTGTTTCCTTCAGTCCTTGTGTTGCTGGTGAAGTTACTGCTTTTGCTGCTGCTGCCCTTCAGGCCAGAGGACACCTTATTTTGGTCCTTGACACTTAACACAAAGGGGAGATTCAGGCTGTGTGTCTACAACACATGACAAGCACACCTGTCTCCTTTATAAAAGTTTTCTTTTATCAAAAGTCAAGGAAGTGTTTGCCCAGATCAGCTTGGAGTTGAAGTGGGGTCCAATGGATCACTTGACCCTGTTGCAGGGTCTCCAAACCAGGTAGGTACTGCAATGTGCAAAGCCCTTTTCTCTTGCAGGTTTTTGGTGTTCTCTGATTTGGGGCGATCTCTTCAGTCGGTCCTGAGCGATGGCCTGCACCTGCTGAAGGAGAAGGCAGCTTTTCAGATTGCAGTTCGTGTGGTATGTGGAGAACCAATCCTTCCCAAGGGACTTTTTCCGAAAAGACTTCTAACTTTCCTCTGGATCTCCTAGAGGTGTTTTAAAGCTGGTCCAGGGGCTTGGGTGGGGTCTCTAAACCTGCTGTAGACTTCAGTAGCATCTTTTGAGCACTGTGTCACCTTGAAGGAATTTGGGATAAGAAGAATGAGAAAAACCTGACCTTTAAACTTGAAGGCTGTGAGATGTGGTGTTTTTAGTGCTCATCCACATGGCCACAGGGAGCTGGGGAAGGTCCAGCTCAGTGACAGCCAGGGTGCTGCAGGAGCCTGCATGGATCTGATATGCTCCCCCTGTTTATTCTCAGCTAGACTGCCTGGAGTACATTCATGGGAATGAGTATGTGCATGGGGACATCACTGCTGAGAACATCTATCTGAACCCAGCAGACCTCTCACAGGTAGGGAGCAGGAGCAGTGCTGCCAGGAAAGGGCACTGGAGGTGGCATGGTGACTTGGGATAAGGCAGCCTCCAGGTCCCTGCCTTGGGCAGGGCAGCAGAGCAGGCTGGACAATGCTCGAGTGGGAGCTGTGGGGCAGCCCTGGGGGCTGCTCTGCACTCAGGTGGGTGCTCTGTGCTGCCCTGCAGGTGACCCTCGCTGGCTACGCCTTCGCGTTCCGCTACTGCCCCGGGGGCAAGCACGTGGCTTGGCGCGAGGGCAGCAGGACCCCTCACGAAGGCACGGTGGAGTTCATCAGCCTGGACAGCCACAAGGGCACAGGTGGGTCTGGTTTGTGACACGTGCTGGGGCTGCTCCTGTGGTGGTGCTCCCTGGAGCTCGGGCTCCCTGCTGGCACTGCTGCTTTCCAGGCATTCACATGCACCAGAAACTGGGTTCCTATTTGGGCTGTTCACTCCTGCCTCCTGATGGCTGCTGTGTTGGGACTTGCCAGGTCATTCAGTGATTGCAGCAGGGATGTTCCTGCTCCATCTGGAGCCTTGGCTGCTGCAGGCGTGTGGGGAATAGAAAACAAGGCCCTTCGTGCTGGCTTAGCAGGGATCTTTTTCAAGCCAGACAGGATCCCTGCCCAAAACAGATTTGCAGCAGGCTGTGCTCTGACCTTGAAGCAATGAGAGCTGGAAAGGCATTTAAATCATAGAATCACTTTTGTTGGAAAAGACCTTTAAGATCATTGAGTCCAGCTGTAAACTCAGCACTGCCAAGGTCACCACTAACCCAAGTTTCCAAGTGCCACATCTACATGACTTTTAAATCCCTCCAGGGATGGAGACTCCACACTATCCTGGGCAGCCTGTGCCAAATTCTGTCCTTCTCCTGGCTGGGATGTGACTGCTCTTTCACAGTGTTCAGGAAATCTTTCTCCAGATGCTGGGAGGTGATTCCTGAACTATGTTAGCAGGCTTCCAGGAGTATTGATACCCCAGAGCACATCCTCATGAAGCTCCTGAATTTCTTTACTTCTGCCCCTTCATGAGTGATGTTGAATGTCTCATGTTTCCCATCAGGACCATCTCGACGGAGTGACTTGGAATCTCTGGGCTACTGTCTTCTGAAATGGCTCTGTGGCACTTTGCCTTGGTCTGATGAGCTGGACAAAGTAAAAGCTGTGATGGAACAGAAAGAAAGGTAGGAGAAATCATCTATTCTTCTGGGAAATGCTCAGCAGAAAGCAGCGAGGGGGGTTTGTGACTGAAATCCCCAGGTCACAATACACTGTTGGGATGTGGCAAATCCCACAGCCAAGGCTGAGCCTGGCCCCAGGGTTTTTGGTGAACCCCAGGTTCTGCTTCATCCAGAACATGGCCAGCTGAATTCAGCCTTCTGGGATTTTTTTTTGTCAAAGCCAGGTGCTCAGGTGCCTACTCCATTGCCTCTCCTTCTGACAGGTACAGAAAGGATGTGAGATGCCTTCTCCAACTGTGCTTCAGGCAGAGATCCATTCCAGGTATGGGCTTGCACTCAGTGGCAATGGGACTCAGGGATGAAGGACTGACTGTACCTGAAGGCAGAACTTTCTCTGTGCTGGGGTGCTGGTTCAGAATGGCTTCCAGTGGTGATGGTGACCAAGCATTGCATGAACTGTCTGGCAGGCTGGGAACAAATCACTTGTTTTCTGTACAGAAGAATGAGGGCCGCTTTCCATGATATGCTTTAATGAACCTTGCTGAAGGGAGAGCTGTGCTGGTGGGTTTAGAAATGAAATACCTGGGGCTAGAGGACACTTCCCCATCCCATTTTGTTGCCCAGAGAAGCTGTGGCTGTTCCATGCCTGAAAAGTGTTCAAGGGGTGGAAGGAGATGGGCTTCAAGGTCCCTTCCAACCCAAACCAGTTGGTGATTCTCTTTTATTGTATAATTGGGTGATTCTTTGAGCTTTGTATTAGCCTTGGTTTGGTTTTCCTCTCTGCAGCTGCCTGGGGGGTGGGTGAGCTGGCTGCAGGACAAGCAGCCTGAAATGGCCATTTGGCAGCTGGAGTTTCTGTGCTGCTCCCACAAAGCCTTTCCTTGCAGATGCCCTGCAGAACTACCTGGAGCAGGTGCTGGCCCTGGAGTACGAGGAGAAGCCTGACTACGCAGCCTTGCGGCAGCTCCTGGGGAAGCCACTGGAAAAGATGAAAGCTTCGGCTTACGACTGCGTGGATGTCCCAGTGGTGCCCTGAGGTGAGTGCTGGCACCTCCTGCGTGTGCCCTGTGCTGCCACCGGCAGGTGAGGACAGAGCAGGCTGGGCTGTGACATCTCTCCAGCTGAAACCAACCTGCTCCTCCTGACATGGCATTCCCTGTGGATACCGATCCAGTGCTGCACAAAGCCAGGCTTAGCCTGTGTTTCCTCAAGTTTTTCTGGAAACACTTCCCCAGGAAGGAATACAACAAGGGTTAATAAAGCAAATGCTGAAGGAGCTGCAGGGCTATGGAGGTGATAACAAAATGCAGACTCAGGCCATCTGGCAATTATTTTTTTTTTATATCTGAAGATCTGGGCTGTAGGTTTTGCTTTTCTCTCTCAGCCTGTAGCTCTGGTTCTAGTGCCCACCTGCTATTTTAGCCATGAGGCACCTCGAAGAGTGAGGCTTGGTACAGAGCCAGATCTGGTTTTAGTGCAAGGCTGCATCAGCCAAGGCTCTGCATCCAGCAGCAGGAGTACAGAGTCAGCTCTTCACCTAATTTCCTCCTCCTGGGAAGGCATTCAAACTGATTCATCTTCCCCTTTTCTGCTTTTATTTTTTTCAGATCAAGGAAGAGTTTAGAGCTTTCTGCAGTGAGGCCTTTCCCAAATATATTTTCACTTTTACCAGTTTTAGAATGAGAGGTTTTTGTAAGCGTTTTCTTCTCCTGTAATGTGACCCAGTGCTGAAGTTTGAGCTGCTGCTGTACCAAATTAATATGAAGAGACTCCTGCGTGGCAGATCAGGGGAAGCAGTAGCTGGAGAACTGCAGTGAAGCCACCATGAGCCAGGAAACTAAATCAGGGATTTTCTCTTTTGAATGAGAGTGGCAGTACATGGTTTTGTAATAAACTTTGTGGAAAACCACCCAAGGCTGCTCTTGTTTATTTGGAAGATTCAAGGCCTCTCTGGAGTTGCTGTTGGGTTGTGAGGGTGATTTGAGCCCTGTGCTCCTTGTCAGATTTGTGTAAATAGCCTTCAGGCGGTGCCACTGCAACCTAACCATCAGAACTCAGCTCAGAGCTAAACCCTGACCTCATCCCAGCAGTTCTCCAGGCCTCGGCCCAGGGAATGAGGGGAAAGAAGACCAGGATCCATCTCTACTAACAAAACAATTTTATAAAAAACCAGTCAATAAACACTCACTACACTGTGTGTAGCTGAACTGTTGCCAATGCCACAGTAAATTGGCAGTCCTGGAGTCTAGTTCCAGTGTTAGCTTCAGTGACATCTTTTTGAAGTCTTGTACCTTAGTATTCCAATTCCTATGTGTTAAGGCACAGAAGGATTTTTCAGGTGAAGAAAACATGGCAACAAGAGAAGAGGCAAATGGAGTTTAAACCATGTGAGAGGTAGGTGAGAGAGCAGCTCAGACCTGCAGTGAGCCTTCATTTACCTCTGGGGTTTTTCAATAAAAACCTTGTGTCAGTGCAGCAAATGCCATAGACAAGAAGAAGGGAGCTGAAGGAGACCTGGACAGAGTAAAAAGGCAGCACAACCTCAAAATAGGTCTTTCAAGTGGAAGATTCAAGCATAGTGTTACATTCAGAAACTTGAGAACCAATGTCAATTCATTTCATTCATAGTGCCAGGCCTCAGAGAAAGCAAGGGACAGGACAGTTCTTTTCTATCACTAAGAGGGATGATAAAACTGGGCTATGAATTTCATAGAGAGAGCAGAACCTTAGCAGAGGATCAGGCAATAGGGGATACATGAAAAGGCAGCTGTGAATGGAGGAAATAGCCCAGCTGTACAAGATAGACAAGGTTGAAGGGAAGGTATTTTGGAGGTATTTACAATTATTCACTATCATCCCTGTATGACTGCAACAGAAATACAGTTTCTAGAAATCCCAGTAAAGTTAAAAGCATGAAGAAATCAGAGGCTTAAGAAGGCCAAGTTCAGCCTTTCTTCAGTGTGTTCTGCCATGTTTTTTCTCTTGACTTGCCTCCTGTGCAGGTAATGGGGCTGGCACGGCTCCTTGTTCATGGAATTGCCGTGGGGCAGTGCTGAGGTAGGTTTGGGAGGAGCTCCAGGGCTGCCTTCAACAGAAGATGTAGGACTGGCAGTGTTGACAGAAGAGTAGCCCGAGCTCCCCTCTGGGTTGGGATTCCTTGGGGTGAGATATGCCCCTGGCAGCTCCCCCTCCCTGTGGGGTGCCCCAGAGCCATCCCATTCCCCAGGCAGGCTGTCCTCATCACTGGAGTCCTGGCCACAGTGCTCTGCAGGGTCCAGGTACAGCACTGTCACATCCAGGATCCCACTGGGGCTGGTCACTGCAGGATGGGAAAAGAGAAACCTTAGTTTGTCCCCATCCAGAACCAAGCAGGCACTCAGCACAGAGTCAAGCAAAAAAAAGCCAAGCAAGAGTCAGCCTTCTGTCTGCTTACACCTGGAGGGCAGGCCACTAAGTCCACCCTCTATTCACACAGCATCTTTTCTTCCCTCAGACCATTTGAACAGGTACTAAGAGCTGTTAGAAAATGAGCAGCCAGGCCCAGGGTCAGCAAAACCCAACAGCTAATTAGTGTTTCTAAGACAGTGGCTCATTCATCACATTTGGTGCACTGCAAAGAGCCTGACTCTGAAACGCTGAGCAAATACAAAACCCCTCATCATGTTCTGAAGCAGTGCAGAGAAAGAACAGATAAGATACCTCTGAGAGAGTTTAACAATTATAACCACGGGGGAAGGGGAAGAGTTTTTCCACCTGGTCTTCAGCTGAAAGTTTAGGCATCTGGTGCCTGAGAAACAGTTTTAAGCAAAAATGAAAAGACAGGTTTAATCCTCTTGGCTGCTTTTTATAAGAATAAACTGCTCACCATCTCCTTCTCGCTCGCCTTCACTTTCCTGATCACCTTCATAACCAGAGCAGGAATCTAAACTCCAGTCAAGGAAGTTGTCCAGCAGACTTTCTTCCTGGGAGGACAGCTCTGCTGTGGGTGTAGTCACAAAGCTGCCTCTGTCATCCTGAATGCTGTCTTCCCTCCTCCTGTAGCAAAACACCCCAGAAATCATATGTCAAAATCCAAGTCTTTTCCAGCTCTTTTAATAGGTATGTCAAGATGGTGACAGAAAAATAGATTGTATTTAGGAATGAAACCTCAGGGTACCAGAGAAGAGGAAAGGCTCTGGCTGATCTTCAGAGCTGCTGACAGCCATGAGTTATACTCACCTTTTAGCTCTCTTTCCAGAAGGAGAGCTGAGGAAAGTCTGAATTTCCACTACGTTCCTGTGCAAGGGACTGGGCTCTGGGTCCTTCTGTTTCACACCCAACAATGAGCAGAGCTGGCTGTAACTCATAACCTAAAATATTAAATAAATAAATTTTTAAAAGTCAAAGCACCTGTAAGAATTAGACCATGAGATTCTTACGAGAACTAAATAGCCAGAAGGAGATTATTTATTTTCTAGGAGAAATCTATCCCAGTGAGTTCTTCCCACAGGCACTCAAACATCAGTCAAGAGTCCCTGCAACTCAATTTTTAAACTCTCACTTTATTCACACAGCCTGCCATGGGACAGCAGCTCTGCTCTGGGTGTCAGCAGCAGATGCAGCCACAGCTCACCCACCTGTTCTTTGCCAATTTCTTCATAGCGCTCATCTTCAAATCGCTGTTTTACTGCCATGAGGGACACCTGCCTGTAATCCTTTGGGACATCATCATGGAAGCTGGAAAGAAAGATTGAAACCCCTATCTTACAATGGATTCTATGAAACAGTATTAAGAAAACCTGCCAAGTTAGATAATTTTCCTCTGTTGCTCAGTGCTGTGCTAAGGGAGTTGGTGTTTCAGCAGCTTCATCAGGACACCTGGTGGCTTCTAAGTATGTGAGCATCTAATTCCTTTTCTGTCCCTGTTTTCTGTGACCCAGGGCCAGACCAGCTGGCAGAAATAGAACAGCTGTCCCTGAACTGGACCTTAGTGCCCTGTGGCAGGGGAGCAAGGCAGCTAACCAAAGCCCCTTCCTTCACTGGGAAGGGCTGACTCTACAGGTGCAGCACATTTGCCAGAGCTGCAATCCAAGTACTCATGTGTCCCCTCAAAGAGTCCCCAAACCATTACCACTTTTGGTGGAGGCTCAGCACGCAGGGCAAGAGGTCTTCTTGAGAGAAACCAGTGCACTCAGACAGCTGGCTGGTCCAGGAGTGTGCTGGAGAAGAGAGTACATATTCATATATTGAATTACATATTCATGAAGTGTAGTCGTTCTGTAGTGAGTCAGCTTATTTTCTTTAATAGGTTAAGGATCGTGATATTTGCAAGCTTATATCTGTCCATAGTTTGTTCAAGTTCACAGCTGGCTTTAAGGATAGGTTTATCTGCCAAACTGATGTTAGACCTAACGACAGAAATCTTCAGGCTCATTTAAATACAAAGCCTGCATAGTCTGATGCTAACGCTCTAGTTCATCACCACTATAAAGAGGTAAAATAGAATCAGAGTCATGGAATCGTTTGGGTTAGAAGGGACTTCAAAGCCCATCTCATTCCACTCCCTGCCATGGGCAGGGACGCCTTCCACTATCCCAGCTTGCTCCAAACCTTGTCTGACCTGGCCATGGACACTTCCAGGGATCCAGGGGCAGCCACAGCTGCTCTGGGCACCCTGTGCCAGGGCCTCACCACTCTCACAGGAAACAATTCCTTCCCAATATCCCATCTAACCCAGTCCTCTAGCAGTGGGAAGCCATTTCCTCTTGTCCTGTCTCTCTAGGCCCTTGTAAATGGACTCTTGTCCATGTCTCCTGTCAGCTCCATTCAGGTACTAGAAGGCCACAATTAGGTCACCCTGAAGCTTTTCTTCTCCAGGCTGAACAATCCCAATTCTCCCAGCCTTTCCTCATAGCAGAGCTGTTCCAGCCCTCTAATCACCTGGGTTGCCCAATACAGCCAAACAGGCTGAACTCAGCTCTTCATTCTGACTTCTTATATCTGTCCTCTTCTTCTCCACCCCTCTGTCCACATCCTCCAGCCAAGTGATTGGGACATCTTGCCTAAAGACAAACTAACACCCAAAAACCTCCAAAAAATCTCCCTAGAAAGAGAAGGCAGACTGGCAGCCTGTGCTTGAGGTAGGACGGGTTACCTTGCCCATGCAGGATCTTGGCCAGCAGCAGTGCAGCAGCAGCCAGCCGGGCTGGGGAATACACACTGAGGCTCGTGTTCAGGAGGGACAGCTCACAGATGAAGCTGTAAAGGTGAAGAGTTCTTCTCTCCAGTGAGACAATGCTTGACAGAACTTCTTTGTAGTCCAGAATGGTGGGTATCTAGTGCAGAAAGGAGAACAGAGGTTGGAAATACAAGACCAGCACAAAGTCTTTTGAACAGCTGTTTCCAGGTGCTGGATTTTGTTTGTTTGGGGCTTTTCTGTTTAACTACTACATTGACATCGATGCATTCTCCAGTGATGGAATAAATGGCCTCTTAAAAGTGAAGTTTTAACCTCTACAGAAGGCAGAGGGTTCTGTATCTGCATGCTCTGAGACATGCACAGGTTCCACAGTTGATTGAGAACTCTGACTTAAACCCCTGACTCATGAGATAGGAACTGCTACAGCCTGACTTGAACAGCAACCAAAGGGCAGGGAAATATTCCATCCACTTTCCAAACTCACCCTTATCTTTCCTTCTAAGGCAGAAATTATCTCGCCCATCATTCTGACCAACTCTTCATATTTGTAGGAGTTGTCTGTCAGCCACACAGCTTCCCGTATTGTCAGCATCTCTTTGCTGATGAAACTGTAATGTTAAATATTAAGTTAGCCCCAGCAGAAAGGGGATTTGTGCACTTATAGTAGATAACTGCACCCACAATGACCAGAGTTAAACAACTTCACAAGGTACTTTCCCAGGTAGACTAGCAAAGAATTGCAGCTCTTTATTTCCCCTGTAAGATGGAACCACCAACTAGAACATTCCTAATTTGGAATGTTCTTCCTAATACAGAAAAAATTCTTTGCTGCAAGAGTGGTGAGGCCCAGAGACACTATGGCTGCCTCTGGATCCCTGGAAGTGTCCAAGGCCAGGCTGGACGGGGCTTGGAAACATCCTGGGATACTGGAAGATGTCTCTGCCCATGGCAGGGGGTGGGATGAGATGATCTTTAAGACCCCTTCTAACCCAATCCAGTCTGTGATTCTCTGATCCTAATTCTTCATCTATGAAGCCTCTCCTAGGTTAAGATGCAAGATATTAAGGAAATCAACACACAAGGATAATCTTCCACCACACCATGCAGTTCATCTGAGTGTACACAGGCTCAACTATGGAACGCTGCTGCTTTTATTCCTTTCCAGATGTCTCATGCCAATATGGTGTCAAAGACTCCAGTTGCTGGAATGCATGTAGAGCAATCCACAACTATGGATTTAAACTTATGTGTTTAAATAAGAAAAAAACCTTCAAGAAACTACCTTTTTTGCCTCATTTACACAGTCTGTGTTTGTATGTAAACAGTTCAACAGCAGTCAAAGTAGAGGAAAGTCAAAGAGCCTTTCCAGTATTACAATATTTCCAGTATTACAAGAATTTGGAAGATCATAATGACCACCTCTGCTCAGCAGCCAGAACCCTCACCGTGTGCAAATGACCATGCAGGCTATTCCCAAAAGCTGGAGCCGAGCACGAGGTACAGGTCTCAGCGTCAAGTAACGGTCCACACATCCCACTGTCATGTGCAGGCACAGGCTAGAAAAGTCCTTCATGGTAGCCACTTCCACCAGCCAATCCACCAGGATATACCTAGAACAGGAAGAGAGACTTAAGGAAGAACTTGGGAAGTGGTGTCCCACACTATGACATCCAGCTGGAGAATGAGCCAGGGCAAGCAGAGCAGTGACAAGTGTTCCTGACATGCCTCCCAAGAGAAGAGCCAACTCCCTCAAGTGCAGTTGTGGCTGTGGTGGATCCTCCTGCAGCCCTCCTGGCAAACCTGCCTGCCCCATCCCCTCCCTGCACACCAACACACATAGTGTGGGGAATAAACAGGAGGAGTTGGAGATGTGTGTGTGGTCACAGGGCCATGATCCCATTGCCATTACAGAGCCACACTGGGACACCCATGTGGCTGGAATGCTGCCATGCATGGTTATGTACTTTTTTAGGAAAGTAATGCCAGCAAGGGGAAGTGGTGGAGCTGCCCTCCACGTGAGAGAGCAACTGGAATGTATCAAGGTCTGCCTAGGGAAGGGTACAGAGCTCATCCATAAAGATTAAGGGGCAGGCTAACACGGGTGACACTGCTGCAAGTGTTTATTCAGGAAAAGGGAGTCAATAGGGACTTTGGACAAGGCCTGAAGTGACAGGACAAGGGAGAATGGCTTCACACTGACAGATGGCAGGGCTAGATGGGAAGAAATGCTTCCCCGTGTGGGCCATGAGACCCTGGCACAGGTTCTCTAGAGAAACTGTAGAAGGATTGCAGGGACATACAGGGAAATAGGGAATAGTTTTTGCTGTGAGGCCTCACTCCTGGATCCAAGTTCCTACCTCATTATTTCATTCATTCCTTTCTGCACAGTGAAGATGCTTTGCTTGCTGATAGGAAGGGAAGCTTGAAAGATTTGAGAAACCATTTCCCTGGAAGATTTTGCTTCTAATCCTAGTTGGTTTCCATTCCCACAAGCTTTGGCTAAAGCTATCTGTAGTAGAAAGAACACAAAAGAAAGTATGTTTATTTTACCAAATGCAAACTAAGGCAGCAGAGGACAGTCCTCTATTTTTCCTGCTGAAAATACTAAACATGGCAAACTACTTGAAAGTAGTTCTTAGTTTGGTTTAAATGTTGAGCACACAGATTATTTGGGGCCAGTCTTTTAAGTCTATCAAAAGATGCATTTTTACTCCATTCTGCCACCAGTGTGCTGCAATTTCCCAAAGAAGAGAATCTGCAGAGTAGATACAGACATGCACATAAAGACAATACTCAGCAATGCTGGTCCTGCTTCTAAAAAGAGAAATTTAAACCTGCAATGGCAGCACAGAAAGGACCAAATAAAGACTGCAGCTCTGGGAAAGCTCAGTCTTACCTGTGCTTCCCAGCAGCCCTTGGCTGCGTAGTCTCGTAGCTTCCTGAGACTTTGGAGGTATCTGCCAGGATCCGACATCTACAGAGAGGAACACAAAGAGATGTAAAAACCCACAGCCTTTACACAACAAACAGAAGGATTGTAGCACCAGTATCCAGAGAGAAACACTGCCTGGAGGTACATCTATTATTTCAGCAACAAGTCTGTTTCTTATCATGACACCACTGTTTTTAAGAACCTTTTTTCAGGCCTCACAGGAAATGAGAGCAGTCACTCAGGATTCCAAGGGGACAGCTTTGGCAGATTTATTAAAGACAAGGCAGGAGCCTCCCACTCCTGTTCCCCAGAGCCCTGGGATCACTAGCTAGCAGTGCTCAGGCCTTCAGCAGAGTGGGAGTAAACTTCTGTGGCACCTTGGCTACAACTGCTCATAGCCTCATTTCACACACAAAGGCAGACACCAGAGCTCATTTCAGAGAGTTCTTAGCACTCTCCTTGTTTATGAAGAAGGTAAGCTCTGAGGAACAGCAATTGCTTTCTGAGGACATTCCTTGCACATAACAGAGATCCAGAAGTTAGTGTAAAAGTTGTTTGGAGACAAAAAATGACTACTTACAGCAGCTTTTCTGTTGTTTTCCCAAAGGAGGTAGGAGCTGATTAAACAACCCTGTTTTGAAGATTCTTCAAGCATTTCAAGGGATTCTTTCTTTTTTCCTTCATCCTAAAAACAAAAGGCATATATTGGTATTCCTTCTGTCCAGACAAGTGGATGCCTCAACACTTCAGAAGCTACAGAACACTGTAGCTAAAGCTACAGGCAGAATCCATCCTTTGGGAATGCCCTTCAGCCTCTGAGGAATGCTTCCCCATCCACTCAGTGCTGCCATTTGCAGATGCAGGCTCTGAGAGCAGTTAGTGCTTTTCCTCAGCCAGACAAATGCTTTTTGGCTTGCTTGCCACTGAAGGCTTTTTATTTTATTTTTTGTTTTACAAGGCATTACAACTGGAAGGCTTCCTTTGAGACCTGAACATACTGCAAGCCCATGATTAAGCTAAAATTAATTTCACCATTTGTACAATTCAATAAAGTAAGTTAATAATGTTCCTTTAAACAACCAGTAAATTAAGCTCATGAGAACAGAAACTCCTGGGACCCTTGAGGAGTAAAAGAGCATCTGGCTGATTTATGTTTTTAATCAAGGTAAACAACATTAGCATCACCAGAAAAAAACCCAAATCCAAACCCATCAGAAATACTGCTCACCTCAAAGAAATTCAAAACCTTAGCCAAGCTGTGGAGAATAGATCCTTTCTGAGCCTGAAGAAAGCATCAAAATAAAGCATTGTTAAACCACAGCAATTCTTGCTAGTAATTTCAGACTACAGTTTTGGTTTATCTTTCAATCATTCTTCCCCCTTGCTTTTCTGTATGTTTTGTTATCCCTGAGATAGCACTGAACCTCTCCAAAGAGACAGTACAGGCCTCCAGCACTCATGATCTATCATGTGCAGTTTTGCAATAAAGTCAATAAATGACTGAGCCACGGTTGTTGAAGCAACAAGAGCACAGGAGGCTCCTCGGGGAAATAAAAGTATTCTTTCCAAAATAACAAGATGCAGTTACTGACGTAGGGTAAAGCCAAGGGCAGAGAGAAACCTGACCTTGTCAAGCTGACACTCTGCCTTGAGACTCTCGTAGACCACAGCCTTACAGCAGCTGCCGGAGAAGGACCAGGGAGGACGGATGAACAGCCAGATAAAGGGAACTGCACACACATTCAGGTGCTCGGCCAAGCTGAAGTAGTGAGATGCCTTTATTCCGTTCACTTCTGCACGCCCGTGGCCCGTGATGGACACTGAACCAGAGAGAAAGCCAGGAATCAAGCGGAGTTTGTTCACAATGCCTGCTTGGCATTCAGTCAGGCCAAGACAGACATGAGGAAACAAACAGGAAAAGGTTGAACTGTTTCTGTCATTTAGAGCCTTAGAAATCATGGAGGTTGCTAAAGAAGAAAAATCTTAACTACAGCCAGGCTTTAGGAACACATAACATAAGTTGGGGGGTTCATACTGCAAATACCAACTGCCTTGCCAGGACCCTGTGTCAGGAGGCTCCTCCTGTCACTTGTCAGGCTCCTTTGATACATTTATCCCACTACCAAAGTAGCCGAGTTTCATCACAAGTTTGCAGAGGATAACTCCTAACCCTGAATTCCCAGTAGCAGCTTTGTGGCCAGTGCCTAAGCAGAGCAATGTAAAACTTCCTCATGCCACGTTCCCCAAAGCCCCAGGACAAGCTCCCACACTTACAGCCTTCGTTGTACAGGTATGCCAAGCTCAGCTTCACAGCAGCTTCAAAGTTACCACTTTCAGCAGCCCTGAAGGGCAAACAGAGAAGGCACTGGAGGTTAAAATCCTTCCTAGCACCAGAATCCACAGTTTGGTCTTTGTGCTCTCGAGGACATGCATCAAAACATCAAGCCCTTGTGCTCCTCCCTCCCAAAGTGATGTGCACATACTGGTCTGCCTCAAAAAGAAGTGACACTCAGAAGCAAAACCATTATCATGGCATTTAAACGTGTTAAAGAAATCTCTGATACCAATGGATCCCCTTCAAATCAGATGGATAAAAAGATGTTCCCCATCTTTTTGAAGCAGATTTATTGTTACCCTTTCAAACTTTGTTATTGAAATTCACCTGTTTTTCAATACACTGGTTTGCACAAGAAGGGACCAAGACAACTTAGACTTAGAAACAGGATTATTCTCTGGAGCCCCTGACCTCACTTGTTCATTCACATGGGAACACCAGAAAGAGGTTTTAGGGAATGTGTTACGTTCCAATCTGGAATATTAATGCCTGTGAAGAGAAATAACTATGGTATATGCAATAGGGCCTGCTCTGGTTAAAGAGACAGCAGTGACCAGCAGCAGCTTAGACCTGAAATCAACCTTTTTTTCATTGCCAAAGCAAGTATTTCCCCTCTTTGTATAACTCAGGTCTCCCACTTACACTGAGGACTGATTAGAATAGTTAATCTTCCTTCAAACATCATCTTCTAGAAGGCCAGACAACTTTGATGTTTAAAACTTACCTTTCAAACATCCTCAGATGGTTTGGAGATGGCCACAGGTCTTGGAAACTTGCATGTGCCCAAACACTGGAATGATTATCCACAAGATATTTAAGATGTGAGTGCACCTGCATGGAGGGAACACAGAATAATGATTACCAAAATAAAAGGACCAACAGAAAAACAGGTCTTTGCAATCTTATTTAGAGAAGTAACTAATTGATCACAAGTTATGTTTAACTTGCTGCTTGCCTGATAACCAGTAAAGTAAGAGATGCCAAACCAAACCCATTTGTTCACCAACAGTAATCTGGCAGGACAATTTCCTCAGAAAAGGTACAAAAAGCAGTCAAATACTGCTGCTACTCTTAACTTGAGCAGTGAGAAGTGAAACTTTCCCTAGGATAGCAAAAATCTCAACCCTGCAGGCACTCTGGGTTTCTTCAGGTTCTGTGACATGAGAAGCCTGTTCTGTGTGCAGTCCAGGCTCCTGGAGGCAGAGCTGAGCCCTGAGCCTGGCACAGGGGAAGCTGCAGCACTTACAGCTCTGACTGAGAGGATGTCTGCAGCAGGGAGGCCCTTCAGGATGTGAAACAGAACATCCTCGGGGAGGTTCAAGAACGTCAGGACTCGAGGCCGTTTTATTATCCTTCGCTTCGAAGGGAAAGAATAACATCTGGAACACCTACAGTGAACCACTGGAAAAGAAAAACACAGGACACCTCAGTTAGTGATAGAACAGCATAAGGAAAAAAGGTACTACACAGTCATACACACATACACAGGTGTTCACTTGAGCACCTCTTCACTGCAGCACTGGACACTGCAAACACATTAACCAGGCATATACATCTCATGCCTCATATTGCCACAAGACTAAACCACAGAGCAGAAAAGCCTTGTTTAAATTGGTTAACGAAGCCAAGAGACTCAGTAGGGGTGGCTCAAGCTCAAGTGCTCTTCAACAAGAGCCCCTCTGAGCCCTGACTCCTGTGACCATGTTTAGTAGCGACAAACAGTTCAGCTGTCCCTGTTCAGTAGTAACAAATAGTTTAACTGTCACTAGTGTCACTTCATCTACCTCCCCCATGCCCCAACTTTTCCTTCTCAACTGACAGCAGTCCCTGGAACACAACCAGAGATATTAAGAAGACAAACAAACTTACTCAAGCCTATCTTTCCAAGCAGTTGCTGCTAGGAATGCTAATAGAACATCCATTGCCTATATCTTCTGGAGTATTATTTCAAGGCAATATTTATATACACACACACACACACACATACATATTTATGTACACAAAATGTACTATCCTCAGCAGTACTATTGCCATGAAAATGAAATGGACACCCAAACTGGGATGCCAGTTCAGCCTATAGGAGCATCCAAATAGGGACCAGGGGGTACACGAGCAACTCAGCGAAAACTCCATTTCTACAGACAGGAAATGGCACAGGTTCATTTCCAATGTGTTGCTTCACAAAACCAGAGTGGTTTAGGCTGCAAGAGAACTCTGGGGGTCACCCACTTCAACCGTCCGGCCAAGCGGGGCAGGACCACATCCAGGTGGGTTTGAACAACTCCAAGGATGTGGATCCCACAATCGCTCTGGGCAATCAAGTACCATCGTTCAGCCACCCTTAGAGTAAAAAAAACACTTTCTCTTACTTTTGAATGGGGTTTCCTGCACAGTCCTGCTCACCCTGCAAACTCACAGACGCCCGAGAGGCTTTTCCCACGCGCAATGCACATCCTGACCCCTTGGCTTTGAGGCCAGGCGCGCTCAGGCACAACCGCCAGGCACAGCCACGGACCCCGGGGTCACAGAAGGGCTGAGGCACGGCCCCGGCGGGGAGCACTGCACGGACAGAGCCGGTCCCGAGCCCCGCCGGGCCGGGCCGGGCCGGGCCGGGCCGCACCGCCCCCGCCGCGTTTGAATTTGGGCGCGCAGCCGTCGGCCCGGTCCCTCAGCCCGGCCTCAAGGTATCCCGTTATCCCCCGCCCTCAGACCTCCTGAGGAGGCGCCCGGCAGGCAGAGCCCGCTCTGGAGCCGCCCCTCAGAGCAGGAGGACCCGGCAAACAGCAGCACCCGCGGAGTCCGCGGGCAGATCCACACTCACCGCCCGCCTTCATCGCGGCGCGCTCGCGGGGATTGCGCGGACGGACAGAGCGCCTTGCCCGGCTCCGAGAGAGCGGCACGGACGTAGGAGGGACCGGAGTGCCGGGGGCGGGCGGGGAGCACGGCGCTGACACGCCCCGCTCGCAGCCCGGGCGCGCCCAGTGAGCGCCGGGAGCGGCGGGAGCCCCGCCCGCCAGGCCCGCCCGCCGCGCCACCGCCCCGCCCACCGCCCGCGCGCACTTGTTTTAAACACAGCAGGCTCTGTCATTGGCCAGGATGCCGATGGGGGCGGGGCCGTACCGCCCTTCGCGCTGTGATTGGTCGGCGAGGATGCGAATTCGAATTGGAGCAGTTGGCGGTTCAAACCTGTAGCGCAGCGGCGCATGCGCGCGGGCACAGCGCCCCCTGCCGTGCGGGGCGGTTCAGTGAAGCGGGGGACGCGGCGCTTCCCCTCACGGCGTGGCCGCCATGTTTCCGCGGTCCCGTTATCCCGGGCCGGCGGCGGGTGTGGGGCACAGCGGCGGTCCCGGCTCTCCGAGGGGCCAGAAGTCTCTTCTCCTCTCTCGGCCCCAGCCGGCAGCAGCCGTCCCTGCTGGCGATTTGTCGCTCACAGTCACCTTTGCTTAGCCGAGGCTGCCTGACCAAAGGAGCTTTTGAGGGGAGCAGTGGGGGCTTATTGTTGCCTGATGATCTCCACCTTGAACATTCATTGAGGGTATCCATGCTGGAGCTAAAGCATCGGGGAGGTTGTTGCATGCCCCAGCCTGGGCTGGGGGTGACTTGCTGGACAGCAGCTCCGCAGAGAAGGCTCTGGGGGTCACAACTGTCCTTGACCAGCCCTGTTTCCTGGGGCCAAGGTGAGGGATCCTGGAGTGGGAAGGGTATTGCCAGCAGGTCAGGGACAGGGTCCTGCCCATCTCTTCAGCCCTGGTGAGGCTCATCTGGAATGCTGTGTCCAGTTTTGGCTCCTGAGGACAGGATGGACATGAAGCTCCTGGAGTGGGTATAGAATCATAGAATTCTGGGGACCTGAAAGACCATCTGGTTCCATTCCCTGCCATGAGTAGCGATGCCTTCCACTATCCCAGGTTGTTCCAACCCCTGTCCAACCTGGACTGGAACACTTGGAGAGGTGGGGTGGCCACAGCTTCTCTGGGCAACCTATGCCAGGACTCCCCTCCCTGACAGCCAAGAATTTCTTCCTAATAAGCTAACCCTATCAGAGTGAAGCCATCCTTCTCTCTTTCCAGGCCTGTGTCCCAAGTCCCTCTCCACTTCTCTTGAAGGCTGTTTAAATACTGGAAGGGGCTCTATGGTCTCCCTAGAGCCTTCTCTTCTCCAGGCTGAACATTCCCAGCTCTCCCAGCCTTGCTCCAGAGCAAGAGGGTTCCTGCTCTTGCAGCATCTCTGTTGCTTCCTCTGGACCTGCTGCAGCAGGTCCACAGAGGAAAGGTGAAGAAAGGACTGGAGCACCTCCCTGACAAGGAAAGGCTGAGGGAGCTGGGGCTGTTCGGCCTCAAGAGGACACACAGCTGAGAGTGGCCCTTGTCTATATCTGTCAGTGTCTGCAGGGAGAGGTCAGAGCATAAGACCAGTCTCTGCTCTGTGGGGTCCAGCACTAGAGGCAATGGGCAAAAACTAAATACAGGATACTCCACCTGAACATGAGAAAGAACTTTTCTGTGAATGTGACTGAGCACTGAAGAGACTTTCCAGAGAGACTGTGGACTCTCCCTCAGTGGGAGATAATCAAAACCCACCTGGCCACAGTCCTGTATCATGGGACCCTGCTTGAGCAGGGAAGTGGGGCCATTTGATCCACTGTGGTCTTTTCCAGCCTGAACCATTCTGTAATTCCTGCCGGGGGAAGGAGCCAGGGGCTGCCTGGACAGAGTCTGTTTCTGATGTCCTGAGCTGCAACCTTGCCCCATCTCTCCCCAGCACACCCCTGTTCCTGCCCTTGTGTGGGGGTGAGGGGGAATTAGGCAAACAATTGGGAGTCAAAGTTCAAACCTGAGTACAGGATTCAGAGCAAAGCCCTAAACCTCATAAGGCAAAGGGCAGAGTGGGATAAGGAGGTGTATTGAAAAGGCTGGCAGGCAGACAAAGCAATGTAGGGAAAAGCCAATATTGAATTTGCTCAGCTGAAGACTCTTGTGAATCTTAAAATTCAGAAGACTTAAAAGCAGTGAGAAGAGGAGCTCTTGTTTTGTAGGACAGGAAATGACTGCACCCCAATTACTGGTGGCTGGAAAGTTTCCCAGTGTTGTACTGTGACTAAACATCAATCCCAGCAGAGCTGAGGTGTCTTCCTGCTAGCGTGTATGAGATTTGTTTGAGGGTTTTACAAGCGCTTCTCATTGCTAGAACATGAACTTCTGGATGTTTCTCTGCACCCGCACCCTTCCACCTGCAAGGGGTTGGAATGGCTTTGAAATGTCACTAGAGATCTCATTTTATGGTTGAGGAGGCTGAGCTTGAGTAGCCTGATGGCTTCTCTGAGCCCACCCCACAGCGCTGGCCATGCTGGGCATTTCACCTCGTGCATTGTCCCCAGTCCCTCTGGTGAGGTGACCCCAGAGGGAGGAGCAGCTGTGGACAGTCCTTCTCCTGTACAGCCCCACCTCCACCTCCATCTGTGAAACTGTGTCATGTTCCTGCGAGCACAGCAGCTGCCAACATGGAAAAGTGGCACCAGGAGCACAGGGAATATTTAGATTCTTTTAATTGAGAAGCAATTTGAGTTAAAAAGTTAATCATGCTGTCAGCTTCTGTTCCTCATTTTTTCTCCCCCTCACAGCTGTTTCTGTCAACTAAAAATAAATTGAGCCAGCAAACAAAACATGAATAATCAGCTGCCTACGGAGAGCTCAGATCCCAGCAAAAGATGTTCCTTGGGTAATCTGCAGTGCAGAGTCCCCTCAGGTAAATCCCATCCTTCCCAATCATGGCAGCAGAAGGGGAAGGTGTGGAGAGGGTTATATTTGAGGGACAGGTATAACCAAAACCTGGGTGGGCACTGGGAGGTGGGAGGTGAGATTCTCAGCAGCAGCACACCTTGGCCTGATTTGTTCTTTCCCAAGTAGGATGGCAGGACATGCAGGTGGTTTTATCACTAACAGACAAACCAGAGCAGAGGCTGACTGGTGTGAAGTGGGACTTGTGTTACCTGAACACGCCCATCTGACTTTGCTGAGCCTGTGGGTTACAAACACAGGCTCAGCCCAGAGGTGACAGGCAGGACAGGACTGGGACCTGCACCTTCACCACCAGGCAGCTGGATACTTGGTGGGATACACCATCCTAAACACACCTGCACCACTTGGGAAGCCACTGCACATCAGAGTCAGTCACTACAGAGGAGAGAAGCGTGTTTTATTCTGTATTGCCAAGTCTTGAGCTGGATTTCAGATCAGTTTAGAGAGGGACTTTTCACAACGGGGAATGGCCTTAAGCCATTCTTAAGCCTTATCCTATCACTGTTCTTATCACATCGTTGCCTGGGAGGGTGCTACGGCCCTGGCCTAGATTGCCCAGAACAGCTGTGGCTGCCCCATCCCTGGAAGTGTCCAAGGCCAAGTTGGAGAGATCTTGGAGCCACCTGGGATAGTGGAAGGTGTTCCTGCCCATGGAATGGGATGAGCTTTAAGGTCCATTCAACCCAAACCATTCTGGAATTCTATGATTTCCCATATATGCCTTTTCCTCCACTGAAGAGCCTGCAGAGGGTTGTGTTTCTCCTCAATCCGAATGGCTCCTCACTTCCTTCTCTTCTGCTGGCTCTGGAAATGAAGGTGAATACAACAAAGGCATTTTACTTGCCTTTATTGTTGTGATTTAAGCAAAACTCAACACATGCGTAACACTCGTGGTTCTGCCAAACCTAGGATTCTCTGGGGACAAGAGTTGTTACCAGCTCCAGTTTCACTCAAGGTGTTGATCCCTCTTCTGAAGAAATCCAAGGGCTTGAGACCATGGCATCTAAGCAAGACATTCAACATCAACATTCTCCTAGGAAAACTGAAAATTTGCTGAAAATATCTCTTAGCCAGGAAATATCAGCTCCCACTTTCACAAGTCCAAGATGTTCATTGCTACACAGATCATTGCTCACTTGCTGCCTCTGCCACTTCAGCTTTTAAAGCCTCTTCAGATGGGCATGTGTGAAAATCTCTCCTATTTTTCCACTCAATTAGTATACTGTGATCAGATTCAAATGTGCAGATTTTAAGGAAAGAGCAAAAATGAAGAATTTCAGTCAAATAGGTTTTTGAGAGTGATATAAACAAAGATCAATGTAACAACCCCTCTAAACTCTTCAGATAGTGAACAGTTTAACAAACAGCTGTGTTTAGACATTTGGAGTGTTCAGTCTGGTGAAAAAGACGCAGACAAGCACCTGAACACTGGAGATTGCGTTACACACCATTGCAAAAAAGTAATTTCATTTATATAGACAGTGAAATTACATTTGTCTCACTACCGCAGAGCTGCGTGATTTGCAGAGGCTTTTCCCCCAGATTAACACTGTCCAAGATAGTTCCAGAATTGAAAACAAAATGCCTGTGCTATTACAGGGCTACATAGAAGTTAATCAGCCAAGCTGAAACCTAACAGTAATTAGCTCAGCTGCAGCTATGTCCCAGCTATGCTGCCTTCAGGATCCAGCACCTCTGCACGGCCTGACATGATGCTGTCATGGATATGAGGGTGCCTGAGGCTTGGGGGAAAAGTGAGGAACAGGGAGTCATTTCACTACAATTTGTACATGGTCTGTGATTACTCAATCAATGAACATGAGAGTTTTATATTAGAACAGCCCAAGAATGTGTTCTGGCAGTTGTAAAGTGGTCTTTCCTGCAGATCAGAGGGCAAACAAAAGCAGTCTGGGCCATTTGCTGCATGAAAGGCTCAAAAGCTCCATGAATGCACCTGGCAAATCACTCTCTGCTAGAGTGGTGAGAGGGGAGGAGGAACAATTTTCTTTTGAAAGAAACAATTCTCGGTTGAAATATTTGTACCAGTCCCAGTAATTTCTGTTCTCCTTTTTAAAGGGTGAGATAATTCAGCTCTTTATTAGACCCTTAGCACAATGTAATGACAACTGGGCTGGAGAGGGAAGTTGCTCTTCAAGGGAGGAAAGAGGTCCTCCAAATTTGCAAATCTAATTGTGAATTCAGTAGAAGTGTTTGTCTTGGGTCCTAGGATGATGAGGCAACTATGACTAAAGTTTCATGTCAGGACATCTCAGCATATTCTGTGATGGCACATCCATATCCTTACAGAATAATGTGCAATCCCTCTGTTTTACAATCATGCTAACATTTATTAACAGTGCTGTGGAGCTGTAAATCAGCAGTGAAGAGCTGAACATCAGTCTATCTTCATCCTTTCTCCTAACTGTTTCCCTCTTGAAAGGAAGCTGCTTGGGAAACATCCCACGAGTGAAACCTTTGCCTTGCAAATCAAGACATGGAACTACCACGAGGTGGCATCAAACCCATGTGATGGGACATCGAACTTTGAGTTTCGGGGCATTTTTCCAGATTCAGGACATCTCAGGGTAGGACTTCTAATCCAAAAGGGCTGCACTGATATTTTAGGAGAAGCTCCAGTTTCACAAGTCTTCTTCATGCTTAGTACTGCTGTGTGTCATCTGACTGCCTTCCATGAGTAGTACATGAACAGGGATCAGGCAATCTGCATGAAGTTAGTTAATGCAGTGCTTTCCAAAATCCAGGGCTGGCCCCACCAAGGAAGAGGCAGGGCGAACATGGCTTTTAGGAACAAATGATTTAGCAGAAGTGTCATGCAGAAAGTTTCTTTTTCCCAAAAAGAGGGCTGTGGGTTCTGCTGGTGCTCTCTGCCACCTGCCACTGAAGGCTCAGCCCAGAAGGTGAAATCAGCACGGAGCCAGCTCACAGATGTGTGGCAGGGTAGAGCCCTGGCCCCCGTGGGAGGCGGTGGATCAACCAGGAGGACTCCTGGGGGTACTGCAGGAGCCAGTGTCATATGCACAATGCACACTCAGCCATGAGCAGCGAGGGGGACTGGGGAAAGTGCAGTGGGGCTGCAGGAAGCCCATGGAAAAGGGAATGTGAGGAGTAATGCTAATGGCCCACAGGACCTGACAGCTTTGTGGCTGTGGTGGTGTGGGTGAAACCAGTGCCTTGGCTCAGCTGAGGTCCAGTGCCAGCCCACCAGCTGTGATGGCCAGACACAGCTTGGGCAGCCCCAGGAAAGGCTGTGGAGCATCGACTGATCCGCAGAGGTTCTGAGGTGAATCTCAAAGGTTCTGAAGTAGGTTCTGGAGGTTCAGTGACTTCACTGTCAGCCCAGGCCTTTCCCATCCCCTAGCTGGTTCCATGTCTTCACTTTTGGGGTCTCTCAGCAGGACAGCTTTCACTTTCACTCCATTCAAGTGGAAGCTTATCCCCTCCTCAGCCAGAGAACACAGAATCTGGCCAACTTCTAAACAGTACTGGATTATCTTTAAACCCTTGCACTTCAAACATTTGAGAAGTACTATCTAAATACCCCACAGCTCTGTGGGAGCAAGGTACCTGGGGCAGAGGCAGAGAGCTGTAATTGGGAGACAGGATTCCAGGAGGAAGGGAGAGGAAGCAGGGATATATCTGCCAGACAAGAACTGGCTGTCATAGCACAGAGCCAATGGCTCTCACTGTCACCAGACTTTCTCCTCCCAAGCTCTTGCTGATATGAGACATTCAGTTTATAACTCTTTATTTATTATTTATTTTTATTTATTTATCTTTTTGAGCCGTGTTCACTTGAGGCGGATCCTCAGCACCCGAGAGGCTGAGGTGCCAGGAAGGAGCTGTTGGGCCCATGATAGCCAAAGCCACTGACACTACTGGGTAAGGTGAGCAATAAGCTGGCTCTTGTCTGTGTGAACACTTCTTTCCTACAGGTCTTTAAATGCCACTAAAAAGGACTGGCCTCACAGTTCCAGGACAAGTCTTCAGAATTAAAAGCCGCTGGCTACCTCTATGGCCTTTTTACACATGATCCTCCCCTCAAACAAAGTGATTGTGAGCTGAGTCTGCCTTGTCTTTCAAGGCTGAAAGCACATCTTCCCTTCTTGCATAAACCCATCCCTTGAGGACTTCTCATGTCCTCCCTTCCTTGGGAACCCCTCAATTTGTCCCTCCACCACAGGAGTTAGAGGCACCCCATCTTTCTATTTCCCCCTCATCCTCCAAAGGACTTCTTTTATTTTTGCCTTCTTTCCCCACAATTAGGAAAGCACAATCCTGGTTCCTCTTGGGATGATGTGGGTACATGGGATAAGGGGAACACCTGGATCACTGAGCTCAGGTCCCAATGTACACAGCACCCATATACTAGGTTTGCTTCAGGAGAGACCCTGCAGCTTCTTCTCTGCACATCCTGTGGCACTATGGGCAATGAAAAAGTCTTCAGGATGTTACTGTATGTTTTATAGGTACAGGTAGAAAATAAAAACTTAGAAAGAAAAAACAGGTACTTAACTCCTGTATGCAAACCAGGCGTACAAGAGAGCTGGAGAGGGACTTTGGACCAGGGCATGGATGGACAGTGTGGGATCTCAGCACATCATTCCTGATGTTCAGAGATGCCAGGAGAACCCTTGGGGGTCTCGAAAATCCTGGAATGTTGCCAAGAGTGTCTGGTGGCTTGATTTTGATCCATCCACAGAAATAACAAGAGTTTGAGGACAAGAGAATCACTTTAGAGTAAAAGGTGTAAAATAGACACATTTAGAGGGTGAAATATAGATTTTAAGGTTTTTGGGTACAGGGGGGTTATGGAGACAAGATGGAGGGATCAGGGCGTGTCTTGTCCTTCTTCTTCCTTCTTCTTGTCCTCCATCTCCTGTGGTGATGTTGGCACTTGGGGATTGGTTTATGGTGAAGGTGCACTTGCTAACATGGGTGAAAAGCATTGGGAAATAAAGGTAAATATTATGTACGTAGATATTAGTATAAAAAGACATGACCGCCCCGTGGGTGGTCAGAGAGTGCCTGTGACTGCTTGCAGATCAGACCTCTGTTGGGCAGACAGAAAATTTTGTAGATAAGAAATAATAAACAACCTGAAGACCGAAAAGCTGAAGAGTCCAGACTCGTCCTTTAAAACGCGTGCCACCCAAGAACCACACTACCCGTGTCGGGGCAGAGACAGACAGCCGAACCCGACAGGACAGGACACAGGGAATGGCTTCCCACTGCCAGAGGGTAGGCATAGATGGGATATTGGGAAAGAATTCCGGGCTGTGAGGGTTGAGAGACCCCAGCACAGGGTGCCAGAGCAGCTGTGGCTGCCCCTGGATCCCTGGCAGTGTCCAAGGCCAGGCTGGACAGGGCTTGGAGCAGCCTGGGACAGTGGGAGGTGTCCCTGCCATGGCAGGGGTGGGATGGGATGGGATGGGATAGGAGGAACTTTAAGGTCCTTTCCAACCCAAACCATTCCATGATTCTGTGCCTGGTGTTTGCAGGCCACACCGCAGTTCAGTGCTTCCCAGCAGCTCTGGGTCCATGGGAAGCCCATGTGAAATCTTGGAATCAAATAATGAATAATGTCATTAGAGCTGAAGCCGTTTGCCATGATGAGCTCCACACAAGTGACTGAAGGAGCTGCTGGGCTCCAGCTCTTGGTGTGCATGGCTCCTCAAGCTGCTGACCCCTTGCAGCCAAGCACTAATTCATGGCAGAGTGTGGCATCTATGTCACCCCAAGCTTTGGGACATTTCAAGGAATACTGTCCCAGTTCCATGATTCCATGCTAATTACACTGCCTCAGCCACTTAATACTGGGTATAGGGTTGTTTTTATTTCCTGTAAAGAACAGAATGTTTGGCAAAAGAGGAGAGTGAGAATGACAACTGTGTACACATTTCACATCTTTCTAATATTATTTCTCCTCCAGAGAGGAACAGAGGTGTTATTAATAATTACCTTGCCAAGTTTCTGAATTGATATTTTGAAATGAGCTGTGTATATAATTTAGGAACCACAGGCGAGGGAGAAAATGTGCTTTCAATTGAATTTGAAATGGGTGGAGAGTTGATGATGCAATGAGATAAATGCTGGCGATTCTGGAGGGCTAAAGCTGAGTGAAGAAAGCTGTAAAACAGTCATTCTGCAGATTTTGTGAAGTCACAGGCATCTCAAGGACTTGGGAAGTGAAAGGAGGTGCAGGTGGGGGAGACAGAGGCAGAATCCATGCAGGTGAAGTCCTTAATTTGGAATGGAAAAGGAATTTATGTGGGGCTGAACATCATGAGGTTGTGTCTCTGCACAAGCCAGACACAAGAGCTGGTGGCTGAGAGGTTTCAGGTGGGAAAGAGGGAAGGAGGCTGCAGGGATAAAGACTTGGCAAGACTCTTGTTGCTTAGGTAAAAGCAGAGCTCACAAGGCACTGCAAGGAGTAAGCCTTTGGAAACATGCATTCAGCATGTGAAGGATGTCAGGTGAATTTTGGGGTAGTAGAGGTACTGGGCACTTTGTCAGTGTTCCCTCTCTTGTCATCTCTGACCTCCTACAGAACTAAGCTCCTGTTTGAAAACAGAGGAAAAGAATGAGCTGTTGAGACATAATTCCAGCCTCTCCAGCCATGACTCAGTGTTGCAATGTCTGTGTGAGCCTCCCTCCACTCAGCCCGAAACAAGGTCTCTGAAGGAGAAATTGTGTGGGTTACTGCTTGCTCTCTGTAACTCTGTAACTCTGCAACATTAAATCTCTTTCCTGCAACAGAAAAAAATCCCTTTAAAGCCCTGCCCATGGCTACCCTTACACTGGAGGTTTCTCTTCTTGCCTGCATCCCAGCACAGGCTGCTCAGTAGCAGGACTGGTATTCATTTATCACAGCAAACCCAACTCTGCCAGTCTTAGACCCAGTGCTGCAAATGTTATTGAGTGTTTCCTGCCTCCTGGCTACCAACAGGACCCTTGTCAAAGGACAGGCAACAAAAGGGTGACAAAAACTCCTGGGTGTGCACTACAAGTGCTGGCCAGCTGTGGTCACAGAAAAGTTTAATTGTCTTAGATCAATCATTTAATAAAACCAAATGCCACACATTAGGAAATATGACATTTCCAGCCAGCAGACTCCCAGCCCTGGGGACCTCATGATCCCTCAGAGACCCCCATGGCTCCCTGAGCCTGAGTGGCCTGTGTGTGAAGTGCACAGATCTCTGCAGCTGCCCATTGGTGCCTTCCCTCCTGGCCTGCTCCCATGGCTTTCATAACATATGGATCATTTTCCAGGATGTGGGTCTCCAAACAGAGCTGCCTCCCTTCCTCAGGGCTTACCTGCCTGGATTTAAGGCCAGGTCTGGTGTGGGTGTGCTTATCCCAAATCTGGGATTGGGGTGCTGTGAGGGCAGGGCAATGAGAAGCCTTGTGGGGTCTCCAGAGCTGCCTTTAAGCTCAGGCTCCTGTCCTGAGCCACATCCCAGCCACGGCCTCACTCCAATGTGTCTCTCTGGTTTGGTCCCTGGCCTCTGATGGACTTCTTGCCTTGACCTTGGGCCAGGTCCTACTGCATGAAGAGATGCTGTGCTCTCCCTTCTCCAACAGGCAGGTTTTCTCTGCAGTAGCAGGTATCAGCATGGAGTCTGGACAGTGATGAGAAGGCTGGAGCACAGTCTCCCATGACCTGACTTGGATTAAACACAGCCCTGCCAGGCTGAGCCCTGTAAACAAGGCAGCTTCCAAGGAGCTCCCAGTGGTGCATCTGCACTTCTTGTGAAATCTAAGCCTCAAAGCCCTGCGCACACACGGCATGAAAACGTCAGTCACTTCCCAGGCTCAGCTTCAGCAAAGAACAAATTTATGCAGAGCTACAATGGAAATTCATTTCCCTGAGTTTTTCAGTGCCAGAATTTCACAGTGTCTCCTGTTACAGTTCAGTGGCAATTTTACAAGGTAGATCTTCAGAGACTTGGATTCTTAATATGAAAGAGAAGTGGAATATGAAAGGTTGAAGAATATCTTCTAAGCTCCCTGCTGACTGAAAGAAGCTGCTTTCTCTCATGTCATTTGTCTCTTGCAAATAGCTAATGACATGCATTAAATACAAGTCCAGATCCTCAAATGTATTTTCCCAGATGCCATCGATTTTCTTTATGAAACCATGACTGGTTTCTTTGTACTGTGCTCCTCTACATAGCAAACTTTGCAGAAGTGTAGTAAAGACTCTGGCTGCTGAATCTAATTGCATGAGAATGAATCATTAGCACATTTCTAAACAGTTTAACTAGAACAGAAAACAGAATCAAGCTGTAAGACGATTATCTGATTAATTAGAAGGGCAAGGTTCAAGAATTAGGCTGGAAAAAGTTTCCCATATGAGTTCTTTTGCAATGGAAAGTTAATGATTGCGAAGCAAAATCAAATTGGGCAAGCTCTGACAAAATTATTTTCAATTGCTTGAGTTTTGTTTTTGTTGGTCTTTTTTTCAATTTGGGACAAATTATCTGGTTTGTTCTTTTGAATATAACAATTTTCAGACACAGCTGTAAGCAGGGGAGGAAATTGCAACTCCCCCCGTATTCCACAAGGCAGGGAAAAGTCTGTGCCACTGTGGGACACTTGTCAGTTTCTTTGCTATCAGTTAGTTACAACATAAAAAGTTGGAATTAATACAAAACCTTTCTCTCTTCATCCCAATGGCCTTTGTTTCAATTTGCTTCCCAAATTGTCTCTGAGTAGGTACGAGCAAAATGTCTGTGTCCTGCATGGAGAGGCACCACTGACTCTGTACAGCTGCAGCTGGAACTGGAATCTGGGACAGAACAGAAGAACTGATTCTGTGTTCAATGGATTATTTCTTAGTCTTCTCTAATGGATCAGTGTGGAGCTTCACACATGTAGATTCAAAACACAAGGAGTGTACACCTGCACAGCCTCTGGTGAGGATGGGGGGCCCCACAAGGTGAGGGGATGAGTGCAGGGTGATGTTCTTCTGCCTTTGAGGCTCTTTAGCTTTGAAACAGTTGACCTGCATTCTGTAGAGACATCTCCTACATTCCATCAGCTTGGAGCTTCCGTGCTCACAGAGGAAACTCTGGATTTGCCCTGCCTGGATTGATGCAGCAGAGCAAACCTCAGCCAGGAGCAGAGAGCATGTGGGAGTTCCTGCCTGGCACAGCCTCTCTGAGACACAAGTAGCCCCAGGGCTGGTGGGGATGTGCTGGGGGCTTGTGTAAGCTCCTGCTTCCAACCACACTTCTTGAAGAGCTGGCCTTTGTCACTCCCCAGCACAAACAGGTGGGAAGGCAGAGCTCCAAAGAGGAAAAACTTCTTAGCAATTCTTTCTTCAATAACTATGATCTTTAGGAGTGGATGAACACTCATCTGCGAAGGAAAACACAGCCAGCAGAGCTGCTTGATGCTTGTCAGTCACCCAAGTCAGCTTTGGGTTTTCCAGCTCATTCTTGATCACAGGATTAGCTCATGGTTCTGGTGGTGCAGTGAGTACCTGAGCCACTCAGCTGTGCAGCTGAGATGTCACAAACCAGACAAAATCCCATGAGGTGGTAAAGATGCTCAAGTTAGATGGCAGGAGCCATTGCATCTCCTTTCTGCCACAAACAAAGCAGTGGAGGCCACCACAGAAGGCACAGACAATGTATGGAGGGCTGAGAAGAAGTCCCAAAACTCCCTGGTTGTTTGAAAATCAGACATGTACAACTGCATTTTCCCTGCACAGCTTCACAAAGCTGGGGAAGGGGCACAGCAAGGGACAAGGTGGGCACTGACTGCATGGATTGCATGAGCCTGAACCCTGCAGAAGACTGCCTGTGGGTCAGGCACTTCCACTGCAAGATGTGGATTTTCTAAGCAAGAAATCTGTTATCCTGCTTGTTTGTACTCAGGAAAGAAGGCTTTGGGTGTATTTTCTGTGCATATGTACCATCACACTGAGGAACTTACCTGACTGATCCTCACTCTCCCTCCAGCAGATCAAGCCATGCCAAGTCCCATCTGTTCAGATGCCACAAAGGCTCAGGAGGAGGCCAATTTCCTCCTCCAAATCCCCACTGAAACAGGTGAGTGAAATTTTCATTTTGTTCTGTGATGACTGTGATGAGAATGAAGAACTATCACTCATCCAGCCTACATTCAGCCCTTAATTAACTCACCTAACCTGAGTCTCGGTGCCAACTGGTCCTGGTGGAGCCAGCAGTGAAGGGTCTGGCATGTGGATCACACACTGTGTGGGTGTATCACCAGGACAGACCCCATTGTTTAGGCTCCAAATGCATAAAGTGGGGCGAATTCAGGCAAAAGGAACATCTTGATGTCGGAAATAAGATCTGCAGCAGGCAACCACAGGCTGGTAACTGAGCTGTGGAACTGCCTTTCCTCTTGCTCTGGTGTAAGTTAAAGTTAAATTTTTGTTCCTGCAAAATCACACCCCTGCTGTATTTCTGCTGTTGCATTACAGTAGCCTGAGTGGTCGTTGCTGTGTGTGAGGCCCCTCATGTTTCAGGCTCTGAACAAGATGTGAATTGGCTCCTGCAAGAACCGTGTGCTCACTTGGCACTGCATGGCAATGTGATAAATCCAAGAAAAATGTGTCCAGGTAGTCATAGACACCAAGTTTGAAGATAACGTTTTCCAGTTTCTGCTGTAAATCAAGATATTTTTTAACATCCTGTGAAATAAAACATTTGCAAGGGACCCTTGGTGTGAGAAAAGGAAGTTACTGATACGCATGTAATTGCATTTCTGGCTTTATGAGCTACAAAATTAGCAGTGA
Organism: Molothrus ater; assembly: GCF_012460135.2. NCBI lineage: Eukaryota > Metazoa > Chordata > Aves > Passeriformes > Icteridae > Molothrus > Molothrus ater. The sequence goes on from NC_050493.2 coordinate 15,527,918, forward strand.
TTTCTGGAAGTGGGCTGAGGGTGTAACAGAAGAAGCTTGAACAAGCAGATCAGAAGAGACCGGCATGGGAATGTGTTCAAAGAGCTGCTGTGGGCTCAGCGTGGGTAATGTGTCACTGACAGCTGGCCAGGAATACACCAAGCACGGTGCAAGGGCCAGGCTCTGTCCCAGGAATCTGCAACCCAACACTGGCAAACTCGGAGCCAGGACATCAGCAAGGAGGAAGGGGAGTGTGTCTGCAACAGGAAGGAAGAGAAGAGCAATAAATACAGTTGCAGAAGCAAAACGGTTGGTGGAAGACATTGGAAAACAGGGAGTGACTGGACAAGAGAGGACAGGATGGAGAAGAGTCAGCCTGCAGGACAGCAAGAGGAGACAGGAACAGAGAGAAGGAAAATAAGCTCTAATTCCATTTTTAGTGCTATCCATTGTGGACTGGGGCATGTACCCACTGTGTTGAGGCCAACAAGACTCAGCCCAGGCAGGGTGTGGCACACTAGGAGAGCTCTGTACTGCTCCCAGCCGGCACAGCAGCGCCTCTCTGTGATCCTGAATGTTTCCTGGTAGCACCAGGAGGGTAAAGAGTCAGGTCAAAACCTCTGAATCTGCCTTTCTGGCATGGCCCCAATGATCCAGCAGGTCCACAGTAAAACTATTACCCTCTGCTGGTATCTGTCCTCAATAATTACAAAATTTCATTTTCTTTGTGGTGATGCTGTAACTGAGTGAGCTGGAAACGTTCCCAGAGAGAGAAGTAAACTGTATTCTGAAGACATTTATTTTAATTGTTTTATGAGGCGCCCATAGAAAATGACACTAAGCTCTCTCTGAAGAGGCAGAGTTAACGCGTGGGAGTTTCTCCTGCCAAAGAGGCACCTCATGCTGAGTCTCTGACAGGTCCACTTTGCCTCTAATGGGCTTCTTCGTGCTGCTGTGTGCTCTTTGTGGATGATTGATGGTTTGATTTTCTGCTCTTCATCTCTGATGATGGTTAGTCAGCTTGACTTGGACTTCTCCAAATTGAGATAAGAGCAAAGTTGCCAGGAATCCAGGTGATCTCAGAGAAGGTCTCCAAGGGATAAAGCTTTCCTGATGGGGTTTCAAGATGTCAGCCTGAAACCATTTCCAAGAAGAAAATTGCAGGGAAAAAAAAAAAAAAAAGCGAAAGAGTGGAAGAATAAAAAGTTAAGAAGGAAAGCTTCAAATGCTCTAGAGTGAGCACTGGGCTGGCAGGACCCCCGTGAGGCTGTGGCAGTAGAACTCCTGGAGTGTAATTACAAACTAAACATGGCTTTTCAGGGCAGTCTTAGATCCAGGCTAGGTGGAGAAACCAGAGAATAAATTTCTGGAAACTTTGGTTTGCCAGTGGTCAAGTTGGGTGAAAAAGCTGTGGCCTCTTTCAGTGCTCTGGGCTGTGCTCGGGAGCCACAAGTGATGCCACCCCCAGCTGTGAGAGGACCCAAAAGTCATCAGTCCCCCGGGAGGCTTCCCTTGAACAGACCCAAGCAACCAAACCTCACATCCAGTGCTTCAGAGTTGGTTTAAATACTCATAGCAGTAACTTTGTGAACCAGCTTTTCTTCACTGAACAGTCTCTCCATAACCACAGCTAGTACAGATTAAGTTCAAAAAAATGTGTTAAAGTCATCAGCTGAAGATTGGGTGAGGAAGTTATCCAGTCCCTCGTGATTATCCATCAAAACCCAGCACTGCACTCCATTAGCCTTTATGAAACACTCGGGGTGTGTGTATGCAGAGAAGATGATAATTGCTTTAATTATAATTCTTTTGACTACCAATTTTTTATTCACTGTCAAGAAGGTTGCCTGCTCCTGCATTTGTGGAGAACAGTTTTTATCTCCTCCTTCCCAGGAGCATGTTTAGCATGAGCAACAACTGCTTGGATCTCTACAGCTCCTCTGCATGAGAGCACAAGATGTTTGTGTATGTGTGTGTTTGCACGAGGAGAACCATCAGATTTTGGTGTTCCCAGGCTCTCTGCAGCACTCTGCACCTTCAGATGCACAGCACACCTGTTCCAGGAGCCAGCAGGCACCTGCTTTCCTCCTGCCTCATCTGACCTCAGATGGGTTCATTGATGTTGCTGCTGTCTTGCACTTTAGCATTTGCTTTCCTCAAATCTTGCAGTCCTAGAGGTGAGGTGAGCTGGCCCTGACTGGCAGCCAGGTGCCAACAAAGCCATCAGTCCCCTTCTCAGATGGACAGGGGAGAGGAAATATAATGACAGGCTGGCAGGATGAGATAAGGGCCAGGAGAGATCACCCAGCAATTACTGTCGCAGGCAAAACAGACTCAAGTTTTCAAATTAGTTTAATTTATTACCAATTAAATCAGAGTAGGATAATGAGAAATAAAACAAAATCTTAAAACCTTTCCTAGTCCCCTATCCTCCCACCTTCTTCCTGGGCTCAACTTCTCTCCAAATTTTCTCCCTTTTTGCCATGCAAACCCAGTAGAAAAGAACTGTCTTGATTGCAGAGCAAACTTGTATTTCCAGAGCTCATAAATGATAGGAAAGATCATTTGAATGCATGGAATTAGGACAGAGGCTGGGATAGTGCTAAGCAGCATCTTGGAAGATTGCAGGACCTCTGTGGAAGAAGACTGGCAAAGACATGGATGGCATTGAGCTGAAGGGAACAGATTTAATCACATCACAGAACTTCGTGGCATGTGCTGCTCCAACTCCATCTTAAAACTCTGCTTTCTGAAAAGCTCTTCCAGAGCCCTGTACCTCTGACAGTCACAAATCATATTCTAGTTTCCAGCCTAGGAATTTTTCTTCCAGGGAATTTCTTGACATTTATTATTGTACACACTGTCTGTTACATTATATAGTTATTTCCTGAACTGATGCTTTCTTCTGTAATATAAATATAGAAATAATAAGGAAAGAAGCACCTTTCAATGGCCTAACAGTTGAGCAGCACACAGCCTCCTCTGCCTACAGGGAAGTGACCAACAAGTCAGTGCCAGACTGCTCAGAGATGTGCAAGGACAAGAGTGCAGATGCCAAAAAGGATTCTAAGCTTTGCCAAGACACATTTGGGGTCAACATAAGGAAAACTTCCTTCCCAGAAAGGGTAACCAGATATTGGAACGGGCTGCCCAGGTGGATGGTGGCGTGCCTGTAGAAGGAGGTGTTGAAGAAAAGCCTGGGTGTGGCACTCAGGGCTCTCATCTGATTGCCTTGGTGGAGCTGGGTCCCAAGCTGAACTCTGTGATCTCACAGGGCTCTTCCACCCCAATCGATTCAGTGATTCTGTGACATTACAGCCTTTGGGGACAGCGTGGTGGCTGATGAGTGTCCCCAGCCCGTGGCTGTGCCCAGAGCCCAGGCAGAAGTGGGCTGGGAAGGACGGGCAGAGCCTGTTGAGGGTGGCAGCTCAGCCTTCAGCAGCACCATGGGCAGCCAGGGGCTCTCCCGGCTGCTGCAGCTCTCGGTGCTGCTGCTCTTGGTGCAGCCACTGGAGCCTTCCAGCCCCGCTGCTGGGACACGGGAACCTGCAAAGCGCTTCCCAAGCTCCTGGAAGAGCAGGGCGCCAGTGAGGGGCGCTGTGCTGGTCCTGGAGGTGCTGCCGTGGAGCTGCGCGGCCCTAGGCTGCCAGCCACCCTCTAGGGAAAGAACTCTTTTCTAATATCCAGCTTAAACCTCCCCTGACACAACTTCAGGCCAATCCCTCAGGTTCTGTCATTGGTCACTGGCAAGGAGAAGAGATGAATGCCTGCCCTTCCTCTTCCTCTCATGAGGAAGCTGCAGACTGCAAGGAGGTCTCCCCTCAGTCTTCTCCAGCTGAACAGACCAGGTGCCCTCAGCCAGTCATCTGATGGCTTCTGTTTGAGCCCTTCACCATCTTCATAGCCTTGCCCTGGACACTCTCCAATAATTTTATCTTTCTTCTATTTTGGCATCCAAAACTGCACACACATCACTGAAGTATGGGACCACCACCATACTTTGGGTGCACCTGTGCATGCACCACCACAAGGCTGCTGGTTAGCAATTTGTCTTTGCTCAAAGTCACCTGGGGACATTTTGCTGACATCCAACTCGAAGGTGTTGTGCCTTCATTAAGGGCTCCAAGGCTACAGACAGAGTAGATTTCTGTTATTGAAGAAAAAAGCCAGGGCATTGCCAGGGATGGACACTGGGAACAAGGCATGTTCTGCCAAGGCAGAAGGCGTCTGTGACACTGCATTTACAAAACACAAATAAAATATCAGAAAAGATGGGAACCCCTGCTGCAGCCAAGTAACAGTATCAGAACAACCTGTGTAGGCAGTGTTCCTGTGTTGATTGAAATCAAGCCAGGTCAATGGGATTAACAGGCTCCTCCTGGGAATGTACCAAGGGAACTCTGCATGACTGTGGGCAGGCTGAGCCTCCTCTCTGTTCAGTTCCATCAGCAGGGGACAGCCTTGGGCACAGCCTCTGCCAGCAGAGGCAGGGCCATCCTGTGTCGGGACCAGAGCACTGCCAGTGCAATTCTCTGATCCCCCAGAGAATCTCTCATCAAATCTTGGGCCAAAATTTGTGCTTAAGATCTGGCAGAGGTAGCAACCAATTCAGGCAAATGTTAGAACCCCAGTAAAAGCATTCACCTGAGCCATCCAGCTGGAAACTCCAGAGCCAGCACCAACATCTGTGACTTGGGCAAGGGCAGGGCCTTGGGCACTCCCTGGAGAGCTCGATATATTCTGTGTTTCAGGAGGGATTGCTTATGGGTGCTGTGCTGCCTGGCCAGCCTGAGTTTGCTACCACCACAAAGCAGTTTGTGGTGAGAAACATCAGGCACGAAGCTGCACTTTGTGCCTCTGCTGCTGGGGTTTGCTCTCGTCCTATCCATAGCACTGCTCTGCAGCCCAGCACTTCATGAATATTAAAGTGATGCCACAATGCTCAATAAACATTCTCAAGGCTGCATTAAATACCAACTTGACATCTTCTTGTCAAGCAAAAGTGACAAACAAAAAACAAATACTGACAATGTGGGCATCAAGATGAAGATTAATAACATACAACAGCTCCTGTGATGTGCAGTGGGCTTATACCATAATATTTTTTAGTCACAACTGAAGTTTCCTCAGGTGCCATTTGAGAGGGTAAAACAGCCAGGGGTGGCTCACAGCTCACCCACCTTGCCTTCCTTCCATGCTTTGGTCAGCAGAGGCTTGGACAAACAGATGGGCACTGGGATCAGTCACTCATCTCAGCATCTGAATTTGCTCTGCTTAGTCAGGAACTGTGAGACACATCAACTGTGCAGTCTGGAGACAGATACTGATGGATCTATTTACACTCTATTCCACATTTAGAGCTTTTTGTCTCTACAGCCTGAAGAATTGGAGATTAAATGGTTTAATTTGGATGTAAGGCTGGAGCTTCATGGAGGAAGGCAGCCTCCAGAGCAGCAGGATGGGCTGAGCTGCTACAAGCCTACCCTGGAGAGGAACATGTGTGCAGCCCCATTCCTCCCCTCTCCCAGATGGAGCTGTCTCCAGCTCTGCCAGACTTCAGGCAAAGTTAGGACCCACAGATTAAAAGTCTCCCGATACTGAACTTCTCTGAAGTTTGGGGAAGCCAACAAGACACACTGAGGAGAGAAACATTCAGCTGTCCTTACACAACAGGGAAGAGTGAGACAGGAACAATAGGAAGCTTTTAGAGAGCTATTTTCAGCCTCTCCCAGCCAATTGGAAAGCTTTACCAATAGCAAGTGAGGGTTGTGCCACAAAAGCCTCCTGGTGTCAGTCCTGTCTCCCAGGAGGGCACAGGTTGGAGAGGTGCATTTCACAGGGCAGCAGCTGTGCCAGCTGCCAAACAGAGATGGCTTCCATTTAGGATGAATCATCACCAGACCTTATCACAGCATCCAAGGGCTGCCTTTTAAATCATCATCTTCTGACACAAGGCACTGCAGTCCCTGGCCTAGTGCTCAGGGCTTCAGCAGGAGATGTCAAGATGAAAAGCAAAGGCTTTGGATAAGTCACATACGGGATCTACAGCAAAAATGGGAACCATTTCCAGATGTCCAGTTCTAAAGGCAAAGCATCTGCTTTAAAGCCATCTTTTGTCTCCAACAGGAAAGCCCCTTACATTTACTGCCTTATCATCATGGAGAAATTGAACCCAGCACCAGCTGCTAGCAACCAGCAGCAGAGTTTCTTAGAGAGCAAAACTTCCATGTCAGATCTTCAGATCTCTCTCTCATAGCCAAGGGCTGTTTTCCATCTGGTTATTGCACAATGCTAAAACAAGAGGATGGGAAGATTCCTGTTCTCAGCGAGAAACCAAGTGAAATGTCAAGAGGAATATGCCTGCATGTTTAGCATTAAATGTAAATATGCATGGAACCCCAAGGCTGAGTCCTTTCCTCTGAGATGTTAATAAAACTTTACCCTTCAGCTCACAAGCCTGAAAACAGATGAGTAACAGCCACATCCTGGTAAGCTTCGAAAAATTTCATAACAGAAACAGAGGAACCTTCTGGGCACTCTTTCATTAAAACATGAAGAAAAAAAGTAATGTTTTTTTAGTAAGGCTAGGAATGTCCTCCTTCCATGAGTCTGGCTGCTTGTGCTCTGCACTCTGAGGAGTGGCAGCCTGGGACAGCTGCTCTCTCCTCCTGCACTGGAGCCAGGTCAGCTCTGTGGCAAAGAGGAATTTCTCCGGTTGCAGCACACGGGTCCGAGGGCAGGGGCTGCCCTGCAGAGGGGTGGTGTTATCCCCGAAGGAACACGTGTGTCTGACAGTCCAGGGCTCCTCACAGCTGAGATTCACACCTGCAGAAGGCAGGAGCTTTCCTCTCCTTGCTGGGGCTACCTGTGTGTGCCCAGGGGATGACAAGTGCTGGTGCTCCCTGCTCCTGAGGGACTGCGTGGCCGCATGTGCTGGGAGCCAAATCTTAATTCACTTGTGCTTGGTTTCAATATATTGTAACATATCTAGAAGACCCCGAGTTCTTCAGCACAGGGACACATCTCATCTGAAATTAAATTTCACCTTAGGTGCTATTTTAGTAGAGAATAAGCCCAATTGTTTCTATGGATCTGCAGTGAAATTACTGAAAACTCTTCAATGTGTGAAGCCACAGACCAGCACACCTATTGAGTTCCCATTCCTCATGGCAGAATTCACTGAATTCACACCAGAATTCACACAGCCCTTTGTTTTTACTAAATTAATCTGGGGTCCTTTGAGGGGGTTGGCTGTTAACACATTCTCCCTCCTGCAGAAATTGCACATTAGCATTTCTCCATCTCAGTGAATTCCAAAGAAACAAAGGCATAAAACACAGACGCCTCCACCTACATTAAGCTGGTGTTGAAGAGAAATGAAACACATTAATGAGTGGAAGGAGAGGACAGGAGTTCATGAGTAGTTCCTGGAGCCAAAAATCCTGTTAAATCCTATTTGTCCAGCAAATACTCTGAAGCAACACATCTGACCCAGAGCATGACTGTGCTGGAAACAAGGGCAGCTGTCAAGGATGCAGGGGGAAGCAGCAGCTCTGCAGGGATGAGGGCTGGGGAACTGCTCAGAAATAGAAATGGTCCACGTGTAAGGGACAAACTCCAGTAGCTTGATGTGAGATTGGAGGAAAAAACTCTTTCCCATGGTCACAGCTGAGGCATCTGTTAGCACTTCAGACTGGGGCCATTGTACTGCTGCACAGACATTTGGGTCTTTCCTTTAAAAAGAGGAGGGAAACTGTTCCCTTTAGGGGTGGGAAGCGACTCTTAGGGAGCTGCACAGTGGTGGCAAGTGATGATGCCCTCCTTGACTCACATCTCGCATGGCTCTGTGCTTGCTCAGCCCTTTGTGGGGCCTGTGCACCCCAGCACCTGCTGGCAGGGCCAAAGGGGACAGACAGGCTCAGGACAGGGCCCAGCACAGGGCTCAGGTCAGGGCTCAGGACAGGGCTCAGGACAGGGCTCAGGACAGGGCCCAGCACAGAGCTCAGGTCCAGGCTCAGGACAGGGTTCAGGTCAGGGCTCAGGACAGGGCTCAGGTCAGGGCCCAGCACAGGGCTCAGGTCCAGGCTCAGGACAGGGCTCAGGACAGGGTTCAGGACAGGGTTCAGGTCAGGGTTCAGGTCAGGGCTCAGGACAGGGTTCAGGACAGGGTTCAGGACGGGGCTCAGGTCAGGGCCCAGCACAGGGCTCAGGACAGGGTTCAGGATGGGGCTCAGGACAGGGCTCAGGACAGGGTTCAGGACAGGGTTCAGGTCAGGGTTCAGGACAGGGTTCAGGTCAGGGTTCAGGTCAGGGTTCAGGTCAGGGCCCAGCACAGAGCTCAGGTAAAGGCTCAGGACAGGGCTCAGATCACAGTTCAGGACAGGGCTCAGGTCCAGGCTCAGGTCAGGGTTCAGGACAGGGCTCAGGACAGGGCTCAGGTCCAGGCTCAGGACAGGGCTCAGGTCAGGGCATTGTGCAGGCCAGGGGAGGCTCTGGCTGCGCATCTCCTCGGACTCTGCTCCCCTTCCTCCCAGGTGTGGTGCTGCCCTGGGAGCCTGTGATGCACCAGCTGCCTTGTCTGGGGCCTCTCTCTGACTCCCTACAGGGAAATGAGTCAGGGTAATGAATGGGGAAAAAAAAAGTAATAAGTGAGTAAAGGTACTTCCATGAAACTGTCTGTGAGCCTGAAGGGAGAAATGTAATGAACTTATCTGGGACTGAGTCCCTTCCTTCCCCCGAACCTTGCCTGCACCCAGGGCTGGCATGGCTGGGGTGATGGTGGTGGTGGATGCATGGCTGCCACTGTTGACAGGCACGAGGCAGCCCTGGCCAGCCTGCGCCAGGAGAGAGTGGAAAACTACAAAACAATCTGAAGAGCTTTCTATAGCCCCAAGGAGGCCAACGAGGCAATCTTTAAAGCCCTGTTACTATAGCAGCCCTGATGGTAATTTACCAGTACATCTCCTTTTCTCTTCTTCACACCCTTTTCACAACAAAAAAATGAGATTAGGCTCATCTTCCCCAATTACCTCGCCATGTTCCCGCGCAGCCCTCAGCTAACAGCTTTCCACAAAAGGCCCCACAACATCTCTGCGCAGCCCAGGGCCCCTGTTGTTCTCCCCCAGAGCTGTGAGGAAAACAGCCTGTACCAGGAATATCCTGTGGGGACAGGGAGGATAGCACAGGAGAAGGCATGTGGCATTTGCATGGTGCCTCTGCCTGCCAGCCACAGCTCAGGCAGGAGTTTATGCATAAGCAGGAGAGAAGTTTTGCTGGAAATGTGGGCAGGAAACATTCCTGTCTCAAACCCCACAAACTTTTGGGATTAGGAGTAAAAACATTGACCAGGGCCAGATTGCCACTCTCTGGTTTTGCCTGTGATAATCTGTTAAACTTCCCTATTCCAGGCCAGGTTGGACAGGGCTTGGAGCAACCTGGTCTAGTGGAAGGTGTCCCTACCCATGGCAGGGGATTGGACTAGGTGATCATAAAGGTCCCTTCCAACCCAAACCATTCTGTTACTGTATTATTATATGATAAAATGTTCTTTCCTGGAGAGAAGAATGAAGTTTGAGGTTGGGTCCCACCTTGGAGGCTTGAGGACTGCAGAGGAGGGGTTTTGGGGTGTGGTCCCACTTGAGGAAGCTCAGAGAATATCTGATGCCTGTTAGAAAGCAGGTGCTGGGTACCCCATTCTCTGTTGCTGCCTGCTCTGAAGGAGCCAGCTCATGCCTGCCTGGTGACATGTGGGGCAGGGCTGGAGGGGCAAATGGGACCCTCAGCCAGGGCAGTGGTGCTGCAGCCCCCTCGTCTGCCCACTGTTCCAGCAGTGGGGCTCTCTTGTGGCACACTGTTGGATTTTGTATGCTTATGGCACTGTGAGTGAGGAGCAGAAGCCCTGAGTAATACCCCACACAGATCTGGGGCAGGTGAGCCTGACCCAGGATGGTTCAACCACTGCACCATCCTCCTTCCTCACCTGCACTCCCAGCATGACCTGGGGACCACCCAGAGCCAGCCCCTTACTGTGTCCTGCTCTCCTGTCCCTTTCCATGTGGCAGTGGCTCTGCAGCCTGCTGAAGATCTCCGTGGCAGAGCTGGTATCCAGCACGCTCTTTTTTCCTCAGTACTCTTCCTTTATTCTGCACCAGAGGGGTGAGGGGGGCTCTCCCTTCTCTGCTGGTGGTGCCTGAGGAAGAAAGATTGCTCCCACTGTGCTTCCTGCACAAATCAGCCTAATTACTGTTCCACTGGCAGCTAATGAGCTTAAAGCTTTCATGGCCAGCACCTCCTTCCCTCCCTGCGGGGAGCAGCTTCTGCCAGGGAGCAGCTTCAGTCGGGCCTGTCCTCAGCTGAAGAGCTTTGATGGCAGTGGAGGAACAGGGGGAATAATCCTTGGGGAACAGCAGAGCATTGTTGGTGCTGCTGAGGCTGCTGAGCCCTGAGCTGTTAGTCCTGGGCAGGGCTTTCCATGTGCCTGAAACCTTTGCCATGGCAGTGAGGAGCAGTGCTGATGGAAGGGGTCTGGGGGTCAGTGCTGCAGGTACCTCCCTGTTCCCAACCCTGTGGCCTCAGCACCACATGGACATGGGGACACATTCCCAGGCCTGAGATCACAAACCCCTTCCCCACACTGCTGAGGTGGTTGGCAGCACATCTGTGGAGCTGTACAGGCTGCTGGGACATGAAACCCCCGTTACAGAGGAAGACCATGAGCAAGTGCTGCTCATGGTGACTTCTCTGGGTGCACAGGGCATCCCCATGCTGGCTGTCCCCAGACCACCTCTTCTGGGGAAGGCCAGCCCATTGCCATCACCAAATAGAGTCACAGAATCATAAAGCCATAAAGAAAGGTTTGGGTTGGAAAGTACCTTGAAGATCACCTCTTTCTACCCCTTGAAACCTTTCAGTATCCCAGGTTCCTCCCAGTCCCATCCAATCCCATCCTTGAACACTTTCAGGGATGAGGCAGCCACAGCTTTACTGGGCAACAAAAAGCTTCTCCTGGTGCTTGTCTTCCCAGTGTCACCTGTGTCACCCAGGATGAGCCAGGTGGAGCTGAGGTCCCTGTTGTGTGCAGTGCTGTCACAGATCAGCAGCACAGTCTGGTGCCAGGCTCTGGGGTCTCCTTTCAGTGCAGCCCTTCCCTCCCAGCCATGAGGCTGTTCCAGCCCTGCAGCCCTGACCTGTCTAGCTCTGGTCAGCCAGCAGTGGCTCACATGTGTGCACACAATGTGCTGCACAGAGGCTATAATGACATTCTTTTAAACTATGATTGGTTTCCAAATTCAAAAAAGCCATCTGGCAGGCTGGGCCCCCTTCCAAGGTTTCCTGGAAAAACAAAGATGTCATGAAGGTGCTTCTGGCAGAGGTGCCAAGCCAAGATCAAGGCCATTGCTCAGTCCAGCACTGGCTGGTGCTGCCAGGCCAGGACTGTGCCTTCCAAAGTGCAGGCAAACCCACAAGGGCCAGCTCTCTCACAGAACCAGAGCTAAGGAACTTATGTCTGAATTCCAGCTTGGCTGGCTCATCCCACACAACCCAGCTTGTTTTCAAGCCAACCCCAAGTTTATCCTTCGCTTCCAGGCCTGAGCTGTTGTGCAATGTTAGGCAGCGCGTGCTGCCACGCTTCTCCCACCCTCACAGATGTATTTTGGGGCTGAGTGAGGTGATTGCTGTACACAGAAGAATGGGAAGTGCTTGGGCACCTTGGGTGTTAAAGGATGAGAGCAGAAGAGGTAGGAAATGCTCACAGAAGGTGGGTGAGGAAAGAAGGATGTGAAAATTTCAAGCAAAAGCTCCAGCCATGTCTGTCCTCCAGCTACTCAGCAGATTATTTATTACCTTTATTAACTCTGTGTTAAATTACCCTTTTCCTGCAATTTTTCAAGAAGTTTATTGTTTAATTTGTCTGGCTTATCTTCAAAATGACTTCTTGTAAAAGTAAAGGTTTCAGGAGAGACTGGCATGAAAGAGCATCTATCTATTCCCAGCATGGGCACAGAGCAGTGCCAGAGGACAAGGTACCCTCTGCGGTCTGGGCAGCGTGGCAGAGCTCCCTCAGCCAGGCACCTGATGCAGGTGAGAGCACATTTCTTCCCTGAGCCTGATTTCATCAGTTAAAATCAACGCATTAAAACAAGACTCAGAAACATGAAGTGCCACACCAGCTGAATTTCTCCTTGCAGACATGCTGCCCTCAGTGCTTGACAGGGGAAATAGATCTTTTATCAAGTTCTCAAGCAAAAAAATTGCCATTTCTTCTGTGATGAGGTGCTGGCTCTGAGGCTGAGGCACCCTAAAGGGCCACATGTCCTCTCAGCCTCTTCTGTTCTGCTGGTGAGAAGGGATGAATTGCAGCTGGGGAGATGAACCAGGGGAGAGAAAGGGTCCCCCATGCAGGTGAGAGCTCAGGCCTTTGGGGTTTGAGAGGGGAACTGATGCCAGTTTACATTTTTGCATGGATTTAGAACCATCGAATCACAGAATGGTTTGGGTTGGAAGGACCTTAAAGCTCATCTCCTTCCCACCCCTGTCATGGGCAGGACGCCTTCCACTGTCCCAGGCTGCTCCAAGCCCTGCCCAGCCTGGCCTTGGACACTTCCAGGGATCCAGGGGCAGCCACAGCTGCTCTGGGCACCCTGTGCCAGGGCCTGCCCACCCTCCCAGGGAACAATTCCCCCCAGTACATAACCTAAGCCTACTCTCTGAATTTCAGCCTAAAGCCATCGATGCACATGGCAGGTGTGGGCAGCCACCACTGCCGGGGGATGTACCCGGTGTCCCCCCAGCACAGGACAGAGGAGCTGCAAGGATGGTGCCAGAGCCTGGCAAGGGCTACTGGAGCAGCGAGGGCATCTGAGAGAGTGAGTGTGGAGACTGCTGGGAGTGCTGACACCCCCGGAGCAGTGACACCCCGGGAGCACTGACACCCCCGGAGCAGTGACACCCCTGGAGCAGTGACACCCCTGGAGCACTGACACCCCCGGAGCAGTGACACCCCCGGAGCACTGACACCCCTGGAGCAGTGACACCCCCGGAGCAGTGACACCCCCGGAGCAGTGACACCCCGGGAGCACTGACATCCCCAGAGCAGTGACACTGCAGGAGCAGTGGCACCCCCAGAGCAGTGACACTGCAGGAGCAGTGACACCCCCAGAGCAGTGACACCCCCAGAGCAGTGACACCCCCAGAGCAGTGACACCCTCGGAGCAGTGGCACCCCTGGAGCAGTGACACCCCTGGAGCAGTGACCCCCCTAGAGCAGTGACACCCCTGGAGCAGTGACACCCCTGGAGCAGTGACACCCCTGGAGCAGTGACACTGCAGGAGCAGTGACACCCCCGGAGCAGTGGCACCCCCGGAGCAGTGACACCCTCCGAGCAGTGGCAGCCCTGGAGCAGTGACACTGCAGGAGCAGTGGCACCCCCGGAGCAGTGACACCCCCAGAGCAGTGGCACCCCCGGGGCGCGGGGCCGCGGCCAGGCGGTGACTGATGAGCGGGGCTGTGCCGGTGACTCACAGTCACTGTCTGTACCTGCCGGTGACTCAGCTCTCCCTTCCCCGCTCTTGGCAGAGCTGTAATGAGATCCCGGCCGGTCGCCGGGAGGGCGTTTTTGCCACCCCCAGCGCAAGGTCAGGGCCGTCACCCCCCCCCCGAGTGGCAGCAGCGTCACAACAAGGCTGCGGACACAGCCCAGGGCTGCTGGGGAGCTCCTGTCAGCCGGCCAAGGCTGAACGGCCGAAGATACAGAGGCGCTGTTAAAACCAGCGAAGGAAAACAGGTCCAGACTCCCCAGCCTGGGTTTGTGCCTGTGTGGGCATGGGACGCGGGAAGGGAAAGCCTCGTCCCTCCCTCCCCAGCTGAGAACAGGCTGCCACCCTCACTGAGCCTCACAAAAAGCTTCACGTGGTCTCGTCCAGCTGTTTTCTTGGAGCTCCTGGCTGTAAAGGTTGATGTTTTTGCCTTGGGCTTTGGCTTGCTCCTTCCCGCTCCCAGAGACGCCTCCGAGCGGCTCCTCAGCCCTGCAGGGACGTGCTGATGTGTGTGCTGGGCTTTCCTGCGCTCTCTCCTGGACACTGCTCTGACCCCTTCAGGGAGGAATTATCTTTCCCCCACCACTTTCTCCTTCACAACCCTCATTTTCTTCATGTCAAAGTAATCTTGCACCCTTCCTACTCATGCCTCAGTTTCTCTGGCCACGGATGCTGTGTTCTCTGGATAGGATCTCCCTGGCATCTCAGCCAGGCTCCCTGCAGAGCAGAAAATGTGGCCTTGGAGAGAGGCACTTTGGGTGCCAAAACAAGCCAGGGATTTTTACTGTGTACCCTCAAAACTCTGCAGTGCTGCTTTCCTGCAGTGCCTGCAAGCGAGGATGTGAGCATTAATGCCCACAGGAGATGCTCTAGATCACTGTACTTAAAAGAAGAAATGCTGCTGATGTATCTCCCAGGAGTGGATCTGAAATGCTCAGGGTGCAGCCACAGAATAGGGTGATGGTGCCATCCCTAGAGCTTCCCATCCAAATCTACCAGCAGGTGCAGCCTGTGGACAAGAGGGAGCAGGAAACAGCCCAGATTTGTTTCTGATCAGCACTTGCAACTCTCCCCATCTCCTTGACTTGTTGGTGATGCAAGAAAGGCAAGCGCTGGGAAAAGGTCTGAAGAACAATGGGGTCAGTTTGTACCCGGGGTGTTCTTCAGAAAAAAGGGGAACAAAAAGTCCAGAAAGTATTTCCATCAGAGCCTCACCAGAAAGCCTTGAGTGGGTGGCTCTGTCCAGAAGCAGTCTGGACATAAAAATGAGAGTCCCCACCACCATGTGCAATGACAAAAGCTCTGAAGTCCCCAAGCCAAGGGACACGGTGCCCCAGGCCCTCCAGGCACGCAGATCACACAGCAGGCAGCCCTCACACCCTGGGGAGTGCCCTTGGAGGGGACCTCTTGAAATTGCCAGCTCTCCCCAAAATGTCAGTCAGTCTGAGGCCTTTTGGGATGTGATGTTTTGGAAATGGCCTTCAGATTGATGCCATCTCTTTGCCCTATTTTTATCTCCTGTTTACAGACCAGAGGCTGTTCATTGCTTCATGCTCTTCTGTCCCTCATTTCCACTGTTCATGATTTATTACTTCATTTTTATTTAATTTAGCCTATATTTCCTCCTGGAAGGCTGGTCATAGAGTTCAGTGCCTTCTTAACCTTTTCAGCACTGCTTCCTCTGTAGTTAAGACTGTCTGCTAATATAAAGGTTAATGCATCCTTAGAGGATGAGCTGACAACTTTGTCACATCAGCACATGGCAAGGTTCTGTCCCTCAGCCCTGGTGTTTTCCAGGTGTCTTCCAGGAGTTTCCAGACATCCACCAGCCCCACTGGAGTTATTCTTGCAACATCCTCTGGATGTCCAAAAACCCCAGACAAATGCCCCAGCATACCCAGGCCCAACAAATCAACTGATTCTCGTGATCAGCAATAAGCCCTGAGTCAGGGGGGAGGTTGGATATCAGGAAAGGTTCCTCCCCCAGAGGGTGCTGGCACTGCCCAGGCTCCCCAGGGAATGGGCACAGCCCCGGGGCTGCCAGAGCTCCAGGAGTGTTTGGACAGCACTGCCAGGGATGCCCAGGGTGGGGTTGTTCAGGGTCTGTGCAGGGCGAGGAGCTGGGCTGGATGATCCCTGTGAGTCCCTTCCAGCTCAGGTTGTGTCTCATGCTGTGGATGCCACTTCAGACCCAGGTTAGGTCTGCACAGGGTTTAGCCTTCAGTTAGGAGCCCTCTTAAATCCAGTCAGTGCATGAGGTTACTAACTTTCTCTTGTTCTTCTTGCAGTAAATATGGAAATTCCAGTTTCCTGTAATGGCACTGGGATATTTGGCCTCAACAGATTGGATTTAAGTCTGTGCAATGCCCCAGCACCTGGAGCTCTTCACTGGTCAGTTCTAAAAAGCCTTTATGAAAAAACATTCACCTTCTGTATGTTCTGCCACTGAAGGCTGTTCCTGCCCCTGTGAAGGTCTGCAAAAATGGAGCCAACCAAGCTGCAGGCAATAGAGTGTTGTAAGAAGATTGTTTTGCTAATGAGAGAGCAGGAGGAACATCAGCGAGGCTGGAAGGCATGAAATGGAGAAGTGATGAAAACAGCCTGCTAACAGCTGGCCAGGCTCACTCCATTCCCTGCCATGGGTTCTTGCAGGAGGGGATGTTCAGCATCCGAAAATAACCCCCCACCTTGACATGGGGAGGTGCAGGGGTGCTGTGGGACTTCTACTTCCAACAGCAAATTGTACAACTTGCTGATTTCTTTCTCAGTGCAAAATGCTCAGGCTGAGGAGGAGGCACAGGAGAGCAATTGGCAGGGGAGTGAAGCTGAGTGTGCCTCCAGAGCTGAGCTTTCCTCAGTGGATTAGACCTTTAAACGCTTCTTAAAGCATCAGAATCCCCTGGCAGACACTCTCAGAGGCTGGGGGTTAGCTCCTGTGCTTGGCTCCTGCATCTTGTAGTTGGTTTAACTTGAGAACTTCTCCGTGCTAGCTCTGAAGTGCTTGCTGGGAGAGCCAGGGACAGGATAAATGTGTGCAAACACTGACTGAGCTGCCTGAACACTGCCCCTTGAGCAGGCTCTGCACCCTAAGAGAGAGCAAAGCTGCCACCTGGGGACACCTGGGGACACCGGAGGACACCCGGGGTGTGGCAGAAAGCAGAGACACACATGGGGCTTTAGGGAGCTGCTGAAGTGGAACCCTTGGATCCCATCCCTGATATTTTCCACGAGCCCTGCACATGTCCTGGGCAGCAGAACCCCACAGGCCCGTGCTCAGCAGCAGACAGGCAGGCAGAGGGCTGAGCACTCCTGTTCAACACATCCAGGTTCCCCTCAGCCCAGCAGACTTTGGGGACAGTATAAACCAGCCCAGCTCAGGGCAGCCCTGCACTGATGTGGATTTAAATGCCGGATTTAATCTCATGATCCTGTCCTACCCTGATATGGTCTCATCCAAAAATTAAATGCTTATATTTAAAAGCTTTAATATATCTTAAATCACAAGAAAGCCATGGGTAGATTCAACAGATCCTTCCTAGAAAAATGGCCCCCATCATAGATCAGAATCACAGAATGGTTTGGATAGGAAGGACCTAAAAGATCATCCAGTAACAACTCCCCTGTCATGAGGCTGGACAGGGCTTGGAGCAACCTGGGACAGTGGAAAGTGTCCCTGCAGGGGGTGGAAGCTCTAAGGTCTCTTCCAAACCAACAACCAAACCATTCCATGATTCTATGAACTGTCAAAACCCAAAAGACATAGAAGTGCAGTAATGCTGATTCAGGATTTAGAAATGCCAGTCAGGTCCTCTTAGCTCTACCCCTTTGGTGCCCCATTCCTCTGCTCTCCTCTATGGTTGCTGCATCCCTGTGGGACCACACGTGCCATGACAGTGTCACGACATGACTTGTGCCATGGCCAGTGTCACCAGGCAGCCCAGCTCCCTAGGAGGGGTTGGACACATGGACAGCAGGGATGGGATGTGCTGCTGCTGTGGAATTTCTAATTATTTGTGTTTGTTCATCTAACATAGCCCAAAATTTTTAGTCAAACTGAAAATCTTGATGCAAAGGTTTTGTAATGTTCATTTTAAATGTTTCATTTTTTTAAAGCTGAAAGGCAACACTTGCTGTGAGGAAGAACAGATTTTGCATGATTTCTTGTCCCCTTTATCCCAGCAGGATCTGGGTCTGGTGTAGCAGGCTGTGAACTAACCCACTTCAGACTCAACTCAGGGATTCACTTAAGAATGTGTAGAACTCACCAGTTCAGATCCTTTGGAGCTCTGGAAAAACATTCCAGCATATGGTCTTGAACACAGGCTTAAAATAAATCCCATGGGAATTCTCCACCAGGCAGGAGCACTGCCATGGGCCATCAGCTCCAACCTGGGAGTTCTGCAAATCCAGCTTTTATTGGGCAGTTTTTAAGCCCAGCAGAGGCAGATACTGCAGATAAAACCAGGCAGCAAAAACTGACCCACAGGGCCTGAGCTGGGGCCATGGGACTGCTGGGATGAATTTTGCTGGTGTGTGTTGTGCTTTTCTTCCTCCAAAGTGCCTGCTGGGTGCCCTGGGAGGAGTCACTGTAACAGCTCCGTGTAATGAAAAACCAGAGAAAAAACTCAATTGGGGAGTGCCCTGTGGGAAATGAAATTCCTGAGCCAGCCCTGAGGGATTTCTGCCAGGCAGCTCTTCAGGAAAACATCCTCAGGACAAAGGACTCGGAATAAACCCATGATTTTGCTGTGAACAGAACACGGAAATGATAAAGTCCTAAAAATGTCACAGAATCATGGAATCATTAAATTTGGAAAGGACCTCCAGGATCACTGAGTCCAACCATTCTTCCACCACTGCCAAAACCACCACTAAACCATGTCCCCAAGTCCACGGATGGCTTTTGAACACTTCCAGGGACAGTGACTTCACCCCTGCCCTGGGCAGCCTGAGCCAGTGTCTGACCACCCTTTTAGTGAAAAGATTTTCTCAATATCCAACCTAAACCTCCCCTGGCTCAACTTCCCCCTTGTCCTGTCCCTGTTCCCTGGAGCACAGCCCGACCCCCCCGCTGTCCCCTCCTGTCAGGAGTTGTGCAGAGCCACAAGGTCCCCCCTGAGCCTCCTTTTCTCCAGGCTGAGCCCTTTCCCAGCTCCCTCAGCCTCTCCTGGGGCTCCAGACCCTTCCCCAGCTCCATTCCCTTCTCTGGTACAAAAAGCTTCAATGGTTTTGCTTGCAGGGAGCTGGGACTTGGAAGCAGTGAGGATCCAGGGATGCTCAGGGCTGGTGCAGGGGGTGGAACACGGCCTGTGTGGGGCTGGACCAGCACCCACTGGGAGATGCCTCCAAAAGCCTCTGTGGCATCTCAGCAGAGAAGGATGAACTCACAGACATAATGTTTTTCAGTATCTAAATTGAATGTTGGAAAATGAAGACTTAGAAAATTCATAACTATAATCCAAGTGCTTTTAAAGAAGGGTTTTAAGGAAATAGTGCTGCCATGATCTCACTCAGAGTGTTCACCCATGAGATCTGCAGTGAGAGCTCTCCAACCCTGACACTGGGAGAAAAAACCACTTCAGTTTCAATAGAAGTTCATTATTGTCTCTCTTTATTCCAGATATTATTATTTTTCCTGACTCCCTGGTTATTATCACCTCTCCAGAGCCTGAAAACAGCCTGTGTTTTCCACCCTCTGCTGTGCTGCCTCCACTTAGAACAGCTTTCACTGTTCTTTTTCCTCCTGCTCTCCTGGAGGATCTTGCTGCTTCCTTTGCCATCCTACTGTGTGACACCTTTTCCAGAGGGATGCAACCTATTCCTGGCTAACAGGTGCTACAGAGCTCCTCATTGCCCATCTAACCCTCCCTTTAATGATTTCCAAGTTAGTTGCCATTAAATAGCTGGGGGTTTGCCTGGATTTTTAATGTATTTCAAAGTGTGCTTGATCCTGTGTGGGAGCTTAGTAGAGAATGATCACATTTTTGACTTCATGTATCACAGAATCACAGAATATCCTGAGTTAGAAGGCAGCTGCAAGAGTCATCCAGCCCAGTCCCTGGCCCTGCACAGATTCCCCACAATCCCACCCTGGGCATTCCTGGCAGCTCTGTCCAAACACTCAGAGGGTGCTGGGGGAAGAACCTTTCCTGATATCCAACTTAAACCTGGCCTGGCACAGCTCCAACCATTCCCTGTCCCTGCTCCCAGAGCAGAGATTGGAGCTGCCCCTTTGGAGGAGCTGCAGCCCCTGTGAGCTCTGCCCTCAGTCTCCTCCTCTCCAGACTGCTCCAGGCTGAATGTACTTTCCCTTTAAAATATGAAAGTGAGATTTCAGTTCCTGTTCAGGGCTGGGAGTGCAGGAACAGCCCCTGCAGGAACAGTGGGATAGGGAGGCCTCTCATGGGACCTGATTTCAGCCTGGCAGGAAGCCCTGGCACTGGAACTGTCCCTGGCATTTTACCTTACTGATGCCATGGATTCACAGCTTTTTTCATACACTTTGTGACATCCTGCTGCTTTGTACCTGGGATTCAGTGAGTGGGAATGATACCTTCTGCCATTTTCTACCATCTCCACAAGTTCCCTGAGGAAAGATTTAGGAAAATGGGGTTTGCATCTTGCCAGATGGGAAACACAGACCAAGGGTGGTGCAGAGAGTCATGGAATCATTTAGGTTGGAAAAGCCCTCTGAGAACATCAAGTCCAACTGTTACCCCAGCACTGCCAAGGCCACTTCATGTCCCCAACTGCCACATTCATGTGTCTTTTAAATCCCTCCAGGGATGGGAACTCCTGAACAGCTGTGGCCGTGCCTGACCATCCATTTGAGGTGGTATATAGATAAGATATACAAATATCCAATATATATATATATATATATATAGATAGATAGATAGATAGATAGATAGATAGATAGATATAGATTGAATATACCAATATAGATAAGATATACCAATATCCAATACAGATATATAGATATGTTGGTATATAGATAAGTTATACCAATATCCAATCCAAACCTTGCCTGGTGCCACCTGAGGCTGTTTCCTCTGCTCCTGCCCCTTGTTCCCTGATCCCAAGGAGGGTATGGGGAACATGCAGGTTTCTTGTCCTGTCACAGCTCACTCCCATATTAAAACATCTCCTTCCTCCTGCTGAGTTGGAGTGAACTGGGGAAAGCTTTCTCCTCAGCACTGCCCACTGGGCACCAACATATTTTCATTTTGAATAAAAAACCAGCAGAATTTTGTCATAAGATTGGCAGTTGGCATTCTATGGATGGTTTAGCTGGATCCTGAGTGTCTGAAGTGCTGTGCTTTCCTATTTGCCTTGGCACAGCACAGCCTGTATTTTTTAGATGGGCTTTAAATGGAATTGCTGCTTGCTGGAATGAGCAGCCGTAGGCAGCTTCTCCCTGGTCTCAGAGGCTGTCAGGACCTCTGGACAGGACAAGGTGGCTGACTGATACACAGACCCAATATGGAAAAAAAATGGGGACGTGGACAGAAAGGTCATGGAAGAGATTTTTAAAGATGATGGAGCCCATGGGTCTCATTCTTGAATGAAAATAGAATGTTAATAATAATGGGCAGAGAGACCCATGGAAGAGGATCATGATTTAACCCCAGCCAGCAAGGAAACAACACAGAGCTGGCTCAGATACTTCCCCCTCTCCCTGAGGGAGAGAAGAACCAGAAAGAAAAGATAAACTTGGTAGATTAAGAGCAGTTTAATAATTAAAACAAAATAAAACATAACAAAAGTACTAATAGTGAGGATAATGCAGTGAGAAGGAGGGAGAGAGAAATAAAGCCCAAGACTGACAAGTGAGGCAGTTGTTCCCCACCCATGCCCAGCCCATCCCCAGCAGCTGGCCCACCCTCCCAGTTTCCATACTGGGCATGATGTTCCATGGTCTGGAATATCCCTCTGTCCTGGCCATGACCCCTCCCAGTCCTTGTCACCTCCTGGCGGGCAGAGCATGGGAAATGGAAAAGTCCTTGATTAAGGGAGAGCATTTCCCAGCAACAACCAAACCAGCAGTGTGTTATCAACACTGTTCTCATCCTGAATCCAAAACACAGCCCTGGACCAGTTCTGGGAAGAAAATTAACCCTGTCCCATCCAAACCCAGGACAGGGAGCCCGTGGCTCGGCTGCGGGCCCTGCATCCCAGTGCCCCTTCCCAGGAGGAAGTGGGGAGGTTTCACAGCCATGTCCCTGTCCTCCCCTGGCAGCAGGATCACAGCCTGGCTCCTGGGAGGAGCCACCTGTCCCCGCCGTGCCTGTGACAGCAGCCACTCCAGCCCATCTGCTCCTCGCACCGGGAGGCAGCCAGGGCTGAAGGACAGAGAGGTTTGTCCCCGTGGGCTCTGTGCTGTGCCACAGTGCCACAGTGTCCCTGAGCACGGCGAGGCCTCTGTGCCCCTCCCCGCCTGATGCCAGCCCCGGCTCGGGCACGGGCACAGTGCCATCCACCCTGCCTGGACAGGGCACCTGGGGCCTGGCTGAGCCTCCCAGGCTGCTCCACTCACAGAGAGCTGAGCTCAGCCCTCAGCTTTGGAAAATTCCGTGCGGGAAACGGGACCAAATCCCAGGGTTTCTGTGCCTCAGTTCCATTCTGGCTGGGGAAGATAATATCTCCTGGTTTTCTCCACAGCAGGAGCATCTCGAATGGAATGTGTCCCAAGGCAGGGGTTGGAATGAGATGAGTTTTAAGGTCCCTTCCAACCCAAACCATTCTGGAACTCCATGATCTTCAGGCAGCTGCTTGCACCAAGGATGACTGCCCATGGATGAGGCTCCAGACACTGCTCCAAACCCCAGCAAAAACATGTATAAAGGCTTTCTTTTCAGCCTTGTGGTAAACCCATGTTTTTCTACTCCCCATTTGGGGCACCTGCCATGCAGTGTCACCAGAGCTTTACTCCTGGCCACTGAAGATGTCACATAGTGCCATGATGTTTTGCAAGGATAAGCTGTTCAGTTAAGATGTACTCTGATGTCATGGTGACAAACAAGGTTAATAAATTTTGGGGTAATGCAGGAGATGCCCTGAGCTGGGAGCACAGCTGGCCTTTTCCAGGGCTCTGCAGTGGTCTCTGAACTGAGCCTGCATGTGATGACACAGGGAGAGAGCTGCCAGCCCCCAGCAGAGCTCTGAGCAGGGATCAGCAGTGCTTGAGAAACTTCAGTGGGAGCATATGAGAGCCTGGGGATAGTTTTGGGTCACAACACTTGGAACGTGAACCAGGGTAGCAGAGATGCAGGCACAGAGATTCATGGAATGGTTTGGCTTGGAAGGGATCTTAAACTCATCTCATTCCCACCCCTGCCATGGCAGGGACACCTTCCACTGTCCCAGGCTGCTCCAATCCCCGTTTGACCTGGCCTTGGGCACTGCCAGGGATCCAGGGGCAGCCCCAGCTGCTCTGGGCACCCTGTGCCAGGGCCTGCCCACCCTGCCAGGGAACAATTCCTAATTCCCAATATCCCATCCATCCCTGCCCTGACAGTGAGAAGCCATTCCCTGCGTCCTGTCAAGCTTTGGCCTCTGACCACCACCAGTATCTGCTGCACTGAACCCCCATCTCTCTGTGATACATTTATGCTACACAATTTGCAAAATCATCCCAAACCTTCCTGCCCTCAATCCATGTAAACCCCCAGGGGAAGATGATCTAAACCCAAACCAGGGCTCAAGCATGCAGTGGTGAGAGGAGCTGAACCTCTGATGAAGGTGTGACCTGCTGGTCTCATCTTGGAGATGAGCAGTGGCCTCACCTTCGCTCCAGTCCCCACTCAGCTCCAGGTGTCCCCTCCACCCCTGCAGCAGTGCTGGGGACCTGACTTGGTGCTGAGCACACCAAATGCTGCAGCTCTGTCTGCTGGGGGGACTCCAAGTTTGAGATATGGCCACATTTGAGAGACAGCTTTGAGAGCTGTTCAGAGCTGCCAGGAGGAGCGGAGCTGGCTGGGACAGCCCTGCAGCAGGGACACAGGGCAGCTGCAGGGATGTTTCTGTGACAGTGAGTCCTGCATGCACACACACCATCAGAAACTGCATTTCTTTGGAAACATATTCTGTAATTGTCCATTTGGAGCTTCCTAAACCAAGATTAGAGCAACCCCCTGGGAGGCAGTGCTGGGTAAGACAGTCTGTTGGTTATTTTCACATTCCCAAAGGTCTGCTTCCAATGCCCACCCTGTGCCTGGCATCCTGTCCCTCGTCCCTGCCTTGGGAAGACAGAGTTTTCCATGCACAGATAGGGAAAAAATCTGTTAAAATTTCCATTTGTGTCCCTGCACAACAAATAACTATCAGAGGAGTAAATAAATTAGTTGATTAGCCAGGAATTCAGCCCAGCTGTCTCAGAGTTACTCATTCTTTTGCTGGCAGCTTTGGAGGGGAGGCAAGTAGCAGGGCTTGGCTGTTCCCACACCCCCCTGGGCACATGAATGTGTTTTTGAAGTACAGGGAAAGGTGATTTTTTGGTAGGGATGGATGTCCCAGGCTGTGCCAGCTTTCTTGCTCCTGGCTGGATAAGGGGACCTGCACTAATGCTGTGAGTTGTCTTGGGCCTCTTTGCTCCTCTTTACCAGGAATTTCCAGACCCAGCTGACACCTGGAAAAGCAGCAGAGCTAGATGTGGTTTTTAGGCTGTACAGGCTTCTGTAGGAAGGTGAGATGTGTGTGTTTTAGGGGGCCCAGGTGCAACACAGACACAGAGTTGTGCAGGGCTTGGGTCACCTCCTCCACTGGCCACAGCTGGGCCCCAGCACCTCCCCTGGCCTGTGGAGGGAGCAGGGCACAGCTGCAGCTGTGTGTGAGCTCAGGTGCGTGCCCCAGCCCAAAACCCTGTCCCCTGGGCAGCTCCTCCCCTGCCACAGCAGCCGTGGCAGGGGGAGGGCAGAGAGGGCAGAGCAGGGAATGTGCTAGAGGCACCTGCTCTGCCACCAGCACCTCACCCCCTGTGACGTGCTGGCTCCACTCTTCCATCGGCCCTGCTGGTAGCCCTGAAGCTGCCAGGAAAAGCACTCCCTCTCCAGCTGTCCCTCTGTCCCTGCTCTTCTGAAGGGCTTCAGTCTGCACACAGGAGTGGGAATGGGAATCCCCATGGTCCCTATCCCGAGGAGAGCCGGGCTCTGTGGGAGCTCCACTCTCTGCAGCCAAACCCAGGCAGTGGGAGCAGCCCCACGTGTCAGCCAAGATAAGAAATGAATGTCAGGTTTATTTTAGGGATGCATATTTTTATTTTTATGTTTCCCTTTTGCAACTGTTCCCAATCTGGCAGCAACAATTCTTAACCCTCCCTCTGGTGCCACAAAACTTGCATTTTTCCCTTGAATTCTGTTTAGAGTTGAAAGGGGATTGGGGTGGACCTGTCAGAGACAGCACCCAGGGCTGTCACAGCAGCTGAAAGCATTGCTGGGATGGGTTGGTGTGTGCAGAGAGCCTTGGGGAGGCTGTCCCTGGAGGGGAGTGGCCCTGGGCTAGGGAACTTCTCCCTGCACTGGAAGAGCAGCCCCTGTCGGGGGCTGTTGGTGCAGGTTACATCGAGGCATGACTTTGGGAAGAAGGTGCCTTGCACAGCCTTTGAGCCACCTTTCCTCCCTCAAGAACTCCTGCCAGGGGCACGGAGGCCTCTGGAGGGTGCAGGTCACTGGGCAGTGAGGCAGCAGAGCTGGGCCTGGCTGCAGCTCCAGGCAAAGCAGATGAAAACTGGTGTTTGAGTGAGCTTGACAGGTTTATTCATTTTTGCTTTGGTTCTCCTGGCAAGGGTGAAGCCTCTCTCTCAGCCCAGACGGTGCTCAGGCAGCCCAGAGCACCTTCCTGCTCTGAGGCAGGTGGATCCATCTGTGCACCAACAGCTCCTGTGCCTCCAGCTCAGCTGCTGGGTTTGGACAACACCCAGGGGCATCCCTGTGAGCCCCCTTCCCCAAACCAGTGCTGGGCCAGGACAGCTGGCCTTTGGCTCTGCTGTGATGCTGGGGCCCCTGGAGCAGAGGGGGCTGCTGGGCACTGGTGCCAGTGGGCACTGGCTGGGGTGCCCAGGTGGCATGGGCAGAGAGGCTGCTGCAGTGGGGTATCCTCTGGAGCCTCTCCAGCTTGCACAGGGAAGGGAACAGCTATGGCCAGGCGGCTCCCACACATCTGCAATGCCACCAGTGGCACCAGATGCCACTTGAGAAGGAGGAGGGTGTGATGGTAGCAGTGTTTGCCAGCAAACACCGAACCACTGGTTCCAGCTTGTGGCAAATTCTGGATCCCCAGGTGCTCTACGAGTGCAGACTGACTACGTGGCTCCTTTCATCTTCCTTCCAAGTTCTTTGTGACCAAAGTGTAACTTTCCCAGCCATCTCTTCTTGCAGCCACAACCCCCACTCAGGGCTGTTTAAGGGGCTGAAATTCCCCAGGACTTGCTCCCAAGCAGTACAGTCCTGTGGGGGAACTGCCAGAGTCCCTCCATGAAAGTAAACTCCCAGAGGCAGCAGGAGGGGTACTTGTGGCTGTGCCTCTCTTGGCAGAACTCAAATCCCTTAAAGCTTTTAACAGAAAACAAAATGAAATGTTGGCCTGTGCAGGACTGGCATTCCAGCTCCTCCAGGCTGTCTCTGGGATGGGCTCCATTGCTCCAGATCCTGCTGAGAGCCACCTTGAGGGAGCTCACTGGGAACGGGAGAGAGGTGATTTGGCTCTGGAGAACTGGATTTCAAGAGCAAAGAAGGGTGAGATGTAACAGGGCCTGACGCAAGACATTTTGGGCTGGCTCCAAGGCCTTCCAGGTGCACCTGGACAACCATCCCAACATCCTGTTTAGATGGGTTTGCTTCAGAATGGGGGGAAGAAGGGCTGAGCACTTGAAAAGTGAGATCAGTCTGGGCAGGATGAGGAGCAGCACTCCTGGTCCTGGTGGTGGTGATGGGCAAGGTGAGAGCAGAGGGGTTTGCAGGCAGCCACAAACGTGTTTGCTGAAGTATTGTAGCAAGGAGAATGAAATAAAAAATAATAAAATTGAGCTGGCACCTCAAACCCTCAATACATGAACTTATCACTGAGCATCCCTCACACCACACACCCACCACTGAGCCCCCGTGGCTGGAAACCCCTGGTTTGCTGACCCTGGGAGGCTGAAACCACAAACTATTTAAACCCCTCAAAACAATGACCAGGCTTAGGAAGAACAGCCTGGGCTCAACGTCTGCTAAACTCATCCCCAGAGCAGGACTCTCAGATACTGTCCCAAAAAAAAAGTAAAGTTTTGATCAGATCTGAGGCTGAAAGTGTCTCCAGCCTTCCAAACTCTGTGGGTATTTGAGCCTGGCTTTGTAGGACCGGGTCTCCAAGCCCTGGCGCCCCGGGATCCCACTCTCCTGAGCGGTGGCTTGGGCCATGCATGCTGTGGCAAGCAGCAGCTCCGGGGTTGTGGAACACGATATAATGATGAAGACAAGCCCATCGGGATGAGAGCTGCGGGCAGGGAGGGCTGCATGTGGCACGGCACACGCGGGAGCCCCGGCTCCCCGGGCACTCCTCGGCTCTGCCCCGGCTCGGCTCAGCTCAGCTCAGCTCCTTCTCTCGGCCCCGCTCCCGGGCTCTGCTGGGCCTGGGGGGCTCCGGCTCCCGGCCCGGGGCTGCTCTCGGCGGTTCTTGGCACGGCCGCGGTGCTGGAGCAACGGGGCTGCTGCCGGGAGGCCCTGAGGCTGCGGGGCCACTGGGGCAGGGCAGCAGCCCGGCTGTGCCGCAGCCCCCGCGGCCGGGCACGGGAGCGGCCACAGAGGAACCCCGTGCCCGGGTCTCACACTTGTTTTTTAGAGTAATGAGTTCAAAGATAAATTCAAAGAATGGGAGCATGGGCTTCTTTAAAAAAAAAAAAAAAAGTCTTAAAAGTGTATTTTCTCCTTTTGGATGAACCTCCAGCTCCCTCTCCATAACAGCATTGCTGTCAGACTCCCACAGCCGGGGGATGCTGCTGCGAGCTCACAGCACGAGCACCGCACCCCTGGGCATCCCTGGCACACGGAGCCCGGGACACCACCGGGCTGGGTCACCTGTGAGGGCACGGAAGGAGCCCGAGTTCCTCCTCCACGAACAGCAAACCCTAAGAGCAGCCGCCCGCTCGAGGCTGAGCCCCTCCATTCCCCGTTTCCCGCTACCAAGATCCGCTCCCCCCGGCAGGCTCAGCTCCCGACCTGCCCTTGTCGCCGTCGCTGTCCCCGGGGCTCCCTGCCAGGCCGGCCCTGCTCCCGCATCGCTGTTCGCTGCGTCCCGCACCCCCACGCCCATCGTGCCCCGCAGCTCTCCGGCTCTTCCCCGCACGCACACAATTTCCTTCTCAACTCCTTCTGTCCTGCGCCACGCGGGTCCTCGCCACAGGGAAAAACCGCAAGAGGACAGAAGTGATGCTGGACTCTCCCAACACCCGGCAGGGGCTGCCGGGCTGCCTCGGTTTCCTGGGCACAGAGCAGCGCCCTGCGGATCCCCGGCGGTGCACGGCAGGGACAGGCAGCGGGTCCCTGTCTGGTGACTCGCTCCTTCGCCACTCTCCGGCCTCCTTGGCCACTCTCCGGGCTCTTTCCATGCTGGTGCCAGGCGGGCGGGCAGGAGGGAGCCTCTCGCGTGGCTGGACTGCCCCTACCCCGTGCCGGGAGCGGGGATGGCCGGACGCTGGCGCGGGCGGGGTGGAGAATGACGGCAAGCTGACCTCGGGCAGGGTCCGGACCTCCTCGGATGCGACAAAGCCGGTGCTGTCACCCCTCTGCTCGCGGAGCGGGGGTGTGTGAGCAGGGGGCTCCGGGTGGAGCTGAGCCTGTGCCCCCAGCCCGGGTCATAGGGCTCCCTGCTCCAGGGCCACGGGCTCCTGGCGCTGCCGCTTGCGCTGCCGCTCCCGCCTGGCTCGCCAGCACACATAGGCGGCCACCAGCAGCCCCACCCCGAAGATCAAGGTGGCCACCGAGACCACTTTAGCGATGTCCATTTGGGGGCCATTGATGGTGAAGGTGATGCACGTCGCTGCGACGCCGATGACCACGGAGACGATGCCGAAGGGGAAGATGCAGCGGTACCAGGATTTCTCGGTCCCGCCCGTGGCCAGGGCCAGTTTGTTGAGTGTGGCCGTGGAATCGGTGGCTGTGGCCAGCGGCAGCCCCGGTTTTCCTCCCTGCAGGCAAGTGAGTGAGTTGGACTTGCAGCCCATCATGTTGGCAAGAAAACCCAGGAAGGAGCAGCACAAGGCGCGTCTGGGACGGGCGAGAGTCGCTGTGCGGGCGATGGAGGGAGGGTTCCGGATCCTACATGCTCGCTCTGTCCGGGGGCTCTCGGTGCTCACGGGCCGGGGTCTCGGCTGCCGCCGCTCTCACTCACAGCCTCGGCTCCCGGCTCCTTTGCTGCCAGACCGAGCGAGGGCTGGAGGAGGATTGCAGCGGGGATTGGCGCTGGCTGCGGTGATCTCATGGTGGTGGGAGGACCGGCTCGGCCCCGCCGCCTGTTAACTCTTTCGGGCTGGGAGCAGCCCGCCTGGGATCGCTCTTGCCATGTGTTTTTCCAACTTGCGTCTGTTTTCGCCAGCCCGGAGCCTGGCCAGGCAGCGCTGACTGCCCGGTGCCCCCAGGCCCGCAGTGCTGCAGCCCCCGGGCACGCAGATCCCAAGGGAACGGGCAGGGACCGCTGCCCTGAGCCCCTTTGCCTCCTCGTGGGCAATGCCAACACCATCACCTCCCTCCAAGATCTTTTTCTCCCGGTGTCACCCTCTCCATCTTTGTTCCCTGGCCCAGGGCTGGGGTGGCCTCACTGGTGGCCATGGACTGGTGGTGCTGGTGGGACACTGCGGGGAATAGAGGGTGACCGATCACGGGACCTGGGAGGAAAGGGGCTGGAGCTGAGGTGCGGGAAGATTTGGGATTTGAGATGATTGCTGAGCAGGCAGGGCAGCAGCAGGGTGAGGTCCAGGGTGGCAGGATGCCGAAAGGCAGCAGAGAGCAGGAGGGGATCGGCAGAGCCACAGGAAGCTCTCCTGGGAAGGAGGCTGGGCTGGGCTGGGCTGTGGGAGCTGGCACGGTACCCACCAGGACCCCCAGGCACTGCTTCCTTTCCCTGCAGTGCCCACATCCTGACTATCAAGATCAACCATTTTTAGACAGCAGTGCTGAGCACAGGTAGGTGATGTTGGCTCGGAACTGCTCCAGCACAGAGCCACACACGTGCACAATGTGGCAGAGCCCAGTGATGCCACCCAGGACTCCTGGGCAGGGAGGAAGGAGACACAAACAGCCTGCAGGAGGTTCAGTACAAAATCCTCCTGTCCAGCTCTGAACATCACCAGAGACTTTTTTTTTGAGGGCAAAAGCTTTTTGTGCCTTTACATTGAGTGGCTCAGAGAGGCACCAAGACTGGAGAGGGCACAAACAGTTCCCATCTCTGGCTTCTCCTGCACTGTTTTATCTTTTAATTGGTTTTCCTGAAGGAGAGAGGAAAGGAATGAGCTGTTGCAGCAAACCTGAAGACCTGGAGCCTTTCCCAGGTCAGAGCTTCCCCTGAACTGATGGGGCCCAGCTGTGTGTCTGCATCAACTGAGAGGAAGCCAAAAACAAGGAAGAAAATTCACACTGCAGGAGCAGCAGAGCTGGGCAGCGAGAGGGAGCCTCTGTGGAAGCTGAGATGGAGAATCAGAGGAGCTGATGGGACTGGCTCAGGAAAGGGAAGGTTTGGGCATTAATCTGCACAGGGGATGTATTATCCTCCCTTTTTTATGGGCACTGCTCTTACCTACAGCATCCCCAGGGAAGTCATGCCACTCTGGGAAGGAATAAAGTAAAGCTGGTTTGGATCAGACTTTGCCCCTCTTCAGGTTTGGCCTGGGAAGCTGTGTGCAACCTGTGAGCACCAAAACAGAGGGGCTGGGTCTGCAAGACTCCTGGCTTCTCTTCTTGCTCCCAGTCTCTTCAATAACATTTGGAAATAACAAAAGTGGAAGTTGATCAGGTATCAGCTGAATTCCCAAAATTCCCATGGCATGCCCAGAGGCAGGCAGCTGCAGACACAGAGACCTGGGCACAGGGCTCTGGCTGTGCACAGAGATGGCAGTGGGAAAATAACTCCAGCTAAGGCAGACATGCAGCACACGGTGCTCTGCAAACCGAGTTTTGTTATTTACTCTCCTGATTGCTCATTAGAGGGGAGGAAGAGCAGCAGAACTCCATGAGTCAATGCCCTTTGAGCAAGGGCAGAAGGCTGATACCGCCCAGCACAAGCTCCAGTTTCAGCTTTGTGAAGCTTTGTCGAACTTGAAAATGTTCAGGCTTAAATTGACCCTGAGCTGAACTCTTGAAGAAAATATCAGCTAAAATAATTCAGCTGCTGCTGACAGTGGGGTCTGGAAGAAAATACTCCAAGAATGAGGCTGGCAATGGGCCACTTCCCAAACTTCTCAGGAAACTGGTGATGTGGTGCCACCCCTAAACACAGCTCCAGTCCCCTGTGCTGGTCATACCCCCTGCAGCATCCCCACACCTCCAGCCTGCACTCAGAGGATTGAAAAGGACTCTTGGCTTCCATCGAAACCCAGCAGCATTTGTGGGCTGACAGCTGTACCTGTTTTTAAGTGGTGCTGAAGAGCGGTGACTGGCCTTGAAAAAGCAATAGGTGAGAAAAACAAGTCCCAGCTGGTTAGAAAAACTCCCATTTTCATGTCTCAGTTCTGATGCATGAGGGCTTTGAGTATTTGACTCAGCAGTACTGATGTGACCCTGCTGTGGCAGCCCTGTGTCTCCTGGGACCAACCCTGCCCTGCTTGAAGTTGCACAGAGGTAAAGCACAGGAGCAAACCCATCTGCAGGAGATGTGCCTGCATCGAAGTGCTCCCACTGGCACCCAGACACAGCTCACCTGAGAGTGTTCCAAAGCAGCAGAGGCAGCAATGTCCAACCAAGGACCTCTACAACTCCACAGATGCTTTAAAAGAAATCATCTGCAGAGAGCCCAGTGCATGTCAGGGAGCCATGCTGGCTTTGCTCCTGGCTGGAAAGAAAAAGCAGGACCAGGACAACCCTGCACAGGGGCAGGGTCACCACCAGGAAATTTCTCACACTCATGTGGAAGGCAGCTGGATGAATTTTCCCACCTTCATTCAGAGGCCAAATTCAGGCAACTTTCTCTGATCTCATGGTTGTTTTCTATAAACTCACAAATGTGCTATGGGCTGCGTGGTCTGAGTCCATATTTCTGGGCACTGAATCTCCCACCCTTGGTGGGGCTGACAGGCTCCTCTGCCTGGGTGCTCCACTCCTTCCCTCCACACTCCTGTAACCAACCTAAGGGTGTAATTTTCACAGCAGAAATAGAGACTTGTGAATCCTCCTCCCTCTTCCCACAGGAGATGAAAGAGCAGCTGGGGCTGGATGAGTCACTGTGCAGGAGCAGAGAGGGATGACACTCCCTGCACACACAGACACCCCCAGGGACCCTCGGGGTGATGGATGGGGCACAGGAGCTCTCCCTGCTGCCAGAACCCTGCCCAGAGCCTGGCTTGGTGCCCTTGGCTGCAGGAGAGGCTCCAAAGCCTGGCAAGAGCTGCAGGAGGGAAGGAAACACCAGGAAATTCCCATTGAGGAGGAACAGCAAAGAGCAGAGAAGGTGAATGGCTCGGGTGGGTGACAGAATGGTGGTGGTTGAGCAAGAAACCCAGACTCCTAGAAGGGAATGAGGAGGAAAGAAAGGATGAGGAAGCCAGGATCCCTCTAAAACAGTTCAGTGTCTCCAATTTTGAAGTAAGGAAGCCCAGAATCAAATATGATGCTGAGCACCACTAGGGAATCCCAGAAGAAGCAAGGTGCAGGAGGAGATCCACATTGTCTAGCACTGCCCAGTGCTGTGGCAGGAGGAAGGAGTCCAATGGTCCATAATTATGTGAGTGACCAGAGACACTGACACCACCTTCAGTCCATAATTATGGACCAGAGACACTGACACTACCTTCTCAAAGCAGATGTTAGAGCCAAAATAATTCTGAGAGCACATGGAAGTGCTGCAGCAAAGAAGGCAGGGCCAGGATGCAGAGACACCCTCATGCTCTGCTTACAGCTCCAGGTCCTGCTGTGCTCAGGGTGGACACACTCCTTTCTGGAGCTAAACCACTGCATAGGGGAGTTTTGTATATGAAGGAATTATACCTTATTTTGTCCAGAACTAGAAGGTAATGGGGCTGCAAACAAGAACAGAAAACTACATATCTGGCAGGAACATCTGTGGGCAAAGATAATTGAAGAAAATCGCTGTTACTCAATTCACATATGTCCCTGCATGAGTCAAAGAAGTAATACTCACTCGTGCCCACCTCACTGCTCAGTTTTGGGATGCACAGCTCAAAACTGGGGTCTAGGTTGTAGAAATCCAGAAACTGGCAGCCCTGAAGCCTTCTCACACTGTGCTCTCAAGAAATGACCCTCACTTGGTTAAAAATTAAATGCCAGCAGACCACAGGCATTGACTTATTGCACAGAGGAAGTGGAAAAAAGCAACGAATCCCAGCAGTTTGTAATAACTTAGAAATCCTCACAAGGGTTTTTTCCTTTGGCTCTGTAAAGAAATTAATAATTCTGCCTTTATTTGGCTAATACAGAATCATGGAATTGTGAAGGTTGGAAGATCATCAGTTCCAACCACAAACCCAGCACCACTGTGGTCACCCCAAACCATGTCCCCAGGTGCCACATTGACACATTTGTTAAATCCCTCTGGGGATGGTGACTCCACCACTGCCCTGGATAGCCTGTGCCAGTGCCTGATCACTTTCCATGATGAAAATCTGGCACACTTCATGCAAGAGCCACATGATAGGTTGAGACTGGGGTAGGAAATACTAAATAACAATTTATTGCACAACTGTCCCACACCATAAATAAACTTAGACTGCAATGAAGAGCTGCAGACAAATGAGAGCAGGTGAATATGGCACCAACAACCACAGCTGACTATGGAAAAAACCCTGGCAAAGTCAGTGTTAAAATTTGAGCAACTCCATTAATTTTAAGATAAAGAGCAGGGAAGAAACTCACGCAGCAGGAAAGCATCATTAAAGAAGCACAGGTGGCATCTCAGAGTCCATTTTAAGCTGCCTCGTGCCAAGTAAAGCTGGAAAACAGGCAGCAAAATAAATCAGGAGGCACATTCTTAGATCCTCAATGACCTAAGAAGTATTTTCCAGGTCTATGATTCAGCAAAAGGGAAATAAATAAATAATCAAAGCAGGGGAATAAAGCACCAACAGCCATCAGGAAGTGTGGGGCTGAAAATAGCAGCCAAGTGTCACCTTGATCCACTCCAACAAAGACTTTGGCAACAGTGACAAGTTGCTGGGTGACATCTCTGAGCTATTTTGGGCCCGTGGCTCTTACACTGCATGGGAAGCCCCTCTGGGCCATCAGCAGGGGGAGGCCAGCGCCAGCCACAGCATTCCAGAGGAACTTCCAAACCAGGGAGGGGGCTGGAAATGAGGCATTCCCGTGTCTCACCAGAAGGATGCTTTCCTGTGGATTCAGAGATGGATGGGAGCAGATGGAAAAGGATCATTACATTACATCACCCAGCCACAGCCATGCTCCTTCCCTGCACTGGGGCTGAGCTCACACAGCCCCTCCCAGCTCGGGCCACAGTGGGCACTCAGCACACAGTGCTGGGCACCTGCTGCATCCCGAGACAGGAAAAGCTGCAAACTGGGAGAAGAGGCCCCCAGCAGCTTTGCTGATCTCCTCTTCTGCCCTTGGAGAAGGAGCTGTGGGTACTCCCAGTGCTGCCCAGGGAGCTGGGCAGGCACCAGTGGAGCTGAGTGACTCATACACCAGGCACACTGGTTTTAAGGCTCACAGATAAGAAATGCACCTAATACATACAAATAAGCTATTTTACTGTAATTACTTCTTAAAAAGAAAAAAAAACCAAAAAACAAATAAAACCCCATCTAATTAAAAGCACAAAGCCCAAATAATGCTGTTTGCATTGTCATAAGCAAGACCCTCAACTCCTCCCTACGAATGGAGACCGCGGTGCTCCCGCTGGCAGGGAGAAGGGAGATGGAATCACACATGATTCAAATCACTAATGCTTTGTTCAGTCAAACTACTCCTTTAAATCTGGTGAGTTTGCTCTTGCAAGGACAGCAGGATCTCTGCTGAGAGCTCTGTCAGCCTCAAGAAGACTCCAGAACAGCACAACACAACAAACACCATTTAAAACTGAGACAATACCAGGTAGTTAAGACTGAAAATAGTTTAAAAGATATTGGCAAACACACTGAATTTCCTAATGACCCTAAAAGTGAGCATGGAGTGGTCACAGAAACATGTGGTTATGTTTAAATTTATAAGCCCAAACTTGCATAAATACAAAAAAATACTGTCTGATTCATCCCTGCATCCAGTATCCAACTATTTGAATTCTATCCCATTACACAGTCAGCACAATATTATAATTAAAGCACTATTTAGGGTTTCAGCAAGTTTTTCAAGGTTTGTTTTTTGGGTTTTTTTGTTGAGTCACTATCCCTGGAGGGATTTAAAAGATGTGTAGACATAGTTTAGTGGTGGTCTTGGCAGTGGGGGAGCATTTTGACTTGAAGTTCTTAAAGATCTTTTCAACCAAAATGATTCTCTGATTCCTGTGCTCTCTCCTTTGTGTTCCTATGCCTGGTTGGTACCCAAAACTCCCACCCTGGAGGCAGTGAGAGCTGCAGATGCCCTCACCTTGCATGGCAGCACTCAGCTGCCCAACAATCCCAAAAGCAAGATCTACTGCTAACATGTCCTCTAAGAGCCTTCACCTGAAGAGAAAACTGCTCTGTGTGTTCTGAGCTTCAGAGCCCGAAGCAGGAAAACAAAACCCCAAGGGAGAGATGCCCAGAGAGAGATTCCCAACTGCAAATTGCAGAGCTCCAGGCTGTGCCAGCTGAACCAACAGCTGTGGCACACTGCTTTTGAGAGAGGGGAGAGATGCTGAGGTGCCACAGAGCTGCAGTGAAGGGAAATGCACAAGCCAACGTTGTCCAGGGAAGGAGCCCCCACTGGGGTCCTGCTGAGCTGCACATGCACCTTAGGCCTCCCTTGAGTCTTTCTTTCAAGCTGCACCTCAGGTGAGACAAACCACTTGTTTCCCTCTACAACATGTAAGGGCTGAGGACAAACCTAACAGCAGCATGAGCACATCTGGGAGACTCCAGACAGGCTTCTTGCCAGGCCAGGCTCCTCCACTGACTCACATCTTGCTTCTAGTTATTTTTTCTTATCCAAACTCATTGTCCACTGGTTATCTTTCTTCTTCTGGCTAAAAATAAGTCAAACATCTTTATTTGTGTGCCTAAATAACACATTACTGTAACCTTTCTCCTTGTGAAAGGAGAAAGTTCAAGACTCCCTTTTAATTTTTTCCCTGTCCCATTCTGAGCTCTTTGTTCCCTGGCACATGGGGCACGCTGCTTCCTGCCCTCTTCTGTCTAACTGAGCTCAGATTAATTAGAATTTTTTTTTTTTATTAAAATAGCCATATTTATTTTTAGATAGATTTTTTTAAATTAAAATGCTAAGCCCCTTCTTTCTCCACAAATTAAAACCAAGATGATAGATCTTTTCTTCTGAGTGGTGGTTACAAAAATAGTACTCAATCTGTGTGGTGAATGTTAGGAACTTTAATACCCATTTAATGAATTGTTTTCATGTCAGACTGAGCATGGGGTTTTCTTTTGTGAGGTTGTTATTAATGTATGTGAAGGAGGACTAGGAAGCTGCCAGTGAAACCAGATGTCATCTGCACCAGTACCAGTGTACATGCTTATAAAAATCAACCACAATCCACCAGAACAAGAGGCCTTGTTGCAGAGAGCACAGACATACAAAACCAAGCTCATGAGCAAGTGGAATCACATCAATCTCTGTTTTACAGATAACAACTGACAAGCCCTGGTGTCAGATCCATCATCTGCTGCAGCCTCTTAGTGACTCCACAATGGTGGCAGGACTCAG
The DNA here is from genome assembly GCF_012460135.2 of Molothrus ater. Classification (NCBI taxonomy): domain Eukaryota; kingdom Metazoa; phylum Chordata; class Aves; order Passeriformes; family Icteridae; genus Molothrus; species Molothrus ater. The sequence goes on from NC_050493.2 coordinate 15,564,441, forward strand.
GACTGGAAATGCACAGCCATGAACTGGCTGCCTGCCCACAAAAAATCCCTGTTGGCTCCTTCCCCTGGCATTCATAAGGCTATTAAAGCATTTCCCACTCACTGCTTACAGTGTACTGATAATTAGACACCCTGGGACAGTCTGGAGGAGCTCTCTGCATCCTGCAGCTCCCACACCCAGCATCCTCAGTGGGCTCTGCATGCTTGTGGAACTCCTTTCAGCTTTAGCAGAAGCAGACAAAGTATCTCAGCAAAGCTTCAGCTGGAAAACACAAGCTCATACTGAATTCTGTAACTTAGGGAGAGACTGATTTGGGTAAAAGAATATAAAAACTAAGAAATGTGTGTGGACATACAGTTCCCCCCTAGTGGCTCCCCTAAAATCCAAGAACTCTGTCCCAGCATTTTGCAGCACCAGTGCTCTTTCTAGAACTCTAGACTGGCACAACAACTTGCTGAGTCAGCTCTTAATGCTTCAGGTTTGACTCACACACAGTTTTAATCAAGTAACCTGCTCTCTGGAGCTCACAGAAAGCTCATTTAGGGAAGAACATCAACAGCAAATTTGTCATCTTCAGAGGGGGCTGGGAGTTTTCCTCCCACTTCAACATTTACCATCTTAAACTGCTCTTTGATGAAATTCCCTTATGCCTCACACAGCTCAGCAGGGTTTGCCTCTCCCAACCCTAACGTGTGCTCCTGGCCCAGGGAGCTCCTCCTGCCCTTTTCCCAGGGGTGGGAGGGTGCCAAGGACAGTCACAGCAGCAGGGCACAGCCTGGCATGCTCTATCACCACTCACATGTGCCAGACCCCTCAGAAGGGCTGGAAGAGGCAGGACATTCCTCCACACCACTGCTGTGTCATCCCTCTCACCAAGACTCAAGTTATTCCTGTTTTAGATGGGGAGCACCCCTAAAGCCCCACTGCTGAGTCTCTCCATGTGCTTCAGCAGCACTCGGTGGCAGATCTGGTAACACCTGCAGGATGAACCCCTTGGGGGGCTCAGCAGAGCTTCAGAACTGAGCACAGCTGGAGCTGGGGCTACCCCTGCACCCCTGGGAGTGCCCAAGGCCCAGCTGGATGGGGTTTGGAGCACCCTGGGATAGGGGAGGTGTCCCTGCCCATGGCAGGGGTGGAACTAAATAATATTTAAGATCCCTTCCAAGCCAAATCAGTTTGTGATCCTATTATTCTCTAATGCTAACCAAAGACAACTGGTGCATGTGAAGCCCTCCAAGAAGCTCTGCTGTTTGCAGTGTGCACTAACAGCAGCACTGCTGCTATCCCTCCACTGGCCAAACATATTTGCAAAACAAACACAGTCTGTGGAGAAGTTGTAGAGGGGAAGGAGAGAAGAGAGCCAGGGAAAAAGAAAAACTGTAGCAGTTGGAAATACTTAAAGTCACCGATTCTGGAAAGAAAAACTTGCCTCCTCCTCAGGATCCCATCCTTCAAGTAGGGAAAGCCCAAAAACCTTGTAAATTCTACTGCAAGGGACAAAGAAGGAATAAGAGCTGCTAATTCTCCCTGGCCCTCACTATGCTTTCTCAGCTCATGTCTACACAACACTGGGATCATCTATCACTTTCCAAAAATACTGCTCATTTCCTGTATTTCTGTAATTCTATCCCCTGGCATCACACACTACCTTAAGTCTTTGTTTCCTCATCTCAGCTGGATGTACTTTCTTCCAACAACAATGGCACATTCTATAACAAAGCCCCCCAGCCCCTGAGTTCAACTGCTATTGAATTTATCTCTGCTACAGCACAAGACTGGTTTGAAAGAGTGAGTCATTCAAATTATTTAAAGTCTTACACATTTCTGAAATTTTAAAATGTGGTGTAGGAAGAGAAAGAAAACCTCACTGCACACAGAGGCAGAGAACGACCCAGCTACCTGACATTGTGCACCCCTTCTGCACAACCCCTACAGGGTTTGCCTCCTCCTTCTGAGTTTGCAACAACCCCTGTGAACCCTCTCTTGTGGGCTGTCTCCTTTTCCCAGCCCTTTCCCACCTCTGCAGTCCTTGCTGTGCTGCTGAAGCTGCTGCCAGTTTACACTGGCCTGCTCTGTGCTCAGCAGCAGATGCTCCATGACTCATGCAGTGCTTGCAGATGCAAGTTATCCATAACAGCACCCTAATTAACAATACCAAATGTCAGCTCTCCCATTCAAACATGGACATGCTCATGTGTATGACCACACTATTTTAGGAGGCAGTGTCTGCTCCCTTGGAGTGTCCAAGGCCAGGCTGGATGGGACTTGGAGCACCCTGGTCCCATGGAAGGTGTCCTTCCCATAGCAGGGGGTGGGATGAGGCCCCTTCCAACCCAAACCATTCTGGAATTCTGTGACAAAAATACAAAGGGAAAGTCAGAGATGCTGATTTTCATCTATCATATGAATGATTTTTATTGAATTTTGAGTCACAAAGAACCAGACATTCAGAAGAGCCAGGAAGCAACCTGACCTTGAAAAAAGATAAGGAAAAACTAATGAATAACTTTGCACTGCTAAGGGCTAAATTACACACAAACACACACAACAACAGAGTC